>NC_138031.1:50514701-51114701 GCF_964106645.2 Podarcis pityusensis | reverse complement strand
TTTATTGCATCGCCACACTATAGCATAGCTAACTTTCAAAGCAAGATTCCATTTTTTCTTACTTAAGCAGGGCTTTGCAACTGTTAACCTTCAGAAACTTTAAGAAAAGCACAGTAATGCAGACAGAACTTAATGAGCTTAGTAACCTTTGTGACATATCTTCTGGATATTACCAGTCATTTATTGTCCATCATCTCAAGTATATAATACTGGAGAATTCATCCTTTTGCTGTAGAAGGCTGCAGTCATAAGTCCTTCAAGCAGACATACGATTGGACGCTAAATAACTTTGCACAGGACTAAGAAAGTTTATTTCTGCAAATTCTGAAGCAAGCTGACCTGTTCAACAATATCTGGCCTGATGTGCAGATGGGAAATTAACCTTTGGATTTTACATGTCTCTAAATATTGTAATACGGTTCTCAGCTGAGAAAATATATTTAAATGCATATTTTAGGATGAAATGGATTTAGGAAACAAACACACTGAAATAAAAGCATGTTTACAATTTTTTTTATCAGAATAAGTATTTAAATATTAATTTTCATGCAGGTTTTTAAAGTTGCAGATGTATGCTGAAACAGGACAGGATAGACTTCTCAATGAGCACATGCAAAATTGAAGTGAGACAGAAATAGACTGATCAGTCCCTAAACAACTTCAGTTAGTAACGTCTAGAGGATGTGGCAGAAGGTTAATAAGCCCACAATATATGTCTGATTTATTGCCCTCTCCTTAAAATACCTACCATAACAGAGTAATGCAGCATTGTTTCAATAAGGAATGAAAAGGTACCCTGACCACTGTCTAGCCTTCATATGCGCATGTTATCCTAAAGATACTTCAACCTAATTGTCAGTTTGTTTGATATTGAATAGCTGCTGCCTTACCATGTAAAGCTTGTTGTGACTTGCACACTAATCCTATTTCCTAGTGCTTCACTTCTAAAGGATCAGGTTTAAGAGTCTGGAGGGGGCATGATCTAACTATATTGTTGCTAGCAACCATTGCTAGTTCAGCAGCATCCTCACTGCTGCTGCTGCTGCTGCTGCTGCTGCTGCAGTATTTGTCAGCTCCTGTCAGGCAGCGATACTTACTTATACAAGGGAAGATATAAAAAGACCGCCCCATACCTCGTGTTCATTTAGCAACTGGAAGGTATACTGAAGCTTGGGAAAACTCGCACATATCTTTTCAGAAAGTAGGAAACTGGGATGGCAGGGAGAGTTTTCCTGCCAGGGTAAGGATGATGCTTAACTTAAGAGGTACAAGTAGTTTTTGTGCTGCTGCAGCTAACAATGATAGACCTGTCAGGAATTTTGCCTGGTAAGAGGAATTTGCCGTTGAAGTTATACATGTATGTGTATTTCCCTCCCTCTTACTGACAAGATTGCAACTCCGGCCAGATACACAGTGACTTTAGGAGGGACATCTATCACTGTAAAGTACCTTCGTAAGCAAGGCTACATGTCCACACCACCTCTAGTCAAGGACTACATTCAAGATCGAATGGAAGAAACGAAAGAGCGACTATCGGGGAAAATGGAGGAAACCAGAGACATGATTAGTGGCAAAATGGAAGAAACAAAAGAGAGGCTGACTGGGAAGATGGAAGAAACAAAAGAGAGGATAACAGAAAAGATACAAGAAACAAAAGATAAGGTTTCATTTATAAAAAAGAAAGAATAGGGAAATTGGCGGCAAAACCAAAGCATTTGTAACTCTTTAGCAAATGTGGAATGTATACACTTGCTGCTTTTTGTTTCTGCTTGTTTTAGATGTTTTGGGCTGATTAGAAAGTGCCAGTGATTTGAAAACTAAAACAATAACATCTAAGGCTCACACCCAACTTTAGAAAATTATTGCAATATTTTCAAGTGTTAAGATTTGGGACCATAGCTAGGTCCCAAAGTGGGGTTCTGTGGTCTGCCTAATTATGACCAACAGTCTTGTCTGGATCTTTGCGGAGAAAGAACAAAGTTATCTACACATCTGATTTGAGCTGACCTATTTGTCACTGTTAAGTGTCTTGGAAGCAATGTATGAGAATGTTTGGGTCATGTACACAAACGTATTTTGGAGATGGTGTCAATATTTGTAAATCATTTAATCATAATATTCTTAAAAGATCAGGTAATTATAAAATATATATTACTGCTATATTCTTATAAACAGTTTACTGAATGGTGTATGAGAGAGAGACTGCAAAATGATACTAAACTTAATTGTATATTTCAAATGTGCAATTGGATTGATTATTCCACGGTTAAACTAAAAATGTCATGCCATCATTAAAAGTTTTGAAAATGGAGAAGATAAACCTACCTCTGCATATGAATAGTCATTTACATTTTCATCATTGTGTTTAGAGTAAAGACTGATAGATGCTGCTGCCTTTTACATTGAAGAATCCTAGAAAGAAAGAAGTTTTTGGTTTTTTATTGAGGGTATTGATGAGGAGTGTAGAAATTTTAAATTCGAATAATGGTTTAAACAAATTAAGTTTTTAATCAGAACCGAGAGCTTGTGGAGCCAACAACATGAAAAAGGAATATGATAGGGGTGGGGGAAGGGGGGAGTCCCAGAAAGTGGATATATGAAAAAAAGGATCTGAATGTATTTTAATTTTTACTTTCTGTATTTTTGAAAATTTTAATAAATATTATGAAGAATCCTAGAAAATTTCCACAAAACTTCAGCATTACTATACTGTTGAGTACTGTGGAGTAATCTAAAATTTACAGGTGTGATTCTTATGATTCCCATGTTGTTGTCATTTTCTATGGGTGGTAGACAGTTAAGTTTTACTCAGAGTAGACCCATTGAAATTAATGGCCCTGGCTTAGCCTTGTTCATTGGTTTAAGTGGGTCATCTCTGAGTATATCTTCATTGAATGCCATCCAAAGTTACCTGTTCTGTCTGAAGCATAACATGGCATTTCAGTTCTCCTATGGTTTTGTTTTTTAAAGCGCTTATAAGCTGGAATATAAAGGAGTACTGCATTGGAGTGGGAGATCCAGAAACTCATGGTGCACCCTTTCAACCTCTTGTGTATGTATACCACTGTTTGTGCTGTGACTGGTGGAAAAAGGAGCCAGTGATAGGAGGATTGCACCCAAAGCAGGAAACATTTTTTGCAATCTGGTTACCTTTAAGCTATATGAAGGAAGATATGTATTTATCCGTCTATTTCTAGACTTGCTTCTTTTATTTCTGTCAAGTTACCAGAAAGCATCTGTAGAATTAACTTCATAAAGGCCCTTTTTCAGGGACATTGTGAGAGATGCTGCGAGATTGATGGCAGTCCAGGAGGCATCTGCAAAGTCCATTGCCAAAATGTGCTCTGACTACTTTTTCATGCTACTGATTTAAGGAATTGTTTTCTTTAATGCTTTCAGGTATAAGAGGGAAGCGCTTACCAACAAACCATCTTGTGCAGAGCAATTAAGACTTTTGAGAGTTACACTATTACAGGGTGAGTCCTTTAAAAGATGCCCCGTGGATACAGAGTACCCATGTTCCACGGGACCTCTTTTAAAAGACTCACCCTGTATAAGAGTTCAAAGACAGTATTCTACAATGGTATAAATTGCTCCCCTCTTTACATGGTCAGTTTTCAGTGGTGAGGCTGAACTTACTGCGACTTGTGTGTCCTAGACTGAGTTTGTTGAATCCATCTTCCAAGTGCTCACCATGCCTTTTTTCTTCCAAGGTATGTTTCCTTTGGTCCCAATTGTGCAGGATGAGCACCACTCGACACTACATGTTCATCCTGGCATTACTGTATTAGTTCAACTGAACTATCCAAAATACCCCTGATATGAATTTTTCTCCTTTCTCTCATCACATGGAAGATTCCAGTGTCATTCTGGCAGCTGGCAATGAGGATTTTCTGTGTACATCAGGAAGAAAAATATGTGATAAAATAGGTAGTTGTATCCACCACCAGGTGGAATGCTCTTATAAGCATGCTTTGTGAATGGGACTGGATGCATGAGAGAGAAGACATTGCAGTTGGCTTTTTGTCTTCCCTTTGTCTTTCTTGTATATTTTAATTGAGTGAAAAGATTTTGGGAGAAAATGGCTATGGATAAAATATTCAAAAAGGTGGAGGTCAATATGGCATTAACATTTACCACGCCAATTTTAAATTGCTTTAACTGCAGGTGTCAAACTGGGACCTCCCCTGTTGCAGAGATTTGAATCAGCAGCCATTTTCACAAAGTTTCTTAGCATATGTAATAAAGCTGAAAATAACAAAAGCAACATGAAAGCAAGGCACGTGGCCAGCATCGGGAGACGCAGGGAACTGTGACCATGGTTGTGCCCCTATACATTTGGGTCAAAAATAAGCAGCCCTAATGTTAGTCTGAATTCAAAGTGGGCACCTGCTTATTAATGAGATGTGGTTTACCTGGCCTTGGACCCTGGTATGTATTGGTTTGCTTTTTCCAAGGTAGATGTGCGGATCTTGCTAGAGGAAAGCCCCAAAGGTTGATACTTAGAACAGCATACTTCAGAAAGCAGCACTGAGGTCATGAGGTCATCACAGCGTGCAAGGACAGCGTAGTCAAAAATGAGAGCCATGGCTGGAAGTGAAGTACCACCTTGGCCTTAAGCGCAATATTTATTTTATTTTTCCACAAAGAGCATGTTGGAGAGTTATGCTGTCGGATGTCAATTGCATGGATGTTAGCTTTCACCCTAGTACAGAGCTCGCCACTTTTACCTTTGCGTATATAATACACATAAAATAGTACAGGGGGAAATAGATTTCTAGGCTGCAGTCCTCTATTTCTGAACGACTTTCCCTTGCTTGTCTCTGTACTTTTAAGCCAAGTTTAAAAGAATATATTCTGGTTTAATGTCAGTCTATTTAAAATGAAACAATTCCATCCTCTTTCTTGAAATAAAATTTGTGTTTTGTTGTAGTGATAACACCTAGGGCTTAAAAATAATATTGGGGTGGGATGTCATGCTGGTGTAAATGGAAGCAGTATCTGCATGCTGCTGCTGGACTTGATCATTCATTTCAGTGTGACTTTCCCTGGCTCTCTGCGCCAGCCACACTGAAAGAAGATGGCAAAGCCACAATATTTGGTGAAATGTTCTGTTTCATCCACTATCCAATTTATTCCTTGACAAGTTTGCCTTTTTCTTATATCCACTGTAGATGGATCTTGCTGGAATAAATTTTGCAAAGTACCATTATTAAAGTACTCATGGCACATCATTACTGTCTGTGGGTTCTTCTTGTGTCACTGGCTGAGAGGATCTGTAAGTTATAACTCCCTTTCACCGTCCTCCAATATGCTTTCAACATTATGCTGATATAGATATAAGTTGTGTGTAGTGTATGATTTTGAAAAGCAATTATCTTTTAAATGATTTTTTTCATAACTTTTGTATCCTTACTGTGGAAATAATTGTGCTGAGACTTTTGCTTGGAGTTTGCAGAGATGCTATTCTAATTTTCCCTAAGTGCTAATGATACTCTTCTGAAAAATAAACTTTTGCTTGTGAAATGGTTGTAATATTAAATTGCATCACAACCATTCTCCACTTGCTCCCTAATAACTAGTTTGCTGTTACAAATTTTCCTTTGAACTGTTTTCTTTACCACCGTAATTATCTTTGTGACTCCCATCCAAAAGAGAAAACAGACAAATGGAGAAAGCTCCACTGGACCCAAGCCATTTGCTTCAAACACCTTGTGGCCTCATGTATTCTATATGAATTACATGATTCAATATGGGGGGAGGGAACTTGCTTCATAGCAAGAGCGCCAAACATCATGGCTTTTCATTCATTCTTTGGTGAAAGGGTTCTGTTTTAATACTTCAGTTAAGCCCAAATCCATAATATTTCCCTCCAAATAACTGGTACTAATTCCAACAAATTTCTCCAGAAAAGTATGGATCAGACTGTGCTATGTTATCTTCTTAGTTGAATCAAAACATTCTGCATAAAACGTAATGTGAAGGCATCTTTAGTGAAATAAATTTCTCAGCTGCTGGTGCCAGCAGTGATTCAACTGAAGACAGCATTATCAAGACTTGTTTTGTACAAATATAATGAAGTGTTTCCTGGCATATACCAAAGTACAAGTTCAACTAGCAGATCAATCCTAAGGTGGTAGGGGCTGGTGTAGCAGCAGACTTCTTTTTTCACGTAGAGAGTAGGACACCTGCAGGATCCAACAGTCCTTCAGCCATCTTTTCTTGGAGCCTAGTCTTGTTCCTTTAATTTCTTAAGCAAAATATTATAAATAAAGTACTTTTTAGATGCAGAAAGTTTTTGTCACCATTTTTAGAATAAGTATTAAAACAGCATGAGACACTTTGGTATTTCAGCACTACTAGGTTGTCAAGTTTCTGTCTAACATAACTGTTATGAACAAACAAGCTTTTTAATAGGAGTATTTTACTTAAAAGGTTTCAGACTTTGGAAATGGTCAGATGTAAAGATCTCTCTGGGCAAGTTTCCATAAGTACACTGGTCTGAGGCTTAAACATCACATGATAGCAATTGCAGAAATGCTTCCTCTGCCATTTTTATATGATCAAGGGTCTGGAAACCAAGCCTTATGAGATGCTTGATTGCATCTCTCATCTTGTTTCAGCCTGATGGAGATCCAGTCAACTTTCTATTACTGCACCTCGTGTGTGAATTAGCATTTTCATAAATCCAGGGCTAGTTTGGGTTTAAAATCGAAGCTTCTGTGCTTTGCAATACAACATCTGCTTAGAACTGGAACCTGAACAAGGCCCACAAAGTCAATAATTTATTCATCCATCACAGCCTATCCAGGTCACTCCCTGTGTCCCTAGAGTACCTGGGAATTCCAACAGCCATGTTTACTTGACATCTGATTTTATTTTAGCTTGGAAGCTACATCTCATGAACTTGCTGCATGTCTCGCTGAAACAAGATGCTAGATAATGTGTGCACAGAATCTGCATGCAACAGACTCCCAGGTAACCTGATTTCATATTGGCATAGCCTTTGTGTTTTTTCCTCCTTTCTATGACTTTTCTGTCAGGTTTGTTTAATGCTCTGGTCTTCTGGTTATGTGTGATCCCTTTGGGTGGTTTGCTTAATAAAAATCAAGCTCTATCCTTCTGGATAAATCGTTTACTGTCACCCATAATAATAATTACAGAATCTTAATTACCTCTAGCAATTATGTGGCTAGTCTGATGAGGACAATTCTGTAAGTAGAAAGAACACATCTTGATTGTATAAGCCTGCAAGCAAGCCTGTAACATTGAGTTTGTTTCCCAGCCTGATTAATTGATGAGACAATCACAGGCGACTCTGTGCATTAATATAAACTTGGTTTGTTGCTTTTAAAGGGAATTGTCAGCTTTTTAAAAAAAGAAAAGAGAAAACATACAGTATAGTGGTAGATTTTTATTAAGGGGATGTATTTGGACATGCAAATGTGACTAGAATAATAATAGGTAATGGAGAATTTGTCCACCACAATGTAAGTAATGCAAGGTACACAAAAGGAGAAGTCAGCAGCTTTTCATTACTGATAACTATTCTCTAATGACTGTAGGATTGACTATAGCCAGGGTTAACACTGGTGTGTGTGTGTGTGTGCGCGCGTGTGTGTCTTTTAAGGTGATGTCTTGGTTATATCAAGCAGTACCTTGGGGTAGGGGTAGCATTAGAGCAGGAATTGCCATGTTGAGACTTGTAGTCCAACATTAACTGGTGGGTGCCCACATTAGCCATTCCTGCTTTCATATATTAAGGTCTAGAGAGTAGAGGATATAGATGAGAAAGAATAACAAATCTGTTATACATTCAAAAGGAAAGAAACTAAATAAATAGAAGGCCAAACGTCAGTGGTGGACCAGAAGGCATTGTACAGATACTAGATAGATTATAATGGTGCTTATCAGCTATATTTCCATTTTTAAGAATAAATTTACAAGCATTTAACATTTAACAATAATTTGACTTAGTAAATTTGGAATTGATTAGAGTTGTTGATTAACTCCAATCACCATTGGGAGAACATCCCATCCCCAACCTCTGTTATGCAGGCCATAAATTCTCAGACGTTTGAACGTCTTTCCACATGGGACATCTTGAGTTTCCATGGAGGAACAGCTTCATGACATCCCTAGTTGCAGATGCCCCTTCCCTGCACGGAAAGGGCCGTAGAGCATCAACTTTACATGCAGAAGGTTGCAGGTTCAGTCCCAGGCTTCTACGGGTAGGGCTGAAACGTCTCCTGGAGAGCCACTACTAGTCAGACTAGACAACACTGAGGTTGCTGGAGGTGGTGGCGGCTACTAGCCATGTTGGCTATGCTCTGCTTCCACAGTTGGAGGCAGTCATGCTGAAAGCCAGTTGCTGGAAAACATGGGAGGGGAGAGTGCTTTTCTGCTCTGATATTGCTTGTAGATTCCCCACAGGCATCTGGTTGGCCACAGTGAGAACAGGATGCTGGACTAGATGGCTTGAGCCAGCAGGCTCTTCTATATATGTTATGTATCCTGTTAGGTGTTTGTTGGAAGATCCTTTGAATACCTTGCTCTTTTGTAATCTGGCAGTGGGTTGATGCTTTGGTCTAGGTGCTAGTGCAGGCATCCCCAACCTTCAGCCCTCCAGATGTTTTGGACTACAATTCCCATCATCCCTGACCACTGGTCCTGTTAGCTAGGGATCATGGGAGTTGTAGGCCAAAACATCTGGAGTGTCATTGGGTATGCCTGTGCTAGTGCTATCTGATATTAGTTTAGCTAGCAAGGAGGCTGGAGAATTTTTAGCCATGTCATTCACATTTAGAAATTCTCGCCCCAGAGCATTTCATTCCATACTGGCTTTCAGAAAATTTGTGAACAAAGAAACCTTTCGTATGGGTGTGCACTTGGATATTGATCATTGTCTTGCAATAGGTTGTGGTGGTTTTTTAGCCTGCCGTGGTGTTCTAACAATTAGACAGCTATGGTTGTTGTATGGCTTCTGGTTTTATTGATGTGTTTAACTGGCTGGTTTATTGATTGTTGTAATGCCATGTTTGCTACCATAAGGGCACATTTTGGAGCCACGTATGGGCTATAAATTTCAAACATGAATAAATAAAGATAAATCAGCCCGACCTTAAGAATTACTAGCCTCAAGCATAGGAACTTGTAGGCGCCAGCTATGAGACCTGCTCCACAGACTGTGTCTTAAGAAAAGCACCAACAGCTAGAAGTGGGTACCCCATGACAATGCAGTAAGGGGTGTGGAGAGGAAGGTGCAAGTAGAAGACCATGCTCAAGTGCTTTATGCTTTTGAGGAGGACTTAGCAGATTTGAAGCCTTGTTGCTGCTGCTCCTACAATGTGCATCAGCCAGAGCATTAAAGCTGCCACAATAAGTGAGGTTTACTTTCCAATTGGTAAATGGGCTGCAATAAGATTTTGACTTTGAAAAGCGCACATATCCCAGTTGGCAACCCAGTTGGCAACTAAAGGGCTTGATTTTAAAAATTATGTAATCCCATTCATGCCAATGAGCTCAAATCACATTAAATCCAAATCCCCTGCCTTAACTGAAGTGTCGATTGGTCCTAGCTACTTCAGTGACAACTAAATAGCCTTAAATCTGAGTACTTTGATTTAATTAGGTTGGGAATCCCATGAGAGACACTTATTTTGCTGGACCCATTTTCTGGTTATCAAACAAGAGAACAACAGAATGACCATTCCCTGGGCACTTTGAGGATGACTTGTTAAAGAGAGATATATTTATTTCTTAAGACTTTTGGAATCGCATTGTTATCCATGCTGAGCAGTGGCGCAGTGTGCCCTGATCCTCAGTCTCTGAAGCATTTCAAGCCTGGGAATGTCACATTTACCATGAACGGATAGGGGAAGGATGTACAAACACACACAGGGTGGGGGGAAAGAATCTTTTCCGTAGTGAGAAGAATAAAACTGGTTTCTTTTCTCTTTTTTCCTTGCTAAGAGATTCCTGCTGTGTAGGGTTAAATGTAGGTCAAGCTGTCTGAGCCTTGTGTCTGCAATCTGCAGCACACTCAACACTAGATTAAATTGGGATTTTCCACTTACTCAACTGTCAATCTCCGTAATATCGGTAAAAGTTAAATTAATCAGGAGTGAGCAGGGCCTGGCTCTCAAGGGGGCTACTTGAGCTCCGGGGTGTTGCTTAGGCTTGTTGCAGGGAGGGGGAAAGATATGGTTTCTGTCACTAAGATACTGCTGTGCTCTGGCTGTTTGCCTAGAAGCTTCAGAATCTCAGAGAGAAAGAAAAAATGTGCCGTTGTTAACACAGATCAGCAGAGCTGTTGGTTTTTCTTTCTAAGCACTAATGCCACACAATTTGCATGAGAGGCCCACAAAAAAAATGTCCATTTGTGTTCTCTTGGATAAATCAGGTTGCACTGCTTTCTTACGTTTGCTTTGTCCTGTAGTGTTGACATCTCTAAACACAATAATGTAAGAACATGCCTTATGCAGAATTAAGACCATTGGTCCATCTACTTCAGTATTGCTATTATCTTTATTCCCAAAACAGCTTATTTACGAAGCCCAGTGGAAAACTGAGCTGGGGAAGGAGATTGACCCATTACAAGTAATTATACCTATATTCATTCCTCTTCTATTCCTTTCCACAAGGGCCTTGAAAAGCATCAGGGAACTCCCTGATGTATTATGAGGGGGCTTCCTCTGCTCCTTTGCAACTGACAGCAGAACAGAACTTGACTTTTCTTATGTCACCACATGTCAGATATCCTATTTAGGTTTGCGGAGACCTTTTAAAGCAGCCTAGCATAAGACTAGATTTGCTTTCTGCTGTTGTTTGCAGGGTTGGTATATTTCAGAGGAAATTACTCTGATATGTGGACCCACAGAGTAAGGTTAAGTTTGAGGTATGAGGGTTCCTTGAGGTACTGAGTGCAACTCTGCTGAATCCACTCCCCTGCCAAATATACTGTCTCCCTCTGGTAATGAGCTGCTCTAAGCCATTTTTGTATAACATACTATGAGGATGAGTTCAATGCCATATAGAAAATATTGTGCCAGTCTGGGGATTAAACTGTGGTGGAAATATGTCCTTCCCTCTTCCCATCTGAAAGTGGGAGAGGTTCAAAGAGCCAGTGTGGGATACTGGTTAAAGTGTTGGACTGGGAGCTGGGAGACAGACCCCAGTGAGCTTCATGGCTGATTTTGTCTCTTAGCCCAAGCTCTGTCCCAGAGTTGTGAGGATAAAATGGGGAGTGAGGATGCCATGTATGTCACCTTGAGTTCCTTGGAGGAAAGGGTGGGATATAAATGTAATAAGTAAAAAGTCTATGCTGAAGTTATAGAAACATTTAGGTATGTAAGATTATATACTCTGGAATATTATACAGATGCACTATACAGTGGTACCTCGGTTTACGAACTAAATCCGTTCCGGAAGTCTGTTCTTAAACTGAGGCGCGCTTTCCCTAATGAGGCCTCCCACCGCCTGTGCCCTTCCACCATTCGGCTTCCGTTCTTAAGTTCGCAAACCGGGACACTACTTCCGGTTTTGCGGAGTTTGTAAACTGAATAGTTCATAAACAGGGCTGTTCTTAAACCGAGATACCACTGTAATCCCCATTGCTAGCCAAGACCAATTGGGCTAACTGAAACTAATAACCATAATCCTTGGATTTATAAAGCAGAAAAAGCATCAAACAAAATAAAAATATGTCCTGGCCTCTTAATGGAGTGTAAATGAGGTCATTTCAGGAGATGATACAGGAAGCAGGGTTTCTTTTTAACTGCACATTTTAATTAGAACTCATTCAAAGCACAGCAGATAAAAAAAATGTGATAATGAAAAAGAAGCCTAATTAATTTTTTGTCTAAGCAGCAAAGTCTCAGAAAGAGAGCATTAGCTAGAAAAGGGATTATTTTTTAAAAAAAAAAATGATTGTATTTAATGAGAATCAATACGTTTGGGAGGCTGAAAGCGAACCCTGAACATTCTACCACATAATAGCAGACAGATACTGGATTCAACTTCCAGCAGGAAACCACCTATGGAGATGAGAGTGACCCTGTCTATAGCTGGTTGACAGGCAATGATTTCAGGAGGCACAATCAAATGGAAGCCATATTTTCAAACAAATATAATTACAGTGAAAAGCAGATTAGGAGAAAGATCAAAGCAGTCTCAGAAAAGAAGCTGTGTACATTTGACTGGTGCATTGGGGATTTGGGACCAGGGTTAAAAAAACAAACTTAGCTTTTATCTTCTTTAGTGGAATCTATAAAATGAAGCTTTGGGGGACAGGGAGAAGAAATCAACTCTCTCAAAAGTCGAAATAGAAAAATTCCTTCCTGTAGCACCTTAAAGACCAACTAAGTTAGTTCTTGGTATAAGCTTTCGTGTGCAAGCACACTTCTTCAGATACACAGTGTATCTGAAGAAGTGTGCTTGCACACGAAAGCTTATACCAAGAACTAACTTAGTTGGTCTTTAAGGTGCTACAGGAAGGAATTTTTCTATTTCGACTATGGCAGACCAACACGGCTACCCATCTGTCTCTCAAAAGTGTTGTTGGAAGATATACCCAGAGGATTCAATAAAAGTAGGTTTGGATATATTTAATTTTTATAGTAAATGAGGTTAAAACCAATGAGTCCTATATGACTAAATTGTTGCACTAGCAGAAACCAGCAGAACTAGCACAGTTAGACCTCCCCCTCCCTGCCCAAGATCTAGGGTGGAGAGAAGCCCCAAAACACCACAGTGTGGGAGGGGAGGGAGATTATGCTGTTGGAACAAGCAGTTTATTGCCCAAGGAAACCTTCTTGGTGCTAATCTTACGTTTTTTCCAATCAGCCTATCTGGGCATGCCCTGATATTAACCCATTTTGCTGTAGTTATCACTTTTTGCTACAGTTCGACAGTTTTCACAGGCTCCTCCCCCTCCCAACATACATTAACTCAATATGAGCTATAGCAGGAAGCAAATTCACACTGCATCCAAAACAAATTTACAGCCTAGGTCTTCCCCCAAAGAATCCCAAGACCTGTAGTTTCCTTTTCATAGAGTACACTGTTCCCAGCACACTTGACAAAACTTCCCAGGATTCTTTGGGGGGTGTCATGGGTTTTAAATGTATGTTGCACTTCCAGAGTATATTCAAGCACCTGTAACATTGTTAGGTTTCCCGCCCCCTCATTTTAGAGCGTCATCTGTTTGAGAAAAGAAAAAACTGAACAAGAGACCAATTAACATCTTGATTTTTTAATAGCTTTGTTCTGTGGTTTGACCACAGCTCCTTAAGAACAAGCATAAAATCTGTATTTAAAACTAACAACAGCACTTAGAGCAACATTTTCCTTTAAAAGTATTGCAATAACAGACCTTAGGTCTAAAAACTAGAACATCACCATTTGCTCAGTTAAAAGGAGGCAGGTACACAACTGCTGAAATCTTTTTCTGCATATAACTGGAAGTTACATTAGAAATTAAGCAGCAAATTGAGGTTAAAGGGAACAACAGACGCTTAAAGCAAGTTAAGATTCCTTGTAGTTTCACATGAACCACTACCAATAAGTTTGAATAAAAACCATGTGGTTTTTTTTATTTCCCCCCAGATACCTTTAAAAAGTTTAAATGAAAGACTAAATATTGTAGATAGTGCTGTATTATTTGTATTTTTGGAATAACTTCAAAGAAAATGAACACACACAAACAACCGAGGCAGACATAAGAGCAGAACATATGACCCAGTCTGGAAAGCAACAAATCATATGCACCTTATTGTGTAACGCAGATTATAGGCTGGAAAATTAACACTAAAATAATAATAAAATGTACGGAAAGCAGGCATGAATGCAGCAGTAAATTCAGTATCTAATAGCCAAGTTAGTGTGCAAACAATAGAAACATTATTTGCTAGTTGAAGACCAAGGTCTCTGGTAATGTGTAAATTGCTTTAGTACTGCACGTAAAGAAAATAGTTACTCTGATAAAGTCTGTTTTAATTTTTGCCGTCTTAACAACATGCCTTTAAGCTCTTGTTCCAGAGGGAAAGTGTTTGGTTGTATGCAGGTTGTTGTGGGGTGGGGTGGGGGGCTAAAGTTTGATTTAAAATGATAGATATCTAATAAGTGGCAAAGTCTGAACGGAGCTCCAGGTCTACTTGACAGGTTTTTATCATATCTTTCCTCACTGCAGATTCAAAGCAGATTGATTATTTTTAAAAAGGAGGGTTTTGAGGGTTTGGGGGTGTTGGGTTTTTTTGGTCCAATGGGTATAAAACATTTTGTTATTGCAATTTTCAACCTGCATGCTAAATACCACCCTGCACACAGTTCACTAACATGCAAGGTTTCATCTACTCTGGAGAACATCACAATAGCGCAGAGCGAGCAAGGATATGGTCAGCACAACAAAAGTTTAAAAGGTTAGCACTCCATCTCCCAACCAAATGAACAAACAATATTTAAACCGTGCACACAAGTTTTTGGGAGGCTACTTAAAAATATCTAGTGTGGGTGTAGAGGTGGAAGAACAGAACACATGGCAAAAATATGAAAGCTCCACAAACACCACAGTACTTGAGGATGGGGATAGCAATTAGTATCCTGGTACAGGACAGAAGTATATATTTCCTAGAAGGATATCAACAAGCAAAACTGCAGGCCTGGTACAGAAGTAACGATAGGCTATTAAGAGCTTAGCAAATAACACATTTCTGAACTTGTTTGGCCTTGTTGACCTCCACTGTGAAAGACAATGCAGATTGCTCCTCAGATTTGGATCAGTCCCTCCGGCAATGACCTGGATAATGATTGCTGACAAGGGCAGCCAAACACACACAAAAAAAACTTTTTAAGCACAGCCTTTGAAAGCCACAATGTCTCCTGAGAACACAGCCACCACGAGACATGGAGGACTTCTCTTCATTCCCGTAAGTTAAGTCAACAAAGGTGTGGTCCAGCTTTGCTGGGGGTGGGCTAGAAGAGACCGACTAGGATAGTTCTATTGAGTTTAACCTGAAAGGCATCCACATCATCACCGTGTCACTCAAGAGGAGGAAAACATAGACTTGTTAGAGAAACGAATTTCACACTCTTGAGTAACAAGGTCATTCTGAAGCTGTGAACCAACAAGGATATTGAAAAGGGTTCCTTTAAAAAAAAGAAAAGAAAAATAATTACAATATTCTGCTGTCTTCAACACTAAAAACCTGCCTTAGTTTTTTCTGAGGTATTTGCTTTGCCTAATAAGCCTAAGCTGCAGAAGCAGGATACAGTGCAGACAGATGGTGAACTTGTACTGCCAAGGCAACCTTGCTGAGCACAGCACCTGCCACACCAAACAATATTTTCCTTGTTCACATCAAGGGTCTAAGTCCTGTCTCATTATCCAAATTAAAAACGAAGTCGCAAAAGCAAAAAATAAAATAAAAAAAAAATTAAAAAATGCAATACACTCTTTCATAAGAAAAGAAAGAAAAAAATCCATTGGCCAGAAAAAGAGGTCTTGCAAGAAAAGTAGCTTGCATCCTTCAAAAGTCACCATAATGTCAAGCATTCCCAAGTTCAACCTGCAATGGGCAACCAGAACCTTTTAAAATCTTGTCTGTCACACACACACTGGATGGATAAGTTGGGAAGACACATCAAGATGGCAGTGCTTGTGTTCACTAAAATGAAAAGTGCATGAAAGTTTGTGGAGTGGAGAAGCTGCAAAATTCTGTTATTTTTGTGGGAGGGTAGCAGCAGTATGTGTTATTCCTTATATCACTTGGGTTATAAGGACTGGATAGCAAGCCTTGCATCACAGTGACCAGCACATTCCTACTGCAAAGGAAAGATGTGCAGGGAACACCAATTTGCCCCCCTTAAGATCACTGCCTGGACCACACACCAAATTTAAAATGGCAAAAAAAAAACCCTGCTCCTGTGAAACAAAAATGCTTGTCCATCTTACATTTTGAAGGGTGGTTTGGAATTAAGTTCCTGCTTTAACCAAATCTTATTTTAAAATGTTGGCATTTCAAATATAGGTGTTCTTCGGATTCAGCCCATCTCTAGGTTGATCGTGTCATAAATAACAAAAAGAAGCCAAGGCTGGTCTAATCTCATAACAAGTAAAGCAACAAGGAAAAATCAGCAGCTAGCTACAACGTTAAGTATTTATGCATTTAAAGTGACACACACAAACACCACTCACAAGTGACTCCTTACAGCAGAGATGCATCAAGCAACCAATTATCATCAACAGGCTAATAATCAAAAGTGGTTTGTTCAAACTTTTTTTTCCCTTATAGTACTTTGATATTTCATAGGAAAATAAAAATACATGGGACTTCCTGTCCTTTGTATGCATTCTTTTGCAAATTCTTACAAAAAAGGACGAAGCACATAAGTAGGCATTCACAAGTTCTATGCCTTTTTGTGTTTAAACAGTTATCTTCTATACATTATGTTACAATATTAACAATGGGTTTTGTTTCGTTTTTCTACCCATTGGGTAGGATATGTGCATAATATATTCATGTTATATACAGCACCCTTAAAAATCAAAATTGAAGAGACGGATGACCAAAAAAAGCACCATTTTCAGTGAGGCACAACAAAGCTGGGAGAACAGGCTCGATTCAAAGGATCATTCAAGTCACTGGGAATGTTTCTACTGATTTCAATGGCCTTTGAAGTTTCAAGCCTAGAGAGTGCAAGGGGGGTGGTTCCTGAACTTGAGGCACCTTAGTTGCTTATGAACTATAATCGTGCATACCTCCAAATGATATATTTTATACACACATGTATACATTTAAGTCATATCCCTTTCATAACGTATGGGACAAACACCGACAAAATATTTATTTATTTGAAGGGCAAAGATATGGGGTGGGGAGGGAAATGGAAATGAGATCCTAGCACATACCATGTTGTATCCAAACAAAGAACCTCACATACCAACTCTACTTAAAGCAGCAGCAGCAATACTGCAACGAACAGCCTGATCCTACACAGAATTACATCAAATTAAACCCATGCCAATTTGAATGGAACAGACTTTCATGAATACAACTGGACGACTCAACAGCCATCATTGTCAATACACACGTTTGGTGGGACTGGAATAACAGATTTTCCCGTAGGCCAATGGACAGTTTTCTAGCATTAAAAGGGAGTTGGATATTATTCAGTGTATTGGATTTCGAACCACCAAAATTCATGTAAGCTGGGGAAAATATTTGTGTTTGGTCTTGTTTAAGACATGTTCCAACTAGTCTCAGCACTTCCATTTGTTCTTCAGAACAGAAAGAAGCAATAAAAGACAGTATGAGAGCTTTCACCAATATATTTGTAGTTCTAACATTTGACACTGGTAGTTGTCATCACTGTAATATTATCAGAAAAAAATTAAACCAGGCAAATGAATCACCTAAAAAAGTAAAGCCACCTTCAAAACTGGCATTCAAAAGGCAATTTACCATACCACTGACTTCAGCAGGAGTATGTTCAAATAAAGTAGTGAGTAAGCCTGTCTATTATGGAAAGTCCGTAAGTGAAATGGTTAGTTTGGCCATAAAGTATACCGTTTCACTACATGTCAATAATTGGATAATCTGATTACCTTCAGAGTGCTTTTAAGAGTATGCCCCTCGGGTGCCAGGGAAGGAGGGTACAATTCAGTGGGGGGGAGAGAATAAATCCTTATTTTGGCAAATGATGGGTGGTTCCTTTGTCAGCATAACTAAAGAATGTCATTGTCTTTTTATACCTTGTCACACAAAACTCACTTGTCTTAAGCCATTGGGGTCATCCAAATTGCAAGCATCAGTCTCCATATAGGGGCCTCTTTATTTTTAGGGAACACTTGTTTGACATAGTCCCCAAAGCCTGTAGCAAGCACTTTTCCAATATATACTAAGTAGCCTATCCATCAAGGAAAATGTATATGAATGAGCCCTGTCTCTAGGAAGACTTGGAACAACAACAATAGCATTCTATTAGAGTTAATTTAGGAAGGGAAATCTTCCATGGAGTTCTAGAAAACAAGAAAAATTAAGCCTTGCTTGATGGCCTTAGCCATATATATTTTCAAATCCAATTCTAAGCACTAGTAGCAGTAGAAACTACCTGGCAGCCACAGACTTCCCCCAAGGATCATACCAGAGGACAAGAAGAAATTACTTTTGCCATGCCTCCATTCAAAGAATGGGAGGAAAATTGCATTCTTCCTAGCCAAATCTAGACAGACACATACACAAAGGTGCACATACACTTTTGAGAAAGAAAATAATGGATTTAACAGAATTTTTTAGTAATATTCGCTGGCAAGCAAACAGTGAAATGAAGGCAAAGAGCGGATTTTTAAAAAAGAAAAACCTTTGCTCATTTTTCTTTAGGAAGGTAACGATCAAAATTAAAAAGCAAGTATTGACCAAACTACACCCACAGACAAGGTAGTGATTGTGTGGTGTTGCTGATTCTGCTTCCATAGGTTCAAAAAAATGCTTTTCTACTTGCATGAATCCAAAAGTAGTCCTGGACAGGACACTTGCAAAGAAGAGAGATCTTGCATGGAATGAAAGTTCTCACACATACGCCTGGGTGGGGTATGGGGTAGCAAGAAATATAAAAAAGGACCCCTGGACGGTTAAGTCCAGTCAAAGGCGACTATGGGGTTGCTGTGCTCATCTCACTTTCAGGCTGAGGGAGCCAGCGTTTGTCCACAGACAGCTTTCCAGGTGGTGTGGCCACATGACTAAACCACTTCTGGCATAAAGGAACACCGTGATGGAAACCAGAGCACACTGAAACGCCGTTTACCTTCCCGCAGCAGCAGTGCCTAATTATCTACTTGGCACTGGCGTGCTTTCAAACTGCTAGGTTGACAGAAGCTGGGACAGAGCAACGGGAGCTCAACACCATCGAGCAGATTCAAACCACTGACCTTCCAATCAGGAAGCCCAAGAGACCCAGTAGTTTAGACCACAGCACCACTCGTGTCCCAGCAAGAAATATATGAACAAGAAGAACATATGAAAAGAAGAAATAACTAGAAGTAATCACCTGACCAAATACTTGTTGCATTCTCGTGACAAACACTTCTGCCTTTTACCAGCTCCTCTCAAATTTGTAGCTCTAAGGGCAAAAAGGCTTAATTAGTTGATTTATACCATTCAAAAAAATCCATACCAAACCTCTGGAATAGTACAGAAAAAGTTTATAAAATCTGAATAGACAGGACATTCAATGTATCTACAAAAGCAAATATTGAAGTGATATATAGAAATTCCATTGGCTTCACTACACTGCCATTTGGAAATTATGTCAAGATAACAACTTGAACAATTCTGTGCATTGCACATCATTTTAGAGACTTTTTTTTTTACTGAGTTAAGTGTTCTAATATTTTCAAAGGGTTCCGCCATCCCCAGCTACCTCCATGCCTATAAAGCAAAGGTAGCATTGTTTCACAACAAAGTTTCCCTCCAAATTAAAAAGATATATAAATGAAGGTTATTTTTTACTAAAGCTATCCAAAAGTTGGAATATGAGAGATGTTGTAGCAAGGGGTTTGATTTGTATGGGGGGAGGAAACACCTCTGCCTCCCTAGTTTAGTCTGTAGCTTGAAAAACATTAAATGCCTAAATATTATGATTCTGTGTCATACATTACACAGGCACAAGAACAAAAATAAATTATGGTGTGATAACACAGTATTTTCAGAACAGCAAAGTGATCTGGGGTTTTTCTTGGCCAAGGAGCATGCAGTTAACTGAACAGTATGAGATCTCTTGGACATATGAAACTGCACGGGCAGTTTTGAGTTTCTGCATGCATGATGTTTCAAAACAAGAAAACAGAATTTCTAGCAGTCATGCTATAGTGCAGCTTCAGCGGACCGAAGACTTACTGCATCCTGATGACACCACCTGTCCCTGTTGATTTAGCATTATCATGCCAAAACAAGAAAAGTGGTACCAACCAGAAACAGTATCTGTTTGTTGCACATTACAAGTCACTGTTCTGGAATGTGTCCACTGAGCTGATGCTCAAGACTGCCATTTTGATTAGCAAGAATAAATGTGAAGACTGGTAAAGCTCCTGTGTGGTTTGCATATGTTAGTATCACTCCAAACACACAAATCTAGATGCATCTTTAAATGTTCTACATACAAAGAACTCATTGTGCAAAGTGGTGTGAGGTTATGGTATACAAGGAATGCCCCTATTTCATAAACATATCCAATCAGTATTTTGTGTAAAGGAACTGGAAGACATAACAGATGTAACTTAATTTCATGCCCAACACCGAACAAGTAGCAATGAAGCCCTGAAAATGTACATGGAGTGCAATGAAATAAGTAGCTCCTATTGGTACTTTCTTATAACACTTAACTTTCACTTTTAAACTGCACAATTAAAAGAGTCCTAAAACAACTTCTCAAATTTAGGCTAAATTATCTTACCACCTTAAGCCCCTCAGTTCACCATTTTCACAAGTGAAGAAGTTGTGAGCTAGTTCTGAGCTAGAATTCTTCTAGAGTTCTCAATAGGAATCGCCACATAAACCTTTATCATTTCCTTCCTAGGAAGAGGCATTTATAACATTTTAAATAGTGATCCCATATATGCAGGCCTTTAACAAGTGTTGAATAAAGTCTGTTAATACTAGCGAATTTTTCTCTCCTCCACAGGAGAAACGGAAGATAACACTGCAAATTTTGAAAGAACTAGATTTAGATACAATTGATTTTCAAAACCAATTAAAGAATGCTGCAAAATAGTTTAATCTGTACTAAACTAAAAGCAATTTTAAAAGTCAAGTGTTCCTTGATTGTACATGGTCTCAAGCCCTAGTTGAAATAAGCTTGAGAGGTGAAAAAGGAAACTATTTTTTGCATTATTCTCCTGAATAATATCTGACGTTTGGGGGACTGCCACACACTAACAGAAAAATGACAAGGGATAATCCTCAAAGTTGGGTTTCAGTCCCCTCTTGCATATAGTCTACAAAAAAATGGAGCAGCCAGTTTCCACACATCCTTTCTGTCATAGGTTGGTTTGGGCATTGTGTGTGTCTCTATAAAGAGAAGATGCTCCCTTCTGAATGATGCTAAACATGAAAAGGTTTGGGACCTTGATTTTGTGGTCTATACACACTTTTCATGTTTCATATTGCTAGTCTTTGGGCAGGACCAGCCCCACCCTGACACAGAGACAGCCACTTCAAACAGCTGACTTTGGATGAACTGAAAGGGCAACAGTCTGTCTGTGTGCTTTTAATGTTAAGGAGAGGGACTACCTCAGATATCAAAATAATCTTGACCAGCTTTTGCTATTATTTGCCAAGACTTGGGTGCAATATTTGGGAGCAGGCCTCTGTAGCGCTTGTCTGAGGCCGGAGGTGGGAGTCTTGTTGGAATAAAGTTATAAACTCAAACAGTGTAGGTCCAGCAGGCTGCTGGTGAGCCCCCCAACCCAACCCGAGGCCTGGGGCAAATGTATCTGGCTCCCCCCCCCACACACACACTACATGGGCCTGCTTGGGAGAGCACTTGTTTTCAGATGTAGCGTTGATGAAATTTTCAGCTTAGAACTGATTTTTTGAAGTCATCCTGCACCAAGTCAGGATTTGTTTTGATTTAAGAAATTATCTTGCATTTTAAACATAGCGATCCACCCCTTGACATCCCTTCCCACCTCATTCAAGAATATCTGCCCCCCCCAAAAAAAGAATCCATGCCACATTAAGTCTTGTCCTGAAGCAAGTACAAAGGATGCACAAAGCAGCACATTAGAATTTATGCACTTCTAAGCTCACTAGCAATTCTCATCCAAGATGCTAAACAAGCTTTGTTCTCATTAATGAACCTGGGATCAAATTCATTATGTCAGGAATGCCCTTGCAGGTGCGAAAAAGGACAGCAACAAAGGAGAAACGTCTCAATACTCACAGATGCAGCAAAGGAAAAAGGAGGAAAGAACCCAACAGCCAGCCAAGTAGAGATTGTCCCAGCTCAGGAAGACATTAATGTGGTCTCATATATTTAAGTTGGAGATTATGTATAAAGGAGAAAGATGTTTCAGCCTTGATACTGCTTAGACACATAACGATGGGCCATCTCATGGGTAAGCATCTGCTCATGAATATGCATATATCTTTAAGCCCTCACGCCAAATGCATGAACGATGTAGAGCTTTCTGAAATAATAAAACCTTTGAATAAACACAGGAAATCGGGAGAGCTCAGGAACTTGTGGCAGCCACCTAGAAATAATCCTAACCCTCTGCAGATCAGTGCTTAAACTTAACACTAGACCAAATCCAACAGCATTACCTTTTATGGAATACATTCTTGGCAAAGCAGGGAGGAAATTTGGAGTCCAGGTGATCTAATGCCAACACCTACTTGCCCATCGGTTGATCCAATAAGTACCAGTTTGTCAGCTGAGTTCCAATTAACGACTGCTGAAATGCAAAGACCTTAGAGGTTTGAATAAATTATCAGATCATACAACAGGAGAAACTTTCTACAGATGCAAACTAATTTAACACATGTGTAAACTTTAAATCCAAATTATAATATAAAGGTATGCCCCATCTCTAACTATTTAATTCTGTAATATTAAGTTCAGAAACATCTCACTTGGAAATCACATTAGGCAGGAGCTGAAGAACAGCTGGTCATTTAGTCTCACTGAACAGAGTCCAGTGGATATTATTAAATGGATACTACTAAATCACCTTATAAGCTTATCTCCCTTGAAAGGAACAGCATTCACAAAAAGCAAGAACTTCAATATAGCCGACTTGTAGTGGCTGTTCACACAACTAAGCTATCACGAGATATTTAGTTAACACGTGACAGACAGAGGTATGCAAGTCAGCCCCGCTTACTTAGATGAGAAAAAGAGCTTTTAAATCATGGCTACTTTAGGACAATGAGGAAGTGGGCTCTGGTCAGCTCACAAAAAGCTTCTGTGGTTTTAGATTATTAGCTAGACTGTCCCTCAAGCTAGTCATCAAGTTCACAAGCCACCTTAGATTAATGAAAGCATATTTATACAGAGAAAACATCTAAAGCACAGATACACCACACATGCTGATTTGGCATAAAAACTCTGCATAGATCAGAGACTCCGTTCGGCAATCAGGTTTCAATCTTAAATTCCTTTAGTTTGTGAAGTTCAACAGAAATCCAAACTTCATCAAGCTGAGCAAGGGCTACAGTGCAGGTCATTACAATAGTTGGTGCACCTGTCAGCTGTTCCGAGTTTGCAAAATGGTGCCCTTAACGACTATATAAAAGGGAGACTTCCAAGGGAAATCTTTGCCATGCAGCTAAAACTCTCTCAGGAATATCAAAATTTAAGACGCTTTCTTTTAAAGTTCATTTGTTAACTGCATTTGAAGTACCTGTTTGTGCTTTGTGTGTGCTTTGTTTTCACAACCAGTCCCCTTTGGAATACCTTCCAATTTCATTTGCAACACAGGTGATCAATCACAGAATGAAATACAAATTCATTGGGATGCCTTAGGCTGCATCTTCTTAAAAAAATTAATAATATATATGGTACAGTTCTAAATGATTTTCAAAAACATGACACAGCATGATCCTAAAAACAAGTTTACACAACTGTTTGCACACTCGACATAAACCAGTTCAGATCAGTGCATGAAGACATGATTAACCAATTACAAAACTGATTAACTCAGATTCCCAAACAATTCCCCATAGCATTCTAATGGTGCAAGCTCTGCAAACAACCACTTTAGCATTGTCAAACTAGCAGAAGAAATGGAAGCTACTAGGGAAAGGCCTTACAGAGGTCTGATCTAGCACACAAAAGATAATAGGAAAAGCACAACAAAAGTGCAATTTAACAGCAAAAACTCATAATGTATGTTTAAACCATTTATTGTAGGATGTCAGGCTATGCAACTGATTATGGGCTCCAGTGAAGATAAAAATCTGCAGAAGCTTTAGGTAACAAGGACACTGCATAATTTTTTTTTAAGAGAGGGGGACAAGCAATAAGATTTAGTAATAATCACACACAAAAAGGTAAATGCATCTGGCATTTTTATCTGCTTCTAGTTAAACAAATGGCTTATAGCAAAAACCACCTAAAGGAAACATCTGTAATTTCACATTTGCTTTCTTCCACTCATAAATTTCTAAGACAGCTTGCCAATGTCCCGTTTGAATGCAAAAATTATTGCAAAGGGTAACATGTTAAGATGTCTTTTGCTGTTTATTTATTTATGGAAAATGGTAAAAGATCTGATTAAATCAAAGTCCCCTTTCAATGATTAATCAACAGAAGCCTAGACAAATTTCTGAAGAGGGTTCCTAGGGGCTAATCATTATTCCACAGGTGAAAAGACAACATATAGAAGAACTTCATGTAAAACAGTTCTCATATAGTGCAAATTTAATACACTTGTATCACAACACAAATTAACTCCTCGTATTCATCTAGGTTTTTCCCTAACTTTATACCTTGGCACACAAAACAGAAATGCTGAGTCAGATAAAAAATTCACACTTCTGGGAGGGCGGGGTAAGGATAGCAAACTGGCCAATTTTGCCCCCATTTAACTAGTAACCCTTTCTTGTCCTCTTCTTTTAGCCATTCACTCAATATAAAACTGGCTGTGTAAGCCATATTTCTGTGCTAAGTTACCTCTTATAATTAAATAAATTCAAATAGTTTATTTAAAATAATAATAATATATTCCCCCACCCACCCCCAAAAAGAAAAGAAAAGTAGAACACTGCTCATGGCCAAACTGAATGGAAGGTTGTAGTTGTTTCAAACCACTTTTCATGCAATTCCCCTGAAAGGAATCAGAAACAACAGCTTTGCACGTTTGGTTTTACGAAACCGCATCACATGAAACTTAAAACAATATTGTGCACAGGGGCATAGAAACTTCTACCATGCTCCTGCTTGATTCTTCCATCTCTTCAAGTGCATATGGAAAAGGAAACTAGACAAGGTTTCCTGGTTTCCTGTCTTTGCCTTTAATTGGGACTATTGTGCTCTCCGAATTGTTCTGTTGAAACTGAAGTCTGCTCCCCCTATGTGACGAAGGAGGGGCGTTGCTTTGCTGGTGATGGAAAAAAGAGGAACCTGGGTAATGCCCCATGACCTCACTGTAAGTCGGGGGTGGTCCTTCCATCCTTCCATTACTGCTATAATTGGTTGCACTTATGCCCGAATTGCTGCTTGGTGGGCACGGGCCCCCATTGTACATTGAAATGTCTATCAAGTCGCTGTCAAATATAGTTCTGTTGGGTGGTGCCCTCACAGATTCTCTGTTGAGTTCCATCTGTTGTTCTGGGTCCCGAAGCTGCAGAGTGCATGGCCCTTGGTATGGTGGCGGCTCTTCACCATCGGAGAGGGAGATCGTAGGAGGGAGGTCAATCTCGTGCTGCATGTATGGGTAGGTTGGCTGGAAGCGGCTGAAATGTTCCCTCTGCATAAAGGATGGAGCAGTAAACCTGTCTCTGGACCGTGGGGCATACATGATCTGCAGTGTGAAGGAGGAGGCATCAACTAATCAATAAAGTTAAAACCTAGTTCACACATGTATTAGACATACTCAGTACAGGACACATAACAGGTGTGGGGTAGAATAACGTGGAAGCAGCATCATAAAGGGTTATTTTCCTGGATGATATTCTCCAAGATGTCTTATATAACCCAAGCATCTGGGCCAAGGAAAAGGGCACGGATGAGTTTCAGTCATAGGACAAGACTTCTGCAAACAAATTAGATTTAACCAATCAGACAAATTGAATGAATTCTAAAACTTAGGAAACTTCTGATCCAAAATTATATTCTCCAGTGGGTCTTTGATTCGATTCCTTGAACCCTAGCCAGTGTACAACACCTGAGGAGGACCTGTGGCCCAAGGAGCTCTACATAGTGGTACCTTGGTTTACGAACTGAATCTGTTCCGGAAGTCTGTTCTTAAACCAAGGCGTGCTTTCCCAAAGAAAGTAATGCAAAATGCATTAATCCGTTCCAGACTTTTAAAAACAACCCCTAAATCAGCAATTTAACATGAATTTTACTATCTAATGAGACCATTGATCCATAAAATGAAAGCAATAATCAATGTACTGTACTATAAAATAAAACAGTATTGTGGATGATAAAAATGAAAACTAAAAAAATTTCTTACCTGCACTGATGATAGTCATTGTTTGGATGGGGGGGCTTTTATCCATTTCCGCAGTCACACAACCAATCAAACAGTAGCTGAACTGGGATCCACACAGATCCCCACCCCCCAATGCTGCTGTGGGAAATGCTCCCTAGAGTGCGCGCCTCCCGCAGCGGCATGGGGGGGGGGGGAGCTGCGCACCTGCAAACCAGCTGGCTGGCGGCACGCAGCTTCCCTCCCTCGTGGCTGCGGGAAACACCATGATGACCGCCTTCTCCACTGTCGGACAATGGAAGTGTGGCACTCAAAACGGAAGTGCACTCCCAAACAGAGTACGTTCGATTCCAAAAAGAATTTGTTAACCAGAACACCTTCTTCCAGTTTTGAAGTGTTTGTATTCCAAACTGTGAACTAGGCTGTTCATAGACCAAGGTAACACTGTACAAACCACTTCCTCTCTCAAAGATCCCACTTATTTTAGGAAAACTGTGTGGAAATCTACACACTGGAAGCATAGGCACTAGGGGTGTGGGGTGCCCGGGGGCTGGGTTCTCAGGGGCGCCAGACCGAGAGTCCGGGGCCCAAGAGAAGAGCCTGTCCGTCGGTCGGAGCGCCATGGTGGGCTCTTCTGCTGCGGGCGGCTCTGCGCTGTGAGTTCGGAGACACTGAGGCAGCCGGCTCTGTCCTCCTGCTCACCTGGGACTGGATAACCTGGGGGGGGGGCAGATCTTTGCACCCCAGCACCACATATGCTTAAGACTTGAAGTTAAGTTGAACTGACAGAAATTGACTGCAAAACTGCAGTCACAGCACAAGGGGGAAATATGTGCTATTAACGAAAACGTAGTTTCTGGAAGATCTGAAGTGTGAATGAGAGCTTACCTCGGAAGCTCCCCGACGTGCAGATGAGCTGTCGGAAGGCCACAAACACCCCTCCTAGCACAAGAGAGAAAACGAGAGAACACTTAGCTTCTGAACAAGGTTTCTTATTATACTTTCATGATATTAATGTTCAACATCCTAGTCAACTTCACATCATTCATGATTTGCTCTAATATTTACATACTCAAAGAATTAGGATATATTTATTTTCTCCAACCAACGGCAGATACAGTGATTCAGTTCCAATTAAGCCAATGGGCCTGGCCTACTAGTAAATGAAGCCTAAGAGCCCGACCCTGTGTGCATTTGCTCCGAAGCAAGTCCAACTTAGTTCTACAGAACTTACTTCCCAGTAAGTGCACAACATTCCAGTCTATGTCAGTTTACACCTCCAGTTTAATTAAACTGGTCTTGTAACACAATCCAGTGAATACACACTCTGAATAAAAGTATTCTCTCTTTTTCAGCAAGCCTGCCACTTGCCAAAGGGAACATTTAGAAGATACTTATTTTGTCTTACCAGTTTCTAAAAGTACCATACATAAAAACGAAAAACCATCTAAAAGAAGTAGAAGATGGCTTGTAAAACCAGTAGTTGCAGGTTTTATCTGACAACAAAGTGCATGAAAATCGCACTCAAATATGCTAGTTGACATGCAATGGGGCTTTTTGATCCAGTTTCCGTGGAAACTCAACTGCATCAATGAAAATAAACTACGGTAAAGATTTTCTAGCACTATATTTGTAGATTCTCTCTAATCTCTGCCCCTTCTTTATGCCTGACTCCAATATTTCTGTGGATCATTCCTTCTGTTATAATATTCCATTTTTTATTTTTACTGATCAGCCCATCAGGAAAACTGAGGCACAAACTTTAAGCCAACTAGAGAGAAAGAGAAAGAAAGAGCTTCCATCTTCAGATTTGTTTCCATCAAAGCTATGAATATGAAAATGTTCATTTAGGATTATCCCAAGTCAGAATCTTCATTTTGTGTTTACATGGCTAGGGGCCCTAGGGCCAAGAACCCTAACTGGGCAGGAAGGAGGGAGCACATAAAGGTCGCTGCTACGCTACAAACTTCACTGTTTCTAGCTAAGGTCCCAATATTGACACTCCTAACGAAGTTAATTATCCCAAGGTGAAATGTACTCTTTGTGTAAATAAACCCATTATTGAAGTGAGGTAATGGTTTGTTATCATGAAAACAAGCTCATTTAAATCTGCTCAGAAATAGAATTTTGCCAGGACTGTCTCTTGGTCCTCGATCTGGATCCAGCTCTTTGCGCTCACCAGTGGGAGCAAAGTACAATGCTAATTGCACCAAACAGGCTGTGGTCCATCTGTCGTTAAGAATGCTGTGGGTGGTTTTTTAACACACTGCTTTGATGCTAAAGATGGCATGAATAGACCAAGTCGACACAGCTTAGGATTTCTCCTTAGTATTTGAACAATCTTATGTGCATCCCTCACCCACTTCACCGTAGAAATCAACGTTTAAATAGGTACTTGCTTGGCCTCCATGGCAATAAACCAATTTCTCCCCACCCAAAAAAACAAAAAGCCTGAGAGGAATCTTGCCCATCCACACTCCTGAGAAATGAAAGACACATACAGCACGCGTGGCATTCCAATGCATTTCCCCAATGAAGAAGGCCCAGAAGAGCAGCTCAGGGACTCCTCAGCTTTCTTCATTTCTTGGCAGAGGAAAGCAGGCTCACGGCATTCCTAGTGCCTCCCATTTCCTGGATGGGAAGACCCTATCAGCTGGGTGGCAAAATGAGGTAGATTTTCCATGGAAACTTTTCAGTTTTTTCAGTTCAATGCAGGATGCCAATTGCAAATACAATCGCAGCTTCAAAATTAGCTTCATTTATACCAAATACAGGTAGAATAAACATGTAAAATTTGATCACCCTCTAGGGTGGCAGAAAATTCCACAATGCGAAAATCCAAACTACTCTAATTTCCATGGGACAATTTCCCCTCCAAAACCCAACATCACAGCAGCTGAGAAGTGGTTTCTGTGAACATCTCCTTCCCCCAGAGAAAGAGTCGTGACACGCAATTGCAGTAGTATATTAAGAAGAAGAGCAGGTGAGCTGAGCAGAGGGTGGGTGGCAAGTGAGAGGGAGTCACCCTAGTTCATATTTGCAAAACTACCTTAAAATGGGTTCCATCATAATTTCTTCAGGTCTCTGTTGCATTTACAGTGCCTGCTGTGATTGTGGTTGCTGCTGCTGCAGTTTCCTACCACTTCTCTCTACATCTCTTATTCCCTTTTCTCTTTAGTCCTAGTCTCTGGCCAGAGATTTCTGATTGAAGAACTGTACCCATAAAGCATCCTCTGCTAATGAAATTAAGGAAAATTCAGAAGTAAGCCCAAAGGCTAAACAACCAAGCGCCTTCCAAAAAGTCAAAAAGAAGCAGGTGCTGCTCACAAAAGAGGCAGTCCAGGTCTAAGATGCTCAAACCAGAAAATTAATGTCACGGCAAGGCCCCAAATTAGGTGCAAATACTTGTAACTGTACTCTTTCAAGACACAACAATAATTCAAATCAACTGTCTCAAAACCTGTAATTCTTAATACTTATTGGCCTCATACAGATGCAATGGATTACATAAACCATGGTTTACTGGCCCAGGAGCCTGCAAGCTCACATTCCCTTACTGGCTCCAGTGAAGCTATCTTAGTTTTTAAGGATACAATCCTGCACCCATGTACCTAGGAATAAACCTCGTTGATTCAATGGGACTTGCTTCCAAGAAGATAAGTATGTGATTCATAGACTCATAGAATCCTATAGTTGGAAGAGACTCTGAGGATCATCTAGTCCAACTCCCTGCAATGCAGGAAAATCTAGCTGTCCCATCCGGGGATCAAACCTGCAACCTTGGTGTTATCAGCGCCATGCTCTAACCTACTAGCTATCCAGGCTGTGATTGCACTGTAATCCATAATTTGTCTATTTGAATGTCAAGGGAAACTAGTTGAAGAAACAAGGAACTCTGTGGTGAAACAGGGCATGTGAGGAGTAGGGGGTGGTGTGCGAGTTCCCAGGCTCATAAAGCATCATTTGTTGGGCTGGGATAGTTATGCCTCAACTAGGCCATTGGGAGTTTTCCAAACTGACAATTTTATGGGCAAAACATTTTGGGGAGGGGCACTGTTAGGGTGTGACCCAGGGGGCTTGAATCTAAGGTCTTTTGCACCTGGCCCTGAATCTCCCGTCTCTTCTTAGCCTTTATTTTTTTGATTAAAAAAAACTTTTAAAATTGCATTGCTTTACAAGGCAAATTCTCCTCTGGAAGCTGACCTAAATTTGCATCTATAAATATAAATTAACATATGCAATTTGTATCAAGGGCCTGTGCACTGAGTCATGCTTTTGGGATTGGAAGCTACACAATTTTACAGAGCTTATATCTGCTAGTTAAAGGAACTTATAAGAGGAACAACAGCAGAAAGTCAAGGTGTACCACTTAGAGACCGACTGTGCATCCAAACACCACTTCCCTATTACATAATAAAAAAAAGGAAGAGATTTTCGTTCTTTCATCTCATGTTCTACTGACTGAGCTACTGAAAGGTGATTTATCAGAGGTGCTTTTTACACACTTGGATCCTGGTCTCCTTCAATTATTAACTTTTAACTTTATTTCAAAAAGAGATTCCACGGGGGGGGGGGGGGGGAATGAAGCACATTTAAAACCTCATTTCTGTAATGCACACAGATATACCGATGGCAGGACAGAAGCTCAAAAGTGGCAAGTGTGAAATTAGTCTATCACCTTGCTCAAAAGGGAGATATTTACGGTACATAGCTTTATATTCTACGCATGTCATGCCTTTGGTGTCAGGAGTACGGTCAAAGTAGATATTCAGCCACACACACACACACACACACACACACCCCTGGGCTCAAGATCAGGCAAAGCAAGCAGAAGCCATGAAGACCAAGATGCAAAAGTTGTCACGTCTCTCAAAAGCTAACGCAACACACGTGTTCCTCTGATTGAATAAAAAGTGTGATAATGGTGCATTGCTATAATTACATTAGAAATACAATAAGCAAAAGGATGCGTATAACAATAACTTTCCCACTGCATTCGCAAGTAATGGGGTTTCTGTGTCATTTTTCCATTTTTTCTCTAGGTGGCAGCAAGAGGCCAGATATGTCTGATTTCAGGATGATGCTGAACATGGTCCCTGCACACAAGGTCTGCACTTTTTACCTGGTTATAGCCTAGCTGTCCTTTGGGGCAAAGAAACGAGAACAGGGCAGACCAATATATTTCTTAATGACACCAAACACTTCCTCTTCAAAGCAGAGCATAAGCAATGCCACAGTGCATGCTACACTAGAAAGAGACAGGCAAGTACAGGCAGGATTCCATTAAAAGCCACACATGACAAATTCAAAGAGAGAGAAAATAGCCTTTAAAAAAAGCAAACCAACAAATAAAATAGCAAGAAACACACTTGGGGGGGGGGTTTCCAACCAGTGGAAAAATGTCCTGACAGTTCAAAATAAGCAGAAAAATAATAAAATAAGCAGGACCACTAAGTTTTACAACTTTTTGCATACTCAAATCTTCCTCACTTCTTTTTACTGAGCAGACACAGGACAAATATTTGCTATACTGTACAGTATAACGTAAGTAAGAAAGATGATCAGAAACGTCTATGAAATTGCCCAGGGTTACCATGACAAACCAGCCTTTCCAGACTGTGCTACATCCATAAAGAAACACTTAGCCTGTATCATGGCACACCTTAAATCCTGACAGAACTCCCCCCCCCCCCCATGCATGTTGTGCCCAGCAACTTTAAGCAGGCGCATTTAGATTTTTTATTTCCGTTTTATTGATTACTGTATGTATGCAACTGACCGATTTGATTGGTTGATTAGATACAATAATTCGGCTTCAGAAACAAATCCTTGAAAAGATACTAAGCCATGCACAGGGTCTTCCAGTTTACAAAAGCTTTGCCTGTTAGGAAGAGATGCTAACTTACCACAAGCAACTAGGCTTGTGGCTGAAGTTGTAGCAGCAGTAACAAAGAATAATACTTTTCCAACTCCCTTTGGTTTTAGAGGCCCACCTATGTCACTGGAGCTTCAGAAAACACCCTTCCTGTCCCGCTCCCAGCAGTCAAGAAAACTTCCAAAGGGAAATGTTACTGCACAATTATTGTGAAGTTCTAGTTCTGTAAAAACCTAGGAAACATTTTTATGAAACCGTTTTGGGGGAAAGAATATTATGGAAAGAATGTATTTTGGCAATACACAAACAGCAAGACACCTGCTAGTTCTCTTAAATGACACAATATACGTCACTATACAATGGCTTACAGCAAGAGTATGCAGCGTGGAACAAAAGATGCATGTTTCTTCTTGCCTGTTGGGCAATCCCATTATTTATTACCACTGTAAAGTAGATCATTGATTACAAAGCTGTCACAGATGTTTTACCTGAACTTCAATCCTGGCATCATTGAACTAAACCCTGGCAAGTTTCTCTAAACACATTATTTCATCATCATCATCATCATCATCCCCTCCCCTCACTTCACTCAGGGCAGGTTACAGTTAAAACACAATATTAAAACAGTACAAAACAACATATAATCACAGAAAAAGCTGGGCCCTCAAAAATATACATCTCAAGTGTCAAAAGCCAAAGTAAAGAGGTGAGTCTTCAGCATTCACTGAAAGCTGTATAAATGAAGGTGCCAGGCAAATCTCTGCAAGGAGGGAATTCTACAACTTTGGGGCCACCACAGAGCATGCCCTTTCCAGGGGCACTCTCCCCCCCCCCCCATTGAGCTTGAGAGGGCATGGGAACTACCTCTCAGGTACTAAGATCAGCAGAGAGGGTTCTAATGGCCACAACAACAGAAACTTCTGCAAGCAGGAAGCCTTTGCACATATGGCTGAATGTGCAAAGACTTCCTTCCTAAAAAACATTCAGTCGTCAGGGAGCAAGGCTAGAAACAGCACCTGAAGATACAAAGGACAGGATTCAAACAAAATGAATTTCTCTTTGGGTTAGTTTTTTGCCAAGGAGATAAATATATAAGCAAGAAAAGGTACTGACCCAGTTATACCATTTCACCTATTCTGTTTTAGCAGTAGGCATTAGTTCACTGTATAGAGCATGCAGAAGATCCCAGATATCAGAGCTTGGGAAAAACCTCCACCAAAGAGCTGCTGCCAGCCAAAGTAGACAATGCTAAGCTAAATGGATGAATAGTCTGACTTCATAGGAGGCATGGTTTCCATGTTCATATAGTGATTCTGTTCAAAACTGCTCAAGCAGCATGTTTCTCTCCACCACCCCTAGACAGTGGGGCATCTTGGAATTGTACAAGAAAGAGCTGCAGTTATTAGAGGCAGAACTGGTGGAGCAGTTCAAAGTAGCAAGAGAAAAAAGGAACGAATCTTGCATTTTTCTAAGGAATATTAAACGTGGAATCAGAAAGGGAATATTCAGAATTTGGAGGTAAGGGGAGGAGGGAAAGAAAAGACTGCCTAGCCCTAACTGTACAACTACACTAGAGCTAGCCAGAAAGACTTTTGCTAAATTCACTCAACTCTGCCAAGAAAAAAAATGACTGTTTTCTTTCATATATGTCATATTTTTAAATCTTGCTCCCCCTCACCCAAGACTCTGAGGCTTCTTCTGTTAAGGAAGCTGCAGCGGCTTTCAGGCATTATTAGTCAGCAAACATTCTAAATCCGGAATCAGGATATGCACACACATAATTACTTTCCCCACAATCAACTACCCAGTCATTATCACCAATTAAAAAGAAATAGGGCCTTCAAAATTCTTTAAATAAAATAAAAAGATTGACAATTTAATAGAATTTTAAAGGGTTGTTTGTTTTTTGCTGTTGTTTTTAAGCACGATTTTACAATACATCTCTGTAACTGCTTTTTCCAATTCCGTCATCTTAATCAGACAACATAAAGGCCTAGTCACTGGAGGCTTCCGGTTCACGGTGGTTGTTCAAGATCTAAGCAGAGAGGCAGATAATATCTAATTCGTTGGATACTTGATACCTCTCAGTCACTAAGGATGGCCACAGTTAAAACTTCCTTTTAGATTCTGAATAAAACCAGTGAAAGAAATGCCAGACTGAGAGCCCAGATCACACCTGATTACTTCAACCCAACCTGATTACTACAACCCAAATGTCTACTACAGAGAACAGCTGCGCACTCCATGCAGCAATACAAACACACTGGCGCTTCCTGGAAACACATTAAGGGTGTGGAACATACATGTGCACTATCATGCCAATAAGTGCACATCTGGATAGCCCAGTCTAACCAGGACTTCTAGGCATGATTACGGGTACGTAACATTACACACCCATTCATACTTTCTTTTTCTGTAGGTGTATTCTGGTCAGTTCTTTAGCCCTTATATGATCTTGTTGATTAAGAAAAGTTGCATTTATTACCGTTGCATGTGTTTTTTTGCATAGCAGTAACGCCAGGGGTAGAAAACAACCACCCAAGAAGAAACTGCAGGTTTCTCTCCCCACCCCCCACCCCAAACATACATACATACATACATACATACATACATAGTGTAGTGGCCATGGAATTTGCATTGCTGTTCTGAAGCCCAATTCACGCTGGCCAGACTTGAGTCAACAACTTATTTCATTCAGCTGGCAGAAGTTCCCTTATATGTAGAGAACAGGTCATACAACTCATTTGCCATGAGGCAAGGCTGCCAGTTTGGCATGCAGAAAGACAGACCTCCAAAAACCTGAGAATCCTTTAAAAAATAGCCTTAGTTCAGTAAAATTATGGCTAAGTGCCCCAGGATTGCTAAACATGACTAAGATTAAAAACAAAACAAAAAAAGTACTTGGCAATATTAACAATGGGGGAGCACCAGTCATACCTTCCTCTGTGAATGGCCTCCACCATTTGAAGAGTCATGGGTAGTGCTGGATCAGAAAGACCCAGATCCAAATCCCCAGTTAGTCATGGAGCTCCCTAAGTGGCCGTAAATTCTTTCTCACCCTAATCTACCTTGTGAGGATATAAGGAAAAGCCCAATGAATGACCCTCGATGGCAGTGGAGATGGATGAGCTACAAAAATGTGATACAAAAGCAAGGGCCTTCACACGTCTTGAATGAAACAAAGCCAAGCACAGCCTTTAAAATGCAGAAGGATTTTAAAATTCTGCTAACTTTTCTGTAGTAAATCAGCAAGCACAGAATTTATTAGAGATAGAATACAGAGGCCCTTTTACCAGCTTCCAATGATTTGGTGGCCTGGATAGGTCGGCCGTGCCAGGGCGATTCATGCTCTAGTAACTCTTGGTTGGATTAATATGTGTTATATGTGGGACCACACCAGTCAACCACCTGGAAGTTTCGGTTAGTGTAGAATTTGGCCATCAGAATTCTTACGGTTACAACCACAGCACTCATATCTTCTGAAAGTACAGTGGTACCTCTGGTTGCGAACGGGATCTGTTCCGGAGCCCCGTTTGCAACATGAGCAGAATGCAACCCACGTCTGTGCGTGCGCAGGTCACGATTCGTCGCTTCTGCGCATGCACGTGACGTCATTTTGAGCATCTGCGCATGCGGCGAAACCCGGAAGTAACCCTTTCCGGTACTTCTGGGTCGCCGCGGGACGCAACCTGAAAAGATTTAACCTGAAGCAAATGTATGAAGAGGTATGACTGTATTACAAAGACAAGCATATTCTCAAGAGCACAATTTAAGGTGCTGGTTCTTATACTTTGGGATCCAGATATCTGAGGAAGTACCTGTTCCCATTCCAGCTTGCCCGTGTCTTAAGATCTTCTGTTGAGGTCCTTCTCCAAGTAACCTTTTTTAACAGAGATATGTTATGTAGTAACAAAGCAGAGGACACTTTTTGTGGTGGTGCCCCAACTGTGAAATGCTTTCTCAAAGGAGACATGTCTGATGCCAACATTTTTAATGCCAGATTAAGACTATTACATTCCTATTTGCCCAGGAATGTTAGATGGTCATAAATGTTATTCTTTTCTTCTACTATCAATGTTTCTTCACATATGTTATATGTATTTGTTGTGTAAATGGTTCTCACACTTTTGTATATTGCCCTGGAATGTTCTCATGGAAGGCGGTTAAGAAATATCTGAACACAATTTCCTTTTTTTGTCTTTTTCCTGGTGACCAGTTGTTTGCCTGTAAACTCCAGGTGGCCCTGCCAAGTGAGGTGTGACTGGTGGCTACAAGGGAGAAAGACTTTTGTTGCTGGGATCCTATATGTGAATGTTCTTCCTAGATGGGATTGCTTGGTTTCCAATAGTTTAGCAATACTGGAGGCTGCCCAGAGAATGTCATTATTGAGCAGCATATTAATATGGCAAATAAATAAAAGGTCTGCCACAAAACATATATTAAACCAATATGGGTAGCATGGAAGTTTCAACTCACCGGTTGTAAAGATTCTTCTTGCCTCCTGCTTTGGCTCTGCCGACTGATGAATGACCGTGTTGACACTTTATAATGGTTCAACAAGCAGATGATCACCACTATCATAACAGTTATAACCACGATTATGATGATGATCTGAACAAACTCTAGTTCAGCTGTGGGAAAAGAAAGAGAGAAAAAGTGTCACTCTAGGATAGATAAGGAGTGTTAAAAAAAGAGGAAGGTGAAACTGCAAGCTGATACCCAAAATAATCTATTTGTTGATGCATGTATATTGCTCAATAAAGTTTTTACTACAGCAAAAAAACTGATCCCAACACACTATTTCAGGGTTGAAATAGCTTTGTTTTTCCTCTCTGGAAAACACATTTCAGAATAACAAAATCTGCAAACTGGAAAGGCTAAATAATGATGCCTTTTCCCTATCTGAGGATTCCCTCTTCCCTCAATGTCTAAAAAAAAAAAGATTCTCTTCTGATTTTCATCAGTTACACAGCACAGCAAAAAAATTCAATATAAATCATCCCCACCGCCACCTTAAACATCATTTTTAAGCCTCCAAGTTAATTGATGAAGGAGAGCTTAAATAAAAAAATGCAGCAACAAATCAAGTTAAGATGCTTTTTAAAAAACTTCTTGCATCATCTAGAAATACAAATCTTCTTGCACTTTCAGTATGTCATATTGGGAAGTACACAGTGAACCGACTGCAAGGTAAGCTAATATCCTGGGTGAAAACATCCTTCAAGAAAAAGAAGTGTTTAAGTAACAACATCCTTCCTATTATTGCAATCAATTCAAGTAACTCGTCATCCAGGGGGATAGGAAGAAACCTGAACAAAATTGATAAATGAAGCACTGCTATGCTGTCCTGCCATCCTGCTACATAAAGCTTTCTATAGAAGGTTCACATATAGACCAAAGACAGGTACAAGAAGGCATTCACAGTAGGGATTCCTATCCGGCTGGAAGTTTGACATGTGTCCAGAGTCTATTTTCATTAAGCTTGCAGAGAAATAATGATAAAAGTCCACCCACTTTTGGTTCTGGCCCTAAATTAGCTAGTCCTGGCCAAAAACCCTTTGTAGAGAAATGGTTTCCCATTCCTACATACAGGTGGTGACCATTTTGTGCAGGGGTTCCATTCCTGGCCCTCATGCATGTCGGCGGAGCAAGCAAAAGCCTGTTCAAACCCCGTTACGCCTTCTTTTGGGACCAAAAGGCCCCAAGCACTGGCAGTCATGCGTCAATTGGATGAGCACAAAATGGTCCCCATCTGTACCCAAAACACTGATTTCTCCAACCTTAATGATGAGCAACATAATAACTTAAAGGTCCTTTAAGAATTCAGAAGTTACAAGCACAGGAAGCTCCAGAATTATAAGGAATGCTGTGCCACTGCCCACTTACCAGAATACTGAAATAAGTCATCGTTTATCTGTATCTAGTCTCCCATTAATATTACCACCATCACCACCACCACAGTAACAGTTCAATAAATGAAAAATGTAAGGGGAAGCTTAAATAACCAGAAGGATTCCTTTGAAGAAGAAAACCCTGAATATGTAAAGCTTTCATTAAAGAAAAAAAGGAACAAGGACTGACTTTCCTTGACTCACACAGGATTGATTTTGTGTGTGTGTGTGTGTGCGCGCGCGCGCGCGCGTGTGCAGTGAAACCATGGTGATGAGAGATTAACCTAGAAAGTCACTGTAGTTTTACAAAGTCGCAATGCCCATAAAATGTCTTAAAGATTAAAGAAAACGCCCCAGGGTATTACAAATGTTTTCCTTTTGGAAGACATGATAATTGCTTTACACGCCTCAGATTCAATTAATGCATCAATTAAAATTATGGCACTTTGGGACAAACTTGTCACATCATTAATCTTGAAGGTTCACACCTTTAGCCATTCAAATTAACAGGAAAAACACATCAATGACAGAATAATGTACTTGTTTGTACGTGCAAGAATGAAAAGGTTTTCCTTCCATTCAGTTTCCTGTTTACAGCAAATACAAATCAAACTTCAAATATGCATGGCAAACTACAGTGCTGGACTAAGACCTGGGAGACCAGGGTTCGAGTCCCTACTCAGCCATGAAGCTCACTGGTGCCCTTGGGCCAATCACAGTTTCTCAGCCTAACCTACCTCACAGGGTTGTTGTCAGGATAAAATGAGGAGGGGGGAACCATATACATGACTTGAGCTCCTTGCAGGAATGGTGGGATATTAATGAAATTAATAATATTTACAATTAACATCTTGAACAGCCCATGCATATATAAGATTACGGTAAGTCATATTTCAGCTAAAGCATGCCTTTGGTTATTTTCATTGGCTATACAGTCATACCTCTAGTTGCGTTAGGTTCATGTTGCGGATTTTCGGGTTGCGAACGCGGCAAATGCCCTCTGTTGTGTCACACGCACACACAGAAGCGGCACTCTACATACTGACTTTTTGGGGTGCAAACAGCACCCAGGGACGGATCGCGTCCATAAGTAGAGGTACCACAGTACTGGCACAGCAATGGCAAAACAAAGCCAGAAATGTGTTTTAAAAGTATGTATTAGCTAACATTTTAATGATCCAGAATCTCTCACGCATATGGAATTATGTAATCCACAAGCATAATGGTTGACACTTGGGCACCTTTAGCATGGCAGAAATTCAAAGAAAAGGCAAGATTATAATTCAGCCATTTCTAAAGCTAAGTGCACAAAAAGATGAATAAGAGTACCTCATGATTCCTATTCTTAAAGCTTTGGCTAGGCAGAAGGTGGAAAATATAGTTATTTTTTTCTCCCTCCAAACTATCCCTTTTCCAATCATTGGGAGAGGATTTTAAGATGAACAATCAAGATTTTGAAATAATCAAGATGTCTCACCTCCACAAGAATAGAGAATGTAGAAAGTGGATTAGTGGTAGAATCTAACAACACCTGCCATACAAGGACATGCGTTCCAAGACCGTGCACAAAATCTTACCATTTTTCTGCATGCCATGAGAATTATTCAGTCTAAGGGAGGATTAAAAGGACCTCACTATGCAACTGAAGAAAACAGAAAATTTCCTTTTCTGCTTCCCTTGTTGCTCCCTCATTATGGCTATCAATAAGGCAAAGTACACATATTTTTAATTCAACCAGTAAGTTTCCCACTGCTGCTACCTCAAACTTCACATGCATCAGTCAATATGTTAGTTTATACTCAGGTCACTGCTGCAGCTGTTATTGACAACTGGGTAAAAAAAAAAATCCTTGATTTCTGTGCCCTGTGTCCTCTCTCACCATGCCTCCCCGACCTACTAAGAGGGCACAAGTTTTAGGCTTCAAAAGCAGCAGCCTAACTATTTCTCAACCACAGGACCCCAGCAGGCCGATTACTTGAGAGGCCAATAACCCAAGTACTTAATTGGCCCAAAGATATTTTATTACTGTGTCAATTGAGCAGCAGTTGTGAAAGAGCAATGTGCAAAATAAGTAATGTTGATTTAGGCTTTCCTAGAATGCGGTGATGGCTGGAATGACGTTATTTCTCCATCTGCCAAAAGCACAGACTTCTAAATTTAATCAGGGGCCCTGAACATTTTTACAGAAGGCCAGTTCCTCTTTTCCTATGAATGGTTATTTTGAAAACAAAAAGTCTGAAAATATGCAAGCAAAATCTGATAAACAAGAACACTTTAAGAGGCAAAATGAGATAAATAAAAGTATGTTAAATATGTGCATGTGTAGAAAAGGAGAGCAAGACAGACAGAAAAATGCAAGTCTACTCAGAAGTGCGTCCTACTGTGTTCAGTGGGATTTGCTTCCAAGTAAGCATGTACAGCATTGCAGCCCAAGTGAGCCATAATCAGACCCTTTTGATCAACAGGATGTGGGTTGATTTCCAAAGTTACATCTTTAATTGCAGCATAGTTTCACAACTTTAACAGCAGTGTAGCTTCAAAGTCTGGGCTCTCTCCCCACATCCATATCACATCAGATCAGTTGTGTCTGCATTCCAAAACCCAGCACTGGGGATTATTTCCACAAGGTGAAGGAAAACAATTTTTATACAAAGGCTTCGTCTTGGCTAACACACTCATTTGCATACATAATTATAATATCCCCCCCTAAGAATTTTTAACTCCTAATGAAAGCAAAACATCTTAAGAGTCTTCAGTTTATATAATGGCAAGTGCTACCGCAAGAGAATAGATCAACAGTACTAGTGAAGACACATTTATTGCTATTTACATAGGATTATAAAAGTATGCCTGGTAGTATTTATCCTACTTATTTTGATGTCTCTGGGGTCATATAAAACCAGCATGAAAAGGCAAAATTAAAAGCACAAGCCTCCAACCTTTGTACATATAATAGTCACACATGTGAAACACTTCTATCATTATAAAGTGGAAACCAAAATAAGAGGCATAACCCCCACTCTTCAGTATCTAATGCTGACTTGTGCCACAATCTTGTACACCTCAGTCTACCTCACCACCCCAGTTCTATACAGATATGATCTCCACCTGCAAGCATATATTTAAAACAAAAACATTTCAGTTGCCCTGACCATGACTATCATCTATACATACATACTTGAACTAAACGGAATTTCTATCTCATAGAATCATAGAGTTGGAAGAGACCACAAGGGCCATCGAGTCATGTCTGAGCTAGACATGAACCGGACTGGCTGTAAATTAACCGGGGGTTGGGGGGGGGCTTGAGTATGGGGGGGTTCTTGAGTATAGATAGTCTTAAAATCTCCCAGAGAGAGATAGTAACAACAGCAAAAATACTAGACCCATTACACAGAGTCTGCTAGAGAAAGTAAAACAGAAAGCGGGTAGGCAGGAAGGTGATTAAGGGTTTAAGGCGAAGAGAAAGAAAAATAACTTGAAGACAAAATTAAACTAAGAGCTTCGGGGGGAGGGGGGAGTCTAGAATACCTCCTTCCAAAACCAGGTCTTTCAACTGAGCATCCTTCAGTGTTGTACTGTTAAGCTGGTCAGTGGACATAATCGTGTCCTCCTCCGCTGGGAAAGGAGCGCGTCGGGCATCGCCTTGGGCTCCCTGCAGCAGCCAGGCAGCGTCGTCGCGAGTCTCCCAGTCGCCCAGGCGGGTGGGTGGGGGGTTGGGCTGGCCGCGTCTCTCCCTCGGCAGGCAGGCGAAAGCGGCCGGCGCTCCTAGACACAACTCCGTCGGGGCGGCTCAAACCGCAAGCGGAGGCGCGCGCCGCCCGACAAGGGCCCGCAGAAGAGCGCACGAGCGCCGCGAAGCGGGGGACTCTTCTCCGAGGCCTCTCATGCTTCCCGGCCCCAGGCGAAGCCCCTGGAGAGGCTCCTCCGGGCCTCGCTCCACGCCACCGGCTGGGGCACAGAAGCACCCGCAGGGAAAAACACGGAAGGGGGCGACCCTGCGTAAAGGCGCATGGCGCAGCGCGCTCGGGGGTTTCTACAGCTGTTTTGTTTTATTTAAAAAAAGTTTAAAAAGGAAGGAAAATCATAGAAAAGGAAAACGTCGACCTATTAATCCCGACTGGTTGTCTTAATTCCATATATATATGGAGCTCCATATTACACATGAAAAAAAATTAATATGGCCTAATTAAAAAGCTTAAGGAGGAAGAAGGGGAGAATGAGGGCGAAGGGTGGGGAGAAAGCCAAGGAAGACGCCGCTCTTACCAACTTCCCGCACCCAACTGCTCCGCCGCCGCGGCTGCTGCGCTCTTTAAACCAAGCCCCATGGACACTGTGGAGGCTTCTAATTCTTCCGCATTTCTGCTCCAGCGCGACGTGCGTCACTCCGTGCCCAAAACGCGGCCCTCGCCGCCGCGGCCGCCGCTTGACTCAGGAGGCTCCGCTGGGCTCCCTCCCCCGCCCAGCCCAGGCTCCGGCTACTATTGGAAACGGCGCGCACGTGCTCTCTCCAGCTGAGCTCTGCTCTCGGCGGCGGCGGCGGCACCACACAGACACACACACACACACACACACACACGGCGCTGCCAGTGCCGTCCCGTGTCACAAGAGCCTCCTTGTCTCGGTTTCCCCTCCGCCCGCCAGCCACACCGTACGTTGAGTACATGAAGGTTACAGTATGCCGAGAGGAAATGCATCACCCAAAAGGGGAAAATATTTACATGAAACTTGCACATGCTAGCCTAATTTCTGCATATACAGGCAACGACTTATTTACACGCATCCAACTGACAAGCAACCCCGCACATGTGCATCACGGTAATATGGCCAGAAAAGGGTGTGGGCACACTCTGCCGTCACACACAATGACCCAGAATGCAAAACATACACCCCAAGTTGGGGCTTGTGTGTACTTTAAATGCAAATTTAGAAACAATCAGTATTGGTTTAAATAGATGTATAACCTTAGCATAGTGGGAAAACCTGTGCCCGGTGGCTGCTCAGTCTGCTGGCCAGGTGCTAATTGATGCTGGGCAACTTCAAGACCCATCCTCTTCTTTCTTAGTATTATTCATCTTTGCATCAGAGTGGTACCAGACAGCTCTTCAAAGAGAGGGATCTCCTCTATAAAACAGGCCATCCTAGGCAAGTATTTTATGTACTGAATTTATTCATATCCCTCCCTCCCTGCCAAAGGAGTCTAGTTGCATTCTTGCTCTGAGTCAGAGCAAAACATCTACTTCAAAAAGCAGAAGACGGTTAGTGAGCCCTAGACACATCATGCAAGTAGCACCCAATGTGTCTGCCTCAAAAGAGACAGAAAAAATCCATGTGCAGGCAGGGCATGGGAATATCCAAAATGAAAATACTGAAGCAGCTACCAGGTACTGTACAACTTGAGTGACAGAAAAAAAACTGGATATAGGAAACAACATATCAAAAGCAAATCCTCTACCAGACGTATGTATTAATGCTGAGCTCCTTACACAATACTGGATGCTGACAGAAAGTTATGACTTCTAGGCAGGACAGGACAGTACCAAGAACATTTCACCATGCATGGTTTTCTAAATATTATCCTTGGTTAGCACACTGTGCTGTTCTGAAAGGACCTACATTTGACATTTTATTTCCCAGCCAGTAGCACGAGGCGGACAGGGCATATTCATTGGCAAATTTGTTCCAAGTACAAAGACTTTGGTGAACCTGCAAGAGATAACTCACAAAGTAGAGGGTACAGTGTTTCCTATGAAGACTACCTTTCTAGGCTTCTAGGTTTCTTTCTGCCATGAAAAGACAAAGGGTTTTGTTTGAATGGCAACTTCATAAGTCATATGCAAGAGCTAGAGAAAAATAAACAAAATCTGAACTCTATAATATCAGCCAATGTGTACTGTGGGTGACACGACCTTGCTTTTTGTTGTAAGACTGGTACTACAGGTAACATGGTAGGCCTTTGGCAGTTTTGTGTTAAGGCAGGGAATTTTTTTTTAATGGAAATTGGGTCAGACAAGTACACACCTGCAAGAATGCAGAATGAATTAATAAAGTTGTGTGGCCAAATTTTGAGGGAAGACACAGTTGTGAAGGCTAATACTTTCATGACATTTTTAATTTTAGTAGATGAAAGAACAGATATTTCTGGAATAGAACAACTGTCTATAGGTGTTGTGAAAGAAAGTGATAGGAATGCATCTGTACATGAGGAATTCCTGGGGTTTATTTCAATGTAAAACCAAACTGCAGTAGGCATAACCAACACAGTTTTATCTGCTGATTTTGGAATAGATCTCAATAAGTTAGTTGGACAAGGATATGACAGTCATTCAACCATGGCAGGAAAATAAGATGGGGTTCTAGCACAAAACTATCCTCAGGCAGCCTTTGTCCACTGCTCATCCCATAGACATCATCTTACTGTAAATGAACTAAACAGTGTAAGTGATGTGGGCAATGCTGTTGGCATAATTAAAACCATTATGAAAATTTTCCATGGGAGCATCCACAGATGACATCTAATACCCAAACTACCAATGCTATGTGAAACATGGAGTCAGAAATCAAGAGTATCTCTTCACATGCAGACAGTTATCCAAATAGCACAACTTAAGCAATTAGCAGGATCTAGCAACACCAAGAAAAAACAAATTTCATGCCAGTATGTATGTATTTATCAAATTTATATACCTGCCTTTCATCCAAAGATAACAGGGTGGTTCATAATATAAACTTTTATCATAGACATCAACTTTTACTGTTTGTCTTGTGATTGTAAGCAAAGATTCTTCAATGCCAGAACCAGTCACCCAAGCACTGGAATCTGTAAAGTTAGGTGCAATTGAAATGAAAGCACATATACAAAAGTTGCTGGGAATAATTTAACAGCACAGGGAAGCTAGTGGGAGACCATTAGCATAATAGAGGACAAGAAACTGGCAGATGAAGTGGCTGTAGAATTCAAAGCACCTAAACAAGACAAGCCAGTCCCCTAACCAATCCACAGAAGAGTTATACCAGTGGCCCATCTACATTCCCAACCTGGATTCAGTGATTACCTCAGCAAGGGATTGTTTTAGTCATGAAAATAGCCTGCTTACAGTTTACTGAAACTACATCCATCTCAGATGTACCACACTGAAGGAAAACTTAAAAACTTGCAAGTCCATGTCAATTTCATTCAGGAACTGTACAAATTTGAAAGCTTTAGGGATGAATCCATCACTTGGTATGACTTGTAGGGAGAAGGAAATACACCCATCATCTTGTGACTTATGCAATATGAGCCTTACTGAACCACTGGACCACACCCAACTTGCTCTGCTATTAAAATGGCCATCCCCACAGCACTTTCCCTACCAGTTACAACATGCACAGCTGAACGATTCTTTAGCACTTGGGGCAGAGTGCTGACACAGCTACATTCCACAATGAGTGAAGATCAATTGTCTGGCTTGTTGGGTGTCCATAAGAGAAAAGTTGAAGAATTATCCCAAGGAGAAATTTATATTGACCATTTTGGTGAAGACCCTCCAATACTCCAGTTTTTGTTTAAAGAGTGATCCACTTTGCATTATATTTTCCTTTATATTAGGGATAGACAAACATTAACAAAAAAAGGTTGACTTTTTCAGACCTTATGTCTGGCATTCACAACACCCAAGGCAGATTATGTGCAAATAGTGTGTAATTCAGTATTATGATTTTTTAAAATTTGGTATTATGGTACTGTTCAGTTGACAAAGCTGTATGCCTTTCTATTGCCTTACTCTATTACAGGCATAGGCAAACTCAGCCCTCCAGATGTTTTGGAACTACAACTCCCATCATCCCTAGCTAACAGGACCAGTGGTCAGGGATGATGGGAATCAAAACATGTGGAGGGCCGAGTTTGCCTATGCCTGCTCTATTATTACTAAATGTATAAAGTTAGTAGTTCTGAAAAATGTATAATCCCATACAATAAAGTAAACCGCCATTGTTTCTTGTTACTTCTCTTCAGCACCGTGTAATGATTTGTGGGATTTATCACAAGTCAACAATGTGTAGTCACAAATTATAGACCTTGCCCCCTCTGGGAAAAAAATTCTGAGGACACCCTTGGGAGAGAAAGTGTAGTGGGAGTGGCTTGGATGGATGGGAAGGACTTGTATCCCCACCCACCCCCCATTCTTGGAAGACATGAAGTCCATCACCATCACAGCATGGAATTGGGCTGCACTAGACCTGTGATGAGCAGGGTGACAGCATAGATCCTATAGGATAAAATAAATTAGGAGGAGGGGGATCCACTGAAAATTGGCAGGCGATGCAAGCAATGATACCATTTACACTACAGTGGTACACTACGGGTTAAGTACTTAATTCGTTCCAGAGGTCTGTTCTTAACCTGAAACTGTTCTTAACCTGAAGCACCACTTTAGCTAATGGGGCCTCCTGCTGCCACCGCGCCGCTGGAGCCCGATTTCTGTTCTTATCCTGAAGCAAAGTTCCTAACCTGAAGCACTATTTCTGGGTTAGCGGAGTGTGTAACCTGAAGCGTATGTAACCTGAGGTACCACTGTATTCTATACCAGACAACACTGGAACAAAGTTTCAGTCTGGTATAGGATACTTGGTTAATTCTTGCTACAACAGACTAATACAGCAACTCCTATGGAATCTTATAATTCTTGAATCCATTCTGGCCATTATAGCAGAAATTCTGATAGTGTTTGGTTTTAACAATCCATTCCATTTTGGACTTCACTTTCCATGTAGTGGCAGTTTTACTGCTATGCATCTATTGCTCCTTTCTACCCCATCCCTCATTAACAAGTAATGAAACCCAGGGTGGCTTCATATAAAATAGCGCTTTGAAACACTTACTAAAACATTAAAACAGCAGAAACATACATAACTGCTCCTTTTCCCTATCATGGGATGAACACAGATTCTTCCCTCATTCAAAAGCCTGACAGAAGGGGGTTTACTACAACATCTGTCTCAAGAGTTTGCATTGAGGACTTAGCATAAAAAGTTATGGATTGTTTGCTTATGAATGTGGAGATGAGTGTGCTTTACATGTCTGAAGGCCTAAGCTTATGTTTAACATACTGCTGTGGAAATAAAGACCTCTCCCTCTCAAGAGCCCAACAGCTGAAGGTAAAGGTAAAAGGTAATGGACCCCTGGACGGTTAAGTCCAGTCAATTTCGACTATGAGGTGCAGCGCTCATCTCCGCTTTCAGGCCGAGGGAGCCGGCATTTGTCTGCAGACAGCTTTACAAGTCATATGGCCAACATGTCTAAACGGCTTCTGGTGCAATGAGATACTGTGACGGAAGTCAGAGCGCATGGAAACGCCATTTACCTGTTGATAGTAAACCTGTTGATGGATACCTGTTGATGGTATGTGGGCAAGGCGGACAAAGAAAGAGGGGAAACATTTTCTCATTTGCTGAAAATAAGAAGAAGTAAAGTGTGTGGCACCTCCACCTTTTTTTAACATTTCAAATTGTATTTTATTTTGGTTTTAATGTGATTAGGTGTGAGCAAGTAAACAGATGGCACCAGCTTGGAGATTAGAAACAGAAGCCAGAAGAAATAAGTTTGGAGGAAGGATTTAAAACAAAAGTAGAGTGTTTAGGCTTCTATATTAAATCACTCTTAAAGCTTGCTTCATTTGACATTATTAGTAAGTACTTTGAAAACTAACCTGAATTAAAAAAAAAAAAAATCTTCCAAAGCCTTGACTAAATCTCTTCTAAAATCTTGTTTCATAGATAAACACAGCTGTGCTTCATCCACAGTCCATGTGGTCCACCCACAGGCCATATCCATCCGTTTAAAATGCCTCATTTTTGTGGCTGAGTTTGTTTTGTGCTATGCAGGAATGAATTATCCTGAGACACAGAGCACTACCACTTGAAAAGCAAGCAAAGATTCAGGGTTGAATCTAGCCGAACATGCCTTGTAAGCCAGCAGTTCCTAAATAGTCATTTTGAGGTACGAGGCTGCTGACAATGTTATCATCTTGGCACAGTCAACGTATTACATGCATCAGAGAACTAGTGTGGTTCAGTGCATATTGCTGAATTTGGACTTCAGAGATCAGGTTCAAATCTCACTTCAGCCACTGAGTGGCTTCAGTATTACTTTATTGGCCTTTTACATTATAAACATGGAAATAAAATTGTGACTTGCAAACTCTAAGGGTGAATTTAAACTGCAAAGGAGTTGGGATATTAAAAGTTCTAGCTGTGTAAATTAGAATAGTAAGCAGACACTATGCCTCCATTTTCATACTTCTTCACAACTATGAGAGTTAGTAACCTTTTTTAAGGTAAAAAACAACAACCTGTCATTCCTCATATTACATATGCATTCTTTGCCAGAGTCCTTATATTGTGGAACATGACTATGTGAAGAAGCATTCTGTTCTCACAAGTGAGTTAAATAACAGGGTACAGGGTGCAAATCCACACTGAGCTATTAATCTAACTAGATGACTCAGGTCTAGTCAATATCTGTCAGCCTAACCTATCACTCAAGATTGTGTTGAAAATAAAAAGGATCAAGGGAAAACTACCCTGAGTTCTTTCAGAGCAGGGGAGGACAGAAATGCACCAAACAGAGAAAGAATTATAAGTAAAAAAAATTCTCACTGTACTTGAACATGGGGAAAGGGGACATTTAGAAAAGGTTTCTAAGTTGGCATATGATAATTGGTTCAGGTCTCTTCATGTGAGGAGAACATCCCTAAAGAGAGAAAGTCTCTAGGCGGCTAAGAATCAAAATTTGATACAGGCTGCTGTAATGTTAAATACAGGAATAGAATAACTTCCTATTAATTCAATTACTGGCTAATACAATCCTCCATTTGATTCCTCAGGAATTAAATAATCCTTACTGAAAAGGGCACAGTTTATCCCCCCCCCCTTTACAATGATAGTATTTCTTTATATTTGAGCTACTTGGTGAGATGATCTAATCTGTAGATTAGAAGACTTGCCACTAAAGCAACAGCGAAAGCCACACACACACTATGCAACAGCAGCAACAATGTGGAAAAAAAGCCATTGGTTTAGTCAGATAGGTGTCTCTAGCATATAGCACTCCTTTTCTCTATTTCTGGCAGACTATAGCCTCTGTGAGAGCTGACAATGCCAACCAACCATAATTTCTGCGATATGGGTTCATCTGGGAAATGGGTCCACATAAAGATGTGGAGGAGCACGACTTAGGTGAAGGAGACTGACTATCTAGCTGTGCCTTATGAGCCTGAGCTGTACCACTTAAGGCTTCAAGTGGTGGATCACAATCAGCACACCAATTCATCCACACAAATTTAGATCAGGCAAGCCTTCACCCCTACCTCTAGGTCACTTCCAAACAACCTGCTTTTTGAGTATTCAACCTGAATTGTTTGCAGACAGTATAGAAAACATTGGCTATTTATTGCATATTCATTCTGATTTGTTTATGGAAAGGTTAAACAACATTGTGTCAAATGTTATCCTATGGTTTCCAGTATGTTTTCTCATCACTTTCCTGAAGTGCAATATGTCCAATATTTTGAAGAAGGGATTTGTTATGCCAGACCTCCAAATCAGTTTTAATTATACAACCTGAATTTGCTGGTATGTGATGGAATCCCACCCAAAAATAGTGACAGTCTCAAAGCAGCCCTAGTGGGTGTGGGTGGGTGTGCGCGCACGTGTTATATGGAGGAATATTCAATCATTATGTGCTCAAGATACAGCTTCATGGCCTCAGTAAAAGCTAGACCTATGAAACAAAGTGTTGAAGATTACCATTGTCAATATGTTTTATGTAAACATATTTAGCACCAGTTACATGTTGTTTCCCATTTTGACCCATCGTTGATTGTCACCCAAGATCGAGTGTTAAATCTTTTATTCCTGTTCACAAAGGTATGACACTGTTTAGGCTTTTCCTACAATGTCTACCAAAAGAAGGATTCGACCTTATGTTTCCCTTCATCCCATTCAAGCAGGAGCTAAAAAAAGGTGCATCAGAGAAATGCATTAAAAACTTGAGACCACACCTCATTTATTATATTTGCACAGAAATATCACAGCTTAGAGTGAGGGAGCCAGAGACAGAATTAGCAGGGGTGCCAGCAGCTCTGCATATGGAAGCATCTTACTCCTCCCTGACACAGAAACTAAAAGCCATGTTGTTGAGATATATGTCGCTAAACAAGCCATTAACAGCATTTTACACACAAAAGGGAGTATTCGCTCTTTCACTAAAATGAGTCCCTTTGGGGCCACAGTGTGACTCATGCCAGGTAGATTATTCACTTGCCTAAACTGAATTGCAAGCAAGCCATCTGTCAGTCAAGGTGAAAGAGACAGGCACTGACAAGCAAACCTTAAACTGAGATGCTATGTGTGAATAAGATGATTCGGGTAGAGAAAGTCTTCTGTTATTTTCCTAATGACTGCAATGCCAGCATAACAGGATTTTGCAATCTTCCTGCAAACAGTAGCTCATAAACCCCTGTCTAAGGCTTTGTATAGACAATAACTTTTCAAAGTGTTGGATGCAGTGTTGTATACCTATGGGTATTAAATGCCTGGGGTATTTAATGCTTCCTGTCCCACCCCATAGTCTCTGATAAACCTGCTTTTTCAAGTTCTGTAGCCTTTAAACAGCACCAGGGACAAGCCAAAGTGCAGTGGTACCTCGGGTTACATACGCTTCAGGTTACAGACTCTGCTAACCCAGAAATATTACCTCGGGTTAAGAACTTTGTTTCAGGATAAGAACAGAAATCATGCAGCAGCAGCGCAGCGGCAGCAGGAGGCCCCATTAGCTAAAGTGGTGCTTCAGCTTAAGAACAGTTTCAGGTTAAGAACAGACCTCCAGAACGAATTAAGTTCTTAACCCGAGGTACCACTGTAGTTACCAGCTCTACTGCTACTACTATAGATGTGTATACATTTGGTATGCTTGTCCTGGACACCTATTGAACACACAAACACTGCTACATCCCATCCCTACATCACAGCAGTTTAGGAACCATTTTTAAATGTGGTTTCACTACCACCTACATAAAAAAAAAAAAATCATGAAAACGAATGCTTAATACTTACTCTGTTGTTATCCCTCCTTTCTTATATGGAGAGCTCAGGATGGCCTTTTGTCTTCATACCAAGCCTTGAGGGTATATTAGGTTGAAAAATAAAGGCTGGTCCAAAATCAGTCACTGATCTTCACTGCGGACCAAAGATTTGAGACCTGCCCTTTCCACTCTAAATACAAAACTCTAGCCACCATCACACACTGGCTATCTATCTTTCATCTATCTATCACAACAGTACAGTTCTACTTTTCTACATTCAAGTATACAGTGTTCTTTCTTGTAAGTTTCCTATAAAAGTGATATCCACTAGACCAAGAGTTGCTTCAATCCAGACCATGGAGATTTGGCAAAGTTGACTTGATGTACAACTTTTCCTTGGGACATGCTTGTCCAGTGCACTAGATACTGAAACACCCTGTCTAATGTTAAGAGTGCATGAGTTACATAAAAGAGGTTTCAAGGACCTTCATATATATATATATATATATATATATATATATATATATATATATTAAACAAAGCTGACTTGTTCTATTTTATCTCACACTGGAATGAGCCTATCTTGTGAGGAAAGTAGGAAACACCTGTCTTTTTTAAAAAAACAAAACACTTCCCTGAACTTTTTAACACAATTACAGACTAGACATTTTATCACATTGTGTGCCAGCTAAAAACCACACCACAACGAACACTTCCTGACTCACTCAAATGCACAAAGCATGTATGGTTCTTGCAGACAGTACTGAGCCACTCCTGAGTATTGGTTCTCACCACAAAGGGGAAGCGAAAACGCGACATGTCTGTGTATGCAATACCTTCATAATCTTGCTTTTGGTTTCTGAGTGTGTGTCTGACTGTGTGAGAGACAAAACACATTGCACCTATTGGCAGGGCTGCTAACAAAAGCTTCAAAGTATTAAAATAAGTGTGTTGAAACTATGCAGTTATCTAGGCAAGGCACGCATAAACATTATTCAAATGGTAAACAGCCATCTGAAACCCATATGCAAAGAGGACCCAGCTACAGTCATCATCCTGCTTAGTGAGTTAGAACGATACCTCCTCTCAATGTTCCATTTGACATTAGACAAGTTCCTTAATACAGTGTGACCAAGACATGGATGGGTGGGCTGGGTGATTTAACTCAACTGTGCCCTTCTGTGTACTCAGTACAGCACTAGGCTAGATTAAGGAGTTTTGAGGGGTAGAGTTGCTATTGTCCATAGACACACCATCTCTTTTACTAGAAAACCTAGTGATCTTGGGATAGGCTCAAAGAATCTGCACCTGGTGTAGAGCCAGAAAGACAAACTGCGGGTGCTGCTGGTCTATCTACCACCTACTGCCTAGCAGCATCTTTGGTGAGGTAGTATTTGGTGTGGTATTGGAGGACTGGCTCAAATGGTCAAACGTATCAGGCAGGGCACACCTTTGATTCAGTCTTTACTCTGACTGATATGAGGGATGGAAGGGGTACAGTGCACTACACTGTCATGGTCAAACCTGTTTGGACTACTAGTAGTAATTTTCCACTGTAAGGGTAATGGGCCCATTTGAATGGCCTGCCCTCAAAGACTGATGGAACCCAAGGGGCTCCTGAATGTTCTGGAGAAGCTTCCAAGAGAAAGCTGAAAATCCTATCAAAGTTATGGTTTCTCTGTGGAATAGTGAGATAAAACAGGGAGTTGACACAATCATTGCTGAGCATCCTTTCCAGCTTTGTGGAGCTCCATTGGCTCCTTGGCATTCTGGGGAACTTCAGTCTATGAAGCAAACCTAACCACTACAGCACAGGTAGTAAAAGTTCTGCTCCGAAGTGCCCATTTCTAGAGATAACTGTTTCAGTTCACACATTGTTTTGGGAACCTCAAATTTAGAAGGCTCAAATTTTAAATGCTAGTCAAACTTAATTTCTCCCCCATCACTAAGCCTGCTGAAAGCTCCCTGTTACGCAGACCATTTGACTGCATAAGAACCAGCACTTCAAGAATTAGGATTGTGATTAAATATATGGGACTCGTTCTAAAATAAGACAGCCTTGAGAAGAAGGAGGAAGCATGTAAGCAGAACAAGGGGCGGGGGGGAAACATGATGCAAATATTAAAAAGTTGATGCAAATCCTGTGGTAGAAATAAAGGTGATGAATTTGACCCATGAATCAAGAAGATTCAAACAGAGGGTTCCGCACTTAGAACAGCTCAAGATGATTTTAACAGTGGCATTTTTGAAAGCCTGCAGGGAGGAGAAGTGAGATGAGATGGGAAGGTTGTAAATAGCCAAGGTGAGGGAAATAGCATGCTAAAAACCTGATCTGGATGCCATTTACAGTGAATGGCAAAACTACAGCTGCTTTCTATAAGAGTGGGAGGAGGCCCCAGGGCAGCAACAATAGCACTGCCATTTTCTGTTTCAGAAGCAAGAATGAAATTTGGTTTGAAACCTCATCAGACATACTGGAAATTGAAAACACATGTTTATTAAAATTGGATAGCTGATACATTAAGATGACACGTTATATTTTCTAATACTGCCCTGTGACTTTCAGTTCTGTTTGCAAAGAGCAATAATGGTCCAAAAATCTCTTGGAACTATCTCTTGTTAAGGTCACAAACAGATCTCATTATTACCCTGTTCTAACACTCATAACATTTAAGAATCCATTTTCCCAAGCTTGACTTCTATGTAAAAACAACATTTTGGAAAGCTTTATGAGAAAGATTTTCCAATTACTGAGAGAGTGAAAAATACAATCTCCTGCTTAAAATGATCTATTCTAATCACATGACTAAAGTTGAAAGAATTTAAACTTGGCAAACCTATAGTCCTTAGTAAGAAGTAGGTTTTTTGCCAGGGTTAATAAATCTTCAAGAAAAAAAGTTCTTTTTGGCTCCAAACGTTGCTACAACCACAACTCACTGCATAGGAAAGGCTGTCAAAATGAGAGTACAATAGCAATACCTTCCTCTTTTTTCAAAAAAATACAATAGAGGCCAGAGCTTCCTATCACTGGGGCGTCCTGCACTAGAGAAGCCTCTTCTGCATGACCCCCCAAAATGAAATGTCTCACCAAAGAAAGAAGACATAGATTGGTATAAGATTTGCATATGCTAATAAATGCAAAGTTAGAAATAATTATTATAATTTAAATAGAAATATACTACACCTCAACATACTGGGGAAGGCTGAGACCTGTTACATGCATACCTCCCCAGTTTGTTGTCTAAGTGCTCACTGTTGATGAGCAGCTGCAAGATTCCTGCTCTCCATTATTAGAGCCCTTGATCTTTAAACTGGACATGGATGAGGCAGCCCTTCAAAGACAGGGCTTCAAGTAGAGGCCTGTCCTCTGATAGCCCTTCAAACAGATGGCTGTCCTCTGTAAAGCAGGACACATGGCCACCCTATTCAACAGTTTTTACAAAAGGAGTGAGCACATATACAAAACGAATCACATCTGCAAAATACATGCAACATGGCTAGAACGGAACATTGGAATGTAAATTTTCAGCAAAATGAACAACAATATAGATGGAAGACCACCCCGATTTTAATGTAGGGACTTGGAGGGTAGAGAGGGAGGCAGAGAAGGGGAGCTGCCTCATGAGTTCTTAATTTACTATATGAATACCTGGCTCTTAAATGGGATTCCCAATGGTCTCCCAGCCAGATTGCTGATCAGAACCAGACCAGCTTAGCTTCAGGAATGTTACAGCAGCTGATATTCCCATACCATCCACTGGGCCTCACTTATTTGTTTCAAATGATCAGGAGATTTGTTCAATCTAAACAAAAGAACTTGTCATGCGTAAGGTGGTTGCTGATGTAAACTTAAAGACAATTGACGTAAACTTAAGACAGTTTGCAGGCTCAAGATACTCCTATCGACAAACTAGGGGGCTCTGGGGTCAGCAATATCCCCACTTGCTAAATTGGGGGCCTCACAAATTGTCCAACAATGCCAACTCCTGGTGCTAGCCCTGCTTTCAGCTCCAGGCAGCTGAAGATGTATGCTATAACAATGGCTGGAAATGAGATCAACAGAGGTGAGACATGCATTGAGGTGGTACCAGTCACCCTCCCTTGCGATAAGGTGTTAGGGGATCTCCTCAATGCCCACAATGCCTTGTACACCACGTGGATATATGTTTACAAGACAGGGACTATATATTTCTAAACAAATAACATAAGAATTCAGAGCCAGACTAGATACATACATAGCTTTAATGTTGTTTGCTGCTGCATCTACAGCCTTAATATTTGCACATTTCCAGACTTTTAGACCTGATTGGCATTATACAGTAAGATGAATCTTTCAATTTATCTGGGTGGTAACTTTTAACTATTGTTTTAAAAAAGAAATAGGGAGAAATCAGTAAGGAAATATTTAAGCAATAATGTATGGGAAGCAGTCTCTCTGATGAAGAGCTGCTAGGTGTAACGTGTACATTCACATTTCCCTCTTGATCCAATTAGAGACATCCTTTTCCCTCAGTTCTTTGAGACCAGCATAACATAGCATGCATATATATATATATATATATATATATATATATATATATCACTGTTAATTAGCCCAACTATCATATTCACATATGGTTTTTCTTCATCAGAACAGGAGAAGCTTAATAAAATACTGTTCCTAGGAGGTGGAAGGGCCATAGTTCGGTAGTAGAGTACAGGCGTCCCCTCACTTGTGTGCAACCTCGTATTTGCGAGGTGCCAGGAAATCAATCAGTTCTAACCTGAAATGGCAGGAGAGAGCTGGAAGTCCTTGTGGGACATAAGGAAACCCTCCCCAGAGTCCGAAGAGGACACCAGTGAACCACAAGTCCAGGAAAAAAAAGACTCAAAGGGCTCCAAAATGGCATGCGGTGGCTCTTCTGCTGTCGCACTACCCGGCCTAAAAGCTGCATGTTTGTACCGCAGTGTGCTTCCCACTTACGTGCATTTCACTTATGCACACGGGGGTCTGGAATGTAACCCCGGAGTATATAACCTCTGTATCTGCTCTGCATGCACAAGTGCCATATTCAATCCCTGACATCTCCAGGTCAGGCTGGGGGAAAACTCTTTCTGAAATCCTGGAGAGTGGCCTCCGGTCAGTGTAGACAATGTTGAGCTAGATGCACCAATGATTTGAATCACTATAAGGCAACTTCCTGCACTCTTGTTCTTTGGGGGATACCTTGGGTAGTATTCAACTACCTAAGTATTTAGTCAGAGTAGTTCCACTGAAATTAATGAATATAGACTAAGTTAGGCTTGAGAGACAATGGAGTGTACCTCCAGGGGTGAAGTCAAACTGCTGTGTTAGCAGCACTGAAGGGACCTCCCCAGGACACAAACCTGGGCAGTGCATGTGGAGGTCCTGGGCTGCCCAGACGATTGGACCCCACTCTTAACCTCGCTGATGTGGTCCAAAGGAAAACAGAGCAATACGCTGAGCACCAGCTTGGCTGTAGGAGTTGCCGGAAGGAGGTGTACAACCGTCTTAGGGACTCCAGCAGGTCTGCTCTGAGTAAAACTTAGTTGAATGCCACTGATCCAACCCATGACACTTAAAGTGGCATACGAGTGCTTTAAGGTTGAGGTGTGGATGTCACTGTCACTTACTAGACATAGGGAGTTTTCAGGAAGCAGGATACATAAAATTATTCAAGGAGTCATACTTCCAAACAAGGAAGCATGTCAGTCAGAGAACTATATACCCGCACACTGTTGAATTTTCTTGGGTTGAGAAACTTAACAGAGGTCTAATTTCTGTTCAAGCTTTGTATCACTGCTGGAGTATAGGCACATCCATTCTCCTTCTCTCTCATTTCCCATTGCATGAGTGATACGATGTGAAGTAGGCAGTAATCCATCTCCCTTTTCTTCCAATATTTCAAACACCTCCCAAGAATTACACTGCTAATGTCAGAGGCAGAATGAAGCAGAGATGGGTGCAATTTGTCACAAATTACGCTCTATATCCAGGCATCTATAAAGCATCCAATCACTTTCATGTTGAGGCTCTGCTAAGATAAAAATGATGCTATTAGGCATGTAAATAATGGTGTTCTGTTTAAATTGAATAGTTGGTTATTTTCACAACACTCTAAGAACCCAAGGAAACCTTGGCTTGGAATCCAAAGAGCTGGTTCTGTACACTCAAGGGGGACTTGCTTTGTGCACCTCAAACAACAGCTCCCACCCATGATCACCTTGTGATTTGGTGAGAAGCTCTAGCTGCAGCTGGTGGATCACAGATCTTGCATACAAAAAGGTCCTAGGTTCAACCCTTGATTTCTTCCAATGAGACCAAGAAAGATTCCTTTCTGAAATGCTGGAGGGCTGCTGCCAGACAGTGTAGACCAGGTTCTCTTGTGCTCCTTGAGATGTTCCTGGACTCCAACTCCCAACAGCCCTGGTCAAGCTCCTGGTTGGATTCCCAACTCCCACCAGCATAGCAAATTGTCAGGACAGATGGGAGCTATAGTCCAGGAAGATCTGGAAGGCCACAGATCCTCTTCCCTGGTGTAAACAATGCTGTGCTATAGAAATGACTGGGGGAAGAAGGTGTTTATTTCTTTGCCATCTGCATCTGCTGGCAGACCAGCTGCCTCTGGCCCTCCCTCAACCGTCACCAAGCAGCAGCCATTCTGCCAGGATACCTGAACAGTTTCCATCCCAACTGATTGTTATAAGAATTGTAAACTGTTAAGAATTCATACCTGAATTTGCTTCCCCCCCCACACACACACACAGCCTTGCACGTCTCTTTATCCTTACGCATCATGTCTTTTAGATGGCAAGCCAGAGGGCAGGGACTGGTCTTGGGAGCCACTGGAAGGACCATTCTAACTGAAAAACTAGGCAGACGGGCATTTTTTAAAAATATTATACATAGGATAAGCAGCGCTGACAAGCTGCTAAACTATCTGTGAAATTAATGGGAATGTGGAAGGTCCAAATAGAATCATAGAACTTTAGAGTTGGAAGGGATCATGGGGGTCATCTAGTCCAACCCCCTGCAATGCAGGAATCTCAGCTAAAGCATCCATGACAGATGGCCATCTAACCTCTGCTCAAAGACCTCCAAGGAAGGAGAGTCTACAGCCTCCTGAGGGAGACCATTCCAATGTCAAACAGCTCTTAATATATACTCTTACATATTCTTGTAGAATCACCCATGTCTTTTCCTGTAATGGCTGCAGGGGATATTCGGGCACCAAGGAGTATGTTTCTAGGATTTTTTCATACATATGTCTCCCCTTTAAATGTTACAGAAAATATGGGTGGTATTCAGGTACGTTTTACTCAGAGCAGACGCACTGAAACTAATGAGCATGACTAAGTTAGGTCCATTCATTTCAACAGGTCACCCCTGGATTAAAACCTATTTGACTACTACCCCATGTAGCTAGCACAGTGTGGAAATGGGTGACACCTCTCTGTTTTGTAAATGTGTGGGGCAGCTCCCACCCATATAGAAACAGTTTCTTTTTCACCCCAAGTTTTCCCGTGCTTAGCATCCATTTTGCCCTGCCTTTCATCTGTTTAAACTTACAAATTTAAAAAGGAGCAGCCCCAATAGCTACTGAATGTGAGCTGTGTTACTGAGCGAACATCGTCCAATATGAAAATACAGCCCTCCTAATTATTTTCAGGGAAGGCAAAAAAAAAAAAAAAGGTAAAGCAAAAAAAAAGGGACACAAACCCATCCGTACTGTTCAGTCAGGAAGATGTAACCCTATCTTGTCAGCATTTCCTTCTCCTCTGTCGGAAGCAATGAAAATGTAATCCTAAAAAGCGTTTTAGAGGGCTATCTTATTTAAAAGACAAAACAAAAGGTGACTGACAGTTATTTGTCACTGAAGGTAAACAAATTTATGCAGCTTACATTGTATGCTCTGGGATAAAGCAAGCTGGTAAAAGGCGTGTTTGCGATGCATTGGAAATTAGTCTCAATGACAAACTCCAGGAAAGCTGATGCACTGGCTAGACAGGTAGATATTAGGTGCTCAGGCTGTCTGGATGCTATGGAAATCACATTGTATGCATTTGACCATTGTCAATGGGACAAGACAAGTACCAAGCTCATTCTTATTCTAAGCCAGGAAGAGGACTTCATGTGCATTAGCCTTTTTGCTGAAAAGCTGCCATATTTGTCAGTTCAGACGTATGTTAAGATAAGCTCTTTTCCCGTTATCTAATATTTCACCAGGCAGTGGAACCAAAGGATAAGCAGCACCTAATAACCTATGTGGGCAGGAAATCTTCAGTGCTGTCAAGCTCAGCATAAAAGCTCAAAATGCCCTAGACAAGGAAAAGTTCGCAGCAGGCATTTATTTCATTTTGAAGCAGGGAAAAAGTTAAATTAATCACTTCATTTGGGGTAAAAAGCTTTCTGGGGATCAGAACAAAAAGTTACAAGCCATACAACAAACCAGGAGAGAAATATATATATATAAGGCTCTTTTTACTGCAAAGCTATTGCACTCACACACTCCTGCCATTTAGTACGAAAGGCAGCAGCCAGAAATGAAAGGTGGCTAAAAAGAGGTGACTCTCTAAAATTGAGTGGCTGAAAAGAAAGAGAAATCAAGGCAGTAAAGGGAATGCTGTTCTGTGTAATTTTTGACAGGAAAATAAATGAAGCTGCTTGCATATAAAAGACATTGGGATATAGGTAAAGGTAAATATATAGCTTGGTATAGATAGATAGTTAGATATAGGTACAGGTATAGGTACACACACACACACACCGTATTTTTTGCTCCATAAGACACGTATAACCATAAGATGCACCTAGTTTTTAGAGGAGGAAAGCAAGAAAAAAATATTCTGAGAAAGATCCCCCTCCACGCTGGCTCCTGACTGCTCTCATGCAAGTCACAGAGCCCCTCAGACAGGAGGGAACTCTATTTTTTTTTCTTCAAAAAAAAATTATTGGTTTTCACAAAATTATAAACAAACAAACACATAAAACAAACAAACATAAATCATAACCTTATTAAAAATTACACTTAAGGCAGGAGGGAACTCTAAAGAGTGTTCTAAAGCCCTCTCCCCCCGCCTCGCCTCTCCCCACCCCCTCGCACGGGCGGGGGACGCTCGCACGGGCGCCGCCATTAGGACGCTCACACGGGCGACATGCCACACCCCCACAGGCAGTGTGCTACACCCCCGCTGCTCCGAGAACTAAAGTCCCCAGCTCTGCCGCTGCCAGGGACCACATATTCGCTCCATAAGATGCACAGACGTTTTCCCTTACTTTTTAGGAGGAAAAAAGTGCGTCTTATGGAGTGACAAGTACGGTAGCCATATTGTCAGGACTTAGCAATGAAAAAAGAAGTAGCCAAATCACTTTCAGCAGATCCACTTCATTCATTTAGTACAAGCCTCTGCAAATACAAATCTGGTTCAGAAATGTGTTTTGCTGTATTAGTCAGCAGTCCTGAGAGTGTTTGGGCATGTTGGAAAGAAGAAGTTCCAACGAAAGAAGAATGGTTAACAGAAATTAATGGAATATGCATAAATGGTGAAACTTACTGGCAGAATTAGAAATCAAGACCACAAACTCTTTATCAAGGAATGGAAATGGTTTATTGAATATTTACAAACAAATTGCAAACAGATCAAGACATTAGCAGGACTACTGTAAAAACTTACACACACACACACACACACACACACGGAATAAAAAGAATGTGACAAAATAATTTTGGATATGCAGGGAAATCCGAAAATAACTTCAAGGGAATGCAGAAAGAAGGGGAAGTCGAATTTTCAAATGTTAGAATTATTGTTGAATAACTTGTGAAATGTCTTCTTTTGTGTTATAATCTAAAATTATAAATAAATATAAGAAAAAAAGAGAAGTGTTTGGACATGTATTCCCATGAGCAACTCCAAGATGTGAACAGGACAGTCATGAAAACAGCTACCAGAAATTCCCATGGTCCATGAGGCAGTCACTTTCTCATCTTTAACTGCAGACCTCAGATTCACACAATATATGTAGCAATGTGGATCCACAGACAGCTTACATGTTGAGCAAGATATTTTGTGTGAATCAGGCCTAAGAACACCCTATTCCAAATACTGAAGTCAGCTTGCTGCCTGGGTCACACTGTACTAAGGCATGGTACAACGCAGGACCCCAAGGACTTGCAAATGCCAAGAAATCTGGGTATATGTCCCACATCACAGGGCAAAAAGCCCATAACTGTTGCCTCAATTACTGATTTATATGCATGCTGATTTTCCAGCAGGGAGTCAGTTAACAGAATTCAGGAATAGTTCATTACATACATTAACCCTTACCTTTTCTCTTTTTTTGGCCATATTATGTTAACAGTAGAAAGGGTAGCAGTCTTCTTCCACTCCTCATATGCCCTAACATTCACACATTAATAGATCACAAAGTCAAAGAAACCAAAGGCTATAGTTTTCAGCTCCCCAGGATACATGCTGTTTCAGGGCCTTATTTACTTTTTAATTTCATAACACTTTTTCCTTTAGGCCAAACTCATATTTCCATACAACTTTGCCCTTTCTTCCCTTGCATCAATTAATAGACAGACTATATATTAGTATGAAATAATTAACTGCACTGCTTATTTCTTCCCTGCAGGCAATGGCACGAACCAATTAGATCATGGAACAAAATACAAAACAAAATCCTTTCAGTGTTTTACTTGGCTCTGAAAAATGGAAGAACCCTCCCATTTCATTGCATAATGAACCTCCTAAATCCCCAAAGAGCCTCGAGTGCAGCAGAAGAGCAGCTCCACAGAAGGTTCTTGGACTACTCTGAGCTCTCTTAAATGTACAAGAATGCAGGCATTCACCCAATCTTCATTTATACAAGTTCACTAGCCTTTAAAGAAGTCATGTTAGCACAGCCAGTTCTGAGACGGACTAGAGCCCACACTAGTATAACAAATAAGGATGTTGGGTTAAACAGTTTGTCCACACAGCCAACAGTTGAACACTGGTTATGAAAAAAAACTGTTTGAAAAGTTTCTCACTGTGTGTGCACTCGTGAACTAAATCAAGGCAGTTGCATACACCCATCACCACACATTCAGCTTGTGTCTGGGACGCAACAGAAATCAGTGTTTTTCAAAACATGCTGAAACCAGGCCCTGCACATGACAATGGGGGCACACAACTTGTTTGGCATAGACTGAGGTCAATATAGGCAGGCTTTTCCCTTCATGATTCCTGATGCTCATGTGAAAGCTTTCTATTTAGGTTATGTATTGGGATTTCTTCCCTATTTCTAAAGCTCCTAATGAATTAGAAGAGCTTGCATGTTTAGATATTGGGGGGAAATGTTTCCACAAGAGGAACAATTAAGAAGTATTGTCAGTGGTAAATTATATTGGTAGACAAAAAGTGTCGCGGCCCTCAGACATCCTCCAATGACCAGAAAGCAGACTGTGGTGGACAACCCAAACTCACTGGTGAATAAATGAACATCAGCAGCCAATTTCACCTGCTCTAGACTTTGGTCTGAAATAAACAGACAAGTGGCACGGGTTGCCTGGTACGTGCTTTCAAGGGAGAAACACTCTGCTAAAGACTCAGTAATAGGACTGTAACTGCAGGGCTATTTTTCTAGATAAAGAGGTGCCAGAACTCACCAAGAACATCTTCCTCATTCTCTTAGGAAGGCAATGGAGCCTGAACTGAGTTCATGTGAGTTCCCCCTGGAAAAAAAGCTCTGACTGTAAGTGTTTGACTTCATCAGCCCCAAACAGCATGGCTGAGTGTTGGGATGATGAGAGTTGTAGTCCAACATCTGGAAAATGTTTCGTATCCCCTGGTGCTTGTAGTCACTGCTAATCAAGGGTTCATGTCCTGCTTGTGGGCTTCTCATAGGCTTCTGGTATGGTAGACATCATAGCTGGCTCACCGGTGTATTACTGCAAAATGGTATCTGTGGAAACTCACAGATAAAAATGGGGAACGTGATGCAGAAGAAGTGCATTTTCAGCTAAACTAAAGCAATGGTAGTGCTATCTAGGGACCCGCATCAATTCATAATCCTGCCTAGGAGGAAGGTGGGTTGCCAAAATAGTTCTCTACTGTTAATCGAATTCCAATTTAAGTGTTTGTTAAAATATGGGAAACTGGTATAGTACTGCCCACAGTTTGTGCTCAAAATGAAATTTAAACTGTAACAGGGTAGCAACATTTCATATATCCAAATCTAGGCCCAAGATCTTTGTCATCTAAAGCAAAAGCTTCCATGCACACCTCTGACAGACATTTTAAGAAGGGCAACATATAAATGTTGCATATTATTTATTTATTTCATAAAATTTATATACTGCTTACTTTCACAAAACAAAACCTCAAAGCAAACCTCAGAGTGGCTATATATGGCATGGCCTTTCATTTGAGCGTGTACTTTTTTCGCCACAACAGTTTGGACAAAGAAATTGGCTTTATGCTATTTATTTGGTAGGGGGCATGATGTCAACCACAGAAACGTCTCCCTGAGAGCAGTTTCCAAGCATTCCATTCACTAATGAAAGAACTGGAGCAGAATGCCTCTCTGCTAATGCTATATTTCAGTCATTAAAAATGTGCATTTACAATTTTGTTTAAAGCTGCTAGAGGCAAAACACAGAGAAATTACTCCGGCCTCCATTGCATATTTCTAGAGTAGCCTCCAAGACCACACTCACTAGAAATGAGTGCTATTTGTACCTAGAAAGACGGCAAATGGCTTGCGCAGCCCAAGCTTCACAGTGTAACCAATCTGGAATTAATGCTCCAATTTCAGGAAGCTCAGCATGAAAGTCAAATTCAGGCTCATACTAGCTGGCTGTTCCACACGAGCTCAGAAAAGTGAAATTGTCTGTCAAGAAACCAAAGTTCTGTGCCTAATAATATTGTCTGAATATGTGATGCAATTTAAACATTTATTTTTGGTCCACTTTTCATCTACGTGAATTCTAGGCTGGGGTATAAAATACAGATTCCATAAAATTTCATAAAAACTTCATGACGAAAGCAACTAAAATCACAGAGCAGCCTACCTATCACAGTTATTCAACATCTATAAAACAATGAAAAAGCCAGGACAAACCAGTATGACAAAAGTGTTGGTTTGAAGCAGAACTCCAAGGGGAGAGAATTCCATAGACAGGGGCTGGATCTAGACACATCAAACTAACTTTTCAGGAAAACACGTTGTAAACCTCATAATGGGAAATCACATTGCTGAAAAACGGAACTCCACAGCACCATCTGGTGTCACAGTGTTATAACACATTTGAAATGCTTATTCTTTACTTATGTAGCTGAGTCCATGGTGCCACTGCAGAGAAGACCCGTTCAGCTCATTGCACATTTTAAGATTATCTTACCAGGCCATAAATGTGGGTGGTTCAGTGGAGAGCTTAAAGAGAAGCAGAGACTATCAAGATTCTGAATTCTGTTTTCTCCACAGTGCAATTGCAAAAGATACACAGCTCTGAAAACAGCCCCCCTCAACAGCAAAACTCTGGTTTTGCCTTTCTTTTTAATATCACAAAAGTCTATTTGTAAATGCAAATCATTACACAATAACTGGTTGATGGTTCTTGTGTTTGTCTAGAAAAATAACAATACGTTGTGTTGTGCAAGCCCAATTTCAGCATAGGTAAAGACTTAAGAAATAAAACAAAATGAAATCATTTGCCTTAAATGCAGTCTTCTCAACTACCAATAAAAAGGAAAGCAATACTTCTTGGCACTCATTTTCTCCAACAAAATTTGCTTCTGTAAACAACAAGCAAAATGCTTGTCTTCTCCCCCCTTTTTTTGTTTAATTTTGCATATATTTCAAATCATAATTGTCTTAAGCACCTGTCTCACTATTCCTCCAGTCCTAGAAGCAAAATAGTGATAAGTATTCTGATCAGCTATTTCATTTAATTCTGTCCATTCATATTTTAAAATGTATTCTGTATTAAAGACCACATAAGCAGACAATTTCCCACAAATAGCAAATTAATGCATTTTCTTTCTTTCTGTTTCTATAATCTACTCTTAATTAATCCAGTTTGGCACCTGCTCAAGCATTTAGTTAAGAAAGAGTCGTAACTGGTTTCATTTATTTTAAACTATTTTATAAATAGTTTTGTTTGTTATGGCAAGAATAGTTCTTACGAATATTTCTTAATTTACAAAGTACTCTGTAGCCCTTTACATAAACTAGTTAAACTGGATATTAGATAAAATGATAAAATAAAATGTAAATAAGCCCTGAATAGAGAGATGACAGTTTTCCTTTGCATTACCTAATAATGGGAGTGCAATGAAAATTCACACACACCTCTTCCAAATATCTGCAGATTGGGACATTTATTCTAAACCACAATATTAACAGTACAGTAGTGAGTATAAAAACTGTTGTTACGGTCATTTTTTAAAATTTATGAATCACTTCCCCTGAATCCTAAACTTAATCGCTTGAACACACTTACTGTGACAGCACTAAATACCATAAAAGCCTGCCTGCCTGAAGACCGTCCTGAAACTCATGATGGTAACCACCTACAACCCACTGACTGAAGAAGCGCTTCCACCCCACTCAGTCATCCCTTAACTAAGAAAGATCTAAAATAAAATTCTAATTCTGAGTTAATCACATCTACTTCTGGTATAATCAGCAGCTCCCACACTTCATGAAGTGATGTCATGAAGCACTACAGTCTCAGTATTTCTCACTTGCAGACCTGTTTTCATTTGCTCTTCTATTTGCCAATAGATTATTTTCAATGCTGGCTTGGAAACTCACTCGGACAATTCAGGTTGATGAGAATGGCAGGCTTCTCGGAAGGTAGTGCCGTGAGATTGGGAGTTTGAGCAGGAGTGGTTCAATAAGCCAGGGATGCTGAAGAAGACACTATTAATCTATTTTTTATTTCACAGAATTACAGAGTTGGAAGGGACCATGAGGATCATTCAGCCCAATTTCCTGCAACGCAGGAATCTTTTTGCCCAATGCGGGACTCGAACCCACAACCATGAGATTAAGAGTGTCATGATCTACAAACTGAGCTTGGAATATTTACATAAAATGCTGGGTGATTTTACAAAAACAAAAGCAAAAACACAATGAATAAACACAGAGAAACACAGTTCTTCAAAGAGAAATCCAATGCTTTCCACAAGTCAACTCATTCTTCTGGGAAAGCCAATTGAAATAGTGACGTTTTACGGCCATTATCTTTTGTTGGGAAAACTACAGGTGATGCATCTCTGTTGGAACAAATTGCTAGTCAATCTTCTTTAAGACTTCTGGATGGCTTAGAGAGAACTGAAAGAGGGGAGAAGCAGACCTTCCTGCCCGCAACTGAATGTGATGGGCTTTCAGACTATGTGCCCTGTCTGTGAAAAGAACAATAGACTGTAGTTTTCAAGGCGGACTAGCACAGACTAACAGGTGAGTTTGGGCTCTGGAAGCTAGCAGGAAATCTGATGTGAGGCTGTGGATTTGGCTGTCTGTTAGAGAGTTTAAGCTTCTACCTATGCCCAGCCTGCATATCTCTGCAAAAGAGCTCCAATTTTTTAAAAAAAACTCATAAGCCTCTAGCAGTAGTAGTTGGTGTGGTAGGACAGAGCTACAGAGATGCACTCCCCACCCAACAGGAGTGCTGTTGCAACTTACCAAGACAGTGCTCAGGTTGAGTGTATGCACAGGTGGACCAGATTCACAGCCCTTACCTTGCACCTTCCATGAAAGCTGCAGTGACTCCACCACTGGGAGTGCGGCTCTGCCCCAACACTGGCCAAGACTAGCATCTAGAGACATCCTTCCAAAGGAAACCAAACCTAAGTGCTGCACCCCCTGAAACTTCTCATCATATGGAAAAGTGAGATGAATGCAACAAGATGATATCCTATTATCCCTTCCAGATTTACCTGTAATTTGTAGACTGTGAACTAGCCAGAAGAAGCCACTGAACGTGCTTCACTGTCTTCATTGTACTTGTAGAAACATTTCTTTATTGTTTCTATGGACAACTTTTTATGGATGTCACTGGTTACAGATAGAGAGGAGTATAAATAAAAACAGAGCTTAATTAAAAGTCTATCCCAATTCCAAAATGAACCTATTTTTCTATGTGCTTGCATATAACGAGCAAAGAATGCCAGATTACAGGTCTGCCATAAGATTTATATAAAAAGATTTTTAAAAATTGCACCACCACCACACTTGACAGTGTGAAAATAGGGCAGTCTGCTCTGAGTAGGTGGGGCTGGGGTAGAGTATGACAACATAACAGCATTTGAACATGTAATGGCAATGTGGTATCCAGTCATTAGAAATAGGAAGAAAAAAATATCCATGCATTTATTATGTTTTTAAACTGCATTATATTCAATCCACTCTTATGACATCGACAGGCTGATTTTGAACATTAGGATTTATTGGAACCAGGTTTTCTTAGTCATTCCATCTGGCCGCATAACTTACAGCAGTGCCTGATCTAACATTTGGTATCCATGGAATTCTTTAAAATAAAATAGATATAAATTGAACAATGCATACATATGACAATACTGTCTCAGACTGTGTTCCTATTCAACTTTTTAAAAGAGATAATCCCAGGAACTAGCCCCATGTCTCTGTGCTGCCCCCTCCCCCAAAGAGAGATGCCTCCTCACACTGCCCCACTGAGGCCTGTGAAGCATCTCCTGGCCAGGCCCAGAGGCATCGTTCGCCTGGGGAGCTTGTAGCTAGGGCTGCTGGAACAAACAGCTGTGCAAGGCTTTGGGAGGTAGAGACACAAGAGGGCATCAGAGGAGGGAGGAAAGGATGGAAGGACAGAGGCCAGTGTTGCCCATGGTACCCCTAAACATCATTCAAGGCACCCCAGGGTGCCACGGCACGCTGCCAAGGGGGTTAATATGGGGGAAACGCCAGGGATTGGTGAGCAGACCGAGCAGGGCTACATCCCCTAAGAAAACATTCTTACTTAACATCATACTGTAATATAAAGTGTATATATATGCACACACATATCCTCAGCCACATATTACACAAAGGATTGGTTTATAGCATCCTCGTTCTTTTCTACTGTCACTTTCCCTCGCCATCACTCTCTTATTGACAGGAAATCTCAGACAAACCCTGAACAATTAAAGCCTACTCCAGACATGTCTAGACGTCAATTGTGCAAGGCAAGACATTCTTGAACTCTCCAACCTTTACAGGAGGTGAGCAGCTCACAGACCAGCAGCTAATGCTCTGAACACCTAAAATGCAAATAGCTTTAATCTCATTTAAAGTGACGCAACTTGGAGGAGGAGGAAGAGATGAAAGGGAAAGAAGCCAAAGATAAGCAGAGAGCACTGGCAATCTTTCTTATGCGGTCCAAATGTATCATATTTGGGTGACTTTAAGCTTTCACTTTTGGTGTGGGTGAAACCCAGGGAAAAGACCTGACAGATTGTGAGAAATAAAAAGCACAATGATATCAGTATAAAAAGCCGACAAGACTGTAGCTAATGATAAAAGCAATATATAGCAAAGGACTAATACAAGGTACAAAGTCTGCGTTAATTGTTTTCCCCAATTCCACTGATGAATAATATGTAGATGCATACAAGCAACACAACTGAGAAAACATAGGCCAAGCCCTATTTTTCTTTTCTTTTTACTACAAATTATTGAAGTATCCCATCACTTCACCTTGAAGATTATGTGCTTTTGTCCATTGCCATACTATTCTGACTTGATATTTTGTTTATCACAGCCATAGGTTGTGTGTGATTTTGTGAATTACAGCGCAGCATCCACTGTGGGATCTAAAAATCTCTGAGAATAGCCAAGTGTCTTAGGACATCCCTGACAGAGGGCTAGCAAAATGGTCACCAGTATTCTGATGAGCACATCTGAGGCACTTGCAGCCCCAGCTTGAAAGTTGATATGGACAAGGCTCATCTCTTCCTCTGTACTGGAGTGTGAGGGAGCCCTGAGGCAGGAGACTGGTTGGAGGGGGTCCCTACAGTTTTGCTGAATTTCAGAGGTACTTCTCGCAACTTCCGGGTGCTTCCAGAGCAGAGAAACAAGGCTGCACCCCGCCCCCTGCCCCCCCGCTGCTCCTTCCTTGACCGAAGGAGTGTCAGTGGTAAATACAGATTGTGGCTTACTACCAAGGCCTGACAGAAATTGCAGATCACATGTAACAGCTATTGCCTACTATTCGTTTGTTTATTCATTTATTGGGGGGGGGTGAGTAAAAATGAAGGAAGCATAAATTTTATGCGAAATAATAAAAATGTTTTGCAACCATTCTTCTTAAGCGCACAGCTTCATTAATAATGTTTTTTAAAAGCAGCATTAAAGGGAGAAGACTGAATAAGAATTAGGCAAGTAATTGTGATTAGCTCAGAATTATATGCCCCCACTACACAGCACTCTTGATATGCAAGAATCCTAATTAATACATGATCCAAATATTCTCCCCTATGTCCCCGCCCACCCCCCCCTATAAATATCATAGAGGCAGGGTGAGAGGGGAGTTGATGGAATAGGATTGTGAAACTATGGCAGAGAAAGCGTAAGTGATTTTCCCATGACCACATTCCTGAGGGAACCAAGTTTGCAGATTTACAGCTGTGTGACTTATCTACAAGTTCATCTTTTCTCTAGTATCATGAATACATGATGTACTGTGGGTAACAAAAGTAAACCACCAAAAAGGAAATCGATAATAATCTGATTTATGAGTTTTAAATAAATCAGTACTTACTGGAGATACCAAGGTGATATATGTCTGAGAAACAGACAAATGGAGAGACAGATTATGAAGGCTTGTGCTGTATTAATATAAATGCCCTTCAGCTCTTCACAAAGACAAAGGTAAGGAGTATTTTGTGCATGGGTTTTTCCTTATGATGAATTGTTATTGGTAAACAGTATGTTTATATTTTTTCAAACAATATTTTAAAGAATAGGAATAGATGGGAACAAGCTACTATTTCAAGGGGGGTTTTAAGCTGAGTTTCTTCATGTGCAGTGCAAAGACCTCAAACTGTTTGCCAATAAGAAACAGATGCTTCCTAAGGTCCTCTGTTAGTTAGCTATCTACCCATAAATAATCCACTTTATATATGAAAATTCTTTTTGTTGTTGTTATTTGCTGCCTATGCTCCCTTTTGTGAGGAAGAGCAGGATATGAAAATGACTAATATACAAACAAAACTATAGGCCACTCAATGCACACACTACAAATTAAACACAAATGTCAAACACCTGTCTGTGCCAATTTAATGACTCCTAAAATACTGGTCTAACAGTATAATTTTTACTCAGAACTTTGCCTTAATGGGACTTACTTCAAGAACAGCCCAGGATTGCAGCCTTATCAACACTCTTGTTCTATTTAATCAACATACCGTAGCTGCCAAATCTTGTTCTGTTGAATCAACAGAGCTACCAAGATGGTCTTGATATGGAAGTCATAAGCCTTGGAAATAGACCACACCTAATAAAATCCATCTAAGCAGTAGCAGCTCATCTAGCTTACATTTCTGGGCAAATTAAATCAGCGAAGTTGTGCAACTCTGAACTTGCTTAACAAATTAGGAAGCACATGCAGGTGTTATTTTGATTTGTAGCTTGTCATTCCCAATAACTCACAGTGGTTAACGGTACCATAAAACTATTAATATTTTGAGACAGCTTTCAATTAGGACCCATTATGTATTCTATATTTAAAAGCCACTAGAAGCAGACCTGTGCAAATATGAATTATTCAGTGTCAAAACAACAGTTCTTGGCCCAGATCTAGGGTGGACATTGGCAGCATGACCACCAACTACCATATGAGGCCCATGCCAAATGGAAATTAGCAATGCGAGTACTTTCTGTGGCTCCTATGTTCAGTTGGGGTGTGGTATTGTTGCTATGTGTGGTATTGTGGTATTGTTGCTATTCCAGAACCTGCTGTAGATGGTAGTCCTGCTATATCCTGGGACAAGGTGCACCAGGATATAATAAGATTCAATACAGTCCTTTCTCGTAAACAGCACACAAAGCAAGCAAAAAGGCAGTCTCCTTTAAATAATAATAAAAAACCCTTCTATTTTAATATGGAGGAAAGCTATTTAGGGGAAACCAACAACATCACCACCACCAGAAAATAAAAATAAAAACTCTTCCCCCTCTTTTTTTCACTGGTGGGGGTGAGATCTTTGATTGGGGGGGGGTTCCTCCTGGATTGTTAGAAGGCTCTGCATAATTAGCTGAGCTCTAAGTGGAAAGATGGTGGGACGTGGGTGGCGCTGTGGTCTAAACCACAGAGCCTAGGGCTTGCCAATCAGAAGGTCGGCGGTTCGAATCCCCGCGACAGGGTGCGCTCCCATTGCTCGGTCCCTGCTCCTGCCCACCTAGCAGTTCGAAAGCACATCAAAGTGCAAGTAGATAAATAGGTACCACTCCGGCGGGAAGGTAAACGGTGTTTCCGTGCACTGCTCTGGTTCGCCAGAAGCTGCTTTGTCATGCTGGCCACATGACCCAGAAGCTATCTGCGGACAAACGCCGGCTCCCTCGGCCTATAGAGTGAGATGAGCGCACAACCCCAGTCGTCCGCGACGGGACCTAATGGTCAGGGGTACCTTTACCTTAAGTGGAAAGATACCGGTGAAGCTGAAAGGGTTTGCTGGTTTGTGTGAGGAGAGAGCAAACAAAGCTGGAGACACCGTGCCTGCAAATGATCAGCAAAGTATCTGTAAAGTATGGCTCAATGTTATTTCAATACCAGTAACCGGTATTCAACCATTTATTGCACAGAACTTAGTGCAGTGCAGAGCAGATGTTGATGGGCATGCACTAACCCAACTCTCATCTCACTGAGATGCATCTCTACTGTCTAAGACAACAGTAGCAGGTCTGGGAACTTGACCCTTTACAGCACAACTTTCAGTAGGAAAAGGCCAAACCAGAAAGCCACTAGAACAGACCGCGGCTACACTGCCCCTCAGTCACACAGTATTTTGGCACGCATCGCATGCATCAATATGACTAAGAGGGGAAGTTATTTTGCATACATATGATAAATGAAACACTGTGTCTGTTAAAAACAGAAGCCTTCCATTACAAGCAAGATTGTGGGTCTATTTGCTTAACTGGCTGGGGGAACCCAGCCAGATGGGCAGGGTTTAAATAATAAGTTATTACTATTATAAATTATTATTAACTGAAGAGCATCTTTGAAACCTCTGTTTTCAAGCCTTTTTCTTAAGATATCAAGAAATAATTCTATTTCCACTGACCAGAGAGCACATTTTAGATTACCGGGGAGGGAAGAGATTCAAATTACCGTATTTTCCCGTGTATAAGACTAGGTTTTTTCCCTTAAAAATATCAAAAATTAGGGGGTGTCTTATACGCAGGGCCATCTCCCCCCTTTTTCTTAAATCTGAGTCCCCCCAAATAGGGGGCATCTTATACATGGGGGTGTCTTATAGATGGGAAAATATGGTACAATAGTGTTTTATTTTTATTTTACAGTGGGGGGGCGACAAAGAAAACTATTCCCAAAAACTACTGCAAGGAAGAACTTGCTTTTTTTAGCTAAAAGAAGTTCCTCTCCAAACAATGTTAAGCACTGTTGTATTATGCTATATAATTGATTATATCATCTGTGGCTCTGTGATATGGGTTTTTAACTGATAAATATCTTACTATTATTAAGTGTTGTTAATTTATTTATAAGCAGAGCTCATTAGGATTGCTGTTAAGTATGAATTTAATTAACACAGCAAATGCTACATACAATATAATTTCTACAATGCATCTTCCAATCTATCACAATACTCACAATCACTATTTCTTTCCCCACACATGTGCCTACATACATGATATTATCAACTTAATATCATCCAAATCTGTCTGCCTGATTTGCCATGCATATTTTGTATAAACTGCTTCTATAATTCCCAGAATGAAATAATCAAATGTGTGCACTATGAAAGCTTTCTTGCATATGGAAAATCTCATCTACCAACAAGAGGAAAAGCAAAAGTCAGACTGGTAGTTGCTGAAAACCATCCTAATCTGGAAGCCTTACACTTCTAAAACAAAATTCCTTGCAAGCTGGCAGCTAGTTTAAGTTGCTATGCATCTTGAAATTGCATACATGATGTGTGAATGAATCTCCCACATCTACCGCAAGTTTAAGACTTAAAAGAAAGCAGAACTGCCGATATTTCCATGTGGAAATGTCAAAGGCAAATACGCAACAGCGTTCCACTTGCTGACCTCTGAAATCTGTACACTTTCAGTGTTTCCAGCTAAATCAAAATGATACCCAGTGGGAAAACATTCAGCATTCATAGTCTTAAGGCACGAAACAGTTCTAGCCAGAAAGGGGAACTGAATGGGAAACGTTGAAAGGTTTTGTTGCTGCTGCTGTTCCCCTTCCCTGGAGAATCACAAAATATGCCATTTGGGCAACAGCAAATGTTTAACAAGAAATCTGCATAATTATTTTTCTTTCCATTCAAACATATTTTTTGTGCCCACCCACCCCCTGCTCTCAAAGGACTGTCCTTTCAGTAAGAGGGCACCTGGGAATGAGCAAGCCTCCATATGAACTGTAGGTCCATTTTGTTCCATTAACAAAAGCCGAGCGAGAAGAATAAGCCTCTCATTGCAGCTAGGTCAGCCTATATCATGGACCTCATCTCTGGCATAGGCATGGACCAGCTGTGCACGAAAAAAAGGAAAGCAAACACCCAACTGGAGCCTCCCTCCCATGCCAATGTTGTGACCCAGCTTCTATATGCAAGGGGTTATTTTCCAATGCATAGTAAATTACAGCAACAGGCTGTTGTGACTGCAAATGTGCAATCCGACTTTGTGCCACGCCACCTGGACAAGCGCTGGAATTAGAAGAGTTCCTGCTCTCAAACTGGCACCAGCTGAGTGACTGATGCATCCCAGAATTTATGACTGTTCAACTTCAGCTGCTTACAATAACCTCTCTCAGAACAGGGCATCACATGGCATGAACTGTCTGTGCCTGAGATCATCACAGCTGACGTATTCCCCTCTTAGAAATGCACCCTTCTTTTATGAACGCAGTGGTTATTGGCCTCTGCGTTCCCCCCTCTTCCCACCTAATAATTGACGTACAAACTCTGCCGCCTTTATCTCTGCATTTCAGGAAGTTGTTTTTTTTAAATAACAATTTTTTTAAAAAAAAAACTTGTGCAAATACAATTATCCTCTGTTTTCCGATCCTGAGATTATCTGAAACACTTTGTAATCCGGATTGACTCTGTGCCCCCAGCCCCTGCCCCTTTGTAGTTCAAATTCCATACAACCCCACATGAATAAGGATTATCCTGTTTATCTGAATATACGATTGGCCAGAGCTACAGACTGCAAACTCTTTTTGCTGATCCCAGTGCAAGCCCTTTTTGATGGCGGGGTGGGTGTGACGCCTTGCTTCATCCTGCAGCGTTCTACTCATTCACGTACAGTCACTTCCAGCCTACACTTGCTCACAAACCCAGAGACCGGCACACACTCCACAGGCATCCACCAGCTGGTGCAGCCACAAGGCCCAGTTCCTTTTCTCTCAGGGGGTGAGTGGATGGGGGTTACACAAAACCCTTAACCTTGAATACTCTCTTCCCTTGGAATTGGTCCAGGGTTCAGCATCAGATGTAAATAGCTTAATTTCTAAAACATAGTGGACTAAAGCCCTTCCAGGGTTGTGGTTCATTCTAGGGGGAGGGCTTGTGTACTTTGTACATGCTCAGGGGCACCACTTACTTCACACTTCAGAAATGAGCCATGGCATTCAAAACAGGCTTCCTTATACGGACGATTACAGCATCAGAGGAGAGCCCATCCTGCCTCCTCCTCACCATCCAAGTCCTTATGATTCTTTCTTCTTTCTCTGTCCTAAAAAAAAACCAAGATGCCCCCCCTTTTTTTTAACCCTCCAATTTAAGGTTTATGGAAACCTGCTGGTTAAATGTGGTTTTAATGCTCGCTGGCAGTCCGACAAGGATGATCTCAGAAGTAAACTAGTCACATCAACAGAAAACTCAATATTAAAATAATTTGGCTCCTTGAGGGTAGTGTGGGTTGGGAAACCGGATTGCCATACCAAAAAAATTCAGAAATATGGATGGCTGAAGTGAAGTACTCTCTACTAAGAAGGAAGCAAATTGTTTTTTCTTTCTGTTGGTGCTGCCGTGTTCCAGAATAATAGCTTTTCAACAACCAAAAAAGGCCCACAGCAGCCTAATAGGAAGTTAAATCTTATTCCTACGCACTTTTTGGAATAGTGAACAAAAACAGCAGGGCTTGTGCAACAAGAATGCGACATTTTATTTCAAGCTGGCTCAGTGCAATATGATTTCTTTGGCTCCTCTCCTGCTTTTCATTGCCCAAATAATCAAGATATACAGGGGAATGTCAGGTTTAAGCCAATCAGCATGCTTTTTGGCTCTCTTCCTGAGGCGACTCCCCACCCCACCCCCACCCCGCTTTCTAACACTTCTCCACTTCCTTAGCATGCAAAAGACAAAAAGGAAAAGGGAATAGAAAACGAGACATTAGCAAAAAGGGGGGGAAAGAAAGAGAGGAAAGGACTGATAAAACAAGCAATGTATTTGAGGTGGTAAACCAAGCTAGGATACTGTAAAAGAAAATCTGAACTATGTTAGCCCCCTGTTGTTTCAGGGCGACTGCTGAGAGAGGCTTGGAGGGCTGCCACGGTAATGAAAGTAATAAGATGTTCTAGGCAGTGTGCCTCTGCTAGGGAAAGGGAGGGAGAAGGGATTAGATAAAAGAACCAGAAGGACACAGATGTGATGAATGTGCTATCAGGATAGATTCCAAGTCGCTACAGCTGCAAAATATTCCCTTGTGTTTAAAACATTCAAACACTGACATTTGTCTGAGATTGGAAGATGGAGGGCAGCAAAGGGAAGTACTAAGAGGCAGGATAGTTTAGCTTGCACTGCATCCTCATGCTTAAAAAGAAAGTGGGGGAGATGGTGTCCTGTGGTAACTTCAAGAATGCGTGTCAGGAATGTTCATTGATTCAATGGTTTTCCTTTGCAGTCACAGGGCTGGCCCTGCCATTAGGAAAAGCAAGTCAGTTGCCTCAGGCAGCAGATGCTGATGGGCATGAGCAGCATCTGGCTGCTGCTCCTAAACCCACCAACCATTCTGCTCTGTTGGAGGACAGAGCTGTGTTTCTTACATACCTGGTCCCCCTCTAAGCTAGCCTGTTGACCAGTTTAGCTGGAGTGGAGGACACTGCCCCATCACCAGCACTGAAATAAGATTTAACTGCCAAACCGCTTAGATTCTGTGCAAGTAATTGGGGTGGGCTGCCAACTTGTCTTTTGCCTCAGGCAGCAAACTGTCTTGGACTACTTCTGTAAAGTCATAATAGCTCTCTTTAACAACTCGTTTTTTGCCTTTCATTAAAATGTTGCAGTGCATTTGTGGGGCGTATTAAGGAAGATATACCCAAGTTAGGACTGGTTCAGGCATGCATCTGCTTCACCTTAATTTCTCATCACTTAATTATTCAAACATTTGATGGCCATTGGTTTTATGTGAAACTGGTGCAGCTGCAGGACACCTTTGGGCATTGTATACTCTGTTCGGAAAAAGCTCCGTGTGGAAAAATCCCTCGCCTAGATCCATAGGATGCTTTGGTCTGTAGTGGTCTCTTCCAAGCCACAAGGTTGCTATAAACTGAGACAGAATGAGTGCAGAATTGTCCCGGATACTTTCTCCTCCTACAGCTCAGTGATTCGATGCACAACAGGATGCACAGGAATTTGCCATCTGGATTTGATGTAACATACAACCTGAACTGGGTAAAGCATAGGTGACATTTTGCCTCCCGTGTTTTCTTAAAGTGGCCTTCTTCACACTGTGAATCCTGGTCAGAGTGGAAGTCTCAAACGAAATCTATCAAGTAGAGGATTAACTTTTGTTTATTACATTTCTCTCCTGCCTTCCCTCTGTCTTGGAACCCAAGTGGGCAGGCATGCGCTTTCCAGGTGGTCGCCCATCCAGGCAATGACCAGAAACCAGTTAACATCACCTGGTAAATCAATACAGTGGTAACTCGGGTTAAGTACTTAATTCATTCCGGAGGTCTGTTCTTAACCTGAAACTGTTCTTAACCTGAAGCACCACTTTAGCTAATGGGGCCTCCGGCTGCCGCCGCCGGAGCACGATTTCTGTTCTTATCCTGAAGCAAAGTTCTTAACCTGAAGCACTATTTCTGGGTTAGCGGAGTCTGTAACCTGAAGCGTATGTAACCCGAGGTACCACTGTAGCAACCAACCACTTTTATCACTAAAATGTTAAACCCACATAAACACTGTAGGCTTAGTCATCTTTTCATTTTTGTTTCCTACAAAGATAAAAACGCAATTTACCAGAAAGCATCTCTCTCTCCCTCTCTCTCTCTCTCTCTCTCTCTCTCTCTCTCACACACACACACACAAGCACTGCTGTGGATGAGAAAGTACACTTTGAACTTCACAGCCATCCCAAAATAGACTGAAAAGAGGAAGCGGGTGGGGTGAGTTCCTTTCTACTTACAAAGAACTTCACCAGCCGATACAGATCAAGCAAAAACAGCCCTGACACCGAGTGCAGCAATCGGTAAGAGTCCTCCCCTCTTCTCCCAGTCTGGTCTATTTTAAGATTGCAGCAGAGGAAACTTGGCAGCAAATGTTTCCGAAAGTTGCCCCCGTCACTTCCACAAATTCAAATAGTTTTTAAGGGCACATCTCACAGCACTAACCGTTTTGAGGGGGTCAGAGGTGAGAAGGTACTTTAATAACTGAGTTTCAGAAGCATTAGACCGTCTGCGACATGTTGCCCGCAATTTCTGTCAAGAACTAAAAGTAATGATGAGGCCATCCCTTTATTAGCTCATATTTGGTTAGCTAATACGGGGTATTCTTGGGTTTTACTGTCACCACAATGCTATCTGTGCATGCATGTGCATGTGCTGCAGAAGAGTGAATCTTTCAAAGAATATATCTGTCACTGTGAAATGGGAGTCATCATATGAACAACCATCCCAGGAGTGAGGAACCTTTTTGAGCCTGAGGACTGCAGGACCTTCCAGGGGCCGCATGGCAGCAGTGGATGGCCAAGAAGGTGGGAAGGAAGTTCCTTGCTGACAAAGTTATCTGATCACTTGAGCAGACATTTAAATACCATAAGGCAAATGATTATTTGTACCTTGATAAAGGTCCTGGGACATTTAATAAATCAACAGGAGTATTAATTAAGAAATAAATAAATACAAGGAAAGTATTTTTTAATAAATTTTTAATTTATTTGTATTTTTAATAATAAATACAAGGAAAGAAAATCCCCCCCCCCCCGGATTTTTTCTCTCCCTTGCTTTGTCATATTTGTCAGTAAAATTCACCTTACACATCACAGCCTCATCCAATAAGGTATTTTTTTCCCTATGAAACAAGGACCACACTCCTTTCTAAATGTACAATTTGCTTGTGTATAAGAAGCACGGCTTACATAAGGCAGTCATTAGTCAGCAGCGTTGTCAGTCTGAAGTTGCATGTGAAATTGAGAGAAGCAGTTTGTCCTACACACCTCACAAAAGGTGTGGGGAATCTAGCTACAGAAATGTTTTTGTGCAAATATGCTGCTGTCAGAATAGCTAAATAACACTTTTTTTAAAAAAGAAACCTACATGAATAAAACATCAAGATTGCACAGTTCAGTTCTTAAATGTCAGAAAGTGACAAAATTAGGGTTGCAGAAGTACAGCCCACCACTTTGGCCCCCCGTAAATATGCACCGCTAAGAATGCTTAATGGTAGTACGACACACAATTTCTCAATTATCTTTTCTCCCAACAGCTTTCACATGGCAACTCCAAGCTCTGTGTTCTTGCTAAGCAAATGGAAGGGGCACCTTATTCTCCCCTAGTAAAATACATTATTTCTTCTCAGCTTATGGTAAAAAATCTATCATTTAAGTAGCAGGGAATTAATGTTGTAGCTTCCTGTAACTATGGAACAAAGATTACATGAGTGCTGACTGTACAATTTCTATCTCCATTGTTCTGGAGCCAGATTTTTGAAACGGTAACCCTCAGGGACAACAGCCATGCCAACATTGTAATTTTGATGGGTTTAGGCATAGTCTTTTTATATGTGGCTGCATCTTGCTTCAAACAGTTATGGAGATTTTAGTCAGCCTCCAAATATTCTCTTCAACATCAATGTTCCAGATAACTTCTTGATGATGGTGGGATAAATTGGCACGATGGCCAGGATATGCAGCCGAGTATACTTTTCCGTGACTCACACAGCATTAAAATACAAATAATTCCTCAAGGTTGTGGTTCTAAGCACTGCAGGTTAATGTTTTAAAACCAAGAGAAAAAAGTGAACAAAAGGACAAATAACGAGGCCTTGAATCACAGAAAGAAACAGTATGAGTTGAATGAAAGGACACTGGAACACAACGAACCAATTCAGACAAAATGCTAAGTCAAACACTGGTTTAGCACAACCAAGCAAACAGGTATTTCCTGGAAAGACAACTGCAGCCACTTTGCCCCTCCTCCATGCGAGCCATGGTTTGACATTGTTTCCTTCAGACAAGGAGCTTGTCTGGAAAAGGAAAACAAACATTTGTTTGTCTGGAGTGAGGCAAATGGCAAGCCTGGGTACTGACGTTATGCTAAGCCAAACCTTGGCTTAGCTCACAGTTCTGCAAGACGAGCAAAGCAGCCACAATCTTTTTGCCAAGAACTTACACATTTGCGCATTAGTGCTAAGCTATGGTTTGGCATAGGGTTATGTGCTAACTGAGCCAGTGTATGACGCTTTGTACAAGGCTAAGGAACAGAATGAAAATAAGCCATACAAATGGTTCATGAGCTAGGCTTAATTGTGCTAGGCTGAAATATGATGCAATTTAAACAAATTTTACAGAAGCCAAAATAAAACTAGGATGCAAGGGACTGTCCTCAATGTTCTGCATGCAGTTTGGGGCTTCCCTTCACCTCTTCCCCCTGCACCTTCTCACATTTTCAACCAGCAACCCCTAAGTGACTGAGTTTGGCGGAACCCTGCCAATATGTTTTTTGATGTAGCAAAACAACTATGTTTACCAGCTCTCTGCTTGTGTCTAGAATAGGAATCAATTTAGCAGTTGGGCTGAAGAAACAAGAATTTGAAAGAGCAACATGATGTTTTAGATATATGGTGTGGATGAACAATTGCCTTTTGCTTACAACAGAGAGGGAGGAAAACTCTGCCCAGGGAATGGTCAAATGTTGGTGGGAAAGGGGCAAAACAGAATCACCAAGAAGAAAATATAACCAAAAATAACACCAATAACTGTGTTCTTTTCTTGCCCTTCTTTCAAAGAGTTCAGTGCAGCAGCCACTCACCCCTCATATCAACCTCATGGTTGTCCCAAGACCACCCAAGTAAAATTTACAGCTGAATGAGAATTCAAACTTAAGTATACCTGATACAACTCCAATACTGTATGCATTACACCACACTCGTACCTAGTGCTTGGGACGTGGAATGAGGCTTTCCCATGCAGCTGGGAGAATGTGATGAAATAGAAGGATCAATGACAGATGCAGAAAAATCCATGAACACAAAAGAGAACAAGAAGAGTTTGGATCTGATTTATCACTACCTGAAGGAGTCTCAAAGCGGCTAATATTCTCCTTTCCCTTCCTCCCCCACAACAAACACTCTGTGAGGTGAGTGGGGCTGAGAGACTTCATAGAAGTGTGACTAGCCCAAGGTCACACAGCAGCTGCATGTGGAGGAGCGGAGACGCGAACCTGGTTCACCAGATTACGAGTCTACCGTTCTTAACCACTACACCACACTGGCTCACAGCAGCAATGATGCCTAATGCATTTTGGGCACCTCTTTATTAAGGGAAATGCTTACTGCCTCTTAATGAAAAACTGCTTAAGGCAACTACTTAGGTGAGCTGTAGTAGAAAAGAAGCATTAAACATTCTCTTTGATGAAGAGTTTCTTTGAAACACATTGAGAACTAAATCTATTGTGTAGCATGAATAACAATACAAACCCTACGCAGATCTGCTTGGAAGAAAGTCTCATTTTCAGTGACACTTCCAGGCAAATGTGTGTAGGATTGCTCCCTAAGTAATACAACTATGTGGGCAGTGCCAAGCTTGTGGGTCTTTAACATGGAACTGGCACCCCAAAAGGAAAAAATGCCATTTCTGTGCAATAGCTCACACCCACATCACTGGGTCATTTAAACGCTGACCCACAGCTTCAAGGGGTTCCCCCATAGTTGTGGACAGAATGTTTCAATGGCACCTCTGCTATCTTGTTTTGCACAACAGGTGGTTCTGAGGACACAATTTGGGTATGTTTTCAGGACACAATTTGGGTCTGTAGTCTCACACCCAACCCCCCCTAAATATTACCAGAATAACATCCAGAAGGCCTAAATAAAATTCTGATGATATTTAATTCAGAATCTCTTCTTTTTAAATTTCAGATATATCTGTGGTAGAGGAAATGATGCTTCAACCACAGTTTAATTACCAGGTGGGGCTGGGTTATATGAAAGCAGTGTACATTTTAACCATATAATAATGCAACACCCTTCAGTCTTTGCCATGTTAAATAAATGTTTTAAGACGCTCCTTTGACTTCCGCCATAATGACACCTGCCGGCAAAAGAAGAGCTAACACAGTGACACCCTCAGGCAAGAGGAGGTCTGGATTGCCCTGGGATAAGCTCTGTTACTTTTTCTGCAAGCATTACATCTGGCCTGAATAAAGATAGAAACTTTGTGACGCGAAACCAAAACTTAGTGATGGTTGTTAAGGGAATGACAACAGTGCAATCAACAGACCAACTGATGTACAGGGAAGTTTGATTCAGCTGATTTTTTTTAGATGCCCTATTATGTCAGCAATCAATGCTAGCAACAAAACACTGGCACTGCCAGAGCACAGTAAATATACAGATGGCCAATAGGTTACAGACCTTTTGGAACAGCTTGAATTTAGATCCTTATACACAATAATCCCCTGGCATTACAACTGTTTTAAAGCTCTCTCTGTGTGTGTGTGTGTGTTAAAATAAAAAGCAAAGGGGCTTCACCCTGCCCAGCCTTCTAGAGGTCCAGGATAGGAATTCACTGTGGCTTTAGGCTGAAATCAAGGTCTGATGGGAAACCATAAGATATTCTAGTTAAGGCATTTACACTTTTGTAGGGGGTAGGAAAGAGAATCATATCCAGAGATCTTGTTAGAAACCAGAAAGTATTAAATTGATTATTGTAAGCCCATCTTGTGAGGACTTTGTCCTGAAAGGTAGGGCACAAAAATGTGATAAGATGATAGATGGATATAGATAGATAGATAGATAGATAGATAGATAGATAGATAGATGATAGATAGACGGATAGATAGATAGATAGATGATAGAATAAATGAATTTGTTAAAGATTCAGATCCTCTACTGTTTTTCTGAGGCTGATTCACTGAACCTAGACTGAGGCTGATTTACTGAATATAGTCTGGCACTATAAAATTTCAAAGAGCTGTGGGTTCACACATTCCCTCCTCCCCTTCCACATAATCATTCTTTTCCTCATTGGCTGGTTTGAGACAAAACAGTGCTTCTCATTTCAACTGAACCAGCAATGAGAAAAATGTTCTACTACTAAAGGCCAAGTGTAGGAAGAGCCAACTTCCTTTTTCATCAGTCTGTTCAGCCATAACAGAAGACAAGAGTTGCCACATAATACCAGGGCACTACTACTACTACTACTACTACTACTACTACCACCACCACCACCACCATTATTATTGTGATCATCATATCCTGAGGAGGAATAATATCAATCTTATGACAAAACATTTTCTATTCAACATGGAGATGGCAATTCTCTTCCATGGGCCTTTATCATTTTCACATGCATTTTCACATGTACCTTGTAACCCAAGGTGTAAGGAGGTTGACCAGCTCTTATAACCCTGAAGGACCTCAGTCCCAGGCCTCTCTCTATGGCCCTTGGGACTCTTGCTAGGCCACAACCTTTTCACCAAGCTGCATCCAAGTCCTTTACAGGGCCTGTGGCACACCCTTCTCAAGTGATTTCATCTGGTTGGAATATGTTCTTAATTGTGACAAAGCATCCTTCTTCCAGAGATGAAGATTGAAGACATGTGCTTCCATAGGGGAAGGAGGTTACTCAGAGGCAGAGGAACCCGGTTCAGTCCCTGGTATCTCCAAGTAGGGTTGGAAAAGACTCCTGTCTGAAACCCTGGGCAGCCACTGACAGTCTGTGTCAACAGTCCTGAGCAAGAAGGACCAATGGTCTGACATGGTAAGGCAGCTTCCTTTGTGTTGACAGTAGATACCTCTGACTTTGGTGTCATTGGAATGTAGCATTCCTTCTTACAAAGGTAAGAAGAGACACATGTATTGATCGAATCACGTTTGCCTCTGGCACCGACCCCAACTGGTATGTGGCAGCTTGTTCCTGTATTGCTCACCATGAGCAAATGCAGTTCACAGACTGAAAAAGATTTCCTACCCCTGTCCTATATGCACCGAACTAAGAAAATATGGCAATAAAAAATTATTATTTATTGAATTTATATACCACCCTATACTGTGAGGTCTAAGGGCGGTTCACAGAATAAAATCAAAATATAAAACCACAAAATACATCATCATCATAAAAAACTCAATAACCTCCCCCACACACAAAAAAACACCAACCACAACATTTTAGAAGGGTATAGGAGTTACCCCTATGCCCTACTAGTTACTCAGGTCCAGTATGGTAAAATTACACAATAAATATCACACTCTGAACAGTCCAACCACTTCCTTAACTCAAGATTTTATTTTCTTCCTGTGAAAGAATATTTCAGGAGCTGGGTAAATACATGTTTTTGATGCACATATCCATCATAAGGGCAACATGACTCCAGCAAAAGTATCTGCTTTCAAGGGGATTTGCATTCTCATCAAATACTGAACTGAGTCTAGACTAGCCTGAGGATAACTGCCCCCTAACCTCCCTGCGGAGACAAGGAAAGACAAGACGGAAGGAGAATAGTTTCTGACAGAAATCAAATCCTGGTTACTGCACTTCTGGGAAAACTAAAGACAAGAAGAAGAAGAAATAAAGCAGAGGGAAAGGGAATTAAATTGTTTCTTTAGAGCTCATTGAACAGAATACCTTGTCAAAGGGCTGGAAAGAGAAGACAACTTTCAAATAAACAGAAAAACAAAGACCAGCGAAAAAGTACAGTGGTGTAAAATAGTACTAGGAAGACTTTTTTAAAATTAAAGAAAGGACAATCAAGAAATACGTTCTTTTAAAAGGAAAGCTGAGAAATAGAAGGAACAACATGTTTGAAAAACAAAATTATATCCCCTCAAAGGAAATAATTAGCTATCTGAATTTCCTGCTTCTTTGCAATGATGTCACACTGACAAATCTCATACACATTCAAAATTATGTTTTCACATTCCCGTAGGGTGATGTCAGCCAACTAACTCTGAAAAATACATTTTTCCATTTATTTAGGTGATGGTGATTCCTTTTCAGATATTATCAGGCTAAATGAACTCAGGGGGAATGGGGAGTGACATTGCCCTGGCAAGCCTGCTCTTCCAACAGGTGCACATGAATCATTGGAACATGTTAGAACGTACACTTGAAGGTGCTAATGCTCATGCATAGGTAGGGCGTATGCTGCCAGGATGATGCCCCCACCCCGTAATATGTGTTCATGATGTGTACATCTGAAAAAAGAGCTGGGGCAGGATCATAAACAAATATACATCACGCTGCTGTGATGTTATGCTTTGTACCACATGCTGGTTTTCATTGGTTGCAGCTCAAAGTTAGTGAGGAGAAAGTTTCACCACAATCCCAGTTCAAATACCATGCTGTAAGGATAAATCCAACTACATTTTTAAGGGCACCTCCCATATCTAGCTTGGGAGGCTAGGCCCAAGCAGGAGAGAGGTCCAGATGCAGAGTGATAAAGTAGCCAAAGAAGAAGAGAAGGTCTGTTATTTCTAATTCAACTCCTCCGGCCTGTTCATCATGAATCAGATAAGACTGTAGAAAACTTTGGTTTGGTTCAGTCGGAGCAGTGCAGAATCAAAAAGAAACATGGAGCTAGCCCACTTCCTGTAAGTCAGAGTGAACCAGGCCATTCTGAGAGCGGATAATTTTGGGGAAGGTCATGTAAGGAAGATCAAGACACTGAGTATAAAGGCAGATATTGAGAGGGAGATGGGGAAAGTGTGGAGATTTGCTGCTCCAGTGGATCCTGCCACCTGAGGCAGTCGCCTCACCTTGCCTCATAGGTATGCTGGGCCTGGTAACATTTATTAAGCCATTTACTCACTTCAAAATCTGGTAAAACAGCCCTGCTGTAGATTTTTTTTTTTTAGGGGTTGGTTCTTACAGCTTTTTCTGTTGTGTGGGGCCCTGGACTTCTGCCCTAAATTCATACCCTGATGGAACCACTGGATCAATATGTCCTTCTAAAGATTGCAGAGCAGTCTGAATCACTTTCCTGTTATCTAGTTTTTACTCAGATGTCACTGGAAGATATTTAAAACATTCCCTAAAGCTTGAACATTCCAGAATATATATTCAATATCACTAAGAGGTTAACAATATAAATTTGCCACTCTAAGTGATGACAGGTAATAGAAACACTTTGAAGAAAGCAAATATTGCTACTACAAATATATATATTTATTCTGGGTTTACAGTCCTTACCCTTTCATGCTTTCAAGCTTGTGATTCCTGTGCTGGATCGTCATGTGACATTTGCCACTCAATCCTAAATATTTGCACTGGCATATCTGCTTGAAACACTGGCATAGCATCCCTGCAAGTCTGTCATATTTTATAACATGTCATGTTTTGTAACTGTGCCCTGGTATAGCTGAGAGTATGCCCTCCATCCTAGGTATTTCTTTGCTGGTGCAGCAAGTCTTAGGATCAAACTGTTAATTCAATACAAAGAAATTAAGTTGAGAGATGCTAGATTCCACTTCAGGCAGCAGTAAAACCTTTGCTGAAATTCTCCGTGCAAATGACATATAACCTTATAGTCAAGGATTCTCCCAGAGATGTTGCTAGGAACTTCAGGGAGGGGAGGCAAGGGCCCATAGACAGAAATTTGCATATGCTGGTACAGATGTATGAATGCAAATTTAGAATGTAAATGTCACAAAAAGCAAGGCAACTGATTTCCCACCCAGATGACCTCAGATAAACTCTTCAATCAATTTGTACTCCATTCCAAATCAGTTCCTCTTCACTTCATTTGCCTCAATAAATTGCCCAACAGATCTTCCTCCAAATAAATTCAATTCCCCTTCAGTCCTCCTAACTCATTATACCCAAATAATCTCTAGACAGTCAAATTAATTTATTTCTCCAAATTAATATCCCACTTGGGAAAACTTGTGACACTTAGAAAAATATTTGGGGTCCTTCATCCTTGGGCCAGCCCTCGACAATGCCCCAACTGCTTCCAAGCCAAGTGTCAACTGGATTCATTGGGGCATATACCAGAGTCCATCACAGCTCAGGTTTCATTTATTCCAGTCAACCTTGGGGGGGGGGGGAGGAAGTGGGGGGGAGTTGTAAAATTATAGCTCTCGAAATATAATAAATTTAGGCATTCATAGCTGCAGTTTTAATATAATCTGCATAATAATGTTTCTCCTTTCCTAGATAATTTGTTTTAAAAATAGTTAATGATTGATTGATTGATTGAATTTATATACTGCCCTATCTCCCCAAGGAACCCAGGGTGGCAAATGGATATACAATTTTAAAAAAGAACAGAGCAGAATTCCTTCTCTCTGTCCTATTCACACTAACAGACAATGTAAAGTCAACTGCATGTATAGTAAAATGCCACTCTTTATAATATTTCCTGCTTCTTATAGCGTTAATAATTTTAATCATTTAGAATTTCTGTTCTGTTGACAGAAAACAAGACTTCATTGGATTTACTGTATTTTTATTAGATGGCAGTCCTAACTGAATCTTAATCATGTATGTCTTAAGCAACAAAAATAAGGCAGTAAGTATTCTGGACAGTAATAATAATAATGTGTGTTTTAAAACTGAAATAGTGGGGACCTTGGGTGGGTTTTTTTCTTTTTACTGTTCCAGAGTGCCTTGAAACCTCTCCTCACGTCTTTAGATGTCTGCCTTTCATTCTCGCTGACTGAAATGTCTAGACATCCAAATTAAGGACTGACCAATAATCAACTGAACAAACTGATCTCTCTGCATACAAGGTCAGCATCACACACACACACACACACACACACACAACCCGAACCTACACTAAAGCTTGAGACATTTATTTGTGCACAAAAATATTGATGTTGCTAAGTGATATGCAGTCGGGTCGCTAGCAGAAAGTCTTTGTACTTGTTTGTTTATTCTGCCTCGTCTCCCCCACATAAACAATGCAACCGTGTTGCAAGGCAGCAGGAAGTGTTTTAAGGTGAACTAGACACAGCTCCCCATTTAACAATTTTGCACGCTATTATCTTATTGCACATTTCTTCCAGAATTTACTAAATGAGGGAATACATATTGAGGCTGCAATCCTATGCACACAATAGCCCAGACAATAACCGAGGAGTAAGTCCCAATGAACCTCTGAGTAGACATGGATAGGACTGCACTGCATGGATATTTGAGCCTGTCTGAAGACTTGGTCATATGAGAACACATGTATTTAAAGTAGGCTGTATCCAGAGCTACAAAGCAGCTTTGGATTGATTTGGTGACGGTAAGAAAAGCACTGTTTCATTTCTTTATCTTAGAGATTCATGTAGTACCTTTCGAGTAAGTAAACAAATAAAAATAAATGCAGGATAGCTTAAGAAAGGCCAATAGAATAATAATAACACAATAAAAAAATTATCAGCAGATAGGAACATATCTCTGCATTGTTGACCCCGACTGGCAGTGGCTCTCAGATGGGTCTTTCTCAAATACAAGGGTCTACCCTACCTGAAATACAAAAGCCTTAAAACAAGATGGGGAACCTTTCTCAGCCTGAGGGCTGCATTAGCTTTGGGGCAAGCTTCAAACAGCCACATGTCAGTAGTGGGTGGGCCCAGAGCAACAAATGTGGTATGTACCTTCTAGATGAACCCCCCTCTGCATATGAGCAAGGAAAAAGCATCAACAGAGTTCATGTCCACATTCCAGCCAGGCATGTAATGCAGGGCTGGTGAAGGATGCAGCCTGAGGAGAGAGGCTATGGCCTGGGGAGAGTCCTGAAGGCCAGATATAAAGCCCCAGGGAGATTTATTGGAGTCCTCAGGCCCATCTCTACATTAAAATATTTGAAAAGATACTAGCATCAGATACAAAAAGGCCCGATCAAATTGAAAGGTTCAGAAATGGACTGTCAGCCAGCTTTAGCCTTGAATTTTGAATACAGGGGCACTGATCTGTTGTATAGGGTTCTTGTAGGTACAAAGCAAAGCACAAGAGATTCAACAAGGGCATCTCTTCTAGCACCGAAATGTAGCATTGGGGAAAAGTTGCACCTGGCTCTCAAGCTTTAGAAAGATACAGAGACAACCTTAATCCCAACACTGTACCCCTATGCAGCCAAAGCCAGAGGGCCCGATTCTGAACCCCCTGGGTACTTTGCCCATGAACCACACTCCATCAAGCATCATGTTGCAAAGAGTGTGCAAAGAGCAGTGAAATCAAGAAGCGCCCACATAGTCACATCCCGTCCTTTCCATTCTAATCTGTTGTGGTCCAGAGAGTATTTTATACTTCATGCTTGTCACTCACAGCAGCACCATTCCACACTTCCTGACATCTAGGAACATGACAGCTGCTTTCTTGTCTAGTGATGAGTTAGTTTCAAGTTAACAAAAATCAGTGTCATTTATTTATTTTGACTGGGACGGGTCCCCAAGGTGGTTCACAATACTGTAATTTATATCTAAAACATTAACTTCAAAATTAAGGCATTTCATATAAGCAAAAAACAATTTTATTACAGATACAGGCAAAAGGAATGATATAGTCCCTGGCTGACTCAGACAAAGCCAAATAGAAACTATAAAAGGAGATTGCCGATATTCATGTATCAAGTCAGCTCCTTTATAACGATATCCATCAACATCTGTATGCACAATCCTGCTGCATGGTGAACCCCTTCTTAATGGTGAATTGGAAGCCTACCTTTCAGCAAGCTCCTTGTGTATATTGGATGCTGAGATTGCAGCAATTATGTTTACACAATCTATACTGTGTAAAATTTACAGATCTACAAAGAGTATGAACAATGGGGATTGGAGATGGAGGGGAAATCCACACTGAATAAATTAGCTGACCCATCATTAAAAACTATGAATACCACCAGAATAAATATGAAGTGTGCATTTTCCAAAGGCTACAGGTCAATCAGAATTAATACATCATTTAGGTAAACAGATGGTAAGATAAAGCAACACTTAAACACAAAGGATTTTACAGAGGGTTTACCTAGCATTTTTGTTTGATCTATATGTTCTATACATCATCAACAGAAACCCACAGTATTCATAATTTCTTTGTGATGTCAGGACTTGACTACAAGAATTCTCAATAAAACAGAAATTGTATGTCAAAGGTGACATAATAATTGGACAGATTTGTGTCTCCTATTTTTTCTTCGCATCATTCTTCTGTGGTTCCATAATCTCATGCCGAATCTCCCCCCTCTCCACCCAATGGCACAATACAACAACACCTGCTAGACAGTGAGACTTCAAGGCCTACAAATATGGCCCCTTTTGAATGGGAAAAGCTAAGTTTTAGTCCATTTATTAACCCATCCTACCCTAAGCACTTGAAATTGTTGAAACAAAATACATCCACAGTTCCATATGTTACCAAGCCAACTCAATGCGTTATAAAGTCTTAAACGGCTTGGAATCCAGATACTTGAAGGAGTGCCTTTCCCAATAGCAACCAGTCCATGTATTAAAATCTGTAGGGGAGGATCTCTGTGAAGTCCTGTCAACAGGTGAAACTCACTGAAATAGTAAGCAGTATATAAAAGGCTTTCAAATAAATAAATAAATGTGTGGTGATAAGAGACTTCCTGGTGGTGGTGTCCTTGGCTGTGGAACAGTTTCCTTTATGAGATACAATTTGTGTCACTGATGTTTGGCCTCTGAAACCAACTAAACATTTTTTTGAAATAAAAAAATTCCTTCCTGTAGCACCTTAAAGACCAACTAAGTTAGTTCTTGGTATAAGCTTTCGTGTGCATGCACACTTCTTCAGATACACTGAAACAGAAGTTACCAGATCCTTCTATATATTGAGAAGGTGGGGAGGGGTATTACTTAGAAGGGTGGTGGGAATCGGAGATTGGCAGATAGCTGAGATGAGCCTGTTGACGACTCTGTTGAAATGCAGCATTCATTTCCTAGAAAGCAATTCCAGGAAACAGTTTTATTAAAAGCAGTGGCGTAGCGTGGGTTGTCAGCACCCGGGGCAGGGCAAGTAATTTGCGCCCCCTAACCCGTGGATTTGCGCCCCCTAACCCGTGGATTTGCGCCCCCTAACCCTAACCCCCAGAAGTTGCGCCCGGTGCGGCCAGCCCCCCCTGCACCCCCCACGCTACGCCACTGATTAAAAGGTATAAAAGATAGTGCAGTGTGTGTCAAAAGTTATAATAGTACAACAGTGGCAAGATATCCAACAATCTGGGTTTTTTTAAATCTAACAATTGGAAGACTGTTGACATTTGTAGCTCAGACCTAAACATTTGTGTCACCATATTGTTGAACAATACTGCTATAGCATTCCAACAAGGCTGGTTTAATTTAATGCAATAACCATGTTCTGTGTCTGGTTGTGTTAACAGAGAGCCCCTAGAGACAAGCTTCTGCTCATAAGTAGGGGCTCCACTGATGATGATGATGACTCCAGTTATTCAGTTGTCCCAACTGCACAGAGCGCGTCCTCATGAGCAGCAGCACACACAATGGACTTTCCACTCACACCACACATTTGTTACTGAAGGCAAAAGGTGGGACATTGGGGTCAGGGTGAATGGGGTAATATTCTAGTGAATTCCATCTAGCTTTAAGTAGAGATTTGCCAATACGTGGGGCTAGAATTAAGTCCAAATGAGCCATGCAGGAAGGAAACATGACAAAAATGACTAAGTTCTACAAATAAGTGTATATCTCCAAATCTAATGAGAACTAATCACTGTAACCAGCAGCACCCCGTCAGAATATTCCCACCTCATTACAAGCCGATCATGTATTTATTTATAACTTTGTGTCTCAGAAGGAGTTCTAATTATATTTTATAGAGCTCCTGCAGTAAAGTAAACACATTCTTGATGTAGATTTTTACACCTAACTTTATACCATATGGGCATTTTGTAATATGGTAGCTTTAAAAAAAAAAAAAAAGTCCACTAAACCGAAGGTAATTGGTGCAGTCAAATTATTTAGAATATTTGAGAAACTTTATTCCTATGATCATTTTCCAAAAGGAAGAAATGAAAATAAGCCAGCTCAGAACTCGTGTCACATTTCATTCCTACAAAATAGAAAAAAATAAGAACTCCCAAAACATTAAATCCTGATCAAGCAATGTTTACAAGGTGCTACAGAAATTTAAAGGACCAGTATTAATTGTTAAGTTCCAACCAGCAACCCTATTCACTCATTGGCTGACTATTGTCTCAGCAACCCCACTCTCTATTTGGGACTTTACAAACAATTAGTAGGAAGTTCAAATAGTTACCTTATTCATTTACCTTTAAGTATAATTCATTCTTGTACTGTTCTGTCTCACTTAAAATCTGCTCCCCGGCAATTATCATCTGCTGCCCGTGTCTGAATCTTTCTTTCTGCTCCACTTCAGCCTTTAGTTTCGACATCTCTAAAACATGTATTCCTGAGCATTGACTTGAAGTGTCATTTAACATTAAATTTACCTCCTTATTCCACAAGTCCTATAAAAAATATAGCAAAACTGTATAAAATAGTAATGGTGATTCTATCTTCTTTCCTTCTGGGAAATACATACTAAGGGGGGGACGACTGTAATTTGCATGTTTGTCTAATCCATAAAGTTTAGACACGTGGGATTATAAGGATTCAAGCAAGGGTCAAACGTGCAAAAATGTATCCTGTGGGGTGATGCAAAAATTTGCCTCTGAGACCCTGTCTCTACTCTAATGAGGAACAAGCTCTTGTTGGTCCACAAGAGCTGGGCCAGAAACTAACAAGTTGACCAAAGTAGAATACTCTACAGCATTCATAACTCTTTATTCTTTCAATCGGAAAAGCTCTAATATCATTTCTCATTATTCTCCTCCAAGTACTTTGTGAATGCACTCCACTTCCAGACAAATGTCCCAAGAGTTATGAATGCTGTGGGGGACTCAATTTACAAATGGAACACACTCAACAGGAAGCAAAATATGTACTGCTTCCAAGGCAAAGTTCACAAACCAAAACACCTACTTCCGGGTTTGCAGCGTTCTTAATCCAAGTTGTTCATAAACTAAGCTGTTCCTAAACCAAGGTATCACTGTAGCTACATTTCTACCGGTAGGATGGGGGGGGCATGGGTGTAGCCAGGATTTTTATTGGGGAGGGGCAGAACCTCAGATTTGTATTGATTTGTATTTTTACTTATTGGGGGGAGCTGCCACCCTTCCTATGCTCATGGGGGGGGGGCACAGGAAGGAAACAAGGTCAGAAAGGATCTACAGTTGGAAAAAGGTTGGAAAACACTGCTCTATACCTTGCTACCGAAGCATAATCCCATATGTAACTAATGGCAGAAAAATGTCCTTGTGTATGCTTGCCTTAATCTAATAGAAATCAATGGCAAGACTCCCATTTATTTTAATGGATCAGCATTACAGCCCATGACATAGTGCTATGAGCACTATGGAAACTTTATATATCCATAAAATGTTATTACCTATTGAATGTGGTGTGCTTAGGAAATAACTTTCATTTTAATACATAGCCTACTTTTATATATGTCCCACTAAAAGCGCAAAATTAAAAGAAAATATATATGAAAACGAGCTGTAGCGCAGTGGCAAAGCACATGGTTTGCCTGCAGAAGGTTTCACATTCCATCTCCAGCATCTGCAGGTAGGGCTGGGAAAGACTCTCTCTGAATCTCTGGAGAGCTGGCTGTCAATCAATGTAGATAACACTGAGTTAGATGGATCAATGACATGACTCTGTACAAAGCAGGCTCCTATTTTTCTAAGTGATAAATAAGTTCCTATAGGTTTGCACATTTTAAATATCATATTCATTTGCACAAGGCACAGAGAGAGTTAATCTAGGGAAGAATATTAAATAAAGTATTACCAAGGCAATGCTGTCAAAAAATAGTCTTGTCTTCTTTCAGAAAATTAAGTTGTCAATTCCCTGGCAGTCAAATTTTGGAAGATGTAAAGAAACAGCTCACATTTTTACCTAAGTTCTTCTACGATTTTTACACTGGCCTAAAAATAAAATTGTTTGATAGGTAGAGACACACTAGGGGAGAATGCCTGGAGCTGTCTGGGATTTTTTGGAAACGGACAATATTGTGTTTTTTAAATGTATAGTGTGATTTCTGCATTTGGACTCATTGCGTACAAAATCAGGTGAAGTCACACCAAAGTGGTGTTTTAATCTGCCATCTTGATTCAAAATGGCGTCCAGCATCTAAAACATTGACAGAGCATGCCACCCCCACCTCGGGAATCCTGATGCCAAGTTTGGCAATGATATCTCAAGAGGCATCCAATCATGTAGAGAATAAACAAACAAATGGGCAGACAAACCACTTTCCAAAATATATAGTCAATTAGACTAAAAGTTACACATTGAATTCATTATGTAGTTCACAAAATACGCCACCTACTTCAGAAGGTCTCCAAGCAACTTACATTGAAAACATAACTACAGAACAAAACACACCCTTAAGAGCCATAGAAAGCAGAGCAGCACACTAATAACACTACCATCTCAGTCTATCAAATGCCTGGTGGAAATAATAAGTATTTAGCTGGTACCCAAAGGACGTCAATGAAGACTAGGAGAGCAGTCAACAGAGAGGGAGCCACAACTGAAAAGGGTGCCATTGTCAGCACCCTCTGAGCATTTTTTCAGACAGAAGACATGGGAAAGGAGGATCTAAGGATCCAAACAGGCTCATATTGGGAGAGGCATTCCAGAAGATAGTGGGCTCCTGAGTCTTAGTGAGCTTTATAGGTCAAAACCAGCATAAAGCCTTGTTTATCATAGTTGCATCCTGAACCAATAAAACATTCTGTACTAACTGATTCAAAGAAATATGAGTGTTGTAGAACACTTGAAGAAATCCTTTAAGTGTAAGGGAGAAGTCTGTTCTGCTCCAGGAACTGAGAGAGATTTCCTGTTGGGAAGAGACATGCTTAAGGCAAAGAATGCTTCTGGGTGTTAAAGTAAATTGAGGATGTATCAGAGCAGCAGTGTCAGGGAGGCAATTATTTGTGTCCTCCAAGATGGTGTTTGGGATTCACAATGGAATCTGACAGACTTAGGCCACAGTACCAAGTTAGCCACAGACCAGCAGCTACTCCACACAGACTAACAATATGTGCCTTTAGCTATATAGCCATATGGAGATTTTGATATAAGATCCCTAAATTTAGGATCCTTGACTACTACAGTGAAATCCTAAAATAGTTCTACAATACACTCGTACCTTGGTTTTCAGACAGTTTAGTTCTCAAACATTTTGGTTCCCGAACGCCGTAAACTCGAAAGTGACTGTTCCGGTTTGCGAACTATTTTTGGAAGCCAAACGTCTGACGGGGCTTCCACAGCTTCTGACTGGCTGCAGGAGCTTCCTGCAGCCAATCAGAAGTGGCGCTTTGGTTTCCGAACATTTTGAAAGTCAAACAGACTTCCGGAACAGATTCCATTCGACTTCCCCAAGGTACGACTGTAATAACTCTACTGCACCTGAGGAGACTGAAGGAAGAAGGGTTGCTTTGTTCTGTTCTTTGTATTAAGGGATACTCCCTATGGACAATGGTGCACCATCAGTTCACAAGATGGGATAAACGATACAAGCCAATATTTACTGTGTCTTTCACAAGTACACTGTTGCCTTGCTAGGCTCACAATCACATACACATAACTGGGGCATACCTGAAAGCTGGAATACTGAATGAAACAAAAGGAGTGAACCTTCCACCTATACTATCTATGAGTGGACTATATTTCTCAACCAGAAGCTGATAGCCTGTAATGCATTTCTGGTGGTTGATCCATTGTTCTTGAATCCTGGCTCCTAGGTATGCCAGGACTTAGCCGCATTTTGCTGCCAAAGTTGAAAAACACATCCCCCTCCAATTCCATGCACAGAAGTGAACCACAATGGTAGCTGAATCCTATTTCAGCAACAGAAGTCCATTGCACTTGAGGGCAGGAGTCAAGTTTGGCAAATGTACGGCACAGCATGTGCCACATACAGCACTATCCTTCAGCATCTTGCTGTCACTTCCTGCCCCCCAATATCTGCTGGCTGAGGCAGTTCTCTCACTAATGGTAGAGGCGGCCCTGCCTATGAGGAGAGGCACTGGCCAGGTGGACAAAGATATGCTACCACTGGACTGTGCAGAATGGGAAACTGAACTTTGTAATACGTAATATGTGAGTGAGTAAAGTCCTAGCCATGCCTACTATATGCCAACCTAAATACTGGAAAAGAAGCTTCGCAATTGCATTATGTTGCCAACTCCAGGCTTGTTTCTGCTGAAAGAGTTGTGACAATGAGGATTTTGAAAAGCTAACAACAGATGCAAAATTGCCAACAAGAAGATTAGTTAGGCAAGAACTGATGGCTTTCCTGGAGAATCTATGGAGGTAAGAAAAACATGCCGTGGAACTGGCAGGATACTGTTAGATTTGTTTTTGCTAACTAATGAACTAAAATGGAGAAAGGGTTGCATCAGAATTACATTTACTGAAGCTATTCAATATGGTCCCCAATGAGGACAGAGAAATATTGAAGAGCCCTAAAGACATTATCAATAAAAGTCAGACTGCATAATGAGGTTTGCTGCTGCTATTTCATCTTAGTCTGATTTTATTTTCAAAGGATCTGATACGGTTCTTATACCCTGAAAATAGCACTCTTCTGATATCTCTGAAATTTCACTTAATACAACTACAGATATTTCAAGGGAGATAGTTACACACTCATAATGCATTTGCTTTCCAAATAAATAAATAAATGACAACAATTCATGAAGCAAAAGAGACCCTCAACTAAAATTAAGAGAGAAAAATGATTTGCACTATTTATGCATTTATAAATGTCAAAATCAGCTCTCATAAAACTTGGCGAAAACACAATAATACATTATTTATTTATTTAAATATTAATTTATTTATTGTGCTTTTCATAAAAATACAACAATGTAATATGCAATATACGAAATCAGAATAAGATCAATAAAGACAATATACATGCTGTGAGGCTAATTTGAACTCAGCTGCAGATTCCTCTTGCACTTTCAGGAGTTAAAATTTCACAGTAATAGTTCTTGCGGGCAGTTTGGGGTACATGTGTATATAAATCAGGTGGAGAGAAGGCCTACAAGTTCATCAGTAATGTATACAAGGCCATTCTACAAGTCAACAATCCATCAGTGTCACAGAGAGTGGAAAGGAACATTGTTCCTCTGGATTCCCAATGTAATAACTGAAACAATGCTCAGCTGATACTTAATTGAGAGTTTCTTTTGCTTCAGAGTTATCAGACAGAGAGATGATATAGATGATAGACAGACAGATGATAGATAGATAGATAGATAGATAGATAGATGATACATAGATAGATAGAGATGATAGATAGATGATAGATAGATAGATAGATAGATAGATAGATAGATAGAATGCATTATGAGTGTGTAACTATGTCCTCTGAAGTATCTGTAGCTATATTAATTGACATTTCTGAAATATCAAAAGAGTGCTATTCTCAGGCAATAAAACGGCCAAATCTTTCATTTCTCTGAGACCAACGCAACAGGGCGACAGTTTCTCTTGTATTATTAGTATTATGGCTATTTAAAAAATAGGAAGCTGCCTTATCCTGAGCCAGCTCATTGGACTATCTAGCTCAGTATTGTCTACGCTGATTGGCTGCTGCTCCCAAGAATTTCAGACAGGTGACATAGCTAGCCCTAACTGGAGACCATAGAATGCAGGAGAGCTGCTTGTCTTCAGGCAGGAGGGTCGGCCCTTTAAGAAATCCTAGTTCTTTAAAAGGGAGTGGAGCCTAGGAGAGGAGGACTGGAGGCAGAGGCTGCAAACCCTTGTTAGAGCAATTCCAAACCCCCAAGAAGCAATTTTCTCACTAGGAGCTCTCCATGGTGCTGCAACTTGTCTATCCCCAAAGGACCAGAACAAGACAAACTGACACTCTGAACTCAGGACAGGGCATCATTTCCTATATTTTCAAGGCCATTCAGTGAATCATAAATTTCCAATTAATTTCACCTGATATTCATCATGATGACATTTAGCATTTATGCAGAACACTCCACATATATTATTGTTTTGTAATCCTTACAAACAACCCTGTTGGATAGGCCACTCCTATTATCCCCGTGGGGCAGGGGCATAGAAATGGCAACTTGTCAAAGGCCACAAAGTGGCAGTGGTAAAGGTAAAGGGTAAAGGACCCCAACCATTAGGTCCAGTCATGACTGACTCTGGGGTTGCGGCGCTCATCTCGCTTTATTGGCTGAGGGAGCCGGTGTACAGCTTTTGGGTCATGTGGCCAGCATGACTAAGCCGCTTCTGGAGAACCAGAGCAGCACACGGAAACACCGTTTACCTTCCCGCCGGAGCGGTACCTATTTATCTACTTGCACTTTGACATGCTTTCAAACTGCTAGGTTGGCAGGAGCAGAGACCGAGCAACGGGCGCTCACCTTGTTGCGGGGATTCGAACCGCCGACCTTCTGATCGGCAAGTCCTAGGCTCTGTGGTTTAACCCACAGCCATAATGAATTAATAAGACTAGATGAACATTAAGGAGATTCAATTACATGATTAATCAATGCTCATTTGTCTAACATTTTGTATGTATCATTTAATATTTTTATTGAAAACTATAAATGAATGTATGAGTTGGCATGAATGTATTTAATAATCCACAGTTATAACAAACATTAAAAACCAGGCCCATTGACCTCCCAAACCAAAGATGCATTTGAGAGTATGTGATCAAACAAAACGTCAGCTGTAATTCACTAAACACTTTATGTTTCCTCTTATGAACAGATCTCATATTTTGGGCAGGTGTCTTATTTCATGCCAGGTGTATTTCATGGTTTCGTTTACTGTTGCAACCACATTAGAGCAGGAAGAGAGGTAAATATCTGACCATTCCCAAAAGAAAGTGGTGTTTCCAGCGCATGATTCATCCACTAAATGTTAATACCACATAATACATCTAGGAGGAAAAACGGCTATCCATTTGTAATCCTTTACTTGCAGGTATGCAAATGGTTCCTCACAATGGTGTGCCCTCATTCCAAGAAACTGCCTCTTCTCAATATTCAACCACAAATGATTACTGGGGGGAAACAGCTCTTTCATGACATAACAGAAGCAATCACTATCTTGACTGAAGTGTGTTTAGTGGTTGTACAACTGTCATGTGTAATTGAATCATTCTTGTGACGTCAGTAAGGAGGAGTGTCTGTAGATCAGTGCTGAAGGCCTCAGGTTCAATCCCTGATCAATTCCCTGCCCGAAACCTGGAGACACCCTTCCAGCCAATGTAGGCAATTCTGAGCCAGATGTCATAACTGGTCTGCTTCAGGCAGATTCCTATGTTCCTGTCAAGACCCAGGGCCCTGACTCCTATCCTCAAGGAAAGGGTCCATGGACATGTCAGACAGGGAAGAAAATTTGCTCTCAGAACCAGCCTTTGAAATCCACAGCTTTCTAAGGAGTTCCAGAATCAGAGGAGCCTGTGATGCCAGCACCTCTCCAGCCTGAAGAGGTCCCTTAGTCTTTGTCAGACTCTGGGGACTCCACCTTGGAGAACACAGCAGTACGCACCCCCTGCCACCATAGCCAATGGCTTCTAAAAAAGAGCAGGTCTCTTTCTTTTTTAAAAAAAATAGTAATACTGAGGTCTTGTGCAAGACTGATATTGAGCTGACCAGGGCTTGCGCAAGAGTGATAAAGAGGTACTAATATTACTTCATCCAAGGTAATCAATCCCCTACATGTACTGTGTAGAGACTGAGGAACCAGCTCTTCCTAACCTGGGTTGCTGAAATCCAAACATACTTTCAGCATGCAGCAGTTGGTGGAAATAGGTGTGCTCTTACTGTTCAGGTTGCCAAAAAGAAAGTGGATGAATTTGCTCAGGTGAAAATCAAAACAAAAGTAGGAATCTGGCATTAGAGGCCACCAACTGAAATGTCACCACACACATGTGACCAACTCAACTCCCGCCCCCCAAAAAAGTTAATAAGCTTCCACATTCAACAGTGACGGCAAATGTATAACATATTTTTTACTTATCTGAGTTTCTGCCATAGGAAAAAATCTAGATTAAATGTGTGCGCACACTCATATATGGTGTCACATTTTGACATAATGTGGATGCTCCAAAAAATCTTGCATGCACGAGGAGCATTATTCACAATATGCTCCCATCTGGAAACACCCTTGGTTATCTGTACTTCACACAAGTCATTAAACCTATATAAATTGTGGCTAACAATATGTCCTGACCATTACTCAAATTGCCTTTTCTACTGTTCATTGCAAATACAAGAGTATTCCTAGTGTTTCTGCAAATAGCACACATAGATTTGCTTTAATTTCAACTGGCAGCTGTTTGAAGCAGACTAATAAATAACCACAGCCAAGTCCCCTATTGAACTTCTAGAAAAGACTGTAAATATATTTAACAACCTGCTGCATAAACATAACCAGCTTTCAACCAGGATTGAATGCCTTTCAGAAAGTGTGTTAGTTATGAATGTAACTGAGAAGAGAAAAGGTTTCAGAAGATGGATTTGAAGTGCCTCTTTCTCTCTGGGAATGGGACGCGGGTGGCGCTGTGGGTAAAACCTCAGCACCTAGGACTTGCCGATCGCATGGTCAGCGGTTCGAATCCCCGCGGCGGGGTGCGCTCCCGTCGTTCGGTCCCAGCGCCTGCCAACCTAGCAGTTCGAAAGCACCCCCGGGTGCAAGTAGATAAATAGGGACCGCTTACCAGCGGGAAGGTAAACGGCGTTCCGTGTGCTGCGCTGGCTCGCCAGATGCAGCTTGTGACGCTGGCCACGTGACCCGGAAGTGTCTGCGGACAGCGCTGGCTCCCGGCCTATAGAGTGAGATGAGTGCACAACCCTAGAGTCTGTCAAGACTGGCCCGTACGGGCAGGGGTACCTTTACCTTTTTTACCTTCTCTCTGGGAAGAGGGGGAAAAATAGGTGCACTGCTTATTACATCTCACAGACCAATCTACTTTTCTACAAATAGCAGCTCTTAAATACCTAATCGTTCTTTAAAACAACAGACTAATGAGTCTGATTCATGCAACATTCATTTATTTTTAAATAAGCCACCTCTAGAGTCTGGCATATATAAGACCAATAGTAAAGCACTCAGTCACAAAACAATTGCTTCTGTCTGGACTGTAAGTCTTCTGAAGTGCCCCCTGAAGTGCCAGGATGATGTCAAACATGCACAGGGTGGGAAGATTTGCAGCTTTCATTGAACCAGAGAATAAATGTCTCAGACCAAAAAGGATGAGGCCACTTTGAAAACAAATAAATACACTAGAATAAAAACTAGGTGGCTTACTTGTAGAAATGCAAAACTGAAAATAAAAAGAACCTATGGGACTTGAAATTGGAATAGTCTTAAATAAAGGCCATCTGCTCATCCTCAGAGGCTGTGTTGTTTGGGGCAATTGATAACTGGCTCCCAGTGAATAGCTACAATTGCTTCTAGAGACCAGGTCAGAAAGATCTGAGACACAGGAGAAACATCATGCAGGCTGTGTATGCAACTCTCTCAGGGGTGATGACATATGATATAAAATGAGAACTTATAGCAAAGCTGTGGAATGAGCAGTTTTACCATTGAACTAGCATACAAGTTACCAGTTAACTGAATGCGGGGTTAAACAATTCACCACGTCCCTTGCAACTTTTTGTTTCTCTCTTTCTCTCTTTCTCACACCTACACCACATTGCTATCAGCTCCTTCTCCTTCAGCTATCCAAATTCAGTAATAATAATAATAATAATTTATTATTTGTACCCTGCCCATCTGGCTGGGTTTCCCCAGCCACTCTGGGCGGCTTCCAACAAAGATTAAAAATACATTAGAATGTCACACATTAAAAACTTCCCTGAACAGGGATGCCTTCAGATGTCTTCTAAATGTTAGGTAATTGTTTATCTCTTTGACATCTGATGGGAGGGCGTTCCACAGGGCGGGTGGCACTACCGAGAAGGCCCTCTGCCTGGTTCCTTGTAGCTTTGCTTCTCACAATGAGGGAACCACCAGAAGGCTCTCAGCACTGGACCAGATTCGAGGCAGGACCAGATAATCTTAGAATTTTTGGCAGGATGAAATAATCTAAGAGTTGTGCAGCTGAACTACATACATATACATGCATACACAGTGCTATTTTTCTAGAAAAAGAGGTGCTGGAATGCACCATTAAAGTCACCCTCATTCTCTTAGAATGGCAATGGCACCCACCTGAGAGGTGCCAGAACTCAGTTCCATCAAGTTCTGGCTGAAAGAAAGCCCTGCACATAGACACACATAGACACATACATACATACATACATACATACATATACATAACACACACACACACACACACACACCATTTTAAAGCTTTTTCCAGCTTTATAACCTCTGAGTGTTTAGGGCTTTCTTATTCTTCCATTAACAGTTGCACAACATTCCTTCAAATTCAGATTAAATTTTGCCTTGCAGTGACTGAAAACTAGCATGAGTTGAATTTCTTTGAAGGCTCAGGAATCTTTCCGGGGGCAGGGAGTGTCTTAATCGGCATGATCGCCAAGCAGCAGACTGAACAGTACCAGGACATTGTGGGGGAAAACAGTAGACCAGGAATGAATAGCAATATTTCATCAAAAAGAACTTTAGAGCAGAGGTGAGAAGCATGGGGCTTCCAGTTGTAGTTGGACCTATCCTATCAATCCCAGCTAGCATGGCCAATCACCAGGGGGATGGAAGTTGTAGTCCAGCAACCTCTGGAGAGCTGCAGATTCCCCAACCCTTCCATGAGAAGATGGAAATCACTGCCTAGAAAAAAAGGGGGCTCTTGAGTTGCCTTAAAAATGCCTTTGCAATGCTTAGAAATATAATTTGTATACAGCAGCCAAGTCATGTCTACCATGAAACTAGAAGCCTCTCAAGCAATCTTCTAAAAAGCAGGAGGTATATGTAACTCAGAAGACCATTATTGTGTACAAACTTATTCAGTAAAGGCAATAGGCAAAGAATCACATTTTTAAAAAAGATGTTATGGTGCCATGGTTTCTGCTTCTCTCCTATGTGAAAACCATTCGCACTTCTGATCAAATTTCAATCAAGAAGAGGTGTATTTTTTCCTGACTATTATTCAGCCACATAACTTTTGCATCCAAACTCTCTTAACCGTTAGTGAGCCTCTCCTCAAGCTGTTTTATTTCTAATTGTCCCAGAAGCTTACCCGTGATATACAAGTACAATAATCAGTGAGTTTTCTTTTTCCCTTAATTGGTGATCTTGTTGCATTGTTATGCATTCTTCCTTTTTGTTTCTTGCATTTTTAAATTTAATTTCAAAATCCCATGCTTTAAAAACAACATGGAAAAATAAAGCAGTCTGGTAGTTAACAAGGCTGAAGGTATTAATTAGACACAACATTAAACACAAATTGAAAATATTGAAGTTTAGTCTGTTTCTAAGCAGAACTGCCACCTGTGAAGGGGCTTCAAAAATGGCGCCAGATTTGCAGGCCTGGTGCCATGTTTGCACACACCCTATGAATAGCTCTTAAATTCTGGAAATTCGTTTGAAGACATTTTCTAAAACGGGGATGGGGAACCTGTGGTCTTCCAGATGTGGATAGACTCCAACTCCCATCATTCCTGATACTGATCAGGCTGGCTGGGGTTGAAGTCCAACCTGGAGGGCCAAAGGTTCCCAACCCTGGTTTTGTTTTTGTTTTTTTGTTTTTAAAAACCCTATTATTTAAAATCAGAAAGTTTTGTAACCTTCATTAATATCCCACAAAATAGATTTGTAGCTTTCAGTTGGTGAAACCAAACCCTCATATAATCAGTTAAATTGGCTAATTAAGTGTCTAACTTTCAACTGAATCCTAACCTTCAACTGCCCTAATCATATATGTTAAAAGTGAATGTAAGTTGAACAATTAATGTACATGACAGCTGGCCATGGTGCATATTCACAAACTTATTTAAACAACTGAAACATGTACAAATCACATTTATCATTAAAAGAGTTTGAGATATTGTAACCATTTCCCAGAAATCTATCTGTGTCTATTTAAAGGAATGAGGCTGGTCAAAGAAGAAGGCAAGCTGGAATTTCTTGCGAACTATCTCTTGAAGAAACATATTGCAAAATCTGTGAATAAAGGTATGTCTGCATAAAAAGCAATTATGAAGTGCTGGAAGTGGGAAGGAAGAATGCAAATTACTCAAACATTTAAATCAAGTCTTGCTAGACACAGCATGAAATGAAAGATGAACCGACAAAAATTAATGATTGATACCCAATTGGCCTCTCGGTATGAAACAGACGGTAGGTTTCTATATAACAGGAAACTGTTAGGACTGCCTTTCATTTTCCATTATGCATCACAGCCAAACCTTATTGAATACAATGAATCTTAAAACCAACCAATCACTCAGCTACAAAAGTTAATATTATCACATCAAGAACACCTTAATGGAGACTGGTTTCAAACCAAGCATCACAAATTTGTTTAAATGCATAGCTTAAAATTGAGCACAAATGTAAGTACTTCAGTGGAAAATGCAGGCATATTCAGCACCAATAAGACACAAACTGCAATAGCTGAGTGTTGGAATTAGCAGTGTGGTTGAAGAAGCACCCGGGATTATCAAAGCTATAAGTTCTAATATGGAATTGCCAGATTCCATGTAGACATATTGTTATGATCATTCTTGAGCTCCCAGAATCTTGATAAAAACATGAAAATCAAAGCAAATACTCTGCAAATGTGCAGAAAAATAAGAGCCCTGAAAGTTAGAAGCACGTGGTTTACAAGCATAAGATTCCAGATTCGATCCCTGGCAGTTCTCGGAAAGAACTGTTTCTGAAACTCTAAATTACCACTGCCAATCAGTGTACACAGCACTGAACTAGGTGGACCAATGGTTTAGCTCAGTGTAAATTGGATTCCGATGTTAGTAAAAGCTGGGACGAAACATGCATTCTTCCCGTTATCCAAGAGAGAAGTTCCCACTATCAGGTGTAACTGATGTATCTTGCACTTTCACTATGTTCAAATAAGAATGGTGACTGTTCTGGGCATGGCTGCATGAAGCAAAGATAAGACCCACAGTAAGAGAGGGACAGAGTTCTGGTGGTCTAGTGAAAGTGCTAAGGCCTGAATGAAAACAATAGTCTAGTGACAAGAAAAGTTGGAGGAAACTCCTAAAAAGGTGAAGGGACCTGTAAGGAGCAAGAGGAGATGCAAAGAGGGTACTAGTTTACCTGGTAGATCAGCTACATGTCAACTCAATATGTAGTGGCAGTGAAAAGGGTGAAATCTATGTGAGGAATCATTGGGAAAGGAACTGGGGGAGGGGTGGCAGTATCAAAATGCCTCTGAATAAATCTATGGTGCAGGTAAATTTGCAAAACTATGTCGTTTTGGATGCCCTCCCTCAGAAAGGATACAGTGGAGCTCAAGAAGATTCAGAAAAGGGCAAAGGAAAAGAATGTGGCATAAGTGTTTAACACTAAACTGGATAGAGAGTATTAGAGCCTGCGAACATCCAACAAAATGGACTGGAAGTAGAGCCAAGACAGTCAAAACAAAATAATTCACAAAACTCATGTAATGGCCCATGTGTAAGTATGTTGAAGGACTGCTAGCTTCCTCTGCACAGTGTTGCTGAATACAGATGGGAACCAGGTACCCAGATGTGTAGGTGCAGAGCTGTTGAGTTGGTAGCAGCAACTGGTACAACCCACTGATGTCATCACCATCACAACATTCTCAAGTAAGTCCTGGAAAAGCCAAGATCCTTCAGACACCCTGTATTATAAGTAGAAGGCATATAAATTCTGAATGTTACCTACAAAATTGGGAAGAATCCTCATCAGCTTAACCTAGATCCTCAGTGTCAACGACATTTTACAGAGTAGCCCAACTGAAATTACCGGTAATGAAAACAGCTAAATTAGGTCCATTAATTTAAGTGGCTCTACTCTGGGTAAAACTTAACTGAATACTACCCTAGGTTAGCTCTTTTGAGTACTTTCCCAGATGATGCGGCATAAAAAATTAATGATATCCTTATTAGAAGCTACAGAGCTGGAATTGGCAAAAGAATGAAAATCCACAACTTTAGCAGCATGCCATTACAGCGCTTGTGACAAGGCAATTATAGAGAAATCAGCCCACCAACTCTTTCCTAGGGATTAGCCAAGCCCGATGCCTATTATAGCAAATAGCATCCCTTCGCTTCTTACGCGGAAATTGGTCCTCTTACTGCGGCATCTCTTTATAAATATGTTTCCTACTGTGAAATCTCCTTTTTGGACTTCTTAACTATGCATCTAGATAGGTAAGTAATTACCTTGTGATTGCTGTACAGTGATTTACGGAAGTAATGAATATATCAGTGTTTCTTCTTTGAGCTTAACTGTTTTTTATTCACTTTTGTTTGTTTTGCTATACATTCTGTAAAACCATAAATATATCTATCCACATATATTGAAGAAGAAGCAGTTTAAAAGACAGAACGAAAAGGAAATACTTAGAAGCCTGACAACTGGCACTGCATTTTAGCTTTTTGTTAAATTTTCTCTGTTCTGATTTCCATTCTTGTTCCTTAATGGCTATTAAAATCATGCTTCGTTTTGCCAATAATGTCTGTAGTTCCCCACTTCCAGTATAGATTATGCATTGAACTTGCATTTCCATGTATTTCACTGGCATTTGAAAGAGGGTAAGTGGGGAGAAACCCCTCAGCCCACTGCCTTTCACTCTATAGTTCTGGCTTTCAACTCTGTTCTCTCTGTTTGACTCATTAATATAAAGAATGGTTCTTCCCAAGGCAACATGAGAGATTTCCTCATAAAAGCATGCATTATTTACTTCAGCTTTGTGATCTCGACTTTGAAGGAGCCAAACTTCCTAGAGGGTTTTTCGGAAGTACTGTACCATGTAGAACTTGTCTTTTTGGCTGTCAGTTTTTCAATGTGTACGGTGTCATTTTTCACATTTGAATGGACAACTCACCCACCCACTTGAAATACAGCAGCACAACCAGGTAGATTGTGCAGCTATTTTGATTGTCCATTTGTTTTTAAATGCTGCTTTTTTCATTATCGGGCAAAAGTCTCCCTGAAGTGTATAAAAGGAAGGAACATGAAATAATTAAAAACTGCAGGCAATTCTTCCTGAAAGGTCACTGCAGCTGCAGTGCAGGCAGCTGGCCAGATGTCACTACAGGAGACTTCTGAAGAGAGGCAAAAATGTTCTTGGCATATTGACAAGTAGAGGGCAGGCACTTCTCTGTTGACCTGGGGGGCAGGAGTAGATCTTATGGGCTTAAGTTACAGGAGGGGGGATTTCAGTGGAACACCAGTTGAAACCTCTTAATAGTTAAGAGCAATTTGACAATGAAACTAATAACCAGGAGCAGGGGCTTTCTCTTACTGGAGGTCTTCAAGCAGAGAGTGCATTGCCATTTGTCAAGGATACTGTAGCCCTGCTTCAATTTTATGCCATCAAGCAAAGCATTGGACCAGATGACTTACAAGGACTAGATGGCCTCCAACTCTATGATTCTGTGATATTTCCTATATCTATGAAGCTACTCTTCTTTTCTGAATCAAATCTTTTCTATCACTTTAGCAATGTGATAAATTTCAGGCACTCGTAATAAAATTGCTATACAGTATTGCACTTGCTATTCTGACAGTAAACAAGATGGCTTTGCTTATTAAGGCCAGAGTAGGATTTAGGAGACCAGGACATCTTCCAGGCCCAGGGTTAGATTCCTACAATAGCAGGATACCACATGTCAACTGAAACAATGGGAAGGTTATGAGGAAACAATGGGAAGGTTATGAGGTTAGAGGCAAAGTTAGCCTCTAAAAAGCCATGTTTGTCATATTCCAAATTAGAGCATCACAGTTTAGCAGTTGAGATGTTGACCAGCATTATAACATCTCAGTCAGATTATACAAGGATGATGTGGAAGAGGAATTCTCCACTTTTCTTCAAAACAAGTGCTTAGAAGTGAGGATAGAAAAAGTATGTAAATGTGCTGAGAGTAGTTTGAGAGAGGTTTTGGTTCCAATGGTCCTTTATTGGTATGTAGCTTCTATATATAATATTGCTTGGGTCCAGTGGTAGATTAGGGTTATGTTTGATCATAGAGTTATACTTGATCATAACCTGTTTGATAGACTAATGGAACTCACGCCCTGGCCTGAAAAATGGAGGGGTATAAATATAACAAATGGATAACTGAATATGATTATTAATATGTTCAATTTCCTGTCCTCAAAATACAGATTTCAAAACAGCTAATTTACTGCATAACATATGCAAGAATGAGGATTAGATGTGAGTTGTGGTAATTTCCTAGCTCTTTGTAACCTTTTGCACTTGGCTCAAAATATTTAACACCAACACACCTTTATTTGGGAAGACTTTATTTCTCAAATATATAATACAAGTTCCTAGCACTGGCTCACATGAATGCCTTGGAGAGCTACTAAAATCTTAAAAGTTGCAAAGCAGCCATTAAAGTAAATACAGAAATACACCCACAAAGATATTTTACATAGTTCCATTCGATTCACTTTTAATACTACCATTAAAAGCCCACAGGAAATTAAATCACCAAATTCTATACTATATCAACATTTAGGTCATGACAGCTGTTTGCAAAAGCAAAAAACTTGAAAGCTAATGTTGAAATTCTTTCCTTAACTTACATCACTGTCATTAGTATTTTTACAGCATAATATATATATAAAACACACAAAATATATATTAAATAGGAGTTGCGGGAGAAAGCTTGTACCTCAGGAAGAATTTATTATAGAATACAGGCTTAATTATTTGGAATCCAATTTGCAAAATCATGGCAATGAGTTAATGTTAGATATAGAGAAATCCAAACTTTCGAAAGTTCAGAAACACACAGTAAAGTGTATCAAAACACTCTCACTTCTCCACATTTGAGACTCCACCAAAAAATAAGAAGCAATTTTAAAACACGCACATGCACACATACACGCCCAATCCAATTTGAAAAACAGCAAATAACAATATATATATACTAATAATTAGTCTTGTCTGACTTGTACATAATTGGTTTACATAGGAAATGCATGGGTTGTTTTTTAGATTTCTATCAAATCAACAATATTAAATCTTGAACCTCTTCTGTAAATAACTGGAGTGTATCAAATAAACACTCACAGAAGCCCCCATCCCTTTTTAAAGCTTTTCCCTTGAGCAAATGTAGTGAACCTGTGGCCCTTCATATGTTGTTTCTAACCTCCATCAACCTTACAGTAGATCATATAGCCAATAGTCAGGAATGATGGGAGTTGAATAACTGCAGCAACATCTGGAGAACCACAGGTTCCCGACACCTGGGCTAGATAAGCAGCTGTAGTCAGGGAACAAAGAGAAACCGAACTGGCTCTTCCCTTTGCAGTAAGGCTTCTCCAGATTTATCCATTGCATCTGGATAGGTCTCAGGCTACTGGTGCTAGTTGAGGATTAGTGCCATGGCAGCTGTAAGTGGGTAATCATTCCCATTACTTCACATCACAAGAATTTTTTTAAAGAAAATGTATAAACTGCTTGCTTAAATTTTTTTTCCAAGCGGCGTACGAGTCCAATTACATATAAAACCACGAGTAAAATACACAAACCAATTGAAAACAAATATACATAGACCGAACATTAAAGGCAAAGATAAAATCATTGTAAAACCTAAAATAGATGTAACCAAATCATGTGTCTGAATAGGCTTGCTGAAACAGAAAAGTTCTCAGCAGGCACCTAAAACAGTATGGTGAAGGTGCCTGTCTAATCTCCACAGGCATGCAGCTAGACAGGCAAAAATAATAATCAGGACATAACCACAGGGAGTCCTGTATGAAACACAGCAGTACTGTAAGGGTAGGAAAAGTAATCTGTAGTGTTTATAGACTGGTCTTATTTAATAAATGGTAGTGTCATCATGGGAGGCTCCTTCTACTTACAAAGGGATTCGTGCTATTAAATGGGCAGAGGGGCCATACTACTGTTAGTATATCAGTCCTCTATCGCTGTGTGTGTGATTGTTACATCACATGTCCATGTTTACTTTCTAGGCTTGGAAAAGCCTGAGAGCGGAAGTTAGCCTTATTTCTTCCGCTTTTTGTGTTTTTGTATTTTTTACTTACTGTTCTCTCTCGGAGCTAGAGTAAGAAAACGCCATGAACGTTTGTCCTGTATATATTGCTGAATAAAAGTTTAGAATGAGCACACAGTTCTCCACTTCGTTTCTGCTGAGTGAGTGTGCACGTAGGCATCTGCTGAGTGTCGTTGGAGCGTGCTGGGACTGATGATTTATGGACGTCCTGGAGCTACGCAACATCAGGAGGATGCCTGGAGAGGCGTATCCTGACACCCATCCCTGATGTTGTAGATCTTCTCCCAACTTCTCCTCTGAAGTCTGTGCATGAACTGTCGCTGTCTGCTTTGCAGGGAGGAAGTGTGCAAATGCCTAGTGTGGGGGGGCAGCATTGGGCCCTGGGGCAGCCTTGTAACATCAGGAGAAGGGTCAGCAGAACAGCCCCTCTCTTCTTTCAATACATGGACCCCAAAATATGACAGAAGAGCCAAACGTTATGGAAAGTAATAGGACTTCCACCTCATAAAGAAGAAGGTGCCTGTTTGGATCTGCCCTTATGCACACATTAAAAACAGTATATTCCCTGCGTATTTTACTATTTGGTATGCAATTTCTGTACAAGGACTTCCAACCTTGTAAATTACTAAACTCTGTTCTGCATCAGGGGATACAGAACACGAAGGGAGCCTGTCAAATGCCAAAGCTACTCATGAAAGGTTCATCTTGACATGCAATTTTTGAGGGTATTAAAAAAAAAACCCCAACATCACTTGCAGTGCATAATATAAGAACAGACTTTCCTTGGTTAAAGACTTTCCACTTCAAAAGGGGGGGGGGGGAGAAAACCAAGGATTAGATATCGCACATACTACAAGGTGAGAGACGAACACAAACGCACTCATTTTTCAGTAACACTGAATTTCACAGAATGCTTGGGTGACTAAATAACATTCAGCAACCTTCACATTTCTTCCTAATTCAGCTGCTAAGAACAGACTAAGCGAAGAGAAAAACAATCATTAGAAAAATAAAAGTAGCAAGTTGTTGATTGACTTATATTCAGAATTATAGATGAAAACAGGGCAGCCAAGAAAAATGTGCAATGTATTTTGAAAGCAGTCCTTGATTCTCTGCATGGGAAATCAAATGGAAAGTTGCTTCCAAAAGTATGCAATTCATTGTGCAATCCTATACATGTCTACTCAAAGTAAGGCAAGCTGAGTTCACTGAGGCTTACTCCTAGATAAGAGGTATAAGATTGCAGCCTACATCAATATGAAGCATATCAAACATTTGTTTTGAACTAAATTGTTTTCAGCTGTAGTATTGAAAAACAATTATATATGTCAATCAATATTGTGATTTCATTTAAAACAAACCAAATAAATGCCTCTAGCTTAGGGGAAGGGGAGAGAGCATCATTCTCTCTTTCATCCATCAGATAAACAATACCTCTCAATTTGATAATCTGGGCAACATACCAGACTTTGTTTCTCAGAACCTTAAGGATCTTAGCTATTGTTAATGAAGTTGTGATTCAGCTCAAGCAAGCATGCTGGTGTGTAGTGAGAAAACCATGGGCCATGGTTCCTCATCCGCTGCTGCAGCTATTATGCTACCAGGAACTAAGCCATGGCTTGGCTTAGCACTACATCCAAACCTGAATTTATGGTTTGTCTCACTCCAAACCAACCACAAGCTGTAACCATTTGTTCTTGGTTTACCACTATTTTAGGGGTCTAAGGGACCACCATCCTTAGTAATTGTTTTATGCTTCGAACCTGGACACATTTATTTGGAAATAAGTCCCACTGAACTCCATGGGACTTGCTTCTGAGTAGACATGCATAGATTTGAGATGTTACTCTCTTTTACTATTTTAGTATTCCTGATACAATTTTATTATTTTCCATTATTACTACTTACATAATATTTTTCCTCCGTGGGGTTCAATGTGGTGTGCATACTTTCCCCCCTCTCCATTCACAACAAGCCTGTGTAGTAAGTTAGGCTCAAAGACTGTCCAAGGCCCCCCAGTGGGCTTCATGGCTGAGTGAAGATTTGAACCCTGATTTTTCAAGGTCCTAATCAAACCATCTGATTACTAGATCACACTTATTTTGAGCACGTTGACCAAATACAAAGATAATTGGCTACACATGACTAACACCAGTGCTTGAACCAGTAGTCCCCAAAAGCAAGATGAGCGCTGCACCCCACAGTTGCCTTTGACTGGACTTAACCATCCAAGGGTCCTTTACCTTTACCTTTTATAGTCTTGTTCATTTTTCAGATGTCAAATACCAGTTACACACGATGACCCTGCCCGATACAAGTGGAATTGGTGGCATCCTCCCCACCCCCACAAAAGTTTTCATATGGAGAAATCATATTATTGAATATTTATCTCAATTTGTATAAACAGATCAATCCTCAGGCTGTAGTGGTATAATTCTGTTGCTGAGCAGAATCCCTGCCAGTTTGCTGTGACCAGGACAGGAGAGGAAGACAGTTCCCCTTTCTACCTTGGCTAGAACAAAAGTCAATGGAAGGAATGAACTATACCCAATTCTCACTTTTTTGGATGTATGGGAACAAGGAGGACTATGGGGGTTTTTGACTACCCCTGATGTGCCCTGTTTTGGCCTCCATTGCCAATGGAACACCATCAAAGGGACATCTATATTAACAGAGGTGTAAGTGACATTTGGCCGGCAGGCCTCCTACTGGCAGAGTGAAGGTTACACTGCTTCTGATGGACCCTCAGCCAACCTTTGGCCATCTTTAGAACTGCTCCCTTGATTCATTTGGAAAAAACGTTTCCCAGCATTCAGTCCCCAAATGAGATACCCACAGTGACTAATACTCATAACAAAAACAGCCAAGAAAGCAACTATCAAACTAAAATCATTTCCAGAAATGATCGCTTTGTTCATTACACTACACTGATAAAGTGCTGATAGTTTAGACATTTAACTCTTACAAAAGACTGTTCAAATTCAAAGGCTGCATTCGGATATAATGTTAAAGAGTGGTCTGGCATTATGAGAAAACACTGGTAGCGTTCCCATGTTATGATAAACCATATTTAATAGTTTAGCTGGAGCTAAGGGATCTCGGATCTCACCACTAAGCACCGCTGTGCGAAGACTGTAGATAAGCTTCTGTCTGCCCTTTGACAGTAAAAGGCAGCAGGCAGAGGCTTATCTCTGATATTAGCACAGTGGTCCCACAGAGAGAAATGCTGACTTTTACAATCAAAGAGCAGTCAGCATTTTCACCCATCTCCAACCCTGAGCTGTTCTTTAACAAATAACTTATGTCCCAATAACTCAGTTTAATTTAATGCAGTTTAATCATTTACGAAGACTGTTTTACATAATGAAAAATAATGTTATGATGGGAGGAGATTAACATGTAATTGGAGCAAAGACTGTTTTTATATTATTGTTGGTCAAACTTAACCTTAAAAATGAGACTTACTTTAGAACGCACAGCTAATCTCTTGTACTGGTGTTATCAAACATGGCTAGAAGTTCTATACCTGAGATGAGAGAAGACGTTCTTGCTAGGTGTTTCTCTGAAGTCCAATTTTCTCTGAAACCTGTTCATTAATCTGCATCCTTCATTCTACCTACTTTAAAGGACCTTACTTAAGTGCCGTAGTTTAAAGCAGAAAAAACCATTCAACATCAGTGACAACTGTGACATCAATTCTCCTTTGGCGAGACTGCATTTATTCATAATTGAGGTTGTCCAACTAATTATCCCCCAACTGTTGTCCTTGGATAAAAGCAATCTGATGTTGTCAGGTATGATATTCAACTTATTTGCCAACAATCTTAGCAGCCTTAATAGAAACAGTGCTTACTTTTATTTAAAGCCTGTCAAACCTTTCTCTAATAGCACAATCCTATGCACTGTAAGGCTGCAATCCTATAAATTCAATGGAGATCACTCCATAATGGGCTGCACACGTTCCAGATGCTCAGTGGCATGGCAGAAATGCCTCACTGGGTGGACTGAAGCTGCTATGCTAGTTCACCAGCAGGTGAGCCACCAGAAGGGAAGATGGGGAAGGGCAAAGTAGTGGGGAGGTTGGTATGGTGTAAACTTGCCTGTGAGTCAATCCAGCACTCTAGCCAGTGGATCGCACCATGCCAACCACCCTACCGCCTTGTCCCTCTCCCTCTTGGTAAGCATCAGTGACCCACCTTCCAGGAAGTTAGCCAAGTGACTCCACCCCCACCTTGTGTGCCACTTTTGAACCAAAGAGATCACAATGGTGGTCCCATCTTTAAGTGCTTTAAGTGGTAATGCAACATTCCCTTTGCTCCAGTTTTGTTCCACTGTGTGAGCTGTTTCTTATAAAGTCTTAAATCATAACCTAAACGAAATCTCATACCCAGTCTCTAAAATCCATTATAAAGGTAACCTGCATTTTTACTCCTCAGACTGCTTTAAACATCAAATCTTATTGCACCAATGATAGTGTAACTGCTTCACTCTCTGACACTTCAGCACTGGGTGATTTAGATTTCCCCCCCTCAGCTTTTCACAGCCAAGTGTAAATTAAACACTGTTAAGTTTCCCCTGTTCAGACTCTTTTTGGAAGGGAATCCAAGGGAAATTAGGAAAAGCCTGCACCACACAAGAAATGCAAGCTATAGCATTTACTCTATTCTAGTATGGCATCCACACTCAGGTTTTTACCTCCTTAAACCAGGAGGGACTGCTTGTACTTCCTGAAATATCACTTCAAGTTGAACAATAACAACAGTTTTCACCCTGAAACATGAAGCATTTTCCCCTTTCTCTCCTTTTCCCTAAAGATAAGAAAGTACTGCAGCAGAAGCAGCAACACAAACACGGACAGTATCCCAGGAGGGTAGCGCCTGATTCCAGAATATTCCACATGTACCACTGTAATCTGGATGTTCAATTTAGCATTCACCATCTGAATCATGGTAACATATTCTTAATCAGACTATAAAATACTGCACAACACTATTATGATCTCAAGAGATGCTAAAGGGCAGAACATTTAATAGTTCTGCTCCATGAAGTATAATTTCACTCTTTCCTTTCAGAGGCAGAAACTGAAGAGGTACCTGTTTGATATTTCTTTTAATTATGTTTGAATTGCTAAATCCCCTTGGACATTTGTAAAGATCTGCTATCCATAAATATTTTATCATCCCACTAAGCAGAAAGAACTTTCAGGGCCATGTTGATCAAACATGAAATTATTCCCAAGCAAACAGAAATTTCCATGCACACAGTGGTTAATTGAGTGCCTAACCACCTAATAAGAATGTGAACACCATAATTTCTCAAAGGATTTTACTGCAGTGTTTGAAGACTAGCCTTACAGGATCCATTCTTTAAGTCTTATATACATAAATGGGTAGTACATGACATTAAAAAACCACATCCTCCATGAACAGTACTTATTATTTCTGTAGTGCATGAATGATTGCATGACCAAAAGTACATATAGGACACAAGTGGATCTACAATGTTTGGATGTTTCCGACAGGCTGCATGCATGGTGAAGTGTAGGTGGGTTTCCACGAGGCAAGACACAGTGATAATAGCAAGAACCTTTATTGAACTACATAATTGGGAAACAGGGGCAAAGCAACTGCTTATATACATTCCTGAAAGCCTGGGCCACTCCCATTCTCAACGTGATTGGCTGTCTAAACTTCCAAGATGCGAATCACGACTCAGAGTTCAAGGGTCAATGGCAGAGGCCCAAATCCTGAAATGTTCTGTGACTGGACATCATGCATCGAATCAGAACACAAGAGCTCAGAATTCTTAGTCCAGACTCAAGCTCAGGCAAACACAAATCACTGAATACATAACACATGGGGTACAATGTTTTACCACTAGCAGTCTTATTATTAGCTTAACCTAATAACTATCATTGTGAAAGACCTCTTTCATATGAATCCTTTAAATCAGGCATCCCCAAACTCGGCCCTCCAGATGTTTTGGGACTACAACTCCCATCACCCCTAGCTAACAGGACCAGTGGTCAGGGATGATGGGAATTGTAGTCCCAAAGCAGCTGGAGGGCCGAGGTTGGGGATGCCTGCTTTAAATACAATGCACAGAAAACAAATATCCCTAAATATTTTTTTCTTCATTAAATTGAGGTCTTTAAGCAGAGGCTTGACAACCATATGTCAGGAGTGCTCTGATGGGGTTTCCTGCTTGGCAGGGGGTTGGACTCGATGGCCCTTGTGGTCTCTTCCAACTCTATGATTCTATGATTCTATGATTCTAAACCGACTTGCATGGAATATTCTTTTTATGTAGCCTGTCTTTCTGCAACTGACCTTTAACTCTCTTGAATTTTTTTTAAATATTCCAAGTACACACAAACAAAGATCCAAAACACATGAATATTTAGTAGTTTTAAAAATATATATAATTTTTTTTTTTAAGTGTTATTTTCTAATCTGTCAAACTGTACTATTTCCTAAAGAAACCCAGTACATCCTCAACAGCTCAGTTTTCTGGTATTTTTCTTGCCTTATTCTTCAGTCTTAAGATCTTTACCCTTGGAACCAAATTTGGGGCAACTTCACACTTTACATAGCAAGTATGTTTTCAGCATGTCTACCGGATGTCATGGGGTGAACAGCTTGAGGAGGGAATCACACATTTCTGAAGGCACACAATGGACATATGCCAAGCAACCAAAATTAACTCTGTCCCAGATGCATCTCTGTGACATATTTAGACCACACACACTTCCTGCCTTAAAATGTTATCATTCATCTATGCACAGAAATAACAAAAACACATAAAGTAGACCTCAAATTTGTTCAGTGGTAACTGATCCTTCAGTTGACTAAAGAGAAAATATCTTAACAAAAGTCCAAATTATCTTTGGCATTTGTTAGCTTGACAGACACAATGTATGCCTGGATTCAGTCCTAGGAGGTTCAGAAATCAAGAAGATGTGGATTGCTTGCACTGTGACCTCCTTAGTGTTAGCTTGGGGGGAAAACAAGGCGTCACACCCAAGAGAGATCCAACTCTATGTCTCCATCAGCTGGAATCAGGAGAAACTGTGGAGGTGTTGGTCCAGTGTCTGGAAGCAATGATGGACTGGATGTGGGCCAATAATGTGAAGCTGAATTCTGATAAGACAGAAATGCTATAGGTGGGTGGCTTCTGTGTTGAGGAATTACGTGTACAACCTGTTCTGGCAAGGGTTGCACTCTACTTTAAAAAAACAGGCTTGTAGTTGGGGAGTAGTTCTTGATTCCAACCTGTCACTGGAGTCTCAAATGGCTTCTGTGACAACAGGATTTATATTGTGTTTATGGATAAAGATACAGTTTATCAGGTTTTTTATGTAAAACATGTTTTTATTGTGTTTATCTGTTATAAACTGCTTTGAGATCTCTAGACAGTAAGCAATGTCTACGTGGAAATAAAAAATCTAATTCTCAGAATTCCCACTTCCAGAGACCCTCATGTGAGGGAAATCTCAGAAGCCAGCAATGTATTCATCTGTACGGACTGAGGAGGCACCCTGCCTGTTTCATGTGGCTCCTCCTCAGAGCTCTGAGCACTACTGCGCTATATCCTGGGGTAGCAGGAAGTCCCTCAATTCATCTGGAACCTTCACTTGAGAAATATGAACAGCCCAAACAGGTTCCTCATATGGGGCACAGCTTGAAACATCAACTTAACAGTGGGACTACTTAAACAGCCTTCCAGATGTTTTGGACTATGACTTGAGAGCTGTAGCCAAAATATCTGGAGGGTACTAGGTTGGTGAAGGCTAGGATTAGCTCTCCATTGGCTCCAGACAGTTGCTGAAACAACATTGCAAGCTTGTTGCTCTTGGGTGTCTCCACAGTGAGCTGGCCATGGTCCTGCTCTCCTGTGAATTAGACCTTTGCCAAGATTCAGCAGGATCCCCTGCACATACAGTGGTACCTCAGGTTAAGTACTTAATTCGTTCCGGAGGTCCGTTCTTAACCTGAAACTGTTCTTAACATGAAGCACCACTTTAGCTAATGGGGCCTCCCACTGCCGCCGCGCCGCCGGAGCAAGATTTCTGTTCTCATCCTGAAGCAAAGTTCTTAACCTGAGGTACTATTTCTGGGTTAGCGGAGTCTGTAACCTGAAGCGTATGTAACCTGAAGTGTATGTAACCTGAAGCGTATGTAACCCGAGGTACCACTGTACATCAGGAATCAAGAAGGTATTGCACTGTAGATCCACACAGGGATGGGTCATGCCATTTTTCTGCCCGAGACAAAGGGAAAATGATGCCTCTCTGCCATTCTATGTAAAAGGTGAGGGGAAGACCATAATACTAGGTAATGGAACATCATACTCAATAGCAGTAAGCTAGCTTTGATAGTGTAGTGCAGGTCGCACAGAATACATAGTTCTCTCTTCCAACAACTCCCCACCACTTAGCATCTGCCACCTGAGACAGCTGCCTCATTCAACCAAATGGTAGGGCAAGCCCTGAATTTATGGGTGGTTTCCAGGCTAGTGTAGGTGCCCTTTAAACATTCTTCCAGCTGAATAGAAGTTTCTTATTGGTGAGCAGGTCCCACCCAGGCCTGCATTTAAATAAGCTAGCCACAATGTCATGGGCCTTTCCTATGCAATCAAGGATGAGAGTTTCATGGGATAGACCCCATACAATCCTGCCCACAATGCAGCCTTGTAAACTAACCGCCAGTAAGCAGTTTTTACACAGCTGGGAGACCTAAACATAGAGAACAACCTTGATTAGCTTTTCTAGTGATTATGTGATGAAGTATACAACTCTTTGTTGCAGGGTTATTTCCTTTTTCCTCCCCGCCCCCCCAAAAAAATTATTTATGCACTTGGTGCTTTTAGAAGTTTGGCCTTCATATCGTAGATGTGCAAGCCTTGAAGGAAATACATCTGAAAAGCAACAAGGTCAGACACCATCCAATGCAATGTTTCTTGCCAGGGTTTTTCTCAGCTGGAACTCACCAGAACTCAGTTCTGGCACCTCTTAGTCCTGGCACCTCTCAGGTGGGCGCCATTGTCATTCTAAGAATACGATGGAGGTGTTCATTGTGAGTTCCAGCACCTCTTTTTCTAGAAAAATAGCACTGAATATTGCACTGAAATTACTAAACCTTAATAAGTGCATCACATGCACACACAAGAGAAATTAAAGCTGCAGAATCCTGTCAGAATCTTGATCTGCCTTCTGTTGCAATACTAAGCTAAAGATGCCCACCCTAGCATACACACTCATCCTGCAAAGGGGAGAGACAGAAAAAGCTTCAAATTCTGTTAGAACATTAGAAGCTTCCAAACTCTGATACATGTGCAACTCTTATCTTTCTTACTGTGAATGCTTTCCATGGAACTCACATGATTTGCGACTTCTTCATTCTATCAAGTCAAATAAGGAAAACAGAGAATTAATACTATGATCTCTTTTCTTTCTTTTTTTAAAGTTACTTAAGCATATTATTTATATGTGACTGGTTTTTTTCTACAAAACACAAATCTAGAGAGCTGCAGTGGTTTAGCGACAGGAGTCAGGACTCTAGTAATAATCATTGACATTTCCAAAAGTTGTTAACAGAGTGACCTTGGGACAGTTTAGCTACCAGCCTTCTGAGTCACACTGAGGATGAAAGATCATTAGCAGAAGAGACTAACTCTAGGAGGGAGAGGAAGATTGCTGGCAGAACCAAATACCCAGCATCCCTTGCTGCTTTTTGTCTTATGTGAAGCACATGTGGAGGACTGGTCTAATCCTACAGAGTTTGTGAAGTGTTTTGAAATCCACAAAAATAGACAGCTATAGAAGTACCAGGTGGGAGAGATCTTATGGGATTTTATTTCCAATAAGAAAAGATTTGCATCCTAAGAACAAAGCTTTATCGCTGTCAGCCAATTAATTCCTACCTTCCCTGAGACTGGAACCGTCTCCTGTGCTAAAAACAAAATCTCCTTTTCATAGCAGAATCCTTCTGGTCTTTATCTTGCATTTCCTCATTAATCTAGTTTCACCTGCCTAGCACAGATATATACAGAGGGTGAGAAGGGGGACACTCATTCCACACACACACACACACACACACACACACATTTACTTTTCTTCCTTCTGTTCATCGTGACCTTTCCGATTTGGATCAGCATTTATACTTGCCCACCTGTCTGGCAAATCTTACCCGCAACGTGCCCTTCAAGATGAAAAACATGGTTTGATAATGCATAGTGACAAAGCTTGCAGAGATGGAGAGCAAGCAAAAGAGGGAAAGCACTAAGGGAAATCACTTCCAACCAAGATCTGCCACTGCAGAGCTAATCAGGCAGGTATTCAGTTGTTCACTCCTGCAGACTTGCTTAGCATAGAAATAGGCTGTCTGCCCAGGAAGATGAGGTAATGTCTAGCTTTAATGCCAATCTCTCTAACTGGCAGGACACATCGGGTAAATATTTCTGCTGCGGGAGACCACATTAATTTGATTCTGCTACCAATCTGATTATTGTTATTACTGTCATCAATATTAATACTTAAGTATGCATACCTCTTGAAGCATTACCATGTCTAATAGGCATACCTGCTAAGGACAAAGTCACTGGAGATAAGAAGATAACTGTGCTATATTATGGAGCCAGGTAGGCCACACAGAGCAGCACCCTGTTGGATGAAAATCACAGCATTGGCTTTCATCATTCCATTCCTTGTCCTGAACACGGCTGAAGTCCACTCCCCCCCACCACCAACTTACTTCAAGCCTTATATAAAGGCTAAGCTTATGGAGAATCCAGCTGGGTGTTAATAACTAGGAAAGGGAGTCATGGGGGCTGCTTAAAAACAAGGCAAGGTTACAACCATGCACACAACTACCTTAAGTAACTTAATTGATAAAATCTGATTGATGAGGGATGATTATACAAGTGGCTCGACTTAAAATGAATATCAAATTATCTCAAAAGCATGTCCTGAGTACTGAGTAAATTGCATTCAGCTGCCTAAGTTTTCTTCCCTGAAAAGCTGTCCTATAGAGATAAGACAAGACTGAATATTTTCACATTTAATGCAATAGAAAGATATAAACCAAAGGGTGGGGGCACATTTTGCTCATGACAGAAGGAAGCTGGAAAGTCTTCCAAAAGTGACATTGCTGTTGAGCCATTATTGCATAAAAATATGCAAGCTTCTAGTGACAACCAGCCTCTCTCTCCTCCAAATAAAACCTAGCTACAGCCAACTTTGTTCCAGGGTCTGTTTTTTGTTCATCTGTTGTATGGTTATGCAAACTGTTTGCCATTAGCAATCTGAAATGCAAAGCTTCTTCTGACAACTGGCAATTTCCTGTACTTTTCTTTTTTTTAAAAAAAAGTAAATATGGTTTCAAGGAGGATATATTGTTGGATAAAAATGATAGCCCAGATACTGTAGTTACATAGATTCCAACATTTCATAGATGAAAATAGGGATATTCATCCATATGAGTACGTACAGCTAGGAGCAAAGGCCAGCAATGCAGCCTGGGGCAAGTTGGTGGTTCTAACATAAAGCAGACTCAAATGTGCATAAGGAGAAATTGGAAACTAAAATTGCATACAAGCAAATGACAAAAGTGATACGGCAAGCCACAAACTACATAGAAAGTCAAATACAAATACACATATATGCACTATATACATTCATAATGTTTAGAGCAGGAGTAGGCAGATTCAAGTGAAGCTCAAGATCCATCAACCAGAGCAAGGTGCAAAATATTAGTTCAGGGGAGCAAACACTAAGAATTAGGGGGCTAAATTCCTCTGAGGCAGGGTGGGGAACCTGTGGTTTCCTAGTGTTGTTGGACTCCTGTTTCCCCAGTCAGCATGGCTAATGGCCATGGATGATGGGAGCTGCAGGTCAGCAACAAGTGGAAGACCACAGGTCCCCTACCCCTGCTATAAGGCAGGCCTATGAGGCTTTTTTTCAGTACCAGAACTGTGTTCATAGTTGTGCAAGGACTGTATAGCTCTATGGCAGAGATTTGCAGGCAAAAGGTCCCAGGTTCAATCTCTGGCATCTCTAGGTAGGCCATCTGAAGTCCTGGAGAACTGTTCCCAATCACTGAGCAAGGATGGGCTAAAGGTAAAGTTAAAGGGACCCCTGACCATTAGGTTCAGTCGTGACCAATTCTGGGGTTGCGGCGCTCATCTCGCTTTATTGGCCAAGGGAGCTGGCGTACAGCTTCCGGGTCATGTGGCCAGCATGACTAAGCCGCTTCTGGAGAACCAGAGCAGCACACTGAAACACCGTTTACCTTCCCGCCGGAGCGGTACCTATTTATCTGCTTGTACTTTGATGTGCTTTCGAACTGCTAGGTTGGCAGGAGCAGGGACCGAGCAACAGGAGCTCACTCCACCACAGGGATTCAAACCACCGACCTTCTGATTGGCAAGTCCTAGGCTCTGTGGTTTAACCCACAGCGCCACCCGTGTCCCTTTAAGTGGTCTGATTAAGGATGAAACATCTTCCAAAGCCCCTATGTTTTACAGTCCTTCTACACACACACTTTTTCCCAAGCTCTCTTTACTTCAGTCAACTAATTTAGAGCAGAAATTATCTCTTTTTTTCTTGTTAATTTTTTGTGTGGAAATATAGTAAAAATTAATTGGTAAAAAATGTATTTTCACAGTTGATACTGTTCAGCAATTGGAAGGTAGAATCCCTTGCCAATCTACTACAAATTGTCCAGAGATCAGCAGTAATAGATCTGGATCCACTTGCTGACTGTCCCTGATTCAGTGGGATACTAATACAGCTCAAAAACTGTGATAGACCAATAAATAAGAAGCCCAAGATCAGATGGTGAATTCATAACACAGCAGTATGAATAAATGACTTGAGCATATACAGAATCCTTTCCCCTTCCTATTAAGCAACTACAGCTTCCTCCTTCCCCATGTACTTGGAAGAAGCAGTGCTAACAGAGTGATGGTATATCACTCATACAATTCAATGTCCCTGCACCTCTCTGTGCAGTAATTTATCCCTGGCTGTAATTTACTGGCAATGGGGTTAGAGTTTAATTTCAAAAGAAAGCACCGACCCCATTGCCAGTAAATAAATCACAGCCAGAGAACATACCCATTTTCTCTCTTCTTACACACAATGCACTTCCTGTTTTCCTTCCCCTGTCCAGAAAATCTTCATAAAAACAGGTCAGTCTTCCACAACTCTCTCCCCACTCCTCTTTTGTTATTAGCATGACCTGCTTACCTATTCTTTCCCCTCTGCCTGTGCACACACGCACACACACAGGCCCATATCAAACAACAATCTAAACCATAGTTCAGTGTTGCACCAACAAATAGTAGATGGTTGCTTGCAATGTATGTGCTCAATGAGGCTTTTTAAGATGGCCTCCTCTGCTCTTACTAGCTGCATGGCAGACAAAGGTTCAACAAGAGAAGGCTTTCATTGCCACATAAGCGACTCTACCAGTCGGACATCTTCCTGGCCCACAGCTGCTAGAGGTACAAGAAGTCTGACTGAGGACTAGACATCCCTAGCCCACAAATATGCAACAACACAACCCTATGTATTTTTACTAGGAAGTAAGTCCCTCTATTCAGTGGGTCTTACTCACAAGTAATTATGCATACTGTTATAGGTTTTGGGGCGCCAGACCCTTCTAATTAATCCCTGGATCCAGGAAGTGTTGGAATTTAATCAAGGCTTGGTGTGTTACAAGGCTTGGGTTTGGTGCGAGATGGCTAATGGGTGGAGGACCCCTCCCTCAAAATATAAAGCCAGAGTTAGGAATGATGTGACCTTGAAAAGAAAGCAGCAAAAAAAAAAAAAAAAAGATCTTTTTGAGGTGTGCTTACTTTCCAAAAGGAAACACTAACTCTTGGTAAACGCCTGGAACCTCTGGAATCTTATACCACTCGGAAATTGAGGTATCTTTATAATATATGGTTCATTTACACATATACACAACCTGAGCCTAGGTTACAGCACTCCTAACTCCCTACTCCAAACTTGGGTTTTATATGTTGAGGGAGGGGAAGACAGCCTGGCTTGATTAGCTTTTGGCACTTGCCAGATCCAAGTTAACACTACAAGCTTTGACTAAATTCTAACCCTTGTTGGATCCAGGAATTAACTAGAGGGGTCTGCCACCAACAAACTCATAGCACTAACCCTCCCAAAATCAGGCATCTGCCCCCAGATGTGCAAACAAACATCAAAGTACAGATTCCCTGTAGAAAAATAACAGGCAAGTTAGCAAACACATTAGAACACACATAATCATAAATAGATAATAAAACACAATTACACTTTTAACGCAACACCAGGCTGCTCAGAGACTGGGGTGGTGTGGAAGAATACAGTTGCAGCCTCAGAGAGCAATAAACTCAATGGGAGCATTTTCTCATAGTTTTCAAGCAATCTCCTTTACTTCATTTGTATCCACCATTAAAAAAACAACAACAGAGATTAGCGCATGCATATAATGTGTCATCCAGATTTTCATTTTACCTTTTTAAAAAATACTGTGACAATAGCATGCTAATTAAAAACAAAGTACTGGTTACACTGTGTTCAGCCAAGAACAGTTTGGTGCAGACATTATAAAATTCTTTCCACCTGGCAATGTTTACTCACGACTTGTAAATACCTCTGTTAATCCTCTTCTTTGTAGTCTCTCTCGCACAAGAACTCAATAATAAACTACACTGCACTTTTGTTCTGTGCAACAAGAGATAACAAAGAGGAAAAGGAATTAAGGCAACATATCCAGTGGGCAAATAATGACTCATACAGCTTTTTCCTGATGAAATGGCTACCAAAGGAGAGGTAATACGAGTGGAACCATATGACTGCATTTTACCGACATAAACCTAAGAAAGGTGGCAGGTAAGAGCTCTGGTTTCAAGGCAATGTTCTCTATAAAAATCACAACAAGGTGGGCCAATTGAATGGTTTAAACATTTTTTATAAATATTTAAGTCACCAGACAATAACATGCTTTCTACATGAAAAGTCGCTCTGGCACTGAAAAGAGGTATTCTTAAAAGAGGCATTATGGGTATTCCTAAAATCATAAGCTGATTACAGAACAATGAACAGCTATTTACCTTTTCATGCAATGCACATAACTGAAGGAAACAAGTGCAATTAATGCATAATGGTTAAGATGAACAAACACAAGATCTACTTGGAATAAAAATGGGTATCAGGTTAACATGCCAAGAGGTTGAACAAATGATATGAATGGAAAATAAGCCCATTTCAGAGTTTCCTATATATGGTGCATGGATTAATTTAACTACTAATGACTGGGTATAGACATTAGGGACTAAGTTGGCTGTTTTTATCAGTTCTTTTAAAACAACTGAATTCTGATGTAGCCACTGTTGAGAGGGAGTTTGATGGGTCACTGATTTGACCTAATGTAGCCATTTCAAATTCACCTTCTCCCTATATAATCAATGTATAGAGCTGTCCCCACAACTTGCCCACAAAGCGCCAGAGCAGCTCACAATGATGCACCAATCAAAATGGAAACAATTCCAATTGCATCACTAATTCTGCAATTCTATGGTCCCTGGGAGAGCATCCCAAGGGCCTCAGGAAGTGTTGTATCTCCCTCTCCAAGGACAGTGAGAGAACTCCAACCTTGGAGAAGAAGACCCAACTATAGATGCCTCCTCCATACCGACACAGAAACATCACTGGTCCTTGTCCTAACGTCGTCAGAGCTCCGACATCACTAGAAGCAAAAAGGAAGCATGCAAGGGCCAAATTGAAGGCATGCTGGGGTGCAACAGGGGAATACTGTTATGTACTGAAGTTCTCACCCTGGGCCAGCAGGGGGATACTGTAGATAGTTATGCAAATAAGGGATCGAAAGTGACGTTCAGTGATTGGATAGTTTTAGAAAGTTGCTACAGTTACGTTGTACTGGAGCTCTATATAAGCAGGCTGACTGAACCCTTCAGTTCAGTTCTGGCCTGGCCTGTGAATAAACAAGAGCTGTTTGAAGAATCACTGTGTCGTCTGATATGTTCACCCACAAATTAACAAATACGTTGATCCAAAGGGTTAGGATTAGCCTTCCCAGTCCTCCTAAATGCTCCTAATCCAGGGATGAAACGGTGACAACTCTAGAGCTGCTTTAGTGGCTTAATGAACTTTCCTCCCATTGTTCCCCAACAGCAGGGAAATTGTTAAAGAAAAATTAAAGTGGAAAGTGACAGAGGAGTGACAGAATACTGCTCTTTCCTTACTTCCACCCTGTCCAGGGCAATGGACGTAACAGTTCAACCACTTTAGGTTCTTTCTCTCTCCTGTCAATAGAATTGCAGCATAAAGAGAGCACCTTACCAATGGATAGGGAGCTTTTACTATCATACTCTATATGAATGGGATTTATTTGAGCAAAGCCATGGCAAAATCATAGAACTGTAGAGTTGGAGGGTCATCTAGTCCAACCCCCGGCAATGCAGGAATCTGCATGATGCATTCCGACCTTCATTCTATCTTTCAAACCAGTAGGTACACAAATTTCCACTGCGTAAAAGTGTTAGCAGGAAGAAGCTGTGATCAGACCATTGGCTCAGAGTGTTCAGCAGACCCCAAAGCAAATGCTTATTTCCTATGGGCCCTTTGACAGAAGCAAGTGATCCTGAAAGAGCAAACAGCACTTGCAGAAATATAAGTCACGTCTCTATAAGTAGATTCTTCTAAGCAACAGAACATCTGCTTTTGAAGCAGACTATTAATTATTTCCTTCCTTGAACTTCTGTCCTTCCTTATTTGCCTTTCTGCAAAACTGTGCCTTCCTTAAAGGTTTTCTACATCTTGTTCTATTCCACATTCATTCATCAAGTTCACTAAAATAAAACATTTACAAATAAAAGTACTTACTCCCAACTTTCTGGTAGAATTGCTTCCAGCCATTACCACTTTGAAACTGTATAAGGCTACTGTGTGCTAACCAAGAACATCTGCTTCCTTGTGACATGTCTGTGACATGATGACACTAATTCAGCCACATGAATTTAATGTAATCTGTGTCCAAATGGCTGCTATTATTATTATTATTATTATTATTATTATTATAAGTTTATAAAGCATCAACTCTACACCACTGATACATTAAAGTGCAATATAGCCCTAACATAATGCAATAGCGTGTTGATATCATGCTTTGGAAAGGGGCCAGCAACTCAGTCCCGAGGCTAAATGCTGCCTTTAAAGTGTCCAGCTGCAGCAGTGAAGAGGAATAAAGAAAAGGGCAAATAATAGTTATGCAAGGCCCTTATACCCTAAAAAGACTTTACAGCCCTTCCAGTGTAGACAACGAAAGTACCAAGCCTTTGGGGCTACTGAGCTAGTTCTGCCATCACCTACCATTAGGACAAGAGACTGAAGTCAGATCGCTAGAGGTTCTGCAGCAGCTGCTCCATAACAAAAGAATATTTTAGAATTTGGAACACCGAAGAAACAAGCAAGATCTTGACAACTGGGAAGCAGATTTCAGCAACTGACTATACAGAGCACAATGGTCACAGAGGCTACGCAACAAGCCCTAAAGGTGATTTCCTTTCGCTTCTTATTGATGTGACCTTCTCTCTTTCATGCTTTCCAGATGCTGGAACTCTTCAAGACTGAATTCTTAAGATCATACTATTTGGTATAACTCATCCAGACAAACTAACATTCCTTCACAGCTACTAATACCATTTAGATTCACACTCACTCTTCATTTATTCTTAACAGTACTGGCAGCAGAAGAAAAAGAACAGTCAAGCTGTGTTAAAATGTATTAATCCTTGTTAGCTGCTCATATGTATCTGCATTGATAAAAGATCAGTTTGAGAAATTTTACATGCAAGGAGATAACAAGGAAACAAGTTCCCTCAAAATCAAATACAGTGGTACCTCTGGTTGCGGACGGGATCCATTCCGGAGGTCCGGGTCAGATCCCGAGGTTTCCACAACCCGAGGAGCGCTTCTGCGCGTGTGGCAAAACCTGGTAAAATACTTCTGGGTTTGCCGTGCGCACATCCCAAAGTTTATGTAAACAGAGGGTTACGTAAACAGAGGTATGACTGTAAGCTTAACATCCAAGTAAATGTGTTTAGGGCCTCTTTGGCTGGATTTGAACTGTGAAGTTAGCATCTTAGTCAAAGTTAGGATTCAGAAGCAGGAAGCAGGTGCTTAAACAAGGCACAATACAAGCTGCAAGGTGCAAAATCAGATAAAATACAAAATATTGGCCATGTGTATAATAAATAGGTATATAAAGTACAAAACACTACTTCCTTCCAAGATTTTTTGCAGCAAACGGTGGCAGCAGGGGCAAATTTAAGAGCAGACAAAGAGCAAACAAGCTGTTGGCACGATTCTCACAGGGAATCATGTTTCCTTTCCCGCCTTTCTTGTTAGATTCTTCCACATAATGAAATAGAAGATTATCAATGATCCATAAGAAGAAAAGCTGTGTGGCTGCATTCTTCTAAGGATGCAATTCTGAAACCACCAAAAGGCTCCCAATGACTCCAAAGCAATTTGAATCACAAAGCAGCAGCCACCAAACCTGAAAACAGCACCAACACGTCCTGCCCTACCTGCAGCAAGCAGGCTACCTGCATCAGAAGAGGAGATGGACATGCGTTGGGAGGGCTGGGAAACAAGCAGCACCAGGACACTGCGTAATTGAATAAATGCTAGGCATGTGATTGGAGGATAGGACAATGTAAGCTTCTCTTGTGGGATAAACTATTCATTTGTGAGAGACGGGGTGGGGGACACAATCTGTTTCTCAAATACATGATATATTCTGCACTAGCTAGAAAAATAAATCTTGACATATTCATAATTAGTTCACACCCTGAAGCCATTTTAATGGATCACTCTTGCCCATGCCCTCTACATCTCCCCACCACTAGTGTGTGCCTAATTTATAAGACGGGGTTCTTGGGAAGAGAATGACCTGGTTTTGACCTTGCAGGAGCCAGAGTCTAGTACGAAAAGAGTATTACAACTGATTAATGATTTTGGTCGGGTGGCTGGATTTAAATTAAATAAACAGAAAACTAAGGTTTTGGGGGAAAATTTGACAGATACAGAGTCAGAACGGTTTCAGAAAGAGACAGAACTTAATGTGGTTAAAAAAGTAAAATACCTAGGGGTAAACATAACAGCAAAAAATCTAAGTCTATTTAAGGATAATTATGAAAAATGCTGGGCAGAAATTAAGAGAGACTTAGATAGTTGGTCAAAATTGAAACTTTCTTTGTTAGGCCGAATTGCTGCTATCAAGATGAATGTATTGCCAAAGATGTTGTTTTTGTTTCAAACACTTCAGGTTTTGGACAAGACGGAGTGCTTTCAGAAGTGGCAGAGAGATATTTCTAAGTTTGTCTGGCAGGGCAAAAAGCCCAGAATTAAGTTTAAGATATTAACTGATGCGAAAGAAAGAGGGGGCTTTGCCCTGCCAGATCTAAAGTTGTATTATGAGGTCGCAGCGTTCTGCTGGCTAAAAGACTGGCTACTTCTTGAGGACACTGACGTGTTGGATTTGGAAGGGTTTAACAATGCTTTTGGATGGCATGCATATTTATGGTATGACAAGGTTAAAGCAAATAAGGCCTTTAAGAACCATATTGTCAGAAAATCACTGTTTAATGTCTGGACAAAATATAAAGACTTGCTGGAAAATAAAACTCCAAGGTGGCTTTCACCTTTGGAAGCTAAGGCCCGAAAAAGACCCAATATGGAGGCTAAATGGCCTAAATATTGGGAAATACTAGAAAAAGATGGAGACAATTGGAGACTGCAGAGTTTGGAGAAAATGAAGGATAAAGTGCGAGACTGGTTACATTACGCTCAGATTAAAGAAGTTTTTAAAAATGACAAGAAATTAGGGTTCCAGGTGGAGAAATCGAAACTAGAAACAGAATTGTTAGAACCAAAGACTAAGGTACTTTCAAGGATGTATAACTTGCTGTTAAAATGGAATACACAAGAAGAAATGGTCAAATCGGCTATGATAAGGTGGGCACAGGACATTGGGTATAATATTATGTTTGAGGACTGGGAAAGGTTGTGGAGTACTGGATTGAAATTTACTGCATGCAATGCTTTGAAAGAAAATGTAATGAAAATGATATATAGATGGTATATGACCCCAGTCAAACTTGCAAAAATTTACCACCTGTCTGATAATAAGTGTTGGAAATGTAAAGAGTGTGAAGGAACATTTTTCCACCTCTGGTGGACTTGCCCTAAAGTGAAGACGTTCTGGGAAATGATTTATAATGAACTGAAAAAGGTATTTAAGTATACCTTCACTAAGAAACCAGAGGCCTTTCTTTTGGGTATTGTCGGCCAAGGGGTGGTAAAGAAGGACCGGACATTTTTTATGTATGCAACAACAGCAGCAAGGATACTTCTTGCAAAGCACTGGAAAACTCAAGATCTACCCACACTGGAAGAATGGCAGATGCAACTGATAGACTATATGGAACTGGCCGAGATGACCGGCAGAATTCGTGACCTGGGAGAAGAGAAGATGGAGGAGGATTGGAAGAAATTTAAGAATTATTTACAAAAGCATTGTAATTTGAGTGAATGTTAAGCAGGATGCTAGATCATAAATAATTGAGCACCACTAACTTAGATGATTTAAGATAATAAGTGAGATTGAGAAAATATAAACCTTTTTGAGAATTATAAGATTATAAATACATAAATGAGATATAAGAATGCAAATAAGATAATAAATTGCTGGTAAAAAGTTATAATGATGAAAGTGGGAGCGGGAGATGTGAGGAAGTCCAAAGAAAACGTGAAATTATGTTAAGATATTTGTTATACTGTTCATTATATTCACTTTTATTGTAAACCCCAATAAATATTTAAAAAAAAAAAAGAGAGAGAATGACTGTTGTATGGATATATGGGAAGTGTCTACAAGTCTCCTGTAGTAATAGTTGGTGCACTATGGTGGTATGCACACAGGAAGCCTCAGTCAGGCTGGCTGAGGAGGAACAAAAGAGGGCTCTCTTAAGTTCATCCCCTGTTGTTATTTTTAAAGGAATTGTGTGAGGGCCATAAAATTTCCCTTGCATATGTTGCTAGTTACGGTGGAGGGGGGGAGTTGCCATTTCAAGTTGTCCTTTAGGATAGGCCTACCTAGTCCTGATATTTCATAGGTAGTATCTTGTTTCACACACTGAACAAGAAAACTAGTTAACAAGGTGAGAATGACAGAGAATACAAAGCTCACCCTTGTTACTGGAAAACTAAATCTATAATAAATATACTACAAAGCCAGAATGGGAGACAATTTATGTTTTATAGCGCCAGAGTAGAAAATTTACTGACTTTCAGGAATCATCTCTTATTCATGCTGAAGTATTACAGAAAAACCCAGCTCCATTTCTCCGCATCTTTCACCTCAATCCTCTCTCTCACATATCCAAGCTATTTATATTTTCAGTGCTAGGTCATGCTATCACTGTCATTATCATCCTCTCTTTCTCACACTATGGAATTCACATTGGGAAAACTTGTTACCAGAAATGTTAAATTTAACAAGGCAAAGGAGTCAAATTATAGTCTCTCATTACACTATTCTAAATACAAATAAACCTCTTTCACAGCTTTTAACTGCTGTAAATCACTGCAAATGCACGGAAAGTACCTGTTAAATATATATCCGTTCTCTCCACAGTTCTGGCAACCATAGACTGGCTTCCCATCATCCTAAAATGTAGAGTATTATTTAAATAAATTGGGGAAGGATTGCTGGTAAGACTGAGAAGCTTTCAGTGCTGAAGCAGATTTGCCAAACTACAATTTATCACAGGCTCTTTATCCACATTCATTGTACTCTGATCTAATTTTACAGTCCAGTTCCAAACATATTACTCACAAGTCACACTGAATTCAATGGGACTTACACCTGCATAGTAAATGTCCTTAAGTCTGCAGTCCTATAGTGCAATTCCAAACATAGGACTGCAGCCTGGAAGTAAGCACCAGTTACGCAGTAAGACTTCTGAGTAGACATCATTTCAATGGGATTAATTCTGGGTAAATTTACTGTGGATTTCCACCTTGGTTATTTGTTTTTTAAATAAGAAAGAGCAATCTTCATATTATGATATCCTAAGTAAGAAACGAAAATCATCCTAAGGGCTCAAGCTGAATGGTTTATTAATGGCTTTACAATATTGCTCAGCATTCAATTACCGGTATTTTACAGAATAAATATGCTACAAACACCACACAATTCTGAGAGTAGAGTGAAGTTAAAAGTGTACTTGTGAGCTATAATTTCAAAAGGTATAGAGAAAGAATAAGCTGCTGGATGTAGCACACAGTATGGGGAAGGGCAGTGATCTGACCACTTGCTGATCAAAAGAAGTGCATGTGGAAGTTCCAGGTTCCATTCTCAGGGCTAAGAAAGACCCCAGTCTGAAACCCTGGAGAACTGATGCACATGAATATAGACAATACCGACATAGACAGATCATAGGTCTGACTCAGTAGAAGATAGCTTCCTATACCCCTTAATTGGACTTGAGATATGTAACTGAACTCAAAATTCTAGCTGCAACAGTAGATCTAGTAGTATAACAACAGGCCAATCCAGAGGCGTAGTACAGACGCAGCAAGGGGTGCCGTTGTCTCGGGGCCTTTTTTTTTTTTTTTTTTTTTTTGAGGGCATTTTGCTCCTCATGCCACCCCTGCCAGTCCCATGCTGCTTTGCGAGTCCGATCCCACATCCCAGCCTAGCAAAGCAGAGTGGGGCTGGCAGGGCAACAGGAGGCGCAAGAGGCACGCGCCCTTCCATTCCGCCTAATCAGACTGCTTGGAAGGGCTCGCTGCCCTACTGTGTCCTTCTCACGTTGCCCTTCTAGCCCCTATCCCACTTCCAACAGGCTGATTCCAAGCCTGAAAAAGTGGAAGGGCTTGTCCGAGGCAAAACGCTAATAATACAATACTCAAGCACTCTCAGTTCCGAATGCTGCATGCTAACTGTTAAAATGTATTATAGTTGCACCACCTGTGGAACTACAGCTGCTGCGTCGATTCCACGGAACTGACACTTCTGAAAATGCAGCAGATTAGGGGAGAAAGTGAGAGATCTTCCTTTAAAAGAGGAGCCCTAGGTGAAAATACCTTCTGGTATTCTGAAAAGGAGAAGATGGAGATACTAAAATGGAATAAAAGAAAGAGGAACAGAAAGCAAAAGACGATGAGCCACAAAGAAAGAGGAATGATGGTAAGAAAAGTGGGAAGGAAAAGACAGGTGGTGGGTTTTGTTAAGTGTGTGCACGCAAAGTAACTTGTTTGCAACCGCAACTGCTATTTTGCACATGAGCAAAGTCATATAGCTCAACAGAATTTGAAACAACGGGTCCTAGTCTAATGCTACATGCCTCATCCTAAAGAGGCCTACATTCAGGGATAAGTCAAATACTTAGTATGACAAGAGCATGCAGGGGATATAGAATGGGGGGGAAAGCTGGAGATGAACATCACAAAAAAACCCTCCCCAAAAAAACCTGTGCTGTGAATTTTGGTGGGAAATAAGTCTCTGGATGTCAATGTTCAACATTCAGTGTCAATGTCCAACATTCAAATGTGCTATAAAATCTGCTGTATTTCACCAGAGACATTAATGAAGCATTGCTGGGGAAAGATGAATATTGGAGATGGAAGTACAGTAGAATCAAAGAAGAACACATTAGATGAAAGGAAGGAAATCATGTGAGAAGCAGATCTTTATCTAAAAAGGACAAAGCTAAATGCACCAACATCAATCTGCTCAGCAATTTGTAAGAAAACTGAGAACTGGGAATGTATTTTGCATTCCACCTGTATTTATGAAGCCAATTCTAGGATGCCCAAATGTATAAATAAGTAGTTTATTCATTTTGCTGTGTAGTGTCTTGTGTATCCCTTGTTTTTGAAATGAAGTATAAGCCTTTATATAATTTATTGAATGTTACACTTTTTATATACTTTATTTCATGGGCCCATTGAACATAACATTATGTGTCAGATAAACAGAAAGCTGGATCATTTGACTATACTAAATGTCAATATTTAAACTCTGGTCTTTCTCTCCCCATTCTTCAGCCACAGCAATTCCCCACTCCCATTTCCTAGCAATTGGCTCAAATTATTTTGTTGCTGGGAAATGTTTGCAATGGAGAAATCCTCCTGAAAGCAGGTAAGTCCTGTATAGGGCTATAGATCATCCAGAGGGAACCTGGGTATGTAGAGCAGTTCTGTGATTCATCACCACTCCAGTCACAGGCAATATCCAAAATATTCCAGTGATCACATTCCTAACAGTATCTCAAACAGCAATAGAGCAATGGGTGAACTAAGGAAAGAAGAACATTTTCCTGGCAATGAATTGCTATATTTTAAATGCTGTGGGGGAAATTATTTGCCAGCATTGGGGCTGCTCCTTTGAGGGAATATGTTTAGATCTCCGCGGCAATCTATTAACAATAGCACCTTTATCATGGCTTTCAAAATTGACACAGGGAAGGTATTCAGCAAGAGACTTTACCAAAAAAGAAGCAAATAGTCAACATATCTTACTCAATATGTGGGCTGGGGACCACTGGTGAGTTTCAGACCAGCTTCAGATGGGCCTCAGCACTGCAGTCCTCAGCTGCACCACACTCATTTGTTTGGTCCAACACTGGCAGCAACAGATCTCTTGCAAAGGAAACTTGGAGGGCAAGAAAGAAAGAAGAGGAAGTGGGTGATGGATGGAAAAAGTAGCTGGCCAAGTGAGGGAAGGAAGAGAAAAACTGGGAAAGAGAGAGAGGTAAAAGAGATGGACGTCCTGAGGGAAAGAGAACGAAAAAGGACCTGGTGTGTCTTTTGACCCTTTGTCTTCTCACACATACCCTTCCCCAGTCCCCTTTCTTTCCCCTTCAGTCTTTTGCTAGGCCAGGTAACTTCTCTCTTGTCTGGGTGGAAAGGGCCAGAGCAGGCATCAAAATAAATCAGAAAGAGAGATAAGGCTTAATATTTTAAATAATAAACAAACTGGTAATAGAAAGGGAATAAGTAACAGAAGTTTTTGTAAGATGAAGAAGTGGATGGAAAACGAATAGGGATGAAAGAAACTAGTAGTTTTGTGGGGAATCAAGTGTGAAAGGAGAAGTGGAAAAGAAATGACAGGTGAAGAGTAAAAATACATTTAAAAGCTAGTTAGGGGAGGCAAATGTGTTAAATAAAAACAGTTACAGGTTTAGAACCTCTGGATCAGCAAATTGTGCTGAAAAGAAGGGGGGAGAGTCAAGAAGCCTCAAGAGCCAATAATCTCAAGAGCCACAGTATAATCTACTGTGGGAATGCTTGCAAAAAGGAACCTACTGTGGCAAATAATTGAGCAAGTTGCCTGCAAAAGAAATGGTGTTAGCAAATATCAGCTTAGTATGAGAGCCAGTGTGGTGTAGTGGTTAAGAGCGGTAGTCTTGTAATCTGGGGAACCGGGTTCGCATCTCCGCTCCTCCACATGCAGCTGCTGGGTGACCTTGGGCCAGTCACACTTCTTTGAAGTCTCTCAGCCCCACTCACCTCACAGAGTGTTTGTTGTGGGGGAGGAAGGGAAAGGAGAATGTTAGCCGCTTTGAGACTCCTTAAAGGGAGTGAAAGGCGGGATATCAAATCCAAACTCTTCCTTCAACCACCACCATTTTGTAAATGACTCAGTAGTACTGCCATTTTGTGACTGGGGGGCCTCAGTAATTGACAGCCATCTCAAGTGGGCCCTGAAAATGGAAGGTCTGAGAACAGCAAAGCTATCCTACCCTACAGCCCCCCAAAAAAATTGTCTCTACAAAACTCCCACTTGCCTCAAAAGATATTTACATACATGACCTAGGATAGGAGTACTAGGTCCATTGTAGAGGGGAGAGTTATGAGTAAAAAAGAGTCAGAGAAAACAAAGGGACCAGGTGTCATATATGCATTTGTAGAAAAGAATGAGAGAGAGCTGGGAAGTTAGGAGAAATTGTGCTTGGAGATAGGAAGCATAAAAAAAATCAGATAACTTTAAAATTAAGAACTGGAATCTTAAAATGAAGAGGGAGGGAGTGCCACATAGACTCAGGTAGAACAATGAATGGTGGGATCATAGCAGCCAGAGAGGAAAAAGCAATTTAACTGAGTTACTCTGAATTAACTCAAGAGGTAAGCTAACCTCAGGCAAGAAAGGCTGTGTGAAGGTGGGAACCTAAGAATAAGCCTGCTGGATCAGGCCAGAAGCCCATCTAGTTCAGCGTTCTGTTCTCGCGGTGGCTAACCAAATACCTGTGGGAAACCAGTGAGCAAAACATGAGCACAACAGCGTTCTCCCCTCCCATGGTTTCCAGCAACTGGTGGTATTCAGAAGCATTGCTGCCTGCAACTGGGGATAGCCGCCATGGCTAATTGAAGCAAATTCCTGTTTGGTGACAGGGAGCTCAAGTCAGGAACCACCATTAGGTAGTCCCCTCTCTGCTTTCATTTTCACTGGCCAGCAAAGGCTTTTCTGTTCAGATAGGCCTTTGGTCACTATCTGGCTGTTTTGGAATGGCCTTCTGTCTTTGTGCATGTGTGTGTTCTTTTAAACAGTTTAAAGTGTTTTCAGCACTGTTTTTAATAGGGTTACTTATTTGTTTTTTAAAAAAATATTTATATTGATTGCGTTTTTTGAGCTTTATTTGCTTAAATTCATGCTGTGAGCTTCCTTGCATCCTGTAATGGGAGAAAAGTGGCTTATAAATAAGTAAAATGTAACTGGGATGCAACTACAAACATGCAGAATAGATGTGACAAAAATTTGGAAACATGTTTGCATTAAAGTTGGATCCTAGATCTGAAAAGTTTGAAGGCTACCACTAGAAGTTATTCAAATTATGAAATAATAGGTTTGACAAAGGATTCCATTATTACATTTTGAAAATAGCTGTACTTATGTCTCAGGGAGGAAAAAAACTCATCACATTTGGATGGGAGACTTAGAACAATCAGTGTGGGCAAAGAAATATTAAATTGAAATTTTCTTAATTTAAAAAAAGTCCAACACCATCACATAACTTGTGTTCCTCTGTTGTAGGAAGTGGGTTACAGCCACTTATGTTAACACATGAAACAAGTGTAATCTGTTTAGCAGAATTGTTTAATTTGCACCTAAGATTAAAATTCTGTACCTTTAAACGAAAAACTCACAAGCTAATAAAACACTGAAATGCACACAAATTTCTAAGCAGCAGGTGCTTCACAAATGAAGTAACTGAAAATAATCCCTTCATCAACAATCGACACTTCAAGAAAAGAAAAGAAAATGTTGTCACTTTGGCCCAGTTTGCGCATAAAGCTAAACCATGGTTCAGTGGGGAACTTCTGGACTGCAGGTCTAACTAGGCACACAAGATCTCAAAGGTTGGCCCGCCAGGGTATTATGGGTGAGCCATGCCTATCTGTGACATAAGACATAGGAAAATTCAAGGACAATTCAAGTTGCAGTTAACATGAACCCAGTTAATATGAACCCTAAACTTTGATTAGCCTTAACTATGGTTAGTGAAAATAAGCTAACTTTGTAAACTATAGTTAACTTGCCATAATGAAGGTGAACATCAGTTTGTCTGTTCAGTTGACATGATAAGCATAAAATGGAAGCAAAAATTTCCAGACTCCACCTTGCTGCCACACTGAAGGAGGAGAAGAAGGCTAGGTCCACTAACTATAACAATAAACTATGGTTTAGCAGTATGTGGCACAAGCCCACAGTCTGAAACAATATCAACCTCCAAACTTCTGGGGTAATATATTCTTGTGAGAGGTTAATATTTACCTTTTAAGTGAAAAGTCAAACCAGATTATCTTTAGCAATTCCATCCCCAAAACACAGAAAGCATGAGTGCTAACTTGTAAGTGGTCACTGTAATAGTTTAAGACACCTGGTATTGAGTAAAGGCAGAAGGCTGAACAGACTGTACTATGTTCATTCCAAGCCTTTATTGAAGAGACACTACAGACACATACAGGCATGCACGCGCGCACACACACTCATAGTATTGTCAGAAAAGGAAGCAGACAATTTACAAGGGAGTGATGCCCTATACCATGGCAATGAGAAGGCCATAAACATATACCACTTTGAGGTATTTTATATATAGTAAGCAATCTATAAGTTGACTATATAATAAACAATTAAATAAAGCTTAATGCCACAGATGAAATGGCAATATTGAAATTAGCATTTTGTTATAGTAACCTTGAGCGCAATGAGAACTTTTCTTTTCTCCCTTGTTTCGGTTTCTTTTATTTCCTATTAGCCCAATGGTATACTGACAACAATCACAATACTACCCAGTATTCTTCCAATAGCTGAAGATTCTAAAGCAAATATATTAAATTACCATGAGTTATGGGTTATATAAAATTTTGCTAGTCTTTGTAGATTTTTACCTTCAAATCCAAACAAGATCAAAGTATCAGTTTGTTTTTGCAGCAACATAAGTGTTGCAAGTCCCTTTCTTCTGGTTATGTTACTATGACTATTTTATTCGAGTTGGACAATCAATATATGCAGATATTGTGGCAACTTTGTGTTAAATTCTGAGGAGGGAAACAGAAAACTTAAAGGATATGGGAAATGGACCTCACACTTTTATTTAGCCTGTGGAGTGTTGAGGGGAAAGTTCCTTGGGATTCCTTTTTGCCTGTTCCAAACTGCAGGGTTCTTTGATTTGCCCTTGATGTATGTGCTTATTTGGTCTGTTTGGCGTTCAGTGTCAGCAGGTAAGGAAACTTAATTGGCTTAACCCCGAGGCAATATCAGGTTAAAGGGCACTCTAAATTCCACTGTTATTGGCTTGGGCTGAGAGTGGATGCTTCTTGGGACTTCCCTTTAGAGCTCTTGTGTACACCTTGGTGAGGGCCCAAGTGAGCATATTGGGTTCGCATACCCATGGTTCACATAGCGAGAAGGCAGGATTTTATCCCAACCCCTTGTCTGAGAAGCCACAGAATGTGGCTGTTTACTTGCCCAATGCAGTGGAGGGAAGTTTCCCTCATATATGTCAATTCAAACCTACCTGCCCATACTTAGATAATTTGATTATTGTTGGAAGATCTTCTATTGCTATCTTTGAATAAATATGACCTTTCCAGCATTACTCTGTCTCTTGAGTCTTCTTCCATAGGGTGCTGCCAAAACATCAGTCTTCTCTACGTTATTCACGTTGTCAGAATCTAAGTTATCGTGTCTCACACCAAGCTCAGGTGATGAGCTGTTTTCACCTACCTAGGAAAGAGACATCTGTGTGGACTCAAGTCTACCCCCTGCTAATCCTACAGAAGGCCCGCAAAAGGCATCATATTATTGGTGGCGTATCTAATTTCTGAAATTATTTAGGGCCCCCTTACTGAGAAGTAGGTTGCTGTGTTATTTTGGGACGCAGAGGTCTCCGTTCCTGGAGACCTCAATCAAATTTACATGTGTAACCACACTGCCTGTTGCTATGACATAATCGTAAGTTTGTTTATGTTATGAATACTGTGTAATGGAGGCCACATGCAATCTCATCTATTCTGGGATCAAAAGTACTCTGACTTATGACAAACATTTTTAGTTTGAGTATCTGCTGTCACAGTAGCTATAAAGGAGGAGGCAAAATAAAAATGTTCAAGGGCATGATCTCACACATACATGCCCCAAGAGAACAGAAAAAAGGATTTTAATTAGCAATACATAAGGTATGTGCCACAGGCCTAGTTGTCACTAAGGAAGTAACTGCTGTCTGGTCTGTACGACTTGAGAGACTGCAGGTGGGGCTCACATAAATGAATGTGAGCCTACTTGTCTGTCACAGATACACCTGGCCCACCTTGCTTTCCATTTTGTCTATTAGTTCCACCCACCACAGAGGCCTACTTCTGTTTACATATGAGGCAAATGAACATATGAAGCTGCCCATGCTAAGTCAGATCATCAGTCCATGTAGCCCACTGGGAAGCAATTATCTGCAATCTTAGACTGTGGCCCTCAGATCCTTGGATCTCCTACTGAGCTCTGGCCCTTCTTTGAGGCTATAATATGCTCACTTGCAGACTCGTCGTAGTCAGGAGCCTATAATTGTGATGAATACAAGCTTGTATTAAGTAGTGCTGTTTATAGCAATTCTTTACATGTGTGAAAGGAGTTGTCTTTTAGATATCCCAATTCTTAAAAATACACAATGAAGTGTAAATATTTTACCATACATTCTCATTATTTCATGCAAAACAGATGCCCCTAAAATTAAACTAATTGCACTTCATTGCACATTTTAAGGATGAGTTAACTGAAAGAACACTCCTTTCACACATGTAAAGAATCACTACTAATAGCAGTGTTCTTCCTGGAGAAGTTTTTAAATAGAGAGCGAGAGAACACACACACATACACGCACCATCGAAAGAAAAATTATTTGCTTGCTTGTTTGTTAAATTTCTATACAACCTTCCACCCGAGGATCACAGGGATGTTTACAATATAAAAAAACACAAAAATACATAACCCACTAACAAACAAAAACAACAACCCTGGACAAGTACCTATGTACAACTAACAACTCTATTTGCGGAAGAGCAAAATGCACTTGTTGATGTGACTTGTGATGGTTCATTGAAATCATTTTTCAAACAGTGTAGACCTGACCAATTCTGGGTGAAGGTTTTTGCTGATTATAAGAAGTTAGATGAAAAAGCTTTGAAACATCTAGTTTCCTTTTGTTTCACATAACTTTGTGAACAAATATTTTCAATGTTTCGTTATATAAAGAACAAGCATAGAAATCAGCTTGATGTTGAATCAGATTGGAGAATAAAAGTAGGAAATATTGAACCGGATGTGGAAGGGACTGTTTGGGACAAAAGGAGGCATGATTTCTCCCATCACATTTAGGTTTAGTTAGTGTAACATTTTGTTGGCAGCCACCCAGAGTGGCTGGGGCAACCCCGTCAGATGAGTGGCATATAAATAAATGTTATTGTTGTTGTTGTTTATTAGCTGCTAGACAAGTCCTAATTTGTTCACTTGTACTATACATTAATAAAATAATTTGTATCCCCCCCAACTAAATCTCTGCCATTTTTGCATGCTAGTAACACCTAAAATAATTTGCTTATTAGGGACTACCCCACATTTTCTTCAAAAAATTGCTTTGCACAGGTAACCACCATAGAGTTATGAAAAATTTCAAAAGTAGGGAATCCATGGCTTGGCTTTTGAAAAATAGGGGGAATTAAATAGTTATCCTTTATTAGGCATATCAAACCACACATTATCAAAAAGACACTGTATACAAATTGTGCAAAATACGAGCTCAACATAACAAGGTTTTCCAGTCAGATCTTTAACTCCAGAGAAAATCAATTTACATAAAAAATAGGGGGTCCTCAGTAATTAGCTAATTGGGAACCACTGTCCTAGAACATTTAGATATTTTATCAGAGTACAAAACAATATGATGACCCAAGGAAATCAATGAGCATGACAAACTTACGTCTACTGATTTCAGTGGATCTACTTTGAGTATGACTGGATACAACCCATAGTGAAGAAACTACCTAAATATGCCTAGCTTTTCATGTGCTGTACATCTTTAAAATCTTCTTTCATTCTCTTGAATTTTTGCTCAGCAACTTCAATTCACAAGTTTGAATCCAGGTCAACGTATGTAAGCCCAAACTGGCAGCAGCTGATGCAAAGCTTAAATGGTTTACATTATTCAACTAGGATCTAAGAAAAATAATGAAATGCCTTTCTACAGAGCTTACAAACAGCTTGAAGAAAGTCAAATAGTCCTTTAAGCACAACACAAATGCATCAGCACAAGGAAGCCTGAGGAGGATTGCTAAGAAGAGCCTCGATGAAAGGAAGCTGCAATGTCACCGTGTTTTGAAGACAGAGCCGTAAAGCAAAGCTTTTAGACTGAACATTTCATTTTATGCATCCTCCTCTGCACTGTCTCTTGTGATTTGTGTACTGCATATGCACTCACCAAACACCATCAGCAACCTTTCGAGTTAGGTTTAAATCAAAGAGGCACCATTCATTTTCACAATTAGGCAGACAGGTAAGTAGCAAGATCTTTGAACATGAAAGTCACTTCATTTTAGCAGAGCACGCAAGGTACCAAAAAAAGCACAAAGCTAAATATGTGGAAAAGGATTATCAAAGGAAAAGAGTAAGAAAAGCACTCAATATTTGGTGCCCTGGGACACAGTAATAGATAGGAAGAGGAGGAGGAAGAGCAGAGCAGACTAAGTATCTCATCAAATGCTGCCCAGATTTGTTATAAAATTCTGACGTGCCCTGTCTTCCACGCTCAAACTCTAACTGACAACCACATCCTTATGCGAGTAGTCAGCAGCTAGTGGTTTAGGGTGGCCTTGTGTCCTACTTTACAGAGGGCAGGCCTCTATTTGGAGAGTTGTCTGGTCCAAGTCTGGTTCAAATATAAAGAAAAATAAGAAGGGAGAGCAGGGGTCTTGAACTTGCTCATTAACTCTTGGCACTAGAACAGGAAACTGGGCAGGCACACAAGTCACCAGGTCACATTCTTTGCCACTATGGTGAGATGTACTGTATTTCTATATATAGTAAACCAATTATTACTAAATTTGTACCTGTATGTATAGATAAATATATGCAAATCTTTGTCCTCTTTTCACCTTTTTTTTCTGGTGATATGTAAGTGGCCACTCACGCATAAAGCAAGGTGCATAACCACCTCAGAAAGGGCCTTTTTGGTAGTGGCACCAGATTGTGGAACAACCTTCCGAGAGTAGTTCACTTGGCACTATCACAGGTCTGTTCATCCAGGCCCTTTAAATAACTCAGTCTGCCCCTCTAAATCTTTAAATCTGTGTTTTTGATTTTGAGGTTGTGGTGGGCTATTTGTTGGTTTGTTTGTTTTGATTTTGATTTTAGGGTTTATGCTTTCTCTTGTGTTTAAATTATTTTTATGCTTATAAGTCATCCAGATACCTTTATGTTATACGGTGGCACGCAACTGTTGCAGAGGTATAAATAAAGGGGGGAAGAGGATGCTATGAACAGACATGAATCATTCCTAACAAACTGCTGCATGTATGTATATGTATGTAAAGCCAAGCTCTCTTTGCCAGAGAATACCTGTAAAAAAAAGACAGTGGTGGCTATCTTTGTGTATAAAATATTCCCATCTAGTTCCACCTCTGCGTGTAAATTGCAAGGACCACAATAGTGGGGGATCTAGTTGTTGTTAATATATTTGACAATAAGGATGAAATTATGCTCCTCTGGATGGCAGCCACAAGAGAATACGAAATTGGGTCCAAGTGACCTTATAACCCTGGAGCAGGTGCATACACGGATACAATGATGACAAGGTAAGGAACCAAGGCTTCAATCAAAAGGGCCTTTGGCACAAGTATAGGGCACTGTGGGGGAAATCAGAAGAGACGATTTTTGTAGCAGAAGTGCTGTTTAGAAGTACAATGGTACCTCGGTTTTTGAATGTAATCTGTTCCGGAAGACTGTTTGAATTCTGAAAATTTAGGAAACCAAAAACTCAATAGTTGACAGCTAGGCCTCAGGATCTTGCACTCAGCGGAAGCCGCGTTGCACGGCTGACTTCTGAGGCGTGTTCGAAAACCGAAGCATTTACTTCCAGGTTTACAGAGTTCAAAAACCGTAATGTTCGTCAATGGAGATGTTCAAAAACTGAGGTACCACTGTACTAAATTGTGGCTGGAGTACTATTTTATGCTTCATAAAATAATGCTTCAGTTATGAATAAATGCATAGTTTATCTTGTGTGTTTGGGAAGTGAGACTCTAGTTTGCCATCAAGGGTTGGTTTCACCTGTGCTGTCCCACCTCCAGCCCAAGGAACCTTCAGAAGGGAATTGCTGCCAGAAGCGTTAGGTGTATGTGTATTTTAATGAGCTGAACAGAATGAAAGATTCTGAGTCATAAACTTAACAGTGCTTAGTTTATCTTTTGGTTGTTGTTTTTTTGTTAACACTGTTAATTTTGCTTTATAGATTATAAATGCTGTACTGACCTCTGGCTTCTATACAGTAAAATGTTGCACGTGGAATTGGGAGGACTCCTCAAAAGCAGATTAACTCAGATCCCAGGGGTGATATTCAACTAGGTTTTACTCAGAGGAGACCCACTGAAATTAATGGACCTAACTAAGCCATGTTTATCCATTTCAATGGGTCTGAACTGAATAAAAGTTAGTTGAATATCATTCCCTGACCTGTAGTAAGTCAGATGGAGATTCAGACTTGTGTATGCAACCCATTCCAGTGTGTGGCACATGGAAAGCAGGAAGCAATTTGCTCAGCCTATGATACTAGCTTTGCATCTGGCTCCATCCTTGTGCTCCAGCCACTATTTGACACTTGGCTCTGATTGGTAGGCCATGGTGTTCTAGTAAAAAAAATCCCAGTTCCTTTAGCTCTGTTTTTCCCTCTCTCTCTCTTCTATCTCAGGAAAAGCAGCTCCCCCTTTCTTGGTCAGAGATGCAAGTCACAGCAGGAACTACTGCTGGGAAATATAGCCCCTAAACTCAGCATTCCCATTAAAGAGGGTTCTTGAACCATTTTAAGTTCAAATAAGTCTTTTGAGTTGGGGAGTGTTTTGTCTTTGTCCTGTAACCCACCCTGTTTGACACACCAATGCTAGATGGAAGTCACAATGCTGGTTTTTATGAGGACATACAGTGCAATTAATTAACATAACTTGTGTACTATGGGGAGGTATCTGATTCAGACCCATTAAAGTCAGTAGGGTTAGCCATTACTAACCTAAGTCCATGGATTGAAAAGGGTCTGATATAGTTGGATATTACCTTATGTGATCCATGCCTATTCCTAACTTTTATTTCTCACTGAAATCTGTAAACAGGCACATAGATAGCATCCCAGTTGAACTGAAGATTAATCATTTTTAGCCTTGTTCATCCTTAAAATACATATGAGAAGCAAGCAGGCCCTCATGACTGAGTGCATTTTAATTAGGAACAGAGCGAACATTTGTATATTCTTCATATTTGACACACAGCACCTGTACTTGTACTTGACTATTTATATCCAAGTACAAAAAAATCTCATAAGAAGTAGTTCTGCAAAGGGTGCCATACTCCTCATTAAAATGCAGAAGGGTAGAGGCCAAATTTGAGTTGCGTATATGTGTTTTAAAGGAAGAATTGAGATAAAAATACATACCTGCCTTCAAATTTGAATCAGAGCACATGCTTTGTACTTTATTCACTTATTTCCACAATTTGTATCCTGCATTCCTAGACTTCAGGGCACTTGAAGTGGCTTAATTGTATCCAGGTACATAGAAACTCATAAGCACTGAATTACAGGAGGTCTAGCTGGAGTCTTCAATAGTTAGACTGTTATTGAAAGTAGAAGTAGCAAACTATGAGGTAGATGAATGCATTTTGAAAGAAAAACATGCATCAATGGTAAACCAAGATCAGTAGGCAAGATCAATCTACACTGCATGGGGGGAGGCGTATCCAGTGGAAAAAATGGGCAAAAATCCATGGAATCTAGTTCACACATACATTCTTTCAGCAATTCAACACAGATACATACATAACACTCCTGACCAGCCATTTCTGCCTGTCACTGTAAATTTTGCCTGTGTTTCAAATGTTAAAAAACTTTCCTGGCTCTCACCCTCAGATAGAGTACCGTATTAGCCTGAATATAAGCCATACCAGAATACAAACCACACCTTAAAAATTGGAGCGGGGAAAAGAAAAAAAGAAAAAATACCCAAATATAAGCTGCTCCCTACCTCGCTGGTCCTGGCTGCATACTGGGGGGGGGAGCCGTGCAGTGTTGCTGACGGCCTTTCCCCTTCCTTGCTCTGTCTCCCTTCCCAGTCTTGGGGGAGAGGACAGGAGACTACGCATGGGGTGGGCGCGGCTTCGCCACGCTCCTGGTGCTGTTTGCCCCACGCTTCTGGCTGCATACTGTAAGGTCCCGAATTTAAGCCACACATTAACCTTTCATGGTCAGAATGGGGGGTGGAGATGAGGCTTATATTGAGGCCAATATGGTATTTGAATTCTCTGCTCTACGAAACCTGAAAGCTGTATTCAATAAATCAGTACATGGTCTCAACATTAGTTAAAAGATAGAGGATACACAATTCATAAGTCTATAAGCAGAGCTATAAGATTCATGACTAGTAGCACTTTCTTGATGGAGGATCTTGAGCTTTTCCCTTTGACTCTCCTTCCACCTCTGATTCAGCCAGCCCTGCTGATTGGTCAACTGCCTCCTTGGCTACCATGGAAACTTTGCCCTCAAGAGACTGACTCGGACAGCTCCACCTCCCTTTCTGCGACGTCCTGCAAGAAAGGGACAGGTGCCTCTTGCAAGTGGAGTGCTTGAGCTCTCCCCACCTCCAATCTCTGGACCCTATTCTGTCCAATCTTGCCAGCCCTGTCCTGCCCTGGTTTGCCCCCACAGGACCCATGAGAGGAAAAAGGGCATTTAAAGCTGGCATCCACACCAGCTTTAAAATGCCCCTTTTCTCTCATGGGTCCTGCGGGGCAAACCATTTGAACAAGATAGCAGCCATAACCAATCTATTAAAAAAAATACTTTTTCATTTCTCAAACTTTTAAGGTTGTGAAACTTTCTAGCATGAGAGAAATGTTAATAGGAAGAACGCATTAATCCTCACAAGCTGGCTCACAAGTGAGTTATTTATAACACACTTCAATACACAGTTCCAGTGGTATTGTCTATTGTTTCATGACCAGGTGCAGGATATTCAAACAGAGCCAACATACTTACTTAAAAAGTCCTTCATGACTGCAGAATTAACTGTTGGCACAGATTCAGGGTCCCCCCCCCCTTCAGTAACACTGTGTGCATAACAATTTCTGAAGTTTTTTCTACGCCCCCAGAGAGGGTAAACTCCCTTATCTTTATTATGAACCATTTACAGTGGTTTATCAGAAGGCTCACTCATATGTATACTTCTTAGGTGACTGATGTCATCGTGTGCAATCCCTTCTGTTTCACATGAAGTGGTTTCTGCTTCAAGTTACCCCTTCATGACAGCTGCAGGACTTGCCACCACCTTCAGTTGAGCAATGTTCACATAGGGCAATTTCAAACAAACACTTTCACACATTACTGAATGAAGTCTTCATCATTTCAAAAATGCACATTAAGAATGGACCCTAAAGTAAGTTGTTCAAAGCATGCTGGATGAGAAAGGGTTCTGCCTAATCCAACTGCACCCCCACCCACTTCTATATGGGAAGGAGACGAGGGGGAAAGGAGTTTGCAAGAGAGATAGCTCATCACCCCTCTACTTTGCATCCCACTCTTTACAACAAAGCATACAGACACTTTTGCTAGCTTGGTATCCCCTTCCCTACTGGAAAATGCAATGATTTTGATCATATTTGTTTAATTTAAGGAAACTGGAATGGGAAGAAGAAGTTGTTTGCATAAGCCACTGCTACCCACCCAAAAGGCCAGCCTTTTGCATGCTACTGCCAACTCCAATGTAGCTTTGTAGCACATTAAGGAAGGCAAAAGCTTTATCCTGACCTTGGCAGGGACTGCACACAAGTAGCTGACCTCCTGCTTCCTCTAAATGGCCCTCTTGGTTGCTTCAGCTCTGTCTTTATGTAAGCACTCTTCCATGAGACTTTGAAGGCACCCTCCCAAGTTTCCTTATGGCAGGCATTTTAGCAAGCACAAATGAAAGCCTATGGAGCCTGCATTTCTGCAGCTTCCCTCCACCTTAGCACTTCTAAGGATCTCCGCCTGCATCTCAAAACAGGTAACTACACTAACCCACTCATACATCACATCTGCCTATGAACACTTGGCCTGCCTCTTCTACTTGCCTATGGCCTTTGCTTGCCACCCTGCAGCATCACCCCCTCTGCACCACAGGTCATGGCTAGAAATACCTTATCAAAATTCAGTCCATTGTGTGCTCCCTACAATGTCATCACCAATGAAACAGTGCACATGCACAAAAGTGCACACACAGAGATGCACATATGTGAAGAAACAGGAAGTCCACCATTAATTTCAGAATCTGCATTCAGGAGTCTGAAAAAGTAGAAGTTTAATGGTGAAGCTGTGAGCAATCACTGTATTAATCTAGCATTTGTGGTTCTCTCTGTCCTAAATGAATGCAGTTTCCTGGGCATTTATAAAGTCTCTCTCTCTCTCCTCTCTTTCGATTGAGCTGCTTAATTAATATACAATATCTGCACAAAAATACTAATTCTGAAAAAAGCTGCTGGATTTCCAAGCAGAGTATTAAGCTTCTCAGAAAAAAACAGCACATTCAAAACTTGTCCCGGAAAGTTCCTTTTAGACAGAGCACAGAGCGCCTTCGTTTTTTGGGGTAGGGTAGTTTTGCCTAGAAAGAAACAGCAATAAATCCCCCACATTATTATATCCTACCATACATTTTCAACATATATTGTATGTTTTATTAATTTGTTTAAATCCAGAGAAATTTAAGAGCTTGAAGTGAGCATCATTTCATAGAAATGGTCCTGTGAAACAGGTGTGTGAAACATTAGGCCCTCCAGACATTGTTGGATTCTTAACTCCCATTAGTCAATAGTCAGGGATGGTGTGAGTTGTAAGCCAACATTTAGAGGGCCACAGTTTTCCCATCTGTGCGTTAGATCAATGGGTTTTCCATACTATTTTATCACATTGACTTCTTTCAAGGAAAACATTGATAAATGCCTTAACCTTGGTTTACAAATGAAATCAGTTCAGTACAAAATACAGGAAAATTAACACTGAGTGATGACCCATTCATCACACAGGCATTTGGTTGGCCACTGTGAGAACAGGATGCTGGACTAAATGGGTAACTTGCCTGATCCAGCAGGCTCTTCTTATGTCCCCACATTTTACCACACATCTGGCTCTGACATGTGGAAATTCTCTTTACTACTTGACTGGATGATACAGATGGTTAAGTAATGTCAAAGTGAAATCCCAGAGAAGTTTAATAACTTTTGATTTGGTTGAGAGTTCTTCTCAATTCCAAGTCCTTTATCCAGAAGTTTTCCTCAATAAGCCTTCAATAGTAAGAGTGGAGAATTCTAACAAGTAGCTGCAGGAAAATGCCAGGTGATCTTTTCATTAAATTTCTGCAAAAGCCATATCCTCATATTTGGTTTCTCAATGCATGTCATAGGTCAGAGATTGAGAAGTCTGAACACCGAGTAATTTCTTTGTTCTTATTCTAATGCATTCTACAGCAAAAAACTGAAGCCACACTGTTATTGCTGGAACATTTTCATCAACCTCAAATCTTTTATCTGAAACTCAAGCCTAACCTCCTTGTTTGTTGGCCATTCCCCCCATCCAGGACCTGAATGAAAGTGGAAGGGCTCAAAGCTATACAATTTCAAGGTTACAATGGACTTTTCGAATAATTCCTTCATGCAGCAGGAAGTGAATTGATCCAAAGATGGCAAGCAGTGAAAAAAGGCTGCCACAGTTCATTGCGATTTTGGTCCTGATTTCAATGAATAGAGATCAGCACTGATCTAACAAGCTGCCTTCTTCCTCTTTTCCATACACACAGCAGATGTAGTGCTTCAGTCACACAAAAATCTATTTGCTGAAGCTGGACTTTTATATCGAAAATAAAGGGAGAAACCAGAAATTTAGCTTCCAAAAAACCCCCACACATGCTCAATTCATTTTCAAAACAAACAAATTATTTTTGCATAACTCTTGGAGTTTTGGATACAGGTAGATCATACAACAAAAAGACAAGTGTGGCTACCTAGCAATCTGCTACCCAGTCCAGACCAGAGAGGGATGAAGGTTAGAAAGGGAGTGTAATGGAGTACTGCCAGAGCCACACACTAGCATGCATCCGAACTTAGCTCATACTCCCCAGGAGAGTAACCCCTGCTGTGTTGATGCCAGCTCCAATTGCATTTTTACACCTGCAATTATCCAAATTTCATAGCTCTCAATTCCAATGTCAGAAGAAACACTCTTGTGGGAAAGGGTGCTAAAACCACTTCTTCCTTTCATACAATTCTGTGCAAATCACCAAAGATATCAAAGATTTTTGCTGTTGACAGATGACATTTCAATAAACTTTCAATAACTCTTGGGTGTTTGGTGTGTCTGTCAGTGTCATGAACTCCCATCGCAAGACTATGTCACTCACTTATTCTCAGATGAGAATAAGGCCCTCACCCAGGATCTCCAACAACCAAAATGCAGAAAACATGTCTTTGTCTGTCAATAATGAGAAACCCATAAGACCCTATTTCCATTACTATTGCTTCTGAAACATATCCCTTACACATGAGCAACAAATGAAACAGATATTAAAGGTCAAGCAACCTTCATGAGTTACAATGTACTCCTGGCCTCTCACACATTTCCCAAGAAGCATGAGTCTAACAGAGAGGCCGAAATATCTACAGAAGTAAGCTTACAGGATGCTCCAACTGCAGCAGGAAGTGAGGTCAGAGAGATATAACACTCTTAATATAATATAAATGGTGCAACATCCTTACTTACTAGAGCACTGGAGCTGGACAGCTCGCCATGTTCAGCAATCCCCTCCACTTTCCCTTATAGATTATGAGACTGGCAAATTCTTCCTTTTTTCTTTCTGGACCCTGCTGCTTCTACCTTCAGCAAATAAGCTAACAGTTCTATGCATCCTCTGTCTGGAAGAATCAATTCCGGCCCCCTCCCTGCTACAGCACATCTTACTGGGTCTGACAAAGTCTGTCAATCCAGTATCCCTCTCTAAAAACCCTATTTGGCAAATATCTAAGCCTTGCATACAGCCCTTCTGGCCCATGATTCCATTTAGCAGTTGCATTGGCATTGGAGAAACAGTACTAATAAAAGAAAACTACAGAAAGTGCTACCTAGACAAGCAGTTGCAATGTGGCACAAAGGCCCTATCCCTTTGTGGAGTGTTCTACATAATCTGTGTTCAGGTGTGGAAGATGATCAGGGACTGGCAAGGACTGGGCGTGCTGTATGAGCACACCTGAGGCCAGTCAAGCCTTCATGTGGGCATGATCTCACCCAGAATGTATGCCTATTATTGACATAATTTAAATTCGTAGGAAAGGAAGGCAGGGTGAGGGTCTTAATAGGCAGTTGATTCAGAATAAACAATAGTCAATGCAGTGCATTGTATGCAAACAATGCATTGTATAAAAATTGTAGCATAAGAATATCTGGCAATTTCATATTCCATGAGCAGTTATTGAATGGTAACATCTACTGTAAATATCACAGGGCAGTTGGCTGACCAGCAGTACTGCAGGTATCCCAGTGCAAACAACAGGTATTCAGTGTAAAAGGTACATGGGATGACAAACAAAAGCAATGCAGAATCCTGTACAATTCACAAGCACTTCTTTGTTAAAGGGGGCGGAGGGACACAAAAGACTGAAAAGGTAAAATGATTCCAAGAAGCATCTGGCAAATATTTCACTGGCATCAATGCAGATTTTGTCAAGAACACCGGAGCCTGCTGGAAATAAGTCAAGTTGCTAAAGCTGTTGGAAGATGGATAAGAGAGAAGCTATTTATTGTGCAGGGGAATTCTGGACTGTGGATATGGTCCTGGAAGATTAGCTGCCTTCCTGGGCACTGCAACAACACCCATAAACTTGTCATAGAAATGTTTTGAAAGTGGCATGCTGATTCACTAACTCAGCAAACAGCTTTGCATTTTCTTTTCTTCTTTTTTTAAAAAACAGAATTACTTTTTTATTTTGTATTGGTTTACCTACCACTCATACTGGTTTAACAAGAACCATGGGTGGCTTACAGGGCTGCATTCAGGTTACCAAGGGAGGAAGGACACAGAATCAAAACTAGGGGTGGGGATAATTCAGTTTATATTTAAAATAGAATCTATCAAATTAGCACTTTCCAAAACAATGTGAAAACTAAACCACAACCATCCTTCTAAATTCACATTCATCCAAATTTTGCAATGCATCTCTCCCCCCAAGCAATGTTTACAAAAATACAAAAATATATTAGGGGAAAGTGTGCATAAAAATATTAATATGTACTATGTTATTATTTAAAAATATCATACAGAAATGCATAATTTTAGGAGAAATTATTTGCCAAAATGTGCATATTGGTCGTATTTGCATATAAAGATGTGTTTATTAAGAGAAAATTGCACTAAAATAATGGGGGAGGGATGTAGGTATTTGTTAAGAAATAAAATTGCTGCAGAAGTGTGGGGAACTGAATTTAAGATTGGAAAAAGGAACAAATGAGAGAAACCAAAATGGCTAGATCCTTCCATCCTTAATCAAAGCTTATGAAAAGTGGAAGTTTGCTTTGGTTTCCTAACATGATCAATCAGAGGTAGCCAGCATAGTGCTTTCCAGATGTTGCTCAACTCCAATTCCCATCAGCCCCAGCTAGCATGGCAAATGGTGAGGAATGATGGAAGCTGGAGTCCAGAAACACTACCACTGTGGTCCAGGAACTATCTGATGAGAAGTTACATATCCGTTCAAGCTGCATGATTGGAAGCAGGGGAATTCGTTTCCCCAGCACCAGCATCAACACCCAGGACTGTGCCAGGTGACTTGGAAACTACAACTAATCCAGAATTCAGCTGCCAGACTGTTTAAAAGTACAAAATTCCATTTTGAAGCCCAGAAGGTCTACCAGCTTGCAAGACCTGCCACCCTGCAATCAATCTGAATTTAACACCTTATTCTCCTTCCTCTGCCTTACTGAATTTCCTAACCAGTAAATTGGTTTGCTGTCTAGGGTACAGATATTCCTGCAGAGAAAGATAGCAGTTCAAATATCCTTCCCTTTCCCTTTCTCAATCAAGATGTTAATGACCACTATTGCTTGGAGGAGGTGTGGTTACCTACCTCAAGTGCCTGATGTCACAATTAGTTTCCAGCCCTATGCAGCCTTTTGCATTGGTGACATGGAGACCTGGTTATCCTGACTGCACTTATTGATTTCAATGGTGTGTATGCACTTGCAAAGAAATATTCTGCTCATTTAAACCAAGCAAAGCCCACAGCTTCAAATATTTCTTCCCATGTGCTTGTTTTTAGGTACCAAGGGAAGCTAACAAATAATGTTTTAGTGGTTACAGCTATAAATAAATACTCAATCAAGTGAAGGGTCTGAATAGACAAGGACAGAAAAGTAGTGAAGAACTCCAATCCTGCTCTCTTGTTTTTTTGAATTTCACTTTGGTTAATGATGGCTTGGCACCAGCCCTCTCATCAGAGAGTTTTCTTCCACACACTTTCTTAGCTGTACAAGTTAGGAGGTGGACAGGAGGGGAAGCAGCAGAAGTCAGTAACTCTCTGGAAAGAGGACTTCTGAGCATGCCAACATGAACTGTGAAATATAATGCATTGTGTGTGTATGTGTTCTTTACTGATAATGATTCACTGACCCAAGAAAGTGTGGGAAAGGGGCATGGAGAGGATGGAAACTGACAGACAAAAGTAGCGGCAGCAGTGGAAGAGCTTCCCAGTCATGACTCCGAAGAGTAGAGATTTGAAAGACAGTACCAGCACAATATGTATGTAGGCACAGGTGCATGGGTCCAAATGTCTTTCTACATTCACTCTTACAGACATATCCAAATACATACTGCATAAAACCAGACAGTTGGAGAAGACCATATCTCTTTTTTTATTATTTTTTAAATGATATTTATTAAAGTTTCAGAAAAGGTTACAAAAATAAGAAAAAGAAAAAGAAAAGAAAAGAAAAAAATACAAAATACAGAAAAATAAAAACACTTAAAAACAAATCAATCTTTCCATGTCTTGTCTTTCATTTACTTGTTTCCCTGACCTCCTCACACCTCCCTTTTTTGTATTCCAGTTCAGTTAGTTAATTCAGCAAATCCTTTCCCTCTTTGTTTTTATCCTAATCCTTTAACTTAATATATTGTAACTTTAGATTCTCACCTGTTAACAATCCATTTTTACATACTCCTTTGTAACTTTGCTGCTAAAACCACTTAACTTCATTCTGACATCATTCTAACATTCATTAATTTTGCAGTATTTCTGTAAATAGTCTTTAAATTTCTTCCAATCTTCTTCCACTGACTCTTCTCCCTGGTCTCGGATTCTGCCAGTCATTTCCGCCAGTTCCATGTAGTCCATCACCTTCATCTGCCATTCTTCCAGGGTGGGTAGATCTTGTGTCTTCCAGTACTTTGCAATAAGTATTCTTGCTGCTGTTGTAGCATACATAAAGAAAGTTCTATCCTTCTTTGGCACCAATTGGCCAACCATGCCCAGGAGAAAGGCCTCTGGTTTCTTCAGAAAGGTATATTTAAATACCTTTTTCATTTCATTATAGATCATCTCCCAGAAAGCCTTAATCCTTGGGCACGTCCACCAAAGGTGAAAGAATGTACCTTCAGTTTCTTTACATTTCCAACATTTATTATCGGGCAAATGATAGATTTTTGCAAGCTTGACTGGTGTCATGTACCACCTGTATATCATTTTCATAATATTCTCTCTTAAGGCATTACATGCCGTAAACTTCATGCCTGTGGTCCATAACTGTTCCCATTCAGCCATCATTATGTTATGTCCAACATCTTGTGCCCATTTAATCATAGCAGATTTCACCCTTTCATCCTGAGTATTCCATTTCAACAGCAAGTTATACATCTTTGACAAAATCTTGGTTTTGGGTTCTAACAGTTCTGTTTCCAATTTTGATTTTTCCACCTGGAAGCCAATTTTCGGAGAAGACCATATCTCTAAGCAGAGCACAGGAGCATAACAAGAAGGTGTCTGCTGGGGAATCACCTTCAGTTGACTCCAGCAAGCTAGTCAAGTCAAATGCTGGGAACAAAGGCAAAAGGGGCACTCACAGAGTAAGCAAATCAACCATGTACAAGATCAACCATGTACGAATTGGCAAAGGCTAAAGTGCAATTTTTTGTTATGCTTTATCCTCTCTATTTTATTTCATAATAGAATGTCTTCCAAACTGTAGCAAAAAAAAAAAAAAGGAAGGAGGGGAGAGGAAGAGAGTGCTTCAGAGACTGGCAATGCCAAGAACACAATCATGTCGACAGCCGCCCCACACATTTGTTACTGCATTCTCAGCACAAGTGCCGGAATGAACATCTGCAGTGTAAAAATTCAGCCCATTAGTTCCTGCAGCTTGTTAGCATATTTTAATACTGCGTTCACAGCTTTCTATTTCCATCAAGGTGTTACTAGGTGCCAGACTCTGTATTCACAAACTCTGCGGATACTATCCCTGTGTCCTTTTATTCTGGATCTGATGGGGGGGGGGAAGGGTGAAAAAGACAATCCAGAAGGCAGAAAAGAACAGGCAACAGGTATTAGCAGATATGGGGATGAAAGGGACAGGAAGGACACATGCCTTGTGCTTTTTTCTTTGGTGCTGCTCTGTCACATGCAAAATGAATTTTTCACATCTCTCAAGCAAACTGTCCAAAACTAGCTGCCAGGGCATCTCAGAACTAGTTTGTATGTGGCCAAGAAGAACACAAAAAGGAGATGTTGGGTGCTTTGTGAACATGTTCACTGATCTATGGTACCTGGTATCCAACCAGTCCTTTGATTCTAGTTTTTCTGTCTTCTTTTGCATCAGGCAAAAGTCTTGTTCAGCACATAGCAGGTGGCAAAAAGGTTGGTGGTTGGTGGAGGAGAAGCAAAGGGTGTCACAGGAAACGGCACACACTGTCAGCAATATAAAGAAACAGACACCAACTTCTAGTGAAGATTTCAATTACCGGTATACACCTTTGCTGTGTGCATCTCATCAGGTTATTCACTCCAGTTGGTGGAAACCACAGAAGAGAAGAGGGCTCTTGCACTCGGGTCCTGCTTGTGGGTTTCTCACAGGAATCTTGTTGGCCACTGATATCAAATGTAAAGTGCTAGAAAACATTTAACTCAGAAGTAGGTGTTCTCAGATGTATGGCTACGAATAATATAAGGTTTTAGGTCTGGTATGCAGTTATACACATATTTGCGCTCCTAACCTTGGGTGGGGTTAAGTGGATCATTTATTTATTTTTAAATTTTCAGAGTCTCCAATAAGCTTAAAAGTGGGTGTCAAGGGCCAATTTAGCATATGCGAATTTAGAATACAAGAGACAAAATGAAAATTAGATGGCTAAGCTGACTAGATTTTAAGAAAGAGTAAATACATCCTCTACCTAACTGCCATGTTACCACATATTAACCAATGGGTCCCATTTTTCAGGACCACATCAGAAATTTTTTAACTTGAGTTAAACTGAGTTTGAATAGTTATGACCAAAAATATTAGAAAATCAGCATTTTCACATCCAAGAATTAAATTGGTTCATTATTTAAAACAAATATCATTGCTTAATATTTCACAAAACAGAAATTTAGAAAAAAGGATTAAAGCGGCAGAGGTTTAGAAGGGTTTATAATTCCTGATTTTATATTTGGATTTTGCACAAATATGCTAATAATCCACCCTAACTTTTCACAAATGAAAACGTGTCTAAGGCAGCAGAAGAAGGAGTGCTGCCTGTCATGCTTTGCCCCTTGAACTGAATGAGCGATGCGCAGCAGCACGGCTTGATAAGTTGTGCACAATACACTGACTTTGCTAGTTATTGGTTTCTGTGTGTCCCACTTTCAAAATGTCATTTAAAAAAAGATGCTTAACAAAAGAACACCGTATGTTCTAGCATCTGCTATGTGATTTTATAAAAATGCTTTCTTAAGTGGGAACATGGAAAAAAAGAACCATATTCTCCAAGTTTTGGTCTACAAACTTAAGGGGAGATAGGCAAATCTTCATAGGTGTAGGAAGGGAAGCTATGGATTAATGACACATCCCTTAATATTGCAAGATTACCTTAATAGGCACTATAACTGCAGCTCTTTCCAAAGCCTACCTGGCAATGCTGGGCACTGAACCTCAGTTTTTATGCATGAAAAGCATGTGCTCTGCTAAGAGCTATAGATCCTCTTTGCATTCCCAATAAAGGACTCATTCCTGGAAGTAGGCAAGAGGGAGAGAGCTCATCATGAGCCCCAAAGGCTTTTGGGAGTCACTGATATGAACATTTGATAAGATGATGTATTTTGTCCTTGCCATGATGACTAATGAGAAGGAAAAAATAAATAACAACAACAACAACAGTTCTCTCTCATTTTTGTAATTATTTTTGAATTTTGTAACAATTCTTTATATGTGTATGTGTGAGTGTAAAAAACAAATTACAGAGATGCAGTTACATGTAGCAAAGTTTAAGATGAGTCTATATAACCCAACCACATCAAGGAGGGACAATTCTAAAAAATTTAAATACATATACAGTGGTACCTCGGGTTAAGTACTTAATTCGTTCCGGAGGTCCGTTCTTAACCTGAAGCACCACTTTAGCTAATGGGGCCTCCTGCAGCTGCTGCGCCACTGGAGCACGATTTCTGTTCTCATCCTGAAGCAAAGTTCTTAACCCGAGGTACTATTTCTGGGTTAGCGGAGTCTGTAACCTGAAGCGCATGTAATCTGAAGCGTATGTAACCTGAGGTACCACTGTATAGCAAAGTCTGCTTGCTTATCTTATCTTAAGAATTCACATAAAAGTGAGCTCTTGTTCCATTTCCTCTTCCATTTGTTCTCGTTTTACTTCCTGCTATTTTTCTGCACATGGCCTTCGGTAGAGATGATCATAAACTTTGAAGGTTCCTCAAACTTTTTGCTCCTTCCTCATCCATATACTCAGAAAGGAGTTTAGAAATAAACAGATTGTGTTCAGTACTATATAAGTTAGTGCTATAAATGTGGAAATGTAACTGCTTCTGCTTTGCTGCTTTTAAGTACTTTGGAGAAGGGAGTGGTGAATGATTACCAAAAAATAAAGAAACAAGGCACAAGAAATCACCAACAATTGTAAATTTCACTAGTCCTCTTTAATGTACAGCTTAAATTGTGAACTGCGGGTATCTGACAATTCACAGAATTTTTAAAGCTTGGTAGAGGTCAAGGAAGACCATCTTTTGGTGAAAACTACAAGCATAAGGTGTGGCTGAATTAGTACACACTCCTCATGTGGATGTGTGCAGCACACATGCCTTTGCTAGATGTGAAGATCTGCAGTTCAGAAACCCAGAAATGTTATATAATATTGAACAGTGAAAAGAAAAGGGTTGAAAGAAGATCACAACTGCCACACAAAACTGCCCAAAGTGGCGCAGTCCAAAATAATAATTGCACATGCACCAATAACATGCTTCCACAGAAAATCTCCACAGAATATAGGTACAAGCCCTTTGACTGCTGGGGCTCAAAGTTTGGGTGGCTGAAGGAAGCTAGCTATCAGCCACTTGCTTCTCTTCAGTCCAGCACATGTCCCCCCCAATGGGTTAAGGGGAGAAAAAATGGGGCAACTTGTTCATTCTGTTCCACACTTTAGTCCCACAAAAATCACCACAGCTAAAACACTTGGGACTTCAGGGTTGAAAGTAGGCAGCTTGCCTACATTTTCTGAGTCCTAAAACTGGTGCTTTTTTTCTGGGGGCACAGAGGGGGATGCATATCCCTAGACATTTTGTGAATCTAAGTTTGGCTTCATTGAGGGGCAGTATTTCAATATGAGTAGGGAAATGAGAGTATTCCTAAGCATTTTTATTTAGAAAAAAAGCACTGTCTAAAACTAAACAAGTTCCCATAAGGAGAAAGCTCAGTCATACTCCAGCATTGAACCTTGCAGAGAGGGTTTAGGAATTTTGAGCAGCTGTTGGGGTGCAACATCAGTCTGCATATGCCCAGTCAAGGAATTTGTAATGGAGGGCAAGAATCACTTCTCTTTGCCATCTTTCTCTTCTACAAATGCCTCATGGGTCTTTTGTATTTTGTATCTGGCAACCTCAAGTGTACACTGAGCAAAAATTGCATGCATACATACTTAGATAAACACACACACAGAGGGAGGTAGTTTAAAATATGTATTCTAGAACAGTCATCTGGAAACATATTCTGCGTCAGAAAAAGGTTTGGGTTTTTTTAATTAAAAACGCAAGCCATGTATTATGGGGGAGTATCACAAATATATCTTCAGAATTAAAAAAACGAATCAACAAATGATGCATCATGATGTCTTTATATAAATTTATAGCATGACTCTGAAATGCTGTGTGTAGTTCCGATGACTCATTTTCCAATAGAATATTACAATTCTGGAAAACAACCAAAATGATCAAGGGACAGAGAACTTTTGCCACCAAAACAGAGGAAAAAGCTATATCATTCTGTTGTATAATTGTGCCACAAGCAACAATGCCACTGTTTTGAGGTAAGACTCTGGTGCCTTTAAACTCTGTAAAACAGGCAGAAAATCTACAGGTGACATTTCCTGCCAACTCCATGGCAGGAAAAGGGCTCGCCTTCTGAACTTCTACTGTCTGTCATGCATTGATTAAGAGCACATGATACATTGCACAGGATATATTGATATAAATGGAACACCAGGGAAGTATGCAGAAATTGCCACAAAGCTGCAGAGGCAATTTCTCTTACATCTAACTATGGGGAAAATACAGTTCAAAACTTGCCACTTCTGCATCATCAGCAGATAAAGCACACATTTCTGCTGTTTAATTAACCAAGTTCTACTCCTCCAACTTGTTTTTGTACAGAAATACAATAGCTGCTCCATTGGAAAGAAGGTTGCCATCTGGCTGCCTCAGTGCTACTCAGTGAGAAATATAGAACTGTCCTATATTAAAATGAATTGTATATGTAGAAGAGCAGAAGCCACTAGCATCTCTAAGTGGGGGAAAGATAATTCTCTTATTGCAAATTTGTAACAGAAATGCTTTCTGTTTGGTCAAGCTCTGCCTTTGCTCCTATTTAGATTTCCTATTTGGAGAAAGCTACTTGAGTTGCTTCATTTTACACTGGGCCTGATCTGTCTCAGTTACGATATCCATATACACACATGCGCTGCACCTTCCAGTTTATAGCTCAGTTACTCAGCCCCAACCTAAGTGAGAAAACAGGGAGCTGTGACTGGTAGTGTGTCTTTCTGCTTTGGCAAAAAGCACTGATGGACAGGAGAGTTAACCCTTCCTCCCTGTATCATTTTCTCATGCGGAAACCTCCCCTTCTGCCTCCATTTCTATTTGCTGTTAGAAAAATGAGAGCAAAGTTTGGCCTAACAGGATAGTGATTTTCACTGAGAAAACCTGAGTGCAGGTTGTAAGGATCAACTTTCCAAATCCTGACACTGCAGCAGTCCCAAACCAGATTGCCACTTGCCAAAACAGAAAAGAGGCAGGTGATTTGCGATTGGTTTCAATCAAGAATCTCTCGAAGCCTTTATATAGGCCACAAGCCTCATAACAACTGGCAAATTCATTCAGATTGTTAGCATGAATTACCCAGACCCATTTATCATACATACTTGCTGAATAATTAGCAGGTGCAGAAGGCATGGAATGGCGCTGGAGTGCTGCAAGGGTGGCCAAATACTAGCCATTGTTAAAGGCCCTTAAGATTTACATCACTCGACAAAATTACTTTACCTTTTGGCTAACATCTCGTACGTGGTTGCTAAGGTAACAAAGGTAACCAAAGAGGAATGTGCATGAATTTTGTGGTCAAATTATGTCATTTTTCTCTCTGCTGCTACCTCTGTTGCACCCATGAATCCAATCATTCTAAATCCTTAGAGATGAATCAGTTGAAATCAAGGGTTATAAAAGCATACAACACCGCCTTATCCTTTATTCTCTCTCTCTAAAGCCTAGTAATAGACAAGTTTCAATTGAAATCACGATTGACCTGTTATCAGTAACAGGGGGCCTTTTCTCAGGCTTGGTGAAGCATAATCTGCATTGATTGTTATCTGATTAGAGGAGAATGCAGTCCTACTTCCCCCCAGTTACTTAAACCAACATCTCACTGTTCGTCCTTAGAGACCACAGCTTCACTCAGGCAGAGAGTGTCTAGACAGTATTCATGATCCATCTGTCTGGCACAGCCAGGCTGATGGCAAACTCTATTAGAACTGGAATATTTCTCTCTCTCTCTCTCTCTCTCTCTCTCTCTCTCTCTCTCTCTTTTCTCTCTCCTCCTCCCCAGATTCTTTCCCTTTGTGAAGCAGTAATCTGACACTGAAAATTACTATCATTGTTGCAATTCTCAAAATAGCAGTGCCAGACTTTCATTAACATCTATTCTAGACTACTAAATATTTAAATAAATGGACAAGCCACTCCTGATGTGGGACAACCCCAGCACACCTGGAAGAAGAAATAAACTAAATAAATTTCAAAAATGAAAATGAAAATCAGTTCTTGAGATCAGCTTCACATGCTACCATTTACCTATACGGAAATAATCTTGAGAGGATTGTAAACATATACAAGTCTATTGTGATGTGATATAAGGACCTCCACTGGGCAGCTGGGGCATGCGGAGGCTGTGTAATTCATGGATTTGTAGCAAAACAAACCCTCACCTTAACACACTCTAATTGTCCCACGTATTGAAGAATAAAAAAGTATTCCTTAAATTCTGGGCCCCCATATTACACAAGTTTCCAGCTACACAGTGTACACTGGGGTGAGAAACCTTTTTCAACCTGCAGACTACATTATCTCATGAGCACTCTTCCAAGCAGGGTGTGTGATGGAAGACATTGGTGGCCAGGGGCAAAAGTGTGCCAAACAACATATGTAATCCTTACTTTTGTGCAGTAGGCTACATTCAAGCCACACAAAAGCAGGAGGTTTTTACGCCTCCTACACCTACACCTGCACACACATCTCTGTGATAAATTCTCCATCCAGGCAACTAAGAGAGAGGATCACATTCCAGCCTAGCAAAAGCGAGTGGAGCAAGGCCAGTGAGGAATGTGTCCCTGTGTTAAGGAGTGTGGCCTGAGGCCCAAACAGAGAGGCCTACAGGGTCGCATTTGGCCTCTGAGCCTGAGGTTCTCCACAAGACAATAGTAACACACCAATTTTCTAACTGCTGTTAACCTTTCAATATTTGAAACAGATAATATGGTTGTTTCTCAAACAAGTATACCATTTAGTATCTAAACAAAACAGTAGGACTGGATGGAGTCCAATAAATCAGCTGTCCACAGGTGAACAGTTAGTCTCTCCAACGTTGTTGTTGTTGTTGTTGCTATGCCGAATGCTGCTATTGAGTCTCCTCCACTGTTTTCTCTGGGTGGTTCATTTTATTCTCTCCAAGTCGTCTCACCATCTTTACTCTCAATCATGTCTCCTCAGAAAATCCTCACAGAAGCCGTAAGTTACCCTATATGGCTTTTGTTAATTTATGATTTTGCATCCTAATCATTCACACACAGGACAGAACAAACCGCTGAAGCATGACAGCCAGTGTGGTACAGTGTTAGAGTGCTGGGACCTGGGAGACCACGGTTCAAATCCCCACTCAGCCACGAAGCTCACTGGATGACCTTGGACTAATCACTCACTTTCAGCCTAACTTACTTCACAGGGGTATGTGAGGATAAAATGCGTAGGAGGAGAAACTATGGACACTACCTCAAGTTCCTTGGAGGGAAGATGGGATATAAATGCAATAACTACTACTACTACTCATGGTCTGAAGACATCCATGTGCATATCAGAGCTCACCTAATCACAAGAATTCCATAGACCGACACAAGTTCTTAATTTTACAAAGAAATGTATTAGCTGTATTCCTGCCCACAGATACATGGCTGTAAGTCATAACTGAGTTGTGTGATCTTTATGGGTATCAAAAGCATTTCAGGGTTGTACATCGCATATGATGAGTACCATGTGATTCACTGGAACAGCGTCACAAAATAAGATTAATGCCAACATTGCAAGCATTTAATACACCAGGTCTGATGTTTGGAACAAGTATGTTACTGTGTCAGCTCTGCCCACCCCCACCCCACCCCCCCAAAAAAATTATCATGCGGCTGCAGCAACTCTGCCATGAGGGAAAGTCACAACATTTCAGGCTTTTTAGTGCAGAGAAACTGCAAGCAAGGGGACAAAACGATAGAGGTGCATACAATTTGTACATGGTGTGGGGGGAAACGAATAGGCAGAAGTTTCTCCCCTTTTCTCAGAATTCAGGACCATCCAGTGAATGTTGGAAGATTCAGGACACAGGGGGGGAAAAATACTTCTCAGTACAGAAAATGTTAAGCTATGTAATCCACCCTGATTGTCACCTACTTGAATGGTGGAATAAGAAAAATCCACATAGAAGAAGGCTATAAATGGTATATAATCAAGGTTGCCATATATTTCCTCCAGTGTCAGAGGCAATATGTCTCTGGATATCAGTTGTTGAAAACCAAGTGGGGAAAGTGCTGCTGCAGTCAGCTCCTGCTTTCAGGCTTCCCATAGGCATCTGGTCAGTAACTGTGAGCTCAGGATGCTGAAGTAGATGAGCCTTTGATCTGATGCAGCACATCTCTTTTTGTGTTCTTTTGCATGACAAATAAGTAAAACAAAGGCTAAAATCCTGATATAGGTTCCTCCCATTCTCTTTTCAATTGTTCAGCAAGTCACTATACTATTCTAGGATTGCATATATTTAAATTAGTTAACATTTTAAATCAACAATGTCCTTTATCTCCTCTTTGGAAGGTGGAAACCCATGCTACAAATCAGTCTAGCTATCCAGCTATAACTCTCTGGCCTTAATAAGTGGTTTGCCTGTTCATCTAATTCTATGAAGAATAAAATTTCAGTGCATGCTACCTCAAATGGATGCAGAATATTCCACAGAGACTATTTTAGTATAAAGTCACACAGCACACCATATGGCCACATTTTATGGATGTATGTGAGCACATATCTTATTCACCAAAGCATTCCCACTGTAAATCAGCAGAGGAACTGATGAGCTCCCAGTACTGAAAGCACACAAATTAACTTTGCACACCTGAGCAGTCCCAGTGCAGCAAAGGTGCAAAGATTTCTTGCAGGATTATCGCCTCAGGCTGTAATATCATCGAAGACAAAACATGCAATCTGACAGTAAACTGACTAAAATGGAGTTTGCAATCCTTTAGAGTTCACAATCCTCTGATTAAATATTTTTTTCAGGGTGCAAATATTCTTCAAGTTACTTATAGAATAGTTTCATCGTAAATTTTTACTTTTTTCCTTCTCACCCACACTCTGCATGCCATGACCTAAAATAGAAAGTAAATGTATGCTTCCTACAGTGGACAATTATGAAAAGGAGCTATAAAACTATATTGACATATTTGTTTTCTTTGCATTCAAGCTGTGAAGAATATTGACTGTGTCTCTTTGCCCCTAATAGTTTATGGCATTATGAATAGATCTTACCAATTATATCGAAATACCGAGCACGGCAACTATAAAAGCATAATGTACCAACACTTATAAGGAGGTATATGATGATAAATCTTTACCACTTCTGTCAGCAGATGATTTGGTTGTTAAGCATGTCCTCCTCAACCCAGCCCAGGATAGATCTAATGCAAAAGTACAGAACGTTGCAATCAAAGTAACTAACACAATGCATTAATTAAATGTACAGCTGAGTGCTCAGCACTTATCTTTGCTAGTAATTTAAAACTGTTGCCCAAGTTGTGATTGCTGCACCTGGCCTAACACTATCAAAATTTGGAGCCTAAAAAATATCTGGAGCATAACAAATCAAGAGCCTCTTCCTACACAAAATATAGTGCCCTGTACAATCAGGATCCAATAATACAGCGCGTACATGTAACTTTTTTAAAGGAGCCGGAATCTTACAGTGCACTGTTTGGTGGGAAGAGGGAAGCAGAGGAGATTCAATCCAGCCCTCTTCTGAACAGCTGATAGCAAGATTAGAGTTTCCTTTTATTTTTAAAGGGTTCAGTGGAAGTAGCTAGAGATGCTTGATAAATTCGATTTCTGAGAATTCTGATGTGAACTGAGCTGATATGCATCTCCCAGTCTTCAGAACTGACATTTCTTTGAACTTTGTGATACAGTTCCTTGAAAAGTAAATAAATCGTGATGTAGTTCTCAGCTCACAGAAACATACACTAAAAATGCGTATTATGAGATAATATATGTTTAGAAATGCAATAAGAAAAAACACACATATTAAATGCACATTTTGTAATAAAATATGCCTTAAAGGTGTCTTCTAAAGGTTTTATAGTTACTTATCTCCCTGACATCTGGTTGGAGGGTGTTCCACAGGAACGGAGCCACTATCAAGAAGGCCCTCTGCCTGGTTCCCTGTAACTTCACTTCTCACAGTGAAGGAACTGCCAAAAGGCCCCTTGGGGTTTTAGATCTGAAGCTTAAACTAGCAGGCCTGCCATTATTACACACAGCATTGCCCTTAGTATTGCTATCTATCAGAAATGTAAGCTGACACATTTTTTTCTCTGAGGCCCCAAAAAACTTGCTTAAATATTTTATCAGAGAACCCTTTCAACTAAGTACACTTAAGAAATCTTATAAATGAAAATATGCCTAAAATATGTACAGATTTCATATAATCATAATATTGTAGAGTTGGCACATCTAGTCGAACAGCCTGCAATCCAGGAATCTTTTGCTCACTGTGACCCTGAGATTAAGAGTCTCATGCTCTACCCACCAAGCCATCAGAATGCACAGACCTCCAGCTTTAAAACTTCAAATGTGGTCATTTGTAACCAAATCAAACCTTGTTCTGTTATCTTTCTTTCATTTGCTACATTAATCTTGTTGTAGGGACTCATTTTTCCACCCTAAACCCTGTTGGGTCCATTCCTGGTACCAGATCTTGGCTAAGAAGAAAAGTACCAAGAGCAACTGTCTGTGGGAAGATTTAGAAGTCCCTCCCAGGCTCTAAAAATGGGACCATAAATTTATATGTGCTTGGGGAAGACCCTGCAGCAATCAAGTGCAGTTTGGTTCTAAATAATTTTCATATAAAATGCTTTCAGTGTTGATAAGTGCAATTTATTGTGCTCTGCACAGTTCAGTCAGAAATATGATTTTGTTATACAACAACAGACATAGACCAGCTTTAGTAAGATTGTAGGTAAGAGAACAGGCGAAGAGCCCTGCTGGATCTGACCAAAGGCCTAACTAATCCAGCATCCTGTTTTCCACACTGGCCAACTAGATGCCTACAGGAAGCCCAATAAGCATAATAGCCCTCTCCCTCCGCAATAGGCAATTCTAAAGCAAGCTGCCTCTGCTCTTGGTGGCAACTTATGTGGAGTCGTCTTGAGTCACACCTAATAGTAGCATCTTGGTAGCACTGGCAAATTTAATATTTGTAACTACATCATGTCTGTCCTTCCTAAGGCTAGTTGTTGTTCTTTACAGCATAATTTTTACAACTGATTTTCCCTTAGAAACCAACAAACAACCTGTCATTTTGAGTAACTAAAATAGGACATTAACAGGGAAGTTTGTGTATGTGCTCTGACAGAACAAGCATTCAATAAAACCTTTTTGTGGCGGTCTCTCTCTCTCTCTCTACGAGGTTTGGTATGTTTGTTTTTGTTTGTTTGTTTGTTTGTTTTTCCATCAATATTTTCTTTCTGTAACCAATACATATTGTTAAGTATGAGTTCTGTAAGTATGAGTTCTATAAATACTTGCTATTCAATAGCCTGTCCTTCATTTTTGAGACACTGAACAAATCTGGGGAGGGGGCCTGAAATGGGCAAGCCTTTAGTGGCAGTTCAATTGGTTACCTTAACCTGGAAGAAACAGAATGTTCAAACTAGGAATTTTGTCACATTGATTTTGACTTTTTTGAGCTCCCAATACAAACTGGCAATGACAAAATGGTTGGGTCAACATGCCCTTTACCAGTGCTGGGTCACTGGCAAATCCCAATCCTTCTGCCTTCTGCTAAAAGGCAATAAAATCTTAGCCATTTGTCATGACTCAGGTGCATATCTATGCCCAATACCCAATATTTATTCTCTCAGGAAATCACACAATTTTTAAGATGTCAGAAGCCAGTTCAGTTTGATAGGCTGCCCATCTTCGGTGACATGTTGAAATGTCCATAGTGACCCATCTTCTGCTCCAAAGAACAGGTCATGCTACAAAACTAGTCACATGACAGACTTAACTTGGAGCAAAGGCATTATTTGTAGATCAAAGAATGCAACAACTTAAATCAACTGTGTTTATGAAGCCAGCACAGCATATAAGATGCACATACTAAAGTAAAACCACAGAATGTCATAGGTTGTTTTTTTTCATAAATGCATTTATGAAGAAACCCCCCCAAAATTCACAGGATAAAACACATGTTGAAAGCACGACTTCCCTTTAAAACCACTACTGAATGCAGCTAATTTATATTCTATCTGAAAGCACATATTTTATGGCTGCATTATAGTAACCAAATACCTCTGAATCACATGAAAAATACTAGTTTCATACTATCATACTACACTATTAAGAAATATGTGTTTCTCGGTTATAAAAGCTGGATTCAAAAAGATTATCCTTCTGAAATGTAGCCAAATAATATTTAATTCGGAAGTCCATTAAGAAGGATATCAAATGCACACCAGTTACCTTGTCAGCTGGAATATTTCCCATTTTTATACATCCCATCCAATTCTATCTCAACCTAGAAGCAGTTTAAAGCATCTTCAGCACATATATAACAGAACAAAAAACATATGAGTCTCAATACGGGCAGACTGTACATATTGCTTTCTCTGTTTTAAAAGGAACAGCTTTATCTCCCCCCAGCAAACAGTACAAAGGGCCAGTCTAATATTATTTTCTCTCTGGGCCAGGAGACTTCACTGTAGCTCATGTATATAGCAACTTGCCATGTGGATCCTCAGGATCACGCTGGATCACTCTGGAGGACTCCATCATTGGAGAGCTGATAGCAATGTTTCCCAGCCATGCAACAGGCAGAAGTATAGTGTCCATATGAAGTACCGCTCAATTCTGCCTTTAGAAGAACAGTTCTCGCACATCTGGCTGACTTATAAAACAGCAGCTGCCGTGAGAAACACTCAAGCTCTAAGGAAGCGCATTATAGAGAGAAATGCAAAGTGCAAGGCACAACTGCAGCTATGTTTTTAGTCTAACCCAATTATAGAAGTAGTAACAGGAGTTGGGTGGGAAACACCTTGCTACTTTCATTCAAATCTTTTGCAGAATAGCATGAGAAGTAGAACAGACTTCAAAGCAAATGTAATAACTGTCCATAGACATAGGGGCAAGGTACTTACAGCTGAAGATACTTGGAGGTGGATGCTCTGTTACAAGCAGACAGTTCTCTTCATCACTGTTATCCCCACAATCATTTTGTTGGTTACAGACCAGTGAGCCAAGATACAAGCATTTGCCACTGGTGCAGGTGAATTTGCACTCTGAAAAGTACAGCAGAAGAAAAAGGAAGATGTGAGTACTTTTTAATTTGTTCTTTCATTGTCTATCAAGGTTAAAAACTATTTAAATTAATTCAGCTCTACATGTGGGGGATGATGTAAAGGATTCTTTTTCTTCCTATTTGACCTTTGGAGTCCTGTATTGCAGTACAGTTTAATAACCATCTTAATTACTGATTATTTAAATTGCACAAGAAATTACAAAATGGCAATATGCAGCATAAACAAGTTAGGCACTTATGTTTTGAAATTATACAGAATTATAGCCCAGGTACCAATTCACAATTCACACAGTGAGGTTTTCCATATTATAATTTACAACTGTCATCCACGACTGTTAGATTGTGTGCAACCCATCAGAACTGCAGAGTCTTCTCTTTTGTTAAGTCCCATCTTGCTTTTCATGAGTTAGTAGATGCAGAAGTGATCATTACAGCTTATCACATACATCACACACGGGTATTGGCCTTAAGTCTCTGTGTTTCATTTTAACAGCCCAATTCAGTGGAAGTTAGTTGTGTTTTAGAACTACTGAAATCAATAGGACAGATTAGATGCTACAATTTTTTGTGCATCTCTGAATCAGAGCCATTCTCTCGAATTCTTTTAAAAACCAAGGCTTCAGGCTTGCATGGTTCCTAAGGTAAGTATTTAAAATAAACCTGCAGAAAGCAGCTATCAAAAGAAGAGTTTGAAAAGAGGTTACTTATATATGTGCATATATCCATTTAACGGATTTATAAAGTGTCCCTCATCACGTTGTAATTCCATGGCAGTTGTCAATAAAATAACAAAGACAAGATACAATAAATGCATCAAAGCAGTACAAACAGAATTAATATAATACCAAACAGCCAAAAAGAGCAGATTAATCATAGACTAAGCACCTGTTCCATTTTTTCCCAGTCCAGAATCTGACACATATGTGGAACTCCAAGTGCTTTGTACAGTAGATGAAGCTTGGTAAACACAAGGAGCTATTTTCCTTTCCATACCCAGAAACAAGAACACAGATTGCTAAATCCAGGATCGTGATAACTAAATCTGCATTTCATGATTATTATTTTTTTAAAAATATTTTGAAGCTTTTCACATTTGAAAGTGTCAGTTGCAGAGCAGGAACAGTACAGCCCCCCTACAAACTGTATTTAATATATTGATTACTTGCTACTAAAATATGCAGAAAACTGGTGAAATTGCTTTGTTTAATTTCAAGTGTGCACTGGGTGTACATTCAAAAATTAAGTTCTTTGCAAAGCTGGTTGCTTTTAAACCACATTCGGCATCTAGGACAGTGGGAAGTGAGGTTTTAGAAATTATATATAATGTATACTTTATTTGAATCCATCCCAGGCAAGAGCGGTCTGCTTGTGTGTCTGCTTGGAATGCTGCCGGCTTTGGACAAGACATAATAATCATTAGTTCCTGTCCCTTCATTAAAACAAGGCTTTAAAGCTGCAAAATGTCTGAGCTTTGATACTGTAGTATGCACGAATCCATCCAGGCCCATAAAATTATATCTCTGCCCACCTTTCTCAACTGCCAGATGGAGATTAACAAACTGGAGGACTGCCACAGTCGAACAGTCACTGTTTCACCCTATGTGCTCAATTCCCAAATGTCAGTATTGCCAAGCTGCTGAATACATTTCAAGATCTTCCTTAGCTTGGCAAAAAAAAAAGCTTAGCCCAATTGGTTCTAGATTTTCAGTTTCCTATCATTATTTCAGATTAAAGGAATGTTTTCTTAAATAAAGGCTGATGAGGAAAAGAGCCTGCTTTTCATTTGCAAGGGTCCAAAAGCCTTAATTAAATGTACCGAAGAGTAATAATATGCACTACTTCAAGGCCTGCAATCCTACAGAGTGTAATAAGGGATACATGGAAGGATTTCAGCACAGGAGAATCATAGATAGCCCTGAAATCCACATCTTATTAGCTTTCAACCACTTTAGGTCAGTTGTTACTGCCACTAGGGGTGCCAACCTGAATAAAATATTGGAGGGGTATAATCGATTGCATGATGTGGCACATGCACACCATCTGAATGGCAATGCCCATCAACTTTGGGGGCAGGGGTCCCTAGCAGTTGGTTCTACCACCAATGTTTCATGACTACCACCATGTTTCAAATGCACAACTGAAGCTGGGAGATGGCCTCCCATCCCAGTGCCATACTAAGACAGTTCACTGCTTGGACCCAGTCACAAATGGTGAGACTACAACAGCTCTCTGCTGAAAACTTAACAAGTCTTGCTTGTACCATTCAGACTATTCATGCCTCCACCATTCTCTCTTTCATGAAGCCACTTATAATAAGTCTACTTTTTAGCTAAACTCACTTGTGCCCAAGGCCAGGAAGGAAGGAAGATAGACAGACAATGCCACTGAAATCCATATACTCAGAAGAGCGGTGAACAGACTACAGGCTTATGAGAGCTACTTACGTTTTTTACCAAAACCCAGAGATCTGCCAACTGAAGGCAGGTACGAAACACAAACACTTAGGATTAAGGAATGCCAAGCCCAGAAATGTATTAGGAACATCAGAACTGTAAAAGGCGAAAGATTTATACGATCTGAAGAGAAACCAGAGTATGGGGGGCCACTAGGGGGCGCATTGGAAGATGGCCGACAATACCATCTCTCCGATCCACACAGGGTAATTAAGAGGCTGTTATGGGAGTAGGCAGCCTCCCTTGTTGCCCCAAGGAAATGGGGAACACTGCCCTTGCCTGCTGTGCCCATAAATCACCCCCTAATTCGAAAGAAGGGGGTGAGGGCCCTAGGCAGAATGCCCCTGTGTGGACATCGGCTCTCCTGGAAGCTGTCTCTGATTGCGCACTAGTTGCAGCAATTTGGAATAATTAATTACAAAAGAAGCAAATGCACATATTTCAAGTGAAGAAGGGGAGTGAAGTCTGCTAATTTAAGTGACCTCTGCGAAAGAAGACGATGGGCTGGAGAAACAGGAATATTTTATGATGAAGATACACCAAAGGCGGGGTATGTTGACAACGGGGCTGAATGGGGGAGGGGGAACCTTTTTTACTTTCCTTCTATGTGATTTACAAGAACCCCTCCTCATTAGAACCGTCGGTTGAACTGACCCAAGCAGGATGATTAAGGTCTGTGTGGAGATAAACTTTAACCAAAGTATGTTTTATGGAGACCGAGAAGCAATAAGAGCTTTTGGGAATGGCGCAGCAATTAATTTGGAGTCGCCATCTTGCCAAAGGATTTATAGCCGGGAGGAAGAATGGATTTGTTTTCAGACTGCATTCCTAGTGAATCTCCTCAGAGGTTTTGAGAAAGGAGGCAGATTGGTGAAGATTAATGACGCTAAGACTGTTTTGATGTATGGAAGTGATGTTATATGGAAAACGTCTGGATATGGCTACTGGATAAAAAAAAAAAATATCCACGCAGGATTACAAACTGTTCTAACCAGCTTGCGGAGACTATCAGAGGTCACAAAGAGAAAGGAAAAATATATGAAAATAAGAGCAAGAGATGTGGAAAAATAATAAGAAAGGACTGGATAGTACTGTGAACATCATAAGGTTAGATTTGTGGACATTAAAACAGCAGTAAGAAGCAAGAAGTTGATTGGATCCCTTCTGAACTTGAAATATGGGTACCCCCAACAAAAATTTAAAATTCGGCTGTATAATTTGGAATTTATGTAATTTGGTTTGATTTGATGTGATTGGTCGGTTAATAAAAAATTATTATTATTTTTAAAAAAAGGAACATCAGAACTGAACTCACAGTTCTGCTACTCAAAAATCCACTCCTAGTTATATTCCCCACCCCTACCCCTGCCAGCTTTCTTCATGCCAGTAATGCAATTAAGGATAGTGGGGGGCAGAGAATCATTTTGATTGTTATTGTTAAACAATTGAGAGTACAAAATTATTTCCAATCTATTGCAAATCACTCATAGATCTTTTAGTAGATCCCAATCTATATTCTGCCTGCCCCTGATACTAACACATTAGTCTCTTTTGAACTAGAATATATATGCAGCATGGGTCAGGAAATGTCAACAATAATAAAAAACTGTTGGTCTAAATGACATTTTGAGCTAAGTCTCTCCTATTCCAAAGTCTTTTCCATGCACCAGTAGTTTCAGATACTCTTAATAAATGAAGAACATCTGACTTCCACATATATACACTATTGTATGAAAACCCTATCTTAAATGTCTCTCAGCTCTTTGAAATTACTTACGGGTATTTGCTTTTTTCATAAATCTTTGGAGACACTTCCCCCTTGTTTTAAACCTTTATAAACAGATACACATACAAACAATTCTCTTAAAATCATATACAGGTCTACTCAAAAATAATCCCCATCAAATTCAATGGTGCTTACTCCCAGGTAAGTACTACAGGCGTGCAGCCTTCCTTTCCCATTCATAGTAGTGTTTCAGTACTAATGACTGAAATTTCCCTCTCCCCCCCCTCCAATAACAGGAGGGAGGATTTGTTTAAAGAAATCAAGCCTAGTTAGGGTGCAGTGATTTAAATCAAGGCAATTTAAATCATCAAGAAAAAGGGAAAATTTAAGTCAATTTTCCAACTGCATGATTCTGTACAAGTAGACATACAAATTTGTTGCTATAACAAATTAAAGCATATCTGTTTGCAACTAAACAGAGCTATTATGCTACCAAGCATGCAACATACTTTTTTTGTACTATAGAAATTACGGTAAATATGCCTAGGAAAACAACCTGAGAACATGAGGTTTCCAGTTTAGCCCTCTTCATGAGCACCAAGCAACGCCATTCACTTGGCCTATGAGCCCAACTAAATGTGATGAACGGGCCATGGCTATTATTCACTGAATTTCTTACCCGCCCTTCATCATATTTTCCAAGAATTACTCTAAGAACACAACCTTCTCAAGCTGGTAAGATGGTGGCAAGATGAGCTCCTCATACATTGTGGCATCTGGGCAAGTTGGGTCATCCAAGGCCATCCAAGCCTACGACCAGAACTTGGAATCTGACTCTGGGCCATACCAGGTAGATACTCCATCACAATGGTGACAATTTCCTGGGGCTCATCATATAACTGGAAGCCTCTGCAATCAAACAGATTTCCTTTGGGTTCTGCTGATCCAGATAAATTCAGAAGCAATTCCCTCACTATCCAGGGAGCAGGCTAGGATAGCAAGGATCATTCTGTGACTAACAAAAATTGAAGAGGCTGTTAGGAATCACGTCAGTTGTCTCAAACTTGAACTGGTAAGGAAATCAGAACCAACCCAGGGTGCATAATTGTGCCTAATGACATACCAAAGAGATCTCAATAAATTGAGTTGTAACACAGCTTGTCTAGACAGGGGGGGGGGGAGGGTGATCTAAGTTTTAAAGATAATCCAGCATGACTGTGTTTTATAGATAACTTTTCAAAGCTATTCCACTTCTACTTTCAAGTGGCAATCAGCAATCCTAGCTGGTCAGTTACAGAGCAGCCCCTAACCCCTATAGGTAGGAAGTATTAACAGCTATGGATTAAAAGATTAGTTGGATTTTAAAAAAAATCATTAGGCTTGCATCCCTACAAAGTCCAAAAACAACAAAACAATTTCATCAGATATTAAACTGATTATTACTGCTGGTGTGAATGGGCACTGTGCTTAGTTTGCACACATTTGTGTCCCAATTGAATTGCTACTTACCATACTGCGTGCATTTCATTGCCATCTAATCCCAACTTTTATAAATTTCCCCCTCTACACCAAATAAAGAGAGGTGCCTGCAGGAACTCCAGCTTTTCAGCGGTGTGACCTTTCCTGCCAAGGGGAGATTCTGGCTGTCAATGACAGACTGAATAAAACAACTTTGCACCAACTTTGGAAAAATGCTCCGGCTCTGGTGATCCTTCACGAGAAGAGAGTTTAATAAAAGTGAGGGTAGAGGTAGGTTCTCTAAAACCTATTGGCTTCCATGAGATTTAGGTAGCCTAAATGTCTGCAGAACTGCAGCATAGAGCATTTTTTGGATTAAAAAATGGCACCTTAAAGAGTGCCCAGAAGGCAATGTTCAGCCGATAGGGTAGCTTCATTAGAAAGCAAGCCATTGCATTCTGTGTAAGCTGCAGCTTCGAAACAAATTGTTCTTAAAGAAACCCTCTCTTTTAAAAAACGTAATAAATACATATAGTAAGTAGGTTTTTGGATAAGTACCAAAGAAACTGTGGCCAAAGAATTTGATACATATATACCTTGATGGGGCGGTAATCATTAAATGCTGAACTGTGAAATGTAATGCCATCATTATTTTCAATGCTTATTTAACACATGCTGTGTCTACTCACCCGTATACAATCCCATCCCATTACATTACGGTTAGTGCTTTCAGACTTTCCTTTGCACTAGGCTTCATAATACAAACAGCAGCACCATTGTTTTATCATCAAGTTCCACATAAGGCACTTTAATTTACAGGTAAATGCTGCCTGTTTTTGTTTGTTTGTTTGTTTGTTTGTTTGTTTGTTTGTTTTTTAATAAGGTCAGCTATGGGGGGGTAGGGGTAGGGTATTGATAGACATCAGTATTTAACAGCCTTGAAATTCTTGGCTGACGATATAAATAGTATCATATACTAAGTGTGCATCAGTTTGGTGGGTACTCTAAACAACTAGATTAATTGCGGGGATTCAGGGAAGGTTCTCACATCCCTGGGTTGGACTGCACCATTAAAAAGGCATGTCAAGCCAGGTCAGGGATCAACCATCTAAGTAGCTCTCCCCCCTTGTTTTTTTGTTCCCCAAAAAGTTAAAACCTGCAACCTCCCTGTCCCCCAAAACAAGCACACTTCTTTGTGAGAAAGAAAATGAAACTGACTGGGGAAACACTAAGAGGTCAAGAGGGGAGAAGCTTTAAAGCATGGACTGTGCCTGGAAAGAGCGGAGGAAAGGTAGGTGTGGATAAGGCTTTAGTTTGTTTCAAAACGGCATGAATACTGACCTGGCCATACCCTCTGACATGCAAATTACTTATTCATGGTTCAGGATGTCCAGGGAAATGTCTATAGACACTAATTGTTAGGAAATGGTTTGGAAGGAGAAACCCATCAGAGCCCAGGAAAGATGACATATCTTCCCCTCTCCCAGGAAAGGGGGACTGGAAAAAGGACTGGAAGCAGTAGAAGGAGGAAAACAGAAAATCAAGACATGGACACAGAGAGAAAGTGAGCTGAAAACCACTGTTTAAACTGAATTCACCTAGTGGGGTGCGAGCATCTCTTTCTGGGGATCTGGTGTGAGATAGTGGTCAGGAGTCTGCTAAGGACTAAGACCATAAGAAGAGCCTGCAGGATCAGGACAGTGGCCCATCTAGCCCAGCATCACAGTCACCAGCCAGACGTCTAAAGGTAAAGGGACCCCTGACCATTAGGTCCAGTCGTGACCGACTCTGAGGTTGTGGCGCTCATCTCGCTTTATTGGCCAAGGGAGCCGGCGTACAGCTTCCGGGTCATGTGGCCAGCATGACTAAGCCGCTTCTGGCAAACCAGAGCAGCACACGGAAACACCGTTTACCTTCCCGCCGGAGCGATACCTATTTATCTACTTGCACTTTGATGTGCTTTCGAACTGCTAGGTTGGCAGGAGCAGGGACCAAGCAACGGGAGCTCACCCCATCACGGGGATTTGAACCGCCAACCTTCTGATCGGCAAGTCCTAGGCTCTGTGGTTTAACCCACAGCGCCACCCGCGTCCCTCCCTATACTTTCCAGTAAGCGGTATTTGGAAGCATTGCTGCCTCCAACCATGGAGTCAGTGCATAGCCATGAAGGTTTGTAGCCACTGATAGCCTTTAGTTCCATTAATCTGTCTAATCCTTTTTTTACAGGCATCCGAGTTGGTGGCCATCACTGCCTCCTGTGGGTGCAAATTCCATAGTTGTGAGCTGTCCATGTGGGCGGGGTGAGCTGGGGCAAGGCACGCTACATGGAGCCTCGCCACCACCTCCCCATCAGCTGTAGGGCGGCTGAGGGAGAGACAGCGGGCAGACACAAGCCCCACACTGCCCTTTCGGGTAGCATGGAGCCTGCAGGTGCCTGAGCCACCAAGTCATTCCCAGGAGAGACGCGTGGCTCGGGCACAATGTAGGTCCCACAGTAAGTGCTGCCCTCCGCTGTTGGCGCCCAGTGCCCCCAGCCCCCCCAGCTGCGCCTCTGCATGCCAATCACTGAGCAATGCCTGCAATGTCCCAGCTCCAGCTACCATCTGTTTCCACAGCCAGCTCACAAAGCTCACCAGTAACACCTATCTCCCCTGATCACTTCTTACCAATGGTCTAGTATTGCTTCACCTCATTTGTCACATGCTGTTGTGTGAAAATTTAAAGGCTGTTGTGTGAAAATTTAAAGGTAGACCTTATTCTCCAGGTTTCTTACCTAACAGCCAAAAACAGTAGCCAGGAAGAAGCAATGAATAAAATAATATGTTGCTCTTCTGGCCTCTACATACTCATCAAAATAGCAGGGTAGTACAGATGGGAACTAGAAGTTTAACAGATAGATAGATAGATAGATAGATAGATAGACACACACACACACACACACACACACACACACAGAGGAGGAACTTTATCACAAAGTACACAATTTGAAAAATAATGAAGTAGCAATGGACTGTACTCAGAAAACACATCCCCACATATGGTAAACAGTTTGGGCAGCTACAACATGTTCAGAAAACCAGTAACTTGGCAGTGTGATCTTCACAAAACCACAATGTCCCTGAGGAGCACATAAAAAGTTCTGAAAAATAAGAAATAGCTTATGAAAGTCAGTCTGTCTATTAGAGAAAGTAAGGGTCTTTGGATAAATGTGACTATGCAGTCAGTGAAACAGTACAATTATATAATTTTGTGCCATGAGCTGAAATTAACTTCACTTCTTTTTGGACAGTGCCGTCAGAAGTAGACATGCACTCCTAGGTACGTGAGGACTGCAGTCCGGTCTATAATCCTTCCCTCGAAATCTAGGGGGAAAGAAATCTAGAAGGAAGTCAAATTCATAGCCCCCAACCAATTGATCACTAAAAAGGAAGTAACAGTCCAGAATAAAAAAGTTATAGGAAGAAAGTTTGCATCTTCAGTTACTCCTTTAAAAACAGATATAAATAGAGGCATGAGACTGGACTGTATCCCTTCACAATGAAGATATTTTATGGAAACAGCTGGTACACAGTGCATGAGATCATTAGACAAAAGTTTGTATCTTCAATATCAGCAAAAGAAATTAAGGGAAATTTAGGCTGTGTACACAACATACTTTTAAAGACCCCCCCCAAAAAAAAGAATCCTGGGAACTATAGTTTAACTCTCACAGAGCTACAATTCCCAGCACCCTTAAATTACAGTTCCCAGGATTCTTCGGTGTAGATGTGCTTAAAATGTACATGCAATCTTAACTTCTAAATATCTGCTTAATATCTGGAAAAAAAGAGAAGCCATAAACCATCTCATGTCCTATAATGGAATGAACATATTTAACATGCTATAATTATTTTACTATCACGGTGAGAAATTAATCACCCCAGTCACTCTAGCACACAAAATTAGTTTAACCCTAAGTGTCAGCTTCTAGACTGAAACAATGTTGCATGACAAAAGCTGGGTGTTCATATATGTGTTTTGAGCCAAAACAATTTCAGGGTATGCCAAATAATCACACACCTGTTAACGTCAATTTTTGTGCTCTAATCATGTGAATTTAACTACTTCCAGCACCTCCAGCTGTTGATCATGAGCAGATGCAGAGCAGCCATAAGGGAAATCTCTTAGAATTTCAGCATCACTGATCAAAAAGTGGCAATGAAGAATCTCCCGGGTCCCACAATAAGCCAGTCCTTGAGTATAGCAAAATAATAATGCTGTTTGTTATCAACCAGCAAATGGTATAGTAGTGCCACAACTGACATTTGGCATCCATTATTTTATCCTGCAGATAGCTCATTTGTCCCCACTCTTCTAAACCGTTCCCTAAATTGCTACACGTCAAGATATACTTTCCTCTCATTGGAATTATTAAACTGAATGAACGATAACTCTGAGTCTGCCTCTGTTCTGTTTGTGACTCTGCTCAGATGAAATACATGAGGCCAATAATCAAAACACCAACAGCAAGTTCAGAACAGGCTTACAGTAGCACATGTGGACAGTCTGTTCAGAGATGCTGAGTAGGGGTGGCTTCTCTCACACACATTTCACATCTCAGTGCTCAACAGAGCTTAAACCATGAACTTCCTGAATTCAGTAACATTATGGTTGCAGTTCTGCCTGGTGGTACACAAAATGTGCTTGCTGTAATGGCTGGTATGGACAGCCTATTTCACCCATGCAAACCTTCACAGGAGATTGCAGACATAATGAAAGTGCATGTACTAACTTACCAATACGTTAGGTTCACAAGTTTGGTAGCGTTACCAACACCAACGTAATTGCCTATGCAAACATATCTGGTTTGCACAGCCTCACATTCATACGGAGAAAAGTAGCAATATGTGAACTAAAAATAAATGGATACAACAGATCGTAAGACTGATCATGAGAGACGGCCTTCTTGGTGATTGCTTCCAGAATTTGAAAATTCCCCCCTAGAGCAGTTAGACTGGCTCCCTCCTTGTGGTCCTTCTACTGACAGGTAAAAGACTTTCTCGTTCCAGCAGGCTTTGGGGAACTAGCTGCTTTTAACAAAAGGGCTGTGTGGATTTGGAATTTTAATAGATAGTTTTAATTCTATCAATGTTTAATTGCTTTTAATTATTGCTTTTGTCTATGTTTTTAGCTGTTCTTATTTTTATCTGTAAGCCACCTTGAGTCCCTGTCAAGAAAAAAGGCAGGGTATTAATAAATGGATTATGATAATGATGATGATAAGACTGTAGTGATTCCAATTTTCCAGCAGCTCAAGTATATACTGGAAAATGTAATCATGTATTGGAAAAGGGTAAACATATAAATACGTATTGCGTTTTTTAGGGGGATATTACTTTTTTCAGGGACCTTCCTCTTCTATACTGAGACTGCCATGAAGTTGTTACATAACTTCCCCTTATTTACCTTCCTGATCTTTTTCAAACTAACAAAATCTTTTCTTGGTATCTCAAGCAACTAGGCCAACACAGCAAGCAGAGTTAGAATGGGTTGCTAAATACTGGGTCAATGTGATGATCAATCCGACACCATCACAAACCAGACACACAAAATGCACTGGCTGCTTTGCCTCACACACTGATCCACAATGGCATATTTCTATGTGCCAAGGAGGCGTTAACGTAACGCTGTTCCGCAATGAAATTTATAATCACCTTTGCAGACTTTAACTTTTATAAATGTTTCAAAGTATTGCTGACATTTACAACACATTTTGCATTCAGTGCTTTCTCCCTCTCTTTCCCAACAGCATGTTTCTAATTTCTAGAGCTGTCAACCAATTAAAGATTTGAATCAATTAACTGTCTGGCTTCTAAGTGGCTAATCGATCTGTTAACCAATTATTTTTTTTAAAAAACACACATATTTCAAAATTTCAATAAAGGTGACTCAGTCAGACCTTTGAATAAAGATGACAATCTCTCCAAACTGCCAATACAGTTTTGAAATACTCACTGAACATTGAATACAGGCCAGAAAATGGAACCAGCTTTAAGCTTATTTTTCATGAGATTTGCCCCATATGCTACCCTTTCCTGCCCACCCAAGTGCTGTTGAGAATTCCAGACTGCGTAGTGGAGTTGATAAACTCCCTGCACAAAACATGCACAAAAAAAGCACAAAGCTTGCTACATGAACCACACTGATGCATCTTGACGTATTTCTCTTGCAACACAGGTGTGAACTTAAAAACAGAATGGGGGTTCTTCAATAACTTTCAAATTACTCAGCATTTGCTACTTGTCAGATCCAGTAATCAGAGGACAAATTTAAATTTGGAGTTAAGAGCTTTTGTGGAACCGTTGTATAGAAAGTGGGCTTCTCAGGTCAAAATGATCCCTCCTCTTAACACCCAGAGCAGATCACGGTAGTGATCTCTTCTGTTGTGAGTCCATTCCTTGTTTCAGTTACACACACTGTTGTGACAGTAATCCATGCCTGTATGCTATGTGGGGTTTCTAGAGCTCTGGAATTTTATGCAGCAAAAGAAAATAAAGGGATAGTAAGTGGGTCAAAATTAGAGGGTTAAACCACTTTGTCCCATTTATCGTTTTCTGTACTTTACCTTTAATAAAACATCTAAAGATTTTAGTGACTCCCTTGAACATACTTGGCATGAACAAAACAAAGTTATATAGCTCCAGATTCAGTTTTTCATGCCCTCTTATTTCATAAGCGGTTCAAGTGCTGGAATATTCTGAAGCCATGTGAGCACTTTTCAGCAAATATGCACAAGTCAAAGGCTGCAAAGATCCGTTTATTTTATTATCTTGCAGTATCTATAAGACGAAGACAGGAACTGGCAGCACAATCTGATGGCATGTTTTGTGACCCTGCCCAGTTGTAATATATGGAACTACTAGGAAGTAATTCCCACTATTTGCAATGGAGATTAGTTTCTACTGTGTTCAGGACTACAGCCTGAAAGTTTAAACTATGGATGGTGTGTGCTGTAGTAGTTCTGAACAAGAGAGTTTTTAAACCAGAGAAGACAATTTATTTTAATTACTCCATAATTATCACCAAATGATGCTTTTACATTCCAACAAAGTGATCTAAATATGAAATTTGATAGAAGAATGTTATTTTAGCACTAGCCTGTATTTCTAGACAGTGTTCCACAGTTACTAAGTGTAAAAAAAAGAATTTTTATCTGCTACATATCATTTGATGATACTTAAGAGACTGCATTTACTTTTAATTTATATCTCAATTGCTGCTATATCACTCTTTATTACAGGCCCAATGAAAATATATAAAGTTGATAGTCTTGCATAAGTCACAGTACATCAGGAATTATTTGTGAAAATGATCTGCTTCTTTTTCAGAGGGGAATAAGAAATGGGAAGGTTTATTATGAAAATCTGTATCATGCAATGAGTCAAGATCAAATTTATCAGTCAAAGTGAGATAAATTGTGATTAGGGTTTTGCAGTATGAAATAACAGCATCCAACTTAAAAGACATTGTCAAGGTCTGGCATGTTCTATCTAAAATTGTCGGGTTGCTGACTGTCAGCCTCCCAAGGTTTCTATATCTAATGAAAGAACAGATCCACTGGGACTTCTGGTGGCAAGATTAAATTTGGTTAGTTTAAGTCTACATGCTTGGGACCAGAAAACAAGTCTCAGGAGATCATACCTCTTTGCTTATTTATGTATTTAAAGCATATTTACCCTGCTGTAAAGCCAAAAAAGACTCCCAGGGTGGCTGACAAAGATAAGTAACAAGATGTTTCACACATACCTCTAATGGCACATGATGGTAGCAGACCCACTTAAAACTTGACATAAAAAGTGGGAGGTGGAACAAAACGGGAGGGAAGTATTTGCCCGTGCACACACACACTAATTTAAAATATATCGATAATCAGATCCTTTCATTTGTAGATCTAGAGCCCCAGGACTGAAATTGACCAGATTTGAAATTCACAACCCTGTGATATTAGACTATCCTGGAATTATCAGATATATACTGCCAGAGGAAGAAAAGACTAGTAGCCAGTACTATTTTTCTAGAAAGAGGTGGCAGAGCTCACCATGAACTTCTCCCTTGTTCTCTTAGAATGGCAATGCCGCCCACCTGAGAGGTGCTCTGGAGCTGAGCTCTGGATGGGGGGGGGAGCCCTGTTAGTAGCGTTTAAATTTCACAAGTATCATCGCAACTGTGCGTGCCTGTGTAACAAACATTCCACACTTTCGAAATTTTAGCTGGCAACCATATCGCAAAACAGCACCTATCAACACACACATATTTATTAACCCAGAACATCCAGACAACAGTGTACTACAAGCAGATGCCTGCCCGGCAAATCTCTCCAGATGACTCAGGTAAGAAAAACAAGCCAGAAACCAAACAAAACAAAACCCTAAGGATCTTTAGCTAATCTGAGCAGGCTAAAGATTCCTTTCTGACCTCGGATATGTATTGGGTTGCCATAATTTGCCCTTTGTCCAAGTTTGCTATGGTCCCATTTCAGCTGTGAACAAGAGTCATGTGTATAGCCAGACAATCATTTATCAGAACATTTATCATAACATCAGTCTTTCCAGCTAGTCATCAGAATAAAGGAGGCTACCCAGCACATTGCCACAACACATAAAATGGATTGCATTTTAACCCAATAGTCCTAAGAGCCAAATTCTCTGAGAAGCACTCAGCGGCTTTGAAAAGGTGGTGTTTTTTTAACTCCCCCAATTACAAAATGTTCGTCCGTGCTACCTTTTCAAACCACATTTGCTACATGTGTTACAGTCTGCTGTATCTTCTCTCCAATGCCATGTGAAACACATTAAGCAGTTTCTTTCACCGCAGAATTATTCTGGCAAGCAAACTGCATTTCTCCAACGAGAAAGAAAATATGCATTCCTTTACGAGCAGAACAGATTCCTTAAAACAGAAATGGCGAACCTGTGACCCTCGATGTTGTTGGACTCCCAGCTTCCATCAACCCCAGCCAGCATGGCCAATGGTTAAAAAAAAAATTAATAAAAGTGAGCTGTATTCCAACAACATCTGGATGGTCACAGATTCCCCACCCCTGCTTTAAAATAAGCCACAGTGAATTTTCGCTGAGCCAACCATTTTCTCACTTTACTGGCAGGTCTCACATCTGTCCAATGTCTTGCCTGGAAGAACTGAGGGGCAATATTTGTAACAGTGTACACAGAGCATTTCTTTCAAGATAAACAGATCAAGTATAATAAGACTCAGGAGGAGGGGAGGGGAAATAGTGCGTCATCTGCAATTTCCATTTTTTCCATTTAAATCAGGAACTGATTGAATACACAGCCGGGCTCCATATTCATCTTCCGCCAGTATAAATTACTGGTTTGTATAGTCTAAGCCTCCAGGATAAACATACAATTTCTGAATCACTCATATCCCAAACAAGCATTTCATGCTTTTCTGAGCCACTAAACTTGCCCTGTTTACATAGCCCCTTCTCTCATAGCCCACAACCTATATACAAGCTATCTACATTCAACTGTCATTGTACGAAACTGTTTCACCAATGAAGCTCTCAGAAGCACTGATTGTGCACAGATGTTTGTTCCAAAGATACATTCTTTGTGACTGTGCTCATCTTTAAAAAAATTAAAAAAGCTGAATTCCTTATTTACCCCACAAAGCTCCCTTTCTGACTGCGCCCTTAAATCAAATGGGAGTAGCTTAAGGGAGAACACAAATGTCAAAGCAGTCAGAAAGCTGGCCGTCTTCCTTCCCTCAAAAAATAATAATCAAAATATTCCAAAATTAGACAACACAGCATTAGGAAATAAAGTCAGAGCAGGAACAGAATGAAAGACTCAGTGGACAGCTCACACTTCCCTGGAGTTTCTCTGTTCTTTCCTGTATACCATCTGTTCACATAAATCCATGCTCTGCCAATTATTTTTGCCATCTCTGATTTATTCAAGCAAACTATTACCTGTTGTAATAATATTAGAGTAGGCTCAGACACATCCCCCCTCCCTGCTGAGCGAGGTGATATTTTCACAGTCACTTCCAGTCTGATCCCATGCATATTTACTCAGAATTGCCCTACTGATTTCAATGGAGCTTACTTTCAAGTAAGTACAATGTGAGAGTGTAAGGCAGACTGGGATGTTATGCTTTCTCTTTCAGTGGACTTGCCATATTATTACAAAATATGGTGCTGTGGCTGCTCAGTAGCATTAAAAAGGTCATTTGAACACACTTGCAGACACTATCCTTGACTGCTACATTCCAGGACTGAATATAGGTTTTTGGAACAATTTTCTGCTGAGGCCCTGGTCATCTTGCATAGGAAATCTTGTGAAGCCACTAGCGTTGCATTTGGCTAACTGTTCCTAACCCCAAGAACTTTAAAAACCTTTTTCAAAAACCTTAACCCTAGCCATTTGGATTCATAGATGCTGAACCCCTTCAGAAACTGGGATAAGACAAAGAAATTATCACCCTTTGTCTCAGCCTATGTAGCAAATCCAAAGCAAAAGAATTCAATGCATTCTGTATCTACAAAACAGCCTTCCTTTTAAGCTGGATCATTCTTATAGCCACCTCCAGAAGCTATTGTTCTAAGGCACCTGTTTTTGAAACCAAGGACAGAATTTGATTGAGGTTTGTTTCACGTTTGCACTCCATAAATCACAACAGAATGTTTGCTCTGCATGCTGGAAGTCACAAGTTCAGTTCCTAGTCCATTGAGAAATACTTTCTCCACGAGTCCCCAGGGTTTTAAGGTCTACTGATGAGGCTCTACTCCAAAGAGTATCTTTATGGGGGCTAAAATTATTTTATGTCAGGAGCAGAGCCTTTCCAGTTGTGGCTCTGTAGCTGTGGAATACAGTCTCTCAAAAGGCCTATCTAAAATTTTTAAATTGTTTTATTAACAGATTCTATATGTATTGTATTTTAAAGTTGTTTTATTGTGTGTAAAATAAAACAACTTTAAAATCCAATACACCCAGTTAATATTTCACCAGATACAAAGAAAAATAAACTAAAAAGGCTATCATGAATTCAATGCCAAGGGTTTTAATAGATAAAGTTCAGTTTGGGGTCTTGCCCTGTTCATCTCAAATGCAAGTACCTACAATAATCAAAGGTAATGTTGAACCATGAGATAACTTCTTAAAGCTTTTTAAAATTAACATGAAATCAGAAATACAAACAAATAAATGACCATAATCAATTGCTTGACCATCAAGTGTTAACTTAAATTTCTTGTACTGTGGAAGGCATTTAAGAATGAGATCCATATATTTTACAGCCCAATTCTGGTGTGTGTTTACTTACAACTGTGTTTATTCATTTTCTGGTCAAGTCAGAAAACTGGGGCTGCCCCTAATTCTAAATTACCCATCCCAGTGCCTGCATGACACCAGAACTAAATCTGGGGATGTCCCAAACTCTAAATTCTGTAGCCAGTGCTCTTGGAATTAATTGCACCACAGATGCTAATTGGTGCAATTGTTATACTGTTGGTTACCCATGAAAATCACTTTAACATACTATATTATATTGGGGGATTTTAAGCAGGTTAAGGAATTAACCACGCAACTGACATCATGTCAAAGGATCATTTGTAAGGAGGCGAAAATGACAGCAATGTGGTAGGCAAGTGGGACTTCTCACATTATTTTGTTCAGTGATTGGTAGAAGAGCTGACAGCTGAATTGTCATCTCTGCAACTCACATCAGGAAGAGAAAGCCTACAGGCTTGTCAAAGATACCAGGAGCAGACAGCCTTAAATGATCACACTATTTGCTCACAACCGGTTGGAATGTTACCAACTATCAGGCCTTCTATTTAGGAGGCAGGATGCTCCGTAAGGAGAGTAGCCCGCTAAAACTTCTAGAATTCACATTTCAAGGTGCCAAGCCCTGACAGACTGTAGACTCAGCACTGGTGGCGCAATTACAGTTGAGTCAAAACAATGATGAAGGCTCTAAAACCCCTGTAAAAGGGGGAAAGTATCTCATCTTGAAATACTTCTTTATTCTGTCTCCTGGCCCAGCACTGCCTTCGCTACAAGAGATAACATTTGCAAGCCCCAATATATAGCAAAACATTTGCACTTGCGGCAACCACAAAGCCCCTAGCCTTCTCCATCACTGAACATCCTTGTAGCCTACAGCGTGGATAACCAATATGGTGTCCGCATTCCAGCTATTATTGGACTATATCTCCCATCACCGCCACTAGCCGTGCTGGCTGGGGCTAATGGAGTCCAACATATGGACAGCACCACATTGGTTATCCCTGAACTACAGTCAAGTGGCTTTTCCTTTTCTTATTCCCTTTCAAGACTTACAATACTAGAAGTATAGGACTCTATTTTTGAACATACACAAGGGCAGGCACGAACAGCCATGCACACCTTGGAAGGGAGAGATATCTCCAAAGCAAGGGTGAAGTCTCAAAGATAAGTCTACCCTAACTGAAAAATATCAGGGGGAAGTAACAGACATAAGAGCACAATCAGTATCACCTGCAGTGTCTGCAAATCAAGCTGCCATTATTTATCTGTTTGTTTCATGAAATTTATACATATACCCCTTGATTGTGTGTGTGTGTGTGTGTGTGTGTGTGTGTGTGTAGCCTCAAAGCAGATAAAACAACAAAATCAAGAAGAATTCACAACCATACTTTCAAACATGCAAAAGCTAAAATACTAAAACAGATTAAAATAACCTAAACTTTGTAAACATCCAGGTAGGCTTGTCTAAAGAAGAATGTTTTTAGCAGGCACCGAAAAGGGCATACAGGAACAAAAAGCTAGCAATCCTAGACAATGCAACATAATTGTTTTGTGGGGACTCTGAAGCACACTTGTGTCACATTGTCCACAAGGTAGAGAATATTTTTAAAGGGTCTATACAAGTGAGATATGCTTAATGGACATTCTTTAAAATGCTGGCATCTTTTACCAAGACAGATTAGATACCTAATACTTATTTGTGTTGCTATGGTCCTAAAGTTGTTGGGATTATTTTTTTTTATTAAAACCAAAAAAAATAACGGAATTCTAGATGAATTTCAAAACCAGTTTCTATTTGTTCTTCATTTGTTAGAGCAATGAATCTCTGGTTTCTTTTGAAAGACTACAGTTGGGTCTACTAGGATTTCACCACTGTGAAGAAAAGAATGTAACCCTGGATGGTATTCATTTCCTTTTATTGTAGGGTTCCCAAAAAGCCCTGAACCAAACAAACAGAGAAGCAAACCACATTCAGCTTCTCCTACTGATTTAAAAAACTGAGCATCTAAAGAAGTGAAACCCATCTGCCAAGTTCACCCACATATGAAGAATTTTTGTCTGAGCCTACAAGTTACATTGTATAATTGCGGTGTTTTTCCAAGTGGCCTCTGTTGGCGTCCAGAGGGTCACCGCATGCTTTTGCTCATAATTTCCCAGGGTTTTCTAGCCAACCAAAATAAAGCAAAGACTGCAAGCTTTGACAGACAATGTTTGGGTGCCTCTTCAATAAGGCACACATTCCACAATCCACTTATACCACAGGAGTCACATTGATTTGTGTAGTATAGATTACTATAGTATAAACATATGGATTGTAGTCTTCAAGCCTTCAAAACAAAAACAAACAAAAAAAACGCATGAGTTTTCGAGATTTTGGGGTTGGGAAGTTCTCCAAGGGACATTCTGGATGCAAGTTCCTACCTTCTTCCATGTCTTGTGTGAAAAATGGCTGGACTGACCATAGTAGAAGTTCTCCATCCCATTCTCTCTGCGCAGCCCACATAGATTAAGTATTCTAAGAATATATTTATTCTAGCTGGATATAAATCTGGACCTGCACACCATGCACACCAGGTAAATTAAAAAATTAATGCATGCACCCATCATATCTGATGCATAGTTCAGTATTATGCTCAAGTAGAAAATGTATCACAAGAACCATTACTTAAACTCCACCAACAGCATGTAAATTCATAGTTTTAAGGACTCTGAGGACAGTGGTCTCATAGCATAAATGATTGTACATCTTGCCCCCTTCTGCATGTGCCTGCACAGCCATTTCTGAAGGATCTGACAGATAAATCCTGAATCACTATGCTGCAAAATGATCAGGATGAAAAGATTAGCAGGCCTTTTCTTAAGTTTCCTCATTTTTCACACATGTCAGTGGCTCTATCTAAACACAAATACATTTGCTTTTGAGGAAAACATAATTTGTCTTGATATTACAGGGGGGGATCCTTACCTGTGAAAGCATTTGTGGCCTGAAAGCCAGCTTCCTGCATACTGCTCTCCCAGAAAAGTTTGTGATTCCAGTCTTAACCTGTCCTTTCCAGAGACAGCTTCCAGAGTTGAAGCTATCAAGTCACTTCCATCTTTGCTTGTCAGTGTCCATTTCTTCCCCGCAAGCTGGCATTTGGCATCATCCAATTCCCACCTGTTCCCAGGTCCCTTGAGCCCTTCAGTAAAAAGGATGTGCGTCAAATTCAAATGGTAAGTACAGATCACATGCCTCAACCGTCTTGCCAGAGAATTTTGGCCACTGTGTCCATGTAAACGAAAGCAGTCATTCCACACATTGTTGTTTTTTTAATTCTCTTTCAAACTTTAGTTCTAGTCCTCTGCTCAGAAAACATCACTGGGTTTGCTTGCTTACTTTCCTTAGGATTCAGCCAGATGTGGTCTTCATTTGTCTTCTGTGTTCTCTTTGAGCTTCACCTCCCCCTCAGGCAAGCTGAGAAATTAAAAAGGAAAAAGATGTTTCCTGATGACTTACAGCAATATTCACAACATTGAGGGAATAAGACCATGTGCGTCTGTGCACACGCAAACACCCCATTTAGTAGGGAGTGATTGCCCACATAAAAGTAGATCCTTAGACGGAAAATACTGCAATTTTGCTGAAATGCAAAATGTGACCACACAACTCTTTGAAATGCAAAGAGAAGCAGTGCTGAAGATGTCAATATGCATCTCTGAACATGATACGATTTACATTTCAAAAGCCATATTTAGTAAGGATGGGGGAGAGCAGTACAATAACAAAACTGGAGTTAAAAGGGAAAAGTAAAAAAACACTCAAGGCCCTCAAGCCTATTCTATAAATTAATCAGCTCTCACCATTACCATTTTCTAAAACTCTCTTACAAAATATGACACTATGTACCACCTATTTTTGCCCTTTTGAGGTAAAACCTCAGAGAAAGCGCATATAGCAGGCTAGGAACAACTTTTGTTTTTCTTAAAACCCAAGTTGCTGAAATTATTGTTCAGCAAAAATATTACCTTGCATTTGTGTTGGTTTTTAAAACGTTATATTTTAACCGGGGGCTGTGTCCCTGCTCGCCATGCTCACCAGCCCCTGCCATTCTCCCCCTTACATACGGGTCACTCCCATTTCCATGTCTTCTCCTCTCTCCTGTGGTGCAGCCCCCACTGTGTGTGCACAAACAGGTATCCCCTTCCCCCCCTTTTCCTTTGTAGTTTTAAAAGCAGCTAGTTATTTTGCCATTTAGGACTCAATGGTAGTCATCTCTTTATCTTGGAGAATGTAAGCAGGTTGCAATGGGGATCCAGCTGAGGTGGGCCCCAAACCAGTCTCCACCTTAAGTCTGATACTCTAGTCAGAATAACAGTGTTGCTTCTGCTGTTTTCCTTTTTTCTTCCACCTACTGTAGGTCTGTAATGAGTGTCTGCTTTGCCTTTTCTGGAATATGTGCTTTCTTTTCAGTTTAGCCAGGGGAAACTGATCCCCACCCCCACCCCCGCCTTCAAAATATTACTGTATTAGAAAACCATTCTTTAGTGTTTAAATTTTCAAGAGGAAAGCATGATTCCCATAAAGCAATCTCCCTCCCTCCCTCATTCTCTCCGCTCACAATTTGAGTCTGAAGCTAGGGATAGTCTATTTCCAGAAAGGGAAAAATACTTAAGGACAAGAGGCCTTCCCATGTCGGAAAACAAGCTGCACAGGCCTCTTTTCCAGAAGCCACCAATTGCGTTCTGTCTCGTATTACATAGTGGCATAGAAGCACCCTTGAATGTGGGCTGGATCCACCCACTTTTGCTGTTGATTTAAAAGGCTGATGACGGTGACACAGCTTCAGAGCTCATGGTCTAAAGGTTTTTATGACCCGGTCAGATTCAGTTGTGTTTTTTTAAGTGGCATTCCAGGGTGTTGCTGGCTGAGTGTTATTTATTTCCCTTTCATTATTTGTAAAACCAAAGTCTGATTTCAACTCTTGATTCCTGGAATGTCCCAAAGCATCTTTGGCAGGACTTCTGCGAATCAGTACATTCCACACACCAATTACAACAGCAAGTGAATTTGCTATTTGAAGGAGGCATCTTATTTTAACCAGGTAGGAAAATATTGTGTTATGAGTCCTGGGAAAGTGTGACATCCTTACAATAGGTGTACTACTCTGAGAGAACATGTGCAGACTGTGCATAACAAATAAGAAACATGCTTAAATGCATTATGCAGAAAACTGCAAATACCTTCCCCAAGGCACTATACTTTAACTCCATTGTTTGCTCACCCCCAGTCTGAAAGGGCTATCATGTTTACAAAGAACCGTCACCAGCCTGGTGTACACATGTGGTGGATCTGGTGCTGGCTGAGGAGATATGGAATCCCAACAACATCTGGGGCAACAGATGTTCCCCATCTCAGGTTTAGGGGCAACCATATCTCTAATAGTGAAGAATGTGAAGAAACTGGAAGCAGAAAGCAAGAGCTTCAAACACAGCAGGCATCGCTCTGTCAACTAGGTATTATCACCTCTTTGACTGGCAAGCAGTATATGAAGCCCCTGGACTGACTATATGTAATATAAATATGAGGAACCTGTCTTTGTGTTATTTCCTGGTCAGTATAGCAGACAGGATCCTACTTCCTGCATTTCCCCACTTTCTAGCTTCTGGACTCACAGACGTCCATGAAGGCACTGGTCAACTCTGTATCCAGGGTGGCTGTTTACCAGTTCCATCTGGTACGCCAGCTGACATCTTGCCTTCCTGCCCGCTGTCTCACTAGAATGGTACATCATCTGGTTATTTGCCATTTGGATTACTGCAATGCGCTTTACATGGGACTACTTTTGAAGGTGACTCAGAAACAAGTAATCCAGAATGTGGCTGCTAGACTGGTGACTGGGAGCAGCCGCTGAGACCATACAGTGGTACCTCAGGTAAATAACTTAATTCATTTCGGAGATCCGTTCTTAACCTGAAACTGTTCTTAACCTGAGGTACCACTTTAACTAATGGGGCCTCCCGCTGCTGCCACGCCGCTGCTGTGCGATTTCTGTTCTCATCCTGAAGCAAAGTTCTTAACCCAAGGTACTATTTCTGGGTTAGCGGAGTCTGTAACCTGAAGCATCTGTAACCTGAAGCGTCTGCAACCCAAGGTACCACTGTATAACACTGGTCCTAAAAGATCTGTATTGGCTCCCTGTACATTTCTGAACACAAGTCTAAGTGTTCGTGTTGACCTTTAAAGCTCTAAATGGCTTCGGCACTGTATACCTGCAGGAGCTTCTCCACCCCCATCATTCGGTGAGGTCCAGCGCTGAGGGCCTTCTGGCGGTTCCCTCATTGTGAGAAATGAAGTTACAGGAAACCAGGCAGAGGGCCTTCTCAGTAACTGCACCCACCCAACTGCACTCAGTAACTGCACCCATTTATGGAATGCCCTCCCATCAAATATCAAAGAGCTGAACAATTATAAGACCTTTCGTAGACACCTGAAGGCAGCCCTGTTTCAGGAAGCTTTCAATGTTTTGTTTTGTCCATTTATATTTTGCTGGAAGCCGCCTAGAGTGGCAGGGGCAACCCAGTCAGATATAAGAATAATTATATTCTCTGGGCCTAAAATCAGGTGTGGCTGGCCACCTACAGACCTACTGAAATAGGCATTCTTTTCTACCTGCATATTCAGGCCAAGACATCATAGCAACAATATTTTAGAGGGCTTTGAGGCTTGATCACACCATGTGGTTCCTGGTTCTAGCCACAGAATACTGACCTAGAGAAGTAAGCTGGCTTTTTATGTCAGTTCAACACCAAATTAGTTCGATAGAATACTGCAGGCACTGATTAAGTCAACAAAATCATAGAAACAAGTGCACATCAGCATGTAGCTTTCCTAAAGTCTGCCACTCCAGAAGATATTTTTACCATCTGAGCACAGTTGAGCTGTTGCAAAAAAATAGAACTCATTTATAAAATGCTTAATCATTCACAGAACAGCTTAATGAGCAGACCATGACTGCAAATGTATTGAGGAAATGCTCATAGAAATTCACATCTTCCTGGAAGGTTAGATCAGCTAGTGCTGCAAAAGTCCATCTGCTGTGGCCAGCAGCTGCTCAGGAGCCAAAAGAATCTAGGGAGAAAGCCCCTACACTGTCATATGCATTACTAGGCAAAGTGAGTTCTGGTTTGCTCCTGCAAATCAAACCATGCTGCAAGAATTAATTTGATTTATTTACACTGTCCCAGTAGTCAACATCTTCTGTCTGGGCGCTAAATAAAGAAGTGCAAATGTAGAACATTATCCAAACAAGCAAACAGAGTTGAAAGAACTGTAGACGCAATCGGCTGCAGGGTGTTCCTGGCACCAAGGCTCACAGAACTGAGACAGACAATGCTTTTTTTACAATTTGGAATTGGCAATCTCCAAAACAAGACTGATATGTGCAAGACTCTTCCACTGAAGAGAATGGGAAATGCATTCAATCATTGTCACAGGCAGTCACCTACTGCATTAATCTTTGTTATATAACAGAAATTATATGTGTACTTTCTATCTATAAACATGTGTATGTATTTCCTCCCCAACTGTACAATCCGATGCATGTTGATTCAGAAATAAATCCTACTAAGTACAAAAGGACTTCAACTGAGATTTTCTTTAACCAACTAAGCCTGCATCCATCTATAATATCCTTCACAAAAACACACTTGCCCAAAGAAATTAACCTGGAAAGTGCTCCACCAGGGGAAAAAATTCCTTCCATTATAATGATGCTTTAAAAAAGTAAGTTCTGAAGCAAGCATGAGTAAACTGAATTCAGTTTCTAGGTAGCCTGAAGGCCCAGACAAAGGTATACTTCTTCCATTTTGACTTAGTTGTATAATAAAATCCACAAAAATCAACCAAACACTCCATAATGCCAAAAAAATCACCATATTTAGAGCTGAAGGAAACTTTCAGTCACAGGAAAAATAATAACTCCCAATATGAAAGCTTTAACAGCCTAATGAAGAAAGCAATAAGTCAGCTGCAATTTTTCTAGATAACAGTCAAGAAATATACTCTAGCCTGAAACTTTTCCAAAATTCACTTTGTTTCATAACATCTTAGCATGGAGACTAAATATCTTTCCTAATACAAAGAAGACTATGGACATATAATTCTATCCCACATGAATACAATTTGCTATTAATAATAATACCCCACCATGTGTAATTTACCGTATTTATACACTCTAGAATAGTTAGCTTTGGGGCAAAGTATAAAAAAAGGAAAGGACCCATAACACTTACAATTTTAGCAACTAGAGAGACATGGTGTATAGTCATATACAATTTGACCCATATGCTTATGCCAAATAAACTTTATGGGGTTGTCAAGATCTGAAGGTAAGAGAGGCAGGGTTTTTTTGCGGAAAAAATGGGTCTATTGTGGGATTTAGATGTTAGATCAGCTGATAAGTTCAGATGAAGACTTGTTGTCGTTTTCCATATTGTGGTTTAAATATCATTTACCAGTGAGTGCAGAATGGCAACATCTGCAAATACAATACATGTTGGAGTCTGTTTATGCACTGTCTGCATCGAGTGCTTTGGCATTTCCTAAATTATTGGAGGGAATAAATTAATTTTCTCGGAAAGCTAAATCCACAACTGCTGCCTATAAAGGCTTATGGGACTTTTGGAAAGTTGATGTTCAATAACTTAAAAGAGTTGTAGAACAGGGAATTAGAATGTGCCATACAACCTAAACAATGGAAAATTGCTTTAGAATCTATAAGTAATGTTTTATATTTGAAACTTATCCTACAAAAAATGTTATTTGGGGTATATTGGACTCAATAACATTTGTACAGGAAGGTAGTGTCAAATACACATTGATGCTGGCGATATAATGCTTGAAAGGCCTTGTTGCAAAATAAGATGTGGGCATGTCCGGTGATATAGTATTTTTGATCTGAAGTTGTTATCTGTATAAATTTTGTACTGCCCAAATTAAATACATTTGCAGATGTTCATGTACTTTTACATTATATTCCTGTATCATGGGGGTTAAAACAAAAGGGGTGCTGCAACCCTTATGGTTGCCAAGAGACTTATACTTCAAGCCTGAAAAGGGTAAAAACTCACTATCCATTTTGCAATGGTCTGCAGACCTCACTGCCCTGGCTACATTTGTATCTATAAACACCAATTTCATGTAGGTACCTATTTGGTCATCTGGATGGCTTATATTGACCTTTATTCTTTAATTTTAGAGGAAAGTAATAATGGCTATTGTATTCACAATATGAGCCAACAGCGTGTATAGCTATTGTGTGTCTTTTTCTGCCCTTTAAAAAAAAAAAAATCTATGTTTTTTTCTGCTTTGTTAAATTTGACACTTAAAAAAGAAAAAAGAAAACTATCCACTTACGGGTGTAAAGTGTGCTTATTATCTTTTCGTTGTCATGAAAGTATGCCCTGCGTTTGCATATCCCTTTAAGGTATCTGAATTCTCTTAGGCTCCATCATGTTCAAGCATGGAGGTCATGTCTCCCCTCCATCAACCAAGTCTGAATACACAACCCAAAGTCTGCTGTCTAGCAAAGAAGTTATATAATTTTTGGAAGTAGTGAACGCTTTGACAGCCCCATCTTCCTGTCAGCATCGCCCTAGAGCCAGTGCGCCAACTGGACTCATGCACCTCAACCCCGACTGGGCTAGGCGAGCTGGGTAGCACCGCCAGAGACCTCCTTTCTCACAGGAACAGGTCACAGTGCTGTGGACTCACAGCTTAGAGCTGAGAGCACCGGATTCACTGTCTCAGTAATACAGTCGTTGCGCAGCAGAGTTTTGCAGAGTCTTGCAGAGTATAAACCACTCGGAGAGCAGCTCTGTAGAATATCTTCCTTTTATTCTGTAACTACAACTATGATACAAAACTATATACAGAGCTGAATATTCTAAGCATAAATCAATGCTACACTGAGAGTCTGCAGCTGCTCTTAGCAGCAATCTTATCTCTAGGATCTCTAACACTCTCACTCTCTCCGATACACTGACTGACTGACTCTCTCTCACACACACACACAGATATGTTGCTGGGCAGAATAAGTAGATAGGCAGGACACGCCTCCTTCTCTCTGGAGAGTCAGCAGAGACCATCAGGAGATCATCAGGAGATTCTTGGGTATGGGAGGGGTGAAATCTCCTCATCCTCCCCCATTTCATCCGACCATTCAAGAACCTTTAACATAACTGCAACTTACACACACTACACATTGTGACAATACAAATGAATAAGCAGCTTCTGGAAAAATCTTCACACACATTTCTTCCTCTCAAATGCAAATTGACATCTCTAATTAGGCAGATTTGAACAATCTTTCAGAACTCAAATACACGCTTTCCTTCAAATATCAGGTAAGGAAATAAATGCAGCGTTCTGTGCTATTACTCTCAGCACACTTCATGCCTGGTTTAAAAACCCCACCAGAGTTTCTCGTGACCGCAGTCTTTGCAAACTCTTCAGAAAACCTTTTCGGTGGTACACCCTTGGTTGTTCTCTCGGATCTGCGCAAAACTCTTTGATCCTCTTGTTCTGGTGCTTCCTCCTCTTTGGGAGAATGGGGAGCTAAAGTATATGATGCTGCTAAGTCTGAGTCAGCGTCAGACTCACCTGAGGCTTTTGGGCTCTGATAATCTGTGCCATCATCTGGAACTACATTGGCATCAGGATTATCATCACCAACAACACTTGCCTCCCTCTTAACTTTCTTTGCCCCTTTTGCACCATCATCACAAATGGGATGGCACTGAAAAACGCCAACTCTGTCCCATTGTGGATTGTCATCAATACTCCTGGTCAGCCTTATGGTTTTCGTGTCTGTGATCAGAACACGATAAGACCCTTTCTCATATCCTAGGAAAACACCATGTTCTCCACGCTTGCTCAGTTTGTCACCCTGTGAGGTGTGCACCCAAACCTCCGAACCAAAAATTTTAAAATGCTTTACACATGGCTTTCTTCCGTGAAGCATCTCATATGGGGTGCAATTTACACTAGACTGGTATCTCCTGTTATACACATGACAGAAAAACGAAAGAGCTTCAGCCCAAAAAGGATTGGGCAGCCCTGAATCATGTAACAGCGTTCTGATTCCTTGCTGCAGAGTCTGGTTTACTCTCTCACATAAACCATTCTGCCAGGGTGATCTGGGCGTGGCTGTCCTATGCTCAATGCCCTGTTCAGAAAGAAAACTCTCAAACTCTTCTGAACAAAACTCTCCACCCTTGTCTGTGAAAAGAAAACGTACATTCTCATTATGTACATTTCTGAGCCATTTACAAAACTGGCGAAACTTGGTAAAGGCTTCAGCCTTTTTCTGCAGCATATAGACCCAAACATATTTCGAATAGGAGTCTATCAGAACCATGAAAAACCTTGAATTGCCTCTAGAGAGCGCTAGAGGCCCCACTAAGTCTGCATGAATGACTTCATATGGTTTCTTGGCCTCTCTCCCAGACTCTGTACCTTTGGGAGCTTGCCTTGCCTTACTCTCTGCACAAGAAACACATTTCATGTGGTAGGGACATTCTTTCAACTTCATACCCTGAACCATATCAGGCATTTTTGCCACAGCCTGGAAATTCAAATGACCATAAACGCGATGGTAATAATGAATACATTGGTCATGCAACTTCTCATTCTTATCTACAGACAAATTGCAACACTTTTTCTCAGTAGCTTCTGCAGTGCCTGTACCTGAAACAAAAGGCAATTGGTACAATCCATTTACACATTTTGCATACAGAATGAGCTTGCCATCTCTAAGAATTTCACAGCGAGATTTAGCAAACACCACCTTAAACCCTTGACGATCAAGCTGGGAAACACTCAACAAATTGTCCTGAATATCAGGCGCATACAGGACATTCTTAATAGTTGCATTCAGGCTCTTTAAGAACACAGTTCCCTGAGCCATACTCGTGAGAACTGTCCCATCTGCTTGATGAATTTCTTTCTCTTGCTTCTCAAGCTGAACAAAGAGATTCTTATCTTTGGCCACGTGGTTTGAACAGCCAGAGTCGACCACGAAGAAACTCCGCCCACGTTGACTGGAACAGCGAGAGATCAAGGCCTTTGAAGTAGCAGGTGCATGGGGATTTCGTCCTCCTCCCCCTCTGCCTCTGAAGTTTCCCTTCTTCTTTGAAGACTTCTTACACTGGAAACTCAAATGGCCTTGTGCTCCACACGAAAAGCACCGCTTCAATTTCAAAGCTTTAACAGCAGCAGTTTCACTTTCACTTTCCCCTGCTGAAGACTCAGGCACATTTTCAAGCATATTTTTAACAGCACAGTCCCGGCTTTCTTTAACAGCCTGTCTGCGATCCCACTCATTCAAGAGCACACTAGACACATAATCTTCTGTTAGCCGGTCAGAAGGCATTGTGGAAATCTGGGCAGCCACTCCATCATAAGACTCATCTAGGCTATTGATCATCAGCATTGCAAACACAGCCTCTGAAATAGCCAGGTCTCGCTGAACAAGGTCCTGTCTGAGACGCTTTAATTGAGATAGATGGCTAGGCAAATCACCACCTTTCTCCAACTGCAGCCTGCACAGCTTCTTAAAGAAAATCACACTGGAACCAGCATTTTGTCTAAGATGCATATCTCTCAACTTGTGCAGTCTCTTGACCCTCTAAGTTCACCAGCAAGTGGTCTGAAACACTCAAAATAATTGTCCCTCGGGCTTTCATATCTGCAGCATGCCACTCAGCCCAATCATCATCATCCTTATCTGGAGGGTCATCTTCTATCGTGTGAAATAGCTTTTCCCTCTGTAAAAGCGCTTTCATCTTTACTTGCCAAACTGCATAGGTTTCAGGCGTGAGGAGAGGAAAGGACAGAGCCATCTGGCCAGAATGTGCACAGGCCGTGTCTGCTATTACTTAGAGCAAGACACTTCCCTCGTGCAACACAGATAAAGCCTTGACTCCCTCAGCCACTCTCTCTCCCACTCAGAGCGCAATTAACAGGCAAACAGGGATGCTATCTTCTTCCTTTGGCAGTCAGCAACATACCTCCATAAATCAAGCAGCAGCAAGAGCAACAGCGGCAGCTTGAACACTCTGCTCCAAAACAGCTCTGCTTCTGGGCACCGCAAATCAGTCCAGCATGCAGCGTCCGTTCCACCGTCCGGCAATCAGCAACAGAAACCTCTGGCGACTGGGACGCCTGGGATGACTGGAACAACGCCAGGTCAGACGACTGGAACAACGACTGGGACAACGACTGGGCCCATAACCGATGTCAGCATCGCCCTAGAGCCAGTGCGCCAACTGGACTCATGCACCTCAACCCCGACTGGGCTAGGCGAGCTGGGTAGCACCGCCAGAGACCTCCTTTCTCACAGGAACAGGTCACAGTGCTGTGGACTCACAGCTTAGAGCTGAGAGCACCGGATTCACTGTCTCAGTAATACAGTCGTTGCGCAGCAGAGTTTTGCAGAGTCTTGCAGAGTATAAACCACTCGGAGAGCAGCTCTGTAGAATATCTTCCTTTTATTCTGTAACTACAACTATGATACAAAACTATATACAGAGCTGAATATTCTAAGCATAAATCAATGCTACACTAAGAGTCTGCAGCTGCTCTTAGCAGCAATCTTATCTCTAGGATCTCTAACACTCTCACTCTCTCCGATACACTGACTGACTGACACTCTCTCACACACACACACACACAGATATGTTGCTGGGCAGAATAAGTAGATAGGCAGGACACGCCTCCTTCTCTCTGGAGAGTCAGCAGAGACCATCAGGAGATCATCAGGAGATTCTTGGGTATGGGAGGGGTGAAATCTCCTCACTTCCAACTTCCCAAAGGTGTTATGTTCATTTTCTTGAAGTATGTTCTATAATTGGCTGGGCCTAGCAACCTGTCATTCAAAGCCACCTGGGCGCAAAAGGCAATATAGATATGGTAGTTTCATAATAGATTTATTGCATTAGCCGTGTGGCCATAGCATGATATACATTGAAATAACAACATAAAATGGGGGTGGGGAGGTAGAGGTAGATATCGTCCTGGGCGAATACTTAAAGAAAGAGAAAAAAAAACAAAAACTGCTGAGGCTGGAGGAGGACCGTTGAAGGGTCCTTCAGCTCCTCAGATTAGTCCTAACTCGATTGTCCTTGTACAATAAGGCTACTTGGAACTTCGTTCGGTTGTGCGGCGTATCGACTGCAGCTGTGGTGTTAAGGAAGAAGTTAGTGCCGCTTTCCTCTTCATCACACTAAGCAGGAAGTTAGCTGTCATCCCGGTAATCCAACAATCAGAATCCTGCAAAAAGAGGGACACTATCCAAGGCTGGATTGGGAGATGGAACTTATTCACGAGGGGAGTTAAAAACCGAGATCTTTCATCTGTCCAGTTGGGACAGAAGAGCATTACATGTTCCATAGTCTCCAGGGCCGTGTCATTACAGGAGCATGTTCTGTTTGCGATGGGAACTCTGGAATAACGACCCGACAGAACTGCTGTAGGAAAACAGTTGAGACGGGCACAGGTAAAGGCCCTTCGCTTAGCCTCCGAAGAAATTGTGAAGCAGTATAGAGGGATCCCTTCAGGGGGTGGAATAGCTAGGGCTAGGCCTGAACACGGTCCTCTTGCACAAGAAGCTGTGTTAGAGAAGTCAAGTTGCTGTAGTTTCTTTTTAATTGGGGGTAGGGCCACCGGGCTATATGGTAGTTGTAGCCCTTTGTCTCTCACCCTACAACCAACTCCAGGGCCTACTACCAACAGCAGAGGTAACTACAAGTTTTGCAATGACAGTTTGGTTTAGTGTTTTACTTTCCTTTAGAATGTACCTATGTACTGACTTTCTCACTTCCCTAAATAAACTGGTTAATCTGATTTCTGGACTTGACTTGTTTCTGAACACTATTGTCATTTCCCCCCTGCCCTGCAATTGCTTAGAGTAAGACCACCTGGGTTATGCTACTCCTTTAATGTGCATTACTGTACATCTAATGTACTGCTTTAATGGTTGTCAATGGAACAAGGTGTTGCTATCCATCTTCCACAGAGGTTAAGGTTGGGCAAGACAGATTTGCTCAAACGTCAGTTGGTGGCATCAACATTAAAAACCAACACTCTTTTCCATAAACACTTTCCCCTATTATTTTTACTAAAGAATGCCCAACAGGCTTTGACCGATAATAAATTAAAAGCTATTTAGGAGGTACTGACAGCAAGTCAGTACTGTAGTACCAAGCAACCTTAGAACCTTTCCAGAAACATTTTTAATGCAACTGTTTAGGGAAGTTTTTAATGACTGGTATTTTAATGTATTTTCAATCTTTCATTGGAAGCTGCTCAGAATGGCAGAATTTTCTTGTTGTTGTTGAAGGCACATTTTCTCAGTACACATCAGAAAAATACTCTGTCACTAGGAAAATACTGTTTTTTTCTGGTGCAGTGGATGTAATGGACAGGCAGGATGAGGAATTGTGAGAGGCAGTGGTGGGAACCCCCAGGGGAAGAAAGCTCAGAGCCAGGGGCTATGTGGTGGGTGAGTGGTCAGATGGAGAAGAGGGAGCAGACTGGGAGGAAGAGGTGTTCAAAGCTGAAAGGGCAACAGGGTTTAGTGAGCAGGAAGAGGCTGTGGCAGAGAGCAGTCCAGAATCAAAGGCATGAGAGGAGAGGGGCCAAGAGGCAAAGATGAGGCAGGATCTTCTTGCTGTGACCAGCTCCCCTCCCAGGTCTCCCAGGTCTCCCAGAACCCACAAAGGATCTTCAGTGCTCGCAACTGCGTCATTGAAGCAACACCTACTGGGAAGTGTTGCTGTGCTCACTAGGCTTGAACTGTTCTGTTTCTTTGAATAAAGAGTTAATTTCATTGACACTTTGTGAGTTATTACTGACCTGCTCCTGACACCTACTTTGACAGAGCAACAGGAAGAGTGTGGAATAGCCAACACGGATTTCTACTGCCAATGGTCAGTTATTCTGATCCAAAACAATCCTCTTCCCCTGTGCCTTTTACCATTTTATTGCTTTTTAAGGTATCTGTTTTATTAGTTGCTATTAATAAATTCATTTACTATTCATTATACACCTTTAGGCGGCAGGCAAAAATGTTCCTTTTTAACCAGGCCTTTGGTTGACCTGATCAACATCCCATACCCTTTTAAAATGTGGCTCTTTTGGAGGGAGGGGTATGATTGGGTTATTGCTTTTATTTTTACTTTATATACTGTGATCTTTTTATGTGAACCGTCCTGAGGCCTCCAAGTATAGGGTGGTATATAAATTCAATAAATAAATAAAAGTAAAAAACAGTCATCAGAAAAATGAAATAATTATTTATTAAAATGGTTTATTAGCTCACTTTCCAGGGTTCAAGGTGGTATGTGAATAAATAAAATACATTTAACAACCAAAGGGAAATAGGAAAATGCTGCCACCTAGCACAAACAAATCTAGCCAACTAGCTAAGCAAAAGACCTAACACCCCTTCTAAAAAGTCAAAAGGGGAAATCAATGATTCTAGAGGAAAGTTCATTTAACAGCCTCTGATCAATAGGTGTAAATTGCTGCTCCTTGCCATAAAAGTCCTCAGTTCCACTGAGCTGAAACTCAGAGGTGGATCTAAGAAGTAGTGGGAGATATGAATGAAAGTGTTAAATCTCTTTCCAGTTTTATTCTTCAGAACACTAAGTAATCTCTAGTTAGAAGAAACTGTGAAGAAAACTTCCATTTCTTTTTTTTTTAATGATTTTTTATTTTATGTGATTTTTTAATAAGAAATCTTCCATTTCTGAATGAAAGATAAAACCAATATTTTCCATGCCTGTTTGCATTGATATTTCATATAGCTACATCAAACAGTACTGGTTAATATTCATCATGGATCATAATGTTTTTGGTTGGCTGCTGCATAACCAGAGAGGTAGTATATTTATAATTTTAGACCTGTCATTTGCAAGTTTAATACTGCTGAAGAATTTACACTTGGATTGTAATTGTGTTAATCCCAGTTTTGCAATGGTGGAAGGACATATTTATCAATTAGATATTTGAATTAGATCAAGATAACTGCAAAAAATAAAGGCATGTCTCTCAAGACTTTGGGGGATAGGTTAGGGCGTGGGATAGCAGTGTTTACTTGAAACCTTTGATAGGCTCTTCTCTTTGCTGCACATTTAGAATAGTGGCACAGAGGACCAACACCATCTCCTCTTCACTTCTGTTTCAAGTACCGTATTTTTCGTTCTATAGGACGCACCGGTCCATAGGACGCACCTCGTTTTTTGGGGGGGGAAATGAATAAAAAAAATTATTCCCCCCCCCCGCGGCTGCCGCCCCAAGCCTCGCGTGCTTCGGGCTGCAGGCTACCGCCCCAAGCCTCGCGCGCTCGGCGGGACCTCCCACCGGGCGCGCGAGGCTTGCAGACACTCGCCCGAAGCACGGGGAGCCCTCCGGAGGGCTCCCCGTGCTTCGGGCGACAGACTGCCGCCCCAAGCCTTGCGCGCTCGGCGGGACCTCCTGCCGGGCGCGCAAGGCTTGCAGACACTCGCCCGAAGCACGGGGAGCCCTCCGGAGGGCTCCCCGTGCTTCGGGCGACAAGCTGCAGCCCCAAGCCTTGCGCGCTGGGCGGGACCTCCTGCCGGGCGCGCAAGGCTTGCAGACACTCGCCCGAAGCACGGGGAGCCCTCCGGAGGGCTCCCCGTGCTTCGGGCGACAAGCTGCAGCCCCAAGCCTTGCGCGCTCGGCGGGACCTTCTGCCGGGCGCGCAAGGCTTGCAGACACTCGCCTGAAGCACGGGGAGCCCTCCGGAGGGCTCCCCGTGCTTCGGGCGACAAGCTGCCGCCCGAAGCCTCGCGCGCTCGGCGGGACCTCCTGCCGGGCGCGCAAGGCTTGCAGACACTCGCCCAAGCACGGGGAGCCCTCCGGAGGGCTCCCCGTGCTTCGGGCGACAGGCTGCCGCCCCAAGCCTTGCGCGCTGGGCGGGACCTCCTGCCGGGCGCGCAAGGCTTGCAGACACTCGCCCGAAGCATGGGGAGCCCTCCGGAGGGCTCCCCGTGCTTCGGGCGACAGGCTGCTGCCCCAAGCCTCGCGCGCTCGGCGGGACCTCCTGCCGGGCGCGCAAGGCTTGCGGACACTCGCCGGGGCTGCAGGCTGCTGCCTGCAAGCCTTGTGAGCCCGCGGGAACTCCCACCGGGCTTGCAAGGCTTGCGGATAGCTTCCTGAAGCCTGGAGAGCGAGAGGGGTCGGTGCGCACCGATGCCTCTCGCTCTCCAGGCTTCAGCGAAAGCCTGCATTCGCTCCATAGGACGCACACACATTTCCCCTTCATTTTTGGAGGGGAAAAAGTGCGTCCTATGGAGCGAAAAATACAGTACATTCCTTGATATGCTCTTTTACCTTTTCATGGGGAAGCTGCCATTAAGCAAATGCAGCAATCGCGTTTTGCTTATTAATTTGTTGATTCCAGTCAAGAGGAAGGGAGACAAAGCATTTGTAGCAGCTAGAGCACTAGGCATATAATGGAAGCTAGCACGCTGCACCTTAAGTCCCGTATCTTTATCAAAGAAAACAAAAACCAACATTGTAGCATTATTTCATGGAATTTCACAAGTTCCTTGGGTCATAAAACCTCAAATTATATCTGGTATACAACAATGAAAGGTTCTCTTTTGCACTTATCCATGTATATCCAAATATGCAGAGGCATACATTATTGTAATTAAAAATGAATTGCCCCCTACCTGAATCAAGAGTGGCTGGAAGATGAGTTCTATTGAAAATTCCAGTTTGAATGACTGACTTTAAAATCCTTTGCTTTTATGTGACTATTTCAAATCCTTTTCTGCATGTGACCTCTCTCTGTCGCTGGTTTTGAGAAGTGCCTTGAGGGGAAACTCCTCGGCTTTTTAGTTCTGCTTATGTTCCCTGGCTAGCTACTAAATCCCAAACTGCTGCTCATAAATACACAATTTTTTTTCAACACAGAGAAAGAAGGCAATGTGCCAGATTTCTGAACATTTATAATCAGTCATTATTTTAGCTTGGTAACCACATATATTCAGACCATGAGACTTTATTGCCACCTTCCTGCATGCCATGTTATTCTTTTAATATGCACACGCTTCGGGCCTGTGTTCCATTGAATTCTATGGGACAAGCATATAAAACTATATAATTGGATGCTTTATTATTGCTTATTTCACATAGCTATATCCCTGGGGTTTCTGCTGACCTGAACCTTGGTCAGCAACCATTTTAGCAGTTTTCAGGCTGCCAGTGTTACCTCTAGCAACCAACCAATCTTGCTGTTACTCACCAGCACTTGTTTCCCCACACCAGTATCCTGCTCCTGCTCCTCATGACCTTCCGGGATTGAGTATTAATAACTCCCATTCTCTCCCCCTGCAGCTTTCTTCTCTTTCCCCTCCCCTTACAGGCCTCGTGCATCAGATCTGGGGGGTTGGGGGACCCTCTGGAGATGATTTAGTGAGGAAAACAGGGGAAGGAGAATAAACAGAAGTGCTGCTTCACCAGTGGAACTCCAAAGATATAGCTCTTTGCTAGAAATAAAAGCTTTCAGGTCAGGCCCAGGATTTTGCCTTAGCACACGACACTACTGAGCATATTCTCAAGTTTCTGTCCCTTGCTTGGTGCCCTTCCTTTATCATCATCATCATTTATGAAATTTGTATACTGCCTTATACTGTAAATCTCTGGGTGGCTTTAGCCTTGTGACATTTTACAAATCTTGCTCCCTGATTCATTGACTGATGATGTACTTATTTTAGCCTGTCTGATTGTTGTTGAAGTAAAACAGCAATTTCTATTTAGCTAATAATCTTGTAACATAACTGCAATAATGGGAACTATATTCACTTTTCTTTCCCCCAACATAGTAGGCAGAGGAGGGGGCCATATCTACTTTCTGTTACTAAGTACACAAATGACAAGCATTTTATTTCTCATCTGGGTGTAAAATACTGAGGTCTATTCTCTGAAAGAAAATATTTCAAACTGTACATACCTCTTAAATATCTCCACCCCCTGGGCAAACACAAGGATACTATCAAAATACTGCACTAGATAGACTATAAGGTCCTTTAGCATTTCTCTTTTGACTAAGAGAAATTTATTATTTTATCAAAAATATAATCTAAAAGGCTCTGTTTCCCATGGTGCATGAGGGCTGACTCTCTTTAGCCCAGAAAGAAAATGCAGAAAGGTGCCAAACGCGGGGGGGGGGGGGGGGGGGGAGGAAAGATTACTTCAGGTACACAAGCTAAAATGTCACTGAATATAACATAACTGGAAAGAGGCCAGGACTGAAAATGGTTGCTAAGAGTGCCTTTGAAGAAGAACTGTTTGAATTATCTTTTGAGCATCTGAGGGTCTCCTCCCTTCCCTCTTCACCTCAACCAAAATAATAATTTGTAAATACTTATGGACAGTGCTTTTCTAGAAAAAGAGGTTCTGGAACTCACCATGACTGCCTTCCTTGTTCTCTTATAATAGCAATGGCACCCAACTGAGAGGTGTCGGAACTGAGTTTTGGTGAGTTCCTGCTTAAGTAGGCACAAAACACATTTCTTGACTTGAGAAGGCACAGTTTTATGTATTATAGTTTCTAGCTGCTTGGACAGAACCTATGATGGATCTGGCTGGGAACACACTCATTTTTAAAAAATTGTTTCTGAACAGAATCTTGCCATCTTCAAAGATATAAATTCTATACTGTAACTTATCATGGGGTTATGTAAGAGAGACGTGATGATGACACAGGAAGATAAGATATGTTTGCTAGATTCTTAATATACATGCACACAAAATTATTTTATAAAACTTTCCAAGTTGAGAAATTCAAAAAATAATAATAAATAAATTAAAAGTTCCAGTCATAGGTTTTCACCATTTGTTGCTTTCAAACTGTAATTTAGTATCCTAGATCTATTGTTTCCTGTCCCTTGTCCATCAAAGAGAGTTAATAGGAGAACCTTTATCTAGAAAAATTGTCATACTAAGTCGTTCAGATATGATTTGTCTACACCCAAATTTATTGCAGACCAGAGCCAAGTCCACTTTGGTTGAGCCTTCAGATAGATGTATCACACCAGCTATGCTGAAGCCCTCTTGGAATTGCTTCATCGATCCAAATTGCATTTCTGCATGAGTGAGAATGTGCGGGGGGGGGGGGGCTGTGTATTCCTCCAATGAGTTTAGAATAATGAAGAAACTATTTCACAAAGACTCTCTCATATACACCACTGAGATAGCTGAAGAAAACCCTTCTTTAAAAACTAGAAGACAAACCTTTTGCTGTAGAACAACACATATTGCATAAGCAAGGAGGTGTATTTTAATTTAGTGGCAGCTGAACAAGGAGGAGATCAGATTAAAAGGCAGAGCGAGCTCTGCAAAACAACACCATACATGTTTGGGCTACAGTAAGTAGACATGCTGGTCCAGAAGGTTAATCAGATCTAGATAACTTGCTCCCTAAACATTGCTAAGCAAGACTGACAACTGTTGTCATCACTACTGATGAACATCAGTAGGTCTTACAGAAAAAGATAACATATATGTACCAGAAACTTTTCGAAGTGAAGGACGAGGACCAAATTTAACCTCAAATTAGTTCTCTGCCTCCCCTCCATCCCCTACAGTTAGTCTAAAATAAAATATCTATATTTTTAATGCCAAACTGATTTCAGACAGAAACACATAAAACAGTTTCCAACACAAGGAGAAAATATTTAAATAAGCATTTGTCCTAACATGGTGCAGCTGCACAATGATGACTATGCATCATTCTGTCTCTAGTCCTTATTCATGCTGCTAGATAAGTATCTGAAAATCTACAAAAAGTGCAGATCTGCCATCCTGGAGCTAAACTAAAAAACAACTGCAAAAGAAACAGGATCCAAAAAGCTATGAAGCTAGTTCTGTGAGCCCAGGGGGACTTTAGACTTGTTTTTCTCTAATAGCAGCCACCCCCGCCATCACCATGCCACATGGCAAACTGTATTCTGAAGCTGAGTGGAGTTTCAAAAGTAGTTTGTGGTAAGTCACAAGGCTCAGTTTTTCAGACTTTTTAAAAATAAATAAATAAATGCATAGGTTAACAGGAGCCCAAGTGGTCCTTTGCATCAAGATACCTTCACCTAGGAGAGAAAAAAGCTGAACATTTCCCCAGAATCTGTACCAATAAGGGCCTCTCTGCTCCACTCTTGGTATGAAATAACCAGCCATTTCTAATTTTCACTCCATCTTCCCTCAAGATGGCATTTCTATTTGAATGTATATGGTATTCAAACCACATTTTGTAGACCTGTGGAAGTCAGTGTCCCTGCCACTATCCCATACTGTGAGGACACAATAAAATAAATTTAAGTAACAAAATGGATATTTCATAAATGAGTAACAAAACATATATGGTTTTAACAAATAATGAAATGAAAGCAAGTTTTGATAACTAACAATGACTTAGCATCCCTGTTAAAAGTCACAGGAGACTTGCTGCAAGGAGGTGGGATTCAGTGCTCTCAATCTCTGTCAGTGTAATGGAGAAAGGCTAATATATATCTTGGAGTCATGTTGACTAATCATGCAGAAAGGTAGGAGACATACACCAACAAGCCTCTGTTGATATCATCATGCAAATCAAAGAAGCCTCTGGAGATTGCTAGCCTTATTTTTCTCTCCCAGGTGGACAATTCAGTTCCACCAGGGCCACCAACTTGGAGAGACAAAAAAACACTTTACTTGGCAGTGAACACAGAAGACAGAGAATGATGACAAACACTTACCGTAATGTGCAAAGCCAGAAGAGCAGAAGGAGCAGACACCATCCCATTAATGGAAGCACAGTAAAAAGCTTGAAACAGAACTACCATCAACATTGGCAACTCATGATTAGAACACAGAGTCTCAAGAGCTGGAAGGGTTCATAAACGCAATCAGGCTCCATCATTTTTAAATGCAAAACAATGTGTTCCTTCTGTAAATTCAAACAGTATTATCTATTTCCTTTCCAGCTGAAGTGACCTCCCCCACAGGCTTTGCACTTCAACTACAATTCACTATCAGGCAAAAAATAAATTAAAAATGGTACCAATATGTGAAAACCTGAGGCAATCACAGTGATTTGCTCTGGGTGTGGGTGTGTGGAATACATGCACTTAAGGTAGAGAACAAGTTATGTAAAAAAACCCCAACAAAACCCCTATGTTTCTTTTATGAAAAGATAAATAAAATAATAACAAAAACACAGTGGAAGTCAAGCTTCAACAGCAAGGGAAATGGCACACAAGAAATATGGTACCTTGACCTCCATATAAAACAAAGTGTACTGTACTATTTCCTCATCTGTTTACTAGCAACAGTAGACAAATGATGGTTTAAAAATAAGCATAATAAGCAGACCAGTCAAATCAACCACAGTTAAAGCCCTGCCATTCACACAGCCAAAAACATTTCTCAACAAGTCCCAGAGATTCACACCCTGGATTCTGTACGCTTGTGCCAATGTCTCTGTAATGCTGACATCACATCACTCCATAGCACAGCTATTGACCTGCTTAGGACAATCACAACAACTTAAGGTTTGAAATCGGCAAGTCTCAGAACCCTGGTCAGGAACTCATTTGTCTGGAGGGCCATGTTGAAAAAAGAAGTAAGGGTCAAAGGCCCTTTTTCATTTCTCGGTTCCTGCAGTGGCTTGTTAGTTAAATCTGTGTTCCTGCTGCTGTCCCTTTTTCTAAATCTCGTGCACTCCTAGATTGGTGATACTTCTTCAGGTTTGACTCAGGAGCTTTCGGTTGCTGATCCATATCAGCCATCTGCACCAATGCAGGCAGTTCTATTAGGCTGAGAGAGAAGGCAATGAACGTTTGGCTAGAGATCAGGGCAAATGCGCTGATCTCTGAGGCCCTGCTTCCAAACTAATGATTGTAAAACAACTTGTGAAGAATTCACGCAACTGATTTGTGTGTGATCAAGTCACCACACATGGATTTTTCAGGAGATTTTGGCACACTGGATAAGCACCATGCTCTGTCACCAAATATAATTTTGTAAGGCATTTGAAAATTGGGTTGTGATGAGTCACTATCTCAACACATGCCAAAATATTCACAAGTCTGCTTCACCAAACTAACATTTCCAGGAAACAGTAGGATTTAGACATGGAAATACAGAAATGAAGCCAGTTACTGAGAGGGTTTGCACTAAACCCCACCTCCAACCTGCTCTAGCAACTTTCTCCTGAGTAACCACTGGGAGAAGCCAGTTTTATTGCAGATTTTTGTAGAAGTTCCTTCTGAAGCTGTGTGTGTGGCAGTCGAACACTGCTCCTCTTTGCTTTTATTCTTCACAAGCTAACAGGTACCCAACTGAAAGTCTGGTTGCTATTTGTAGGTATAATAGGGGAAGCCAACTCTCACATGGCTCCCAGATCTTATAGGTATACATGATTCAAAAGGAAATAACTAAAACCGGAACCTTAGCCCAAAGCTTTTCAAGTCCCTGAGGCCTGTTAGTTATTGCCATTCGGCAATTTATTGTTCGGCATTTCTAATGAAGGGGGTGGGTTACAAATATTATGCATTCTTGAGCACTTATTTACATTCTAAAATGCCCTGTGAGTTGTGCAAAGGATGGCATATAAATTATACCTAAATAAACAAATGTTGTCCATGACACAGGGGTGGGTCTCAAACCGTAGTCTTCAACAGCTAGTCTCCAGCAACTTACCACATGTGCCACGTAGAACAGGGACTACAGTTCCAGCCTGAAAGGACTCCTCCCATCTCTCCTAGCTTTATACCGTCAGTTAACTCCCTAAGCCAGTTGGCACACATCAGTTCCTGTAAAACCTTTGTTGCCAAGCCAGGTCATTAGTCTGAACGACTCATTGCTAAATTGTTATGCCTTGCCTTCCTTCCTGACCATCAGATTAGTTTTGACTACACCTTCTGCCTCTGGCACTTTCGTGCTCACTGCTTGTAAAAGAACCAGGTTTTTCCCCACCTGTGGCTGTCCTGGTCTTCTTCTTTGGTGATCACTCATAGCTGAGTGAGATTGTCTTCCATGAACACAGTCTTAACAGTGCGTCCGAAAGTGACTGTGGAGACCTCTTTAATGGAGGTGGGGGGGGATCTACATGCATTTTCTATGGACTTTTAAAAACTGCCTGCATGGATCCAACAACAAAACATAAAATAAATAAAATTTAACATGCAAAATTTGGGGAACAATGTTTCTTATCAGTTTGGAGGCATGGCTCCATCATCTGCATTAAAACGTAATACAGTGGTACCTCAGGTTACATATGCTTCAGGTTACACACGCTAACCCAGAAATATTGCCTCGGGTTAAGAACTTTGCTTCAGGATGAGAAGAGAAATCATGCTCCGGCGGCGCAGCAACAGCAGGAGGCCCCATTTAGCTAAATTGGTGCTTCAGGTTAAGAACAGTTTCAGGTTAAGAACGGACCTCCGGAACGAATTAAGTACTTAACCTGAGGTACCGCTGTAATGATGAGCATGTAAAACTTTTTTTCAAAATTACTACCATGTTTATCATGAGGATTGTAAGTTTAAATGCTGCTAATTTCAGTTTAAACAAAATACAAATAAGGGAAATGCTTTAAATATGCACTAAAATTTTCATGCTTAAAAAACAACAGCAAAAAACAGTATGTGTAATTTTTTATATATATAAAAAAGCACAACATCCACAACTTCAGGAACATTCTCCAAAGCAGAAAAGCAAACCTTCAAAGTCTCTAGAAGCAAATCAATACCCTCCATGAAATGGCAATGAACTCTCATCTTTACCAAGTAAACAAACAAATGATAAAAAAACCCTTTATACTCTCCTAAACTCTGCCAAAACTTACAAAACAGAGGCAGAAAGTGTACTTTAGTTTTCTTTCGATGGCCAAGAATTTCTATAACAAGTCATCCTTGGACACAGTTCCAAGAAAGTAATCTGGGAGCATGTCTGGCCGCTTTCAGATAATTTTGATTCGGCACATTCCATAAACAGAAGGCATGAGGAAACATGAAAACTTCACAATGCTGACAACATCAGTGAGTACTTTCAACTCTAAACTCACGCTTTGTCCTTCTAAATATCTCTGAGTTGAGGGAGAACCCCCTTTCCTTTGTTGTCTTAATGGCGCACCACCTAGGTGATCACCTCAACATAGGAAGCTAGCCTGGCCTATACAGTGGTACCTCTAGTTACAAACTTAATTCATTCCGGAGGTCCGTTCTTAACCTGAAACTGTTCTTAACTAGAGGCGTGCTTTCGCTAATGGGGCCTCTTGCTGCTGCTGCACCGCAGGCACACCATTTCCATTCTCATCCTGGGGCAAAGTTCTCAACTCGAGGTAACTCTTCCAGGTTAGCAGAGTTTGTAACCTGAGGCATTTGTAACCCGAGGCGTTTGTAACTCAAGGTATTGTAACTCGAGGTAATACCACTGTATTTTAACAGTTGCAGGATCTTACATATAGCCTACTTCCTCTCCGTCAAACTCTTAACAATATAAAGAATTGAAGAGCAGCCCAGGGATCAAGGAACTCTGTGGGCAGAGCTTACATGACCATAAATAAGCTTTTAAGTGAATTGTTCTGGTGAATCCACAATTCTGGTCCAGTTTCCATCTTCACATGTTCAGGCAACTACTGACTGTAACAGCAACAACACTCCATAACATCCAGGCCAAACCCCCTTATTTAGACTAAATAATCCAGTTTCAACACACGTTATATGCTCCATTTTTCAACAAATATAGGTAAGTGTCCATTACGTTAAATTAAACCAACTATCATCACCACCACCACTATTCTGGGCACTGACCTTCTAAATTTGCTGTAACCACAATTGTTAAGTGGCAATCAATTCATTGTTCCATAGCTGCTTTCCTGAAATGAACATTTGATCAATGCAATTTCAGTCTTAGGATTCTCATGAAGTTAAACATAATAGTGAAATAAAGAAAGAAATATATAGCAGTAGGAAAACATTCTAGTTTGTTTTAGCTACAATTATTTAAAAGCATATTGTCTTCCAAATGTAATACCTGACTTCTTTTCAGCAGAACACTGTCACAATAGTTACTGCATTTCCTTTACTACTAAAATCATAATATTTAGGGAGAAATGCTTGTTAGGCATAGAGGGAAAGCTACCACAACTCAAAACTGGACTTTCTCTTCTTCCTTCTTCTAGGAATTGACTCAAGCACAAGAGAAATATTCAGTGAAAAAAGGAAGAAATGACGACTTCATCAGAAGGCAGACTTATTAGGTAATTAAGTATCATTGAATTCAGTGGAATTTACTTTCAGCTAACTACATTTAGGATTGGGCTGTAAAAACAAACTGAACAAGCTGAAAAAGTAACACTGGCAAGGTATTTATATTATTTATCAACACATCTATCCTATATTTCTTCCGTGAGAGAGGCTGAAGAGAGTTTATGCAGGAGCTTTTAGGAGGTATCCAATCTAGATGCTTAAACAGACTGCTTATGTTCAGCAGGATAGTAGCATTATGTTCCTTCAAATCATTCCTGGGATCTGCGCTGTATGTCTAAGGAACATGCTTCTTAAAACTTGTTTATTTTCATCACACTTTTAAACAGTCTCATGAACAGACTATTTAAAGCACTCATCTGAGCTCTTCCTTTTGTATGCTATGGAATAGCATTGTTCTAAATTCTTATTGTAATGTGTTGTTGTTTTTGAAATAGTGTGAACAATCATCTTGAGCATTTATCAGAAAAAGCAGCAGCAATGACAAACAGTAACAATCAAGACTTCAAGTACAAATTGCATCCACAAAAAAGTAAAAATTCAACTGCCACTAACATATAGCATATATGGAGAAAACAACAGCTATTTCTCTCTGATATAAGCCATAATCTATGAAGATGGCAAACACATACTATGAAGTGTAATCAAATGATGTGTCTGAAAGCCTAATTTCATAATAGTGCACATTAAAACAGGGTCAACTTGCTAAATCGAAAACAATAAAAGGGATTATGACTGTCATTGAAGGGAGGGTGAACAGCAATTAAATATGTCCATTAATATTGGTTGAATACACCTTTTGACCAGAGGCATCCATTTAAAGAAGCAATTAGATAATTATGATGAAGACCAAGCTTCATAAAAGCATTCTGTTTCTTTTTTTAAAAAAGGTAATTGTAATGTCACACAGCTTCGCTTGTGAATAAAAAAGAAAATGAAAGACAACTAGGACAAGAATTTCCTCCATGTAAATCTTTCTTAAACCTCAGGCTCTTATATCCTTTGGTGTGGATATATTTTTAATAAATAAACAGCAGCAGCATCCATGATTTTAGAACACCAGTGTGGTGTAATGGTTAGGGTGTCAGACTAGGGTAAGAGAAACCACAGTTCAAATTCTCACTCCATAATGAATTTCACTGGGTGACCAGGGCCTGTCTCTCAGCCTAAACTATATCACACGGTTGTTGTGAGGATAGCCAAGCAATTCTGAAAATAGCATACATTTATTTCTATTTTATCTAGAAAACATATTTAAATCACCATACTAAACAAAAACTGTTCCATGTTCCCCATCTGGTTAATTCACTCCTGCTAAAACCTGCACTAGTAAGTCTAGTCTGGTCTTTTAAATCTACCTATAGAATAAGGTAAGGTAAAAAAGATAAAGGACCCCTGAACGGTTAAGTCCAGTCAAAGGCAACCATGAGGTTGCGGCGCTCATCTCACTTTCAGGCTGAGGGAGCTGACGTTTGTCCACAGATAGTTTTCCGGGTCATGCGGCCAACATGACTAAACCGCTTCTGGAGCAATGGGACACTGTGACAGAAGCCAGAGTGCATGGAAACGCCATTTACCTTCCTGCCGCAGTGGTACCTATTTATCTACTTGCATTGGCATGCTTTCAAACTGCTAGGCTGGCAGGAGCTGGGACAGAGCAACAGGAGCTCACTCCATCACAGGGATTCGAACCGCCGACCTTCTGATTGGCAAGCCCAAGAGGCTCAGTGGTTTAGACCACAGTGCCACCTATAGAATATATCAACTCCGTTGCAAGACTAAGGTCAAAATGAATGTTTCCACAAGCACGCAATGAGATGACTCAACAGCTTCATGCACTTTGGAACCCTGCAAGCAACCAGACAGACCAGTAGTATCCTGATGCAAATGCACCAGCAGATAAAAAGTGAAATATGCCATACTTTATTTTACAATATTTAAACATGCCCATCCTCTCAAAGTGAGCAACTATTAGCGTCTCATGACAAATATTTATTCAGTAATTTTGACTGCTATTGAAGGAATATTTTTCAATTTAAAGGTTATACCTAACAAAGGATTGAAACAGTTCTAACTAGTTTCTTTAACCTGAATCATAGTGCATCTGAATATATCTTTATGTTTCAGTAGAGCTGAATCTAATCCAAACAGCATTTAAAAATTATTCAATTATTCTCTCCAATTACATGATAGTAAGGATGGCAAAGGATGATGAAAAAGGGGGAGGGGGAAGGGTACAAATGGCTTTTAGGGGTCATTAAGCTTTTCAAAGTCTTAAAGCTCTTTTAAAGCTCCGGCGCATCAAACCTACTAATTAAGTAACAGTGCTAACTCTTGAAAAACATGCTCACAATCAGCCAACTCTAAACTGTAATGTTTGCTTTTCTGCAATTATGTACAAGTAAGAGACACTTTTTCAACTGTATTGATTTTTCCTATTAGTCCCTGACTTTTCCAATATCCCGCCCCCTGCAAAACAAAACAAAAAAATCTCTTTAAAAGCGAGAATATCATTCTCCCCCACAGAGTGTACAAGCTAACTTCAGCAGACACGACCTTTAGAAAGCACTAATAATGTTCACCCTGTGCTTGGAGGCACTTTGACACATTAGCACTTGGAAAGATCTCCAGGCAGTAGTTTATCAGCAGGGCCCATCCAGGCATGATGAGCACTTTCACAGTGCATTAGCATATATCTAGAGAAAGAATGCTCTGGTCTGAAAGGGCTTTTCATTGTTGGAGCGACCTTAAAGTAAAAAGGGAAAGAGTCCCACTCAAGTTCTCCCTAATATCCAGAAGTGTTTGCCGTGTGACCCACAACTCCATTTATTTATTTGTTATCAGATGCTTCATGCTGTGAGCCTCTAGACCAGGGATAGGCAATCAAAGGCCTAGGGGCCGGATGCGGCCCAATCGCCTTCTCAATCTGGCCCGTGGATGGTCCGGGAATCAGCGTGTTTTTACATGGGTAGAATGTGTCCTTTTATTTAAAATGCATCTCTGGGTTATTTGTGGGGCCTGCCTGGTGTTTTTACATGAGTAGAATGTGTCCTTTTATTTAAAATGCATCTCTGGGTTATTTATGGGGCATAGGAATTTGTCTATTCCCCCCCCAAAAAATATAGTCCTGCCCACCACATGGTCTGAGGGATGGTGGACCAGCCCACGGCTGAAAAAGGCTGCTGACCCCTGCTCTAGACCCAGTACTGTTAAAGAGCACAGGATCTTGAAAGATTTACAGAAGGTATCAGAAAGACTCTCCTCCCTGCAAGAGAGGGGAGTGGTTGTGGGCGGGAGCCCGGACTCCGCCCTGGCAGGGGCCTTAGCCCCTGCCCCTCCTTCTCCTCCCCCTCAGTCCTCGTCGTCCTGCAGCGAGTCATCAGCTAGGAGTCATCTCAGTTATCACAGGGAAGAGCCACGAGGTTTGGAGTCGGGGGCGGGGGCTGTGTGTGTGGAGGCTGCCTGGTTCCTGGCTTGCCTTTTAACTTTAAAAAACCCAGGCATCCAGGTTTTCCGTGTGAAAAACCTACATTTAACCTTCTATTTCCCCCCCACACTCCTGGTGCTTGATTTGTTTGCGCGGCCTGAGTGCGAATTACCTTTCTTAAGCTGCAGCTTGTTCCCTTGCCCAGCACGTGCCCCCAGCGAGGTCTGAGTGTGAATGTGGCTCTGTCTTTCTTTCTTCCTCGTATCCTCGCTTTCCTTACCCTGCCTCTGCCTTGGTGGCTGTGCGTTTTTATTTAATTTTTGGCCAGGGTGTTTGTACGTTTTCCCCTCTATTGCCCTTACCTGTCCAATTGCATGGCTGGTCTGGGTGACTGAGTGGGTTTGCCTTACATTTAAATTTGTTGGCCAGGGTGCTGGTGCGTTTTCCCCCTCCATTGTCCTTGAGAGCCTGGATAGCTCAGTTGGTTAGAGCATGGCACTGATAAGGCCTAGGTTGCAAGTTCAATCCCTGTTTGGGACAGCTGAATATTTCTGCATTGCTTGGGTTGGACTAGATGATCCTCAGGGTTCCCTTTCCTGTTCCTCTCTAATTTTAAGTCGTGTGTGTGTGTGTGTGTGTGTGTGCTTGCAGCGTGTGTTTGTGCCTGCTGTTTATTGTGCCTGCCGTTTATTTATTTATTACTCTTCTAGTGTGGGTTTAATTTACCTTGCCATCCCTTCCATTGGTAGCACTTAAATCGGGAGCCCACTGTAAAATTTTAAAGGCTGCCGGGGCTTGGAATAGACTGTGCGCTTAAACCTCACCCCTCTTGGGTGCCCCCCCCCTTCGCTTGATGTTTGGGGGAAGAAATAAGGCAGGGCTTGGGGTGGACAACTCAGGGTTTCTGATCAGGGAACCATTCCTCAGCACTCCATGTTTATACGTTTAAAACCTATGAAGGTGTGCCTTTGCCTGGTTCTTGTCATTGGCTTCACTTGCCAGTACAGGCTCCCTAAAGAAAACCACTTTTACACAACAACAACAACAACAAAAGATTTCGGCTTATAGTACCTTACTGGAAAGTCCAGGTTAACCCACGGTTTATATTTCCATTTCTTTTTGGCTCACTGTAAAGGACAGCTATTTTCCTTTTCTTCAAAAACTTCCTTGCCCAGCATGTTCATTTTACTCCCCCCACCCCTCCTCCCTCCCAACTCCCCCCCACGCTTTCCTTCTCCTCCCCCCACCCGTCCCCCCTCCCTCCCCCCACCCTTTCAGGAGATACATCGGGGTCTTTGGAGTTCCCTTTGCTTCTTGCCAGAGTCATCACAGTTGCCAGACAGGTTTTTCAACTCTCTGAGTGGCCGGCAGTTTGTGAGGCATTGTCTTTAAGCACCTGCCAGTTCAGCAGTTGCATAGTTGCATTGTCAGTTTAACTAACCAGCAGTTTGACCAATTGCAGTCTTTTGTCTGTTTAAGTACCCTTATTTCAATCAACTGGTATTGAGCCGACCTTGTGGGCAAAGATTTATTTTTCTTTGTTTGGCAAAGTTTCCTTTGTGTCAAAAAGGTTTCCCCAGCAGTGAGATATTAAGAGCAACCCCACCCCTCCTTTTCTGAGGGCCGCTGGCGTGGGCCTGGAATCTTATTGATTTCCTTTTCTCTTAATTTGGCTGCAGCTTCTGAGCATCTCCTTCTAAGCAGTTATTTTCAATTCCGTTTGATTACTGTATTGTTTTAATTAGTGTTTTTATAGTTGATTTGATTTCGTGTGGAGTGCCCTACCTGGGTGGATGGAGCAGCCAAGTAATTTCGTTGTCCCTGAGAGGGGGCAATGACAATAAAAATATTATTATTATTATTATTATTATTATTATTATTATTATTATTATTACTTGGCAATGCTTTGTGCCTAGATTTGCCTATCATTTAAAAGGGGCAACTCTTTATTATAGGCAATTATCTTCTAATTCTGTCTGACTGCAGTTGGGGTTGCTCTGTGTATGGTATTGTTCCTTGGAGCCAGGTGCTAATATGTAGTTGAGCGCTGCTGCTTGAACTCTTGCTGGGTTGTGATTTAATAAATATAAATAAATACAAGCGGTGCAGTTAAGTGACGTATAGCTTGTTCATTTTGTCAGCAGTTACGCAGAGCAACTGATAATAGTAATTCCTACTCATAGCTATAAATCCATTGGCTATTAATTGAGATACTATCGATTAATAATTAATCCCTCAACAGTGCTCGGAACTTTATTGATGCACAATAATTGTATACTAGCATTTAATTACAGTTAAGTTATTAATTGAGTGGTGATATTAATACTAATTAAAAAATAACAATGATAATAAAATAAAGTAATAAAATAAAATAAATTTGAAATATAAATAAATAATAATTAATAATAACAATAAATAAATAATTATAATTATAAAAAATAAAAAATAAAATAATAATAATAATAATTAATATTAAAAATATAAATAAATAAATAAAAATTATATAAAATAATATTAATAATAATAATAATAAGTGACGGAATAAATAGTAGGCGCATTTTACTAGTGCACAGAGCAGCTCATGGCACCCTAGTGGAAGCGCACGGGTGCAGTACCAGCACACACTGCAGCTGTCAACCGTCATAATAATAAACCCAAACCCATTTCGCAGTTCCTTAATGCCTTCAGATCATTCATTGTTGACTATGAACAGCGCTTTCTCTTAGCTATTCTTTAGTTCTATTTGCCTTGCGTTTCTTACTTCCTTGTTTCGCAAACCAGTGGCCAGCCTTTAAACTACCCAGGTGCAGGCCCAAGCCCTCAGACAGGAACGGCGGCTGTGCAAACTAGGTCTCAGGCTTGCTCGCCGACTTTGAGAACTGCACCAGGGCGCCTGCATGGAGGCTGCCGGCCCGTATCAATAACCCGGTTGCTTCCAGTTCTTCTAGTTCTTTACAGAATAAGCAGCCCAGGGTCCAGCTTCCACAATCAGGCACCTCATCAGCCAGTGATGATGAGTCAGAATGGCTTACGCCCTTTCTGGGGAGGCTGCCGCTATTAGCATCTGGCAGTTAGCCCGTATGTCGAGAAGAAGCCATCAGAGGTGTATCGCATTGGAAAGCTGGGCCTTAGAAAGGATTTAAAACGTAAGGTGTGCTGGTAATTCAATAAAGGGCAATGCCAAAGGCAGTCTTGTAAGTACCCGCACGAGTGTGAGAGATGTGCGGGGGCTCACCCAGCCACAGCGTGTTACAAAGGGAAGCGGCCCTTTTGGGGAGGTCAGGGCTTCCACCACTCTAGTTCCAGATGAGCCCCCACAGCAGGGAACCATCGATAAAGTCCTTCTGGGTCTAGCATTTTCTCCAATTCAGCTTTCTCCTCTCCTCAACCTCTTGTCTATCCATCCGGACGGAAGTGCAGCATCCTATCTTTGGAAGGGTTTCTCAGAGGGTTGCAGAATCCCAGTAGTGGCTCCTTAACCGCGAAGGACTCTCCTAATCAGAAGTCAGTAAGGGGAAGGACGCTCGCCTCACCCAACGGGTAGCTACAAAATGTATCATTCCATAACACCTCATACAGGAATTATTTATTTATTTATTTATTTATTTATTTTTTCCTGGGTAACCTGCCTTTTTCTCCCAGATCAACTACAAGAGCAAGACCACAGCTTTAACAAAATGACAGCCCAAACAGGAAGACACATGGGAGCAATGGTACTGCTTTGAAGTGTTCCAGATCCATTTCCTGTTCTCCCAATTAGCAGGGCAGCTGTGGGCAAAATTGCAAAGAAGTACAATAATGATTTAGTCCTTAGTCCTATAATCTAGTAAGCCTTTAAGCCCAACAGTCGAATTCGCATGATTTCAATGCTTTAACTATATTAGGGAACATGTATAGTTAGTAAACAAATTGCTAGTTTGGTGAGAAATAACACTTCACTGAAGTGGATAACGCTTTGGCCAAGAGCTCACCTTTGGCAATCTTCTAGAACATGTTGCATATGTAGCAGTTCTTTCTAGCTTGAGTGAAACTCAAACCTGACATTTACAGTACCAGATAGAAGTGTTCTGGAATGTCCTGGCTGTGTCTGGAATGTCCTGGCTGTGTCTGTAGTACAACAGTTTTGGAAATCTGTAGGAGAGCATCCCACCAATCTCTTGTCATACTAACAATCGTGTTATCAGCTAACAATCAAAAGTGCTAAAATTTTAGCTACATTGGCAACAGGATGTTGGCTAGAAGCAACTGGTTTTCTGAAGCTAAAACTTACAATTTTGTTCTAGGAGTTACTTGATCACAATATAGAACTATTTGTTTATTCATTATGAGTTTTACACATGATGAAAACATATACTCAAGCAGATATTTTTATAATCACTGTACTATACTATGATACAGTGCATAATGAACATCCACATTCAGTTAGTCTGTGTGCCAGCCCCCTTCAGATTCAGCACAGAGAGCACCAAGTGACTCAGAAACAAATCAGAAGTTTAAAAGTCATGATACAAAATGAGGCTTGGGGCCTATGTGCATATCTAACCTTAAAAATAAAATAAAATAACAAAAACAAACAAACAAACAAACAAACCACACCACAGGGTAAGACTCCCAAAATCAGTTAAGACAGACCTTGAGATCTGGATCACGTTTCTGGAACACTACAATGGGGTCTCCTTATGGCAGGAAATCCTCAACCTGTCCTCAAATTGCCAGGTTCAGTGATGCCGCTGGGTCCTTGGGCTTCAGTTTATTCTTTAGGGGACGCTGGTGTGCTCAACAATGGCCAGCAGAGGAGCAAGGCGAGGCTATCACGTGGGATCTCACTTTTCTGGAGTTTTTCCCCCCTTAGTTGTGGCTGTTCACATTTGGACTGAGGAGTTCCAGAATCACCGGGTGTGCTTCAGAACTGATAACCAGGCAGTGGTCAACATACTGGCTAAACAGTCATCGCGTTCCGAGAGGGTGTCGTGCCTACTCCAATCATTCGTCCTCCAGTGCCTCGCTTCTGAGCATTAGCTCCCAGGGCTCAGCCACTGCCAGAACCCGTTCCGGAGCACCTGTGGAACCTTGGAGACGTGAAGTGATTAAGGGAGTATTAGCATCTGTCGCACCCTCTACGCTTAGATCATATAAGAAGGTCTGGTGTGATTTCATGGGGTTCAGGTACCTGGAGCACAGCTGTTGCCCGAACCCTTTCCGGAGCACCTGTGGAACGTTGGAGACGCAAAGTGATTAAGGGAGTATTAGCGTCTGTCGCACCCTCCACCCTCAGGTCTTACAAGAAGGCCTGGTGCGATTTCTTGGGCTTCAGGTTTGGGTCTTCGGGGCTTTGTGCTAGCGCGCCTCCCACCACTGATGACGTTTTGCAATACCTTTCACACCTTGATGACCTAGGGCGCGCGCCTAAAACATTAAAAATACATGTAGCCGCCATTAGCTTCTTTGCTAAGGCCACGTTCTCCTCCGATCCATGCAGTGACTTCCTGGTCCGTAGAGCTATCGAAGGCTGGGGCAGGTTACAACCCCCTAGGGTTCAGGGCCGTAAGCCAATTTCTTACGGGTTGCTCTCTCAAATACGCAAAAAACTCCGGTCAATTTGTTGGTCCTGGTTTGAGGCCCGCCTCTTTTCTGTGGCATATGCCATCGCCTTTTTTGCCGCCCTAAGAGTGGGCGAGGTCGTAGTCAAAGGTAGTGCGAATGGTGTGATGCGGGGCCTCCTTATGGAAGATGTACAGCTGTCTGAGGCGAGCATGTTGGTACGGATACGACAATCCAAAACTGATCAGGCCGGTAGGGGTGTCCTTCTAAAACTCACAGCGTCCGGGGGCAGGGCCCTTGTCCGGTAAAGGACACCAGGCAGTATCTTCGCCTCAGACCACCTGGTCAGGGTCCACTTCTGCTACACGAAGACGGGTCCCCCTTACTGAGACACCAATTCACCAGGGTACTCCGCAAAGCTATTGATGCTTGTGGTTTAGCTTCCCGGGCTTATGCTGCCCACGCCTTTAGGATCGGTGCTGCCTCAACTGCCGCGTGCCTGGGCTTGCCTGCGGACAAGATTAAAGAATTGGGCCGATGGAAATCCAATGCTTATAAGGGTTATATACGTTAGTTTGCGCTCCGCTACACTGAATCTACTTACCCGCTTTCTCCTTTCTTTCGTTCTCAGCTGTTTCCGGGGGCACCGTGTGGATTTGCGGCCACAGTATTGTTCATTGGACCCGCGTTCGGGCGGTCAGCAGCGGCCTTACCCATCATCTTGGTTTGCCTCCTGGGATACAAGTTGCCTGGTTGTCGCGACGCGGCATGTGGTGGGAAGAGCTTATGCCATTGCTGATTGACAGAGTTGCCATGTTTGGCCCTCCTGACATCCTTATCATTCACTTGGGAGAGAATGACCTGGCCAATAGGAGAAGCGGGGATTTGTTGTGGTGCATAAAAAGAGACTGGGAGTCGATTGCGGCCTTGTGCCCTGGAACAATGGTGTTCTGGTCCTCCTTCTTGAAAAGAATTGTCTGGCGCGGTGCGCAGAACTGTATGGCCATTGAAAAAACCAGGAAACTCCTGAACCGGGCGGTAGCCCGTTGGGTGCGCTTTATGTATGGCCGAGTCATTTATCATGACCGTATCCGGATCGGCGACCAAGCCATGTACCGGAATGACGGAGTTCATCTAACAGACATTGGGAATGATATTTGGTTGGACAGTGTCATTAGCAGCATTAGGGATTGGTTGCAGCTGTGAGGGTATTGGCGGCGAGCCCCTTTGCGGCTCGAGTGGCGGTTAGGCATTGGATTCATGTGTTGTGCTGTGTCAAGGGCTAGGTGTGGCCATCGCCTATGCTATCTACCGTGGGTTATTCCGTTAAAGGAATCTGGCGGTCGTGTATTCCGTCCGATGCCTGCTTGGCGGGAGGCCATGGCACGACCCTCGGTGACATCAGGGGGTGAGCCTATAGTTGGATGAGCATCAACAGGCTCCACCTACTCTTGAATAAACCCACCACCTATAGTCATCCAATGCCTAAGCCAATACCTTTTCACTGCTGTAATCAATAAAGTTGTGGCCTTTTCTTGCCCATTAACCTTATACCATGTGTCCATGTGTATTTATTTCACTTAGCGGGGTCGGGGTCCTCGATCCACAAAGACTCTCCTCCCTGCAAGAGAGGGGAGTGGTTGTGGGCGGGAGCCCGGACTCCGCCCTGGCAGGGGCCTTAGCCCCTGCCCCTCCTTCTCCTCCCCCTCAGTCCTCGTCGTCCTGCAGCGAGTCACCCACCCTCCACTCCCATTTAGCTCAGGGTCTAGGTTTTTGGCCTTGCTATGGACCTTAGGTTGGTTGCCCCGGTTGTCTGGGGGGCCTGGTAGGAATTTTTCCATTTGGCATTAGGCTTTTTGGTTTTTTCGCCTACCTCGTAGCAATCGTCACAACTTTTGTGGTATTGGTGGGTAGGTTAGGCATTGGATTCATGTGTTGTGCTGTGTCAAGGGCTAGGTGTGGCCATCGCCTATGCTATCTACCGTGGGTTATTCCGTTAAAGGAATCTGGCGGTCGTGTATTCCGTCCGATGCCTGCTTGGCGGGAGGCCATGGCACGACCCTCGGTGACATCAGGGGGTGAGCCTATAGTTGGATGAGCATCAACAGGCTCCACCTACTCTTGAATAAACCCACCACCTATAGTCATCCAATGCCTAAGCCAATACCTTTTCACTGCTGTAATCAATAAAGTTGTGGCCTTTTCTTGCCCATTAACCTTATACCATGTGTCCATGTGTATTTATTTCACTTAGCGGGGTCGGGGCCCTCGATCCACAAGGTTTATTTTATGTTTAGACCCCTCAGTAGGGATGGGCAGTATCTGGTTTTCAACATCACGATATAGCACCGGTTAAATATCATGATATATCACGATACATATCTGCGGTGGCAGAGGGCATTGCTGGGTATTCAATGATATGGTGGTTTATTACACAGCCCTACCCCTCAGTCAACCTTGCCAACCTGCCAACCTAGTAGTTCGAAAGCATTCAGTGCAAGTAAATAAATAGGTACCGCTCCGGCGGGAAGGTAACCGGCATTTCCGTGTGCTGCTTTGGTTCGCCAGAAGTGGCTTAGTCATGCTGGCCACACAAACCGGAAGCTGTACGCCAGCTCCCTCTGCCAGTAAAGTGAGATGAACGCCGCAACCCCAGAGTCGTCCACAACTGGACCTAACGGTCAGGGGTTCCTTTACCTTTACCTTACCCCTCAGTCATCAGAACTGAGTTCAAATGGTATGCTACATTTCTAGGATTCCATGTTAAACAGCAGTGCTAAAACCACACAACAGGAGAGGCCAAAGGGCAGCTGACAGTACAGGTGTTTATGTGTTTTACTTTATACTTGATTTTAAAAACCAGTCAGGGGCTGGAACCCTCTCCAATGCAAAGTACAGACTGCAGGTACTCCTGTATATAGCGTACGTATTGTATGTTTCTCTGCACAACCAACTGCAGTGCTCTAAAGAGTAGACTCAACCCTGAGATGGTAGACAGGGTTGCAAACTAACCTGCTCCCCCTTCTCTCTATGCCCTCTATTGTGCCCCATTTTTCCATGCATCTTGAAGATGGACCATCTGTCTGCAGCTGCCACAGTGAAGATTCCAGGTAATCATAGCTCAGTGGTAGACCACATTCAGATGGTCCCGGCTTCAATTGCTGGCAGCTCTAGATAAAAAAAAACAAGAAATAGGTGGTGTGAAATAACTTTACCTAGAGAGCAGCTGACAGTCAGAGTAGAGAATACTGCACTTACATGCACTACTAGTCTGACCTGGAGAATGGCAGCTTCCTATGTGATGAGTTGGATTAATTCAGCTTCTAACACTTTATCCTTCCTTAACACACATGGTACTTAGATCAGAAAAAGTGCTAGAGTTTCTCTACATTCATAAGCAAAGGTTATATGAATTTGAAGTCACAACTGACAGAAAACAAAGCAATAATATTTGGATGATTCAAAGAGAGATTATCAAAATGGCTGAACCATAAGAACATTTCCAGAATCTCCTGATAACGTCTTCATTCAGCAAGGCCTACAGGATATTATCAAAGTCCTATTAAATATTATATAAACTCACACTGATTCACTTCCCAAACAGAACTGAGTCACAAAGTTGATGATCTCCCTAGTGTAAACTCGGCTAACTTCAATGAAACAACCCCAGGGAGTACAAGTGCAACAGATTCTCACCCACACTGCTTCACATCAAGGTAACTTGCAATTTAAATTTACTACCTACAGCTAAGCCAAAATAAAGAATTTGCTGTGATTCAAACCTACTGGCATTTACAAGTATACAGACATGTGCAGTGACAGTGCTGTGCTAGAACGAACTTCAGAAAACCTTTCCTAATTATCTAGAAAGCAGTGCGAAAGAGGTGGAGGTTGGAATGGTGAGACATATGCACATGCTTTTAAGACACATTGATCATTTCAATCAAAGAATAACCTCTCTCCTTCGTATCTTAAGACTCTAAAAGGCAAAAGGGTGAGACACTTTATGACACATCAGTAAGAATCATATATCCTCTTACATAAGATATCAACAAAGGGGATACAGGTCACTGATCCAAAAAATTGAATGCATCTCATGTACAAACCACACTGTCAGCCCAGGCTAACAGGCATCCTGTGGAAAGGACACAAGCAAAAACAACTGTAAATTCAACTTGCAAAAAAAGAGAAACTTTAAACAAAAAAAAGAAGCTTCACTTCAAAAGGACCAGGTGAAATCTATGTGCCAGGGATTATGAGATTTAACTAGCGTGAAGGCCTTTATAGGCACACTATTGCAGGGCTGAGAATCTGTGACCTATTGATGCTGCTGCACTCCCATTTACCTTATTCAAGCATGCCCAATGGTCAAGTATGATAGAATTTGGGGTCCAACTGCCTCTGGAAGGCCACAGGTCAACCACTCCCACTCTATTGCCTTGACCATTCCACAAGGAAGGGGTTTTTGGTTCAGAGAATAAGGGTGAGGTGCTGGGAGAGTGTTGCCCCAATTAGTGTCCGGCCTCAGTAAAAGAGGAAGTAGATCCAAGTTGAATGTGGCTACTCTGTTCAAGTAGTGCGTACGTTTCTGAGACCCCTTTTCTAAACAATCATCCTTGGGACATTCTTTTCCACAGAGGGAAATAATGTCTTCTGAGCTGTTTTAGCTGGTCATTGATGAAACAGCCCCATTCTTAAATACATAGCTTGGAAACAATGCCCCCACTCTTTAAAATGTTGATATTATGGAACAAGTCCTGCTGTGTTCTACTCAGACTCACTCCCAACTAATTGCAAAGGATTGCAACCTAAAAGACATTAACTATTCCTACAACGATACTGTCATATAAAATAACAAATTAAGTGATTTCATAACAGTTCAGTGCAATGTAGTAATGTCAAACTATGCATCTGGTGGTTCTCAACTCACTGTTATAAGACAACACAAGGATCTTCAAGGATTTTGAAGGGTAAAAACAAGAATATTTGATTTATTTTATGTAGCCTTAATAAAGGATGGTCTGTGTTTTAGAACATAGGTAGTCAAAGTGACAGCAGCTGGAAGAGACTAGCAGCAGAGATGGAAATATCTGTCAATCTGGCTTTCTCAGTTTCTCATTTTTTTCCATCTTAAATCAGCTCTCCACATTTTGCTGCATTCTGCTTTTTTAAAAATCCTCATGAAAATTCATCAGCATTTTAGTGTGATTTTTTCTTAATAAACACATTTTAAATACAGTTTTGACTAATGTTCACTTTTTTTTTTTTTGCATACATTTTTCTCCAATATAATGCATGTATGCATTTTTTACCCATACCTCCATTTCTTTGCACAATATCCCCTAATATCTGCATTTTTATAAACTATTGTTTGGATAAAGGAATTGCAAAATTGCAGAAAAGTGAAAAATTCAAAGGATAGCTATGTTTTGGTTTTCATGTTGTTTTAGAAGTTGTGAGTTTGATAGATTTGGCTTTAAATGCACACCAAACAAAATTTCTCCTCCATTCCTAGCCAGCAGGAAAAGGATACAAGTTGGTTAGGCAGGCCTTGGGACAGATCCACATGAAAGTCTTAAAAAATCAATCAAACTTAAAAAATCCATTCAAAGGGGTAGGCTAGGCAAATTGAAAGACCTTCATTATTCAAACCTTGTGTCAAAACTCATGCTGTTTGACATCAGTGCTTGACTTCCATGGCCATTTCCTTCAATGTGTCATTGGCAAAACAACACTCCCTTCAAATATTTCTTACTTCTAGCTATCCTTATGTTTTTGCCATTGTAATGTTAAAATCAAAAGTTCCTGTCAAAACAAAATGCAGCACTTCAAACTGTGCTGGGCAGAAATGACATTTCTGGTTATCAGATATGAAATCAACAGCTCATAATGTAAAAGTTGCAATTCCATTGAATTCTTTTACAAGAAACTGAAGAAACTGCAGCAACTTTGCCTGTTTGAAGAAAACTCAAAACTATAAAGAGAAATAGAACAGTCTGAAAGCCAATACCTGATCCAGGAAAAGGAGGAAAAAATTAAAAGGTGCATTACAAAATAATATGCTAACCAGAAACATATAACAGAATTGCTCGTTCATGCTTGCTTTCCTTATATGTGGCATTATCAGACTCTGCAACAGTTGAAAGATTTTTGGACAGTGAGGAAAGTCATTCTTAATGCTACTACACAATTCTAAAAAAGAAGGTTTTTGAGAAGATAAGTGGGAGAAGAAGGATGCCTTTGCATGTGCATGTTTCGTTGCTATTAACCTCCATGTTTTCCATGGAGCGGCATACAATTCCAACCTATATGAGTTACAATGAACTAATGAAAACATATTTAAACATATTTTTGTCTAGCGGGTGTTGGATGATCACTGCTTTTCTTTGCAAAGTCCAGTAATATAACAATTCAACTCCTGACTTCCTTTTGCTAGATCTTGGTGGTTGTTATGATTTATATGGTACACTCCTACCAAATGGTGCACATATGGGTTACTAATCCAGATCATGGCGAGCCCTGCACCAGCTAAGTTTCAGGAACGGAATGCTATCACAGACCTTTACTCAATTCTCTGGACCAAATTTTCCCATTTTGCTGACAGGAAATTGACTGTAAGGGATAGTTGCTTGTTCAAAGCTTGTCCAAAGCTTCCCATTAAGGATTCAAAATACAAGTCTCTTAGGTTCAAAAACTGTCCACTAATCTCTGCCCATTGGATCTTAGTGTATTTTGAAGATCTGTTGATCCAATTACAACTGAGGCAGGGTGGGGCAGGATACCTCTAAACAAAGGCATATTAATTCTCTATTAAGTTTTTCTCTAGTGCAAAAAGGAAACAAAAAAGAATTTAAAGCTTAAGATGCGGGGGGGGGGACAAGTACCGTACCTAAATAATAAGCATTTTTAGAATACAAACAATGGTATATTCCAACACTCAAGACAGAAGGAAACCCTTGCCACATTGCACCTCTGACTGATGAACTCTATCATCTGGTTCACAAGAGCCTCACTAAGTGTGTGGCCTCTTTACAACTTTAAATAGTTGCAGGATATGTTTGTGTATGCAAACGCAGGAAATAGAGGGCTTCTCTCAGACAAAATATGTACGTATCCTGTAGTTTTTTCTCTTTGTTGATGATCCTGGAAGAGCAAGTATTGACAACAACACAATATAAGAAGTTACAGGCTTATTTCATTTCTAATTCAGAGGCTGAGTTCATGGAGATTAAATTTCTGTTGATAGTGATTGAATCAGTGATTAATAAAATAAAATAAAATAAAAAGATTATAATATATAAATATGATATGAACCTTATACACATATGATGGGAGCCTTATACTTACAGCCAGTGCTTTTTTTCTGAAATAAATATTCAGGGGTACTCTCATATTCCTACTGAAAAACTGCCCCTCAATGAGGCCAAACTTAGATTCACAAAATGTTTCGGGGTCTGCATCCCCCCAGAAAAAAGCACTGCTTACAGCACCATAAAATACATTATCCCTCATCCTCCATCCACAACTCTTAAGAATTCTACATACTAATTTTTATAGGGGCAGAATACTGGGGAAATTACAATATTAGTAAATCGGTGCATTATACATACCAGAAAGAAATTAAGGAGAAATTCCATTGGGAAAGCTTCTTGGTTAAATGCTCCTCAGTTCCATTCCTCAGAGGTCAGAAGTGCCATTCCTCAGAGGTCAGGGTGATTAGAAGAGATTATTTTTTCTTCACTGCAACAGGTTTTAGTGGCCTGTGAAGGTGCTACTATAAATTAATTGTCCCTTTTGTACCCACTTCCCAGAAAGGGAGGCTGGGTTCCTGGGCAGGGTGTGTGTCTGTGTATTGGTAGCAATTCTTCCTCTCCAGCCTATCACAACGCATTGCATCCCAGCATAGATGCACCTTGACACCATTTTGAAAGAGGCAGTCATCTCCCTGTGTTACCAATGACAACTGTATTTGTAGAGACATGAGTATATAGCGCTTCCCAGTTTACCCAGGGAAGAAATAAGGAAATAGTGTGCTTGTTAAGTTCTAATTCCAGATGTCTTTTTGCTTTACAAAACGGAACCACTTAGGCTGCAATTCGAAGTAGGAGAGAGACTTCTTAACCCCTTGAAAATTCACATTCCCTGTTGCTTTTACTGCCACTGTACAAAAGGTACAAATAACAGAGATGTGTTCCCCCCCTCTAATTTTCAGTAATCGCCACAGGTACAGTGAAAAGGGTTGCCATATTTCAAAAAGTAAAAATCCAGATTTTTTTTTTGCAAAATCTCCCCCCCCCCCCAAAAAAGAGAGAGATTATGAGCTATTTTTAATAAAACTTGTGAAAATCTACACTGCCAACATGGGCCTGGACAGTTTACAAGGGCTGAATACCAGCTATGTCGAGGAAATTCCGAACGTATGGCTACCCTAGCAGTGAATGTTAGTTTCCTCTGGATTCACCAGAGTTATTTATCCATGCCATAACCCCAAGGTTCCCATAGCAGCACCTTAACAGCTGCTGCCAAACTTGGCTTTGCACAGGTTACAAATTGTCATTGCATGGCCAGCTCCTGCATTCGTACCTCCCACTAGCTCCCACCCTCTGGTCATCCATGCACTGAAGCTTGCTGGAGGCACATATGCCAATGTGGTGCCCTCCATGCATTGTTGACTCTGAGTGCCATGTGCCCCAGCCAGTATGTCCAATGGCTGGGGTTGATAGTTCAACAACATCTTCAAAACATTGTGCTGGCTACTTCTGTCATAGGCTCTCTCAGGAGTCAGCTATACAGCTGCAAATAAAAAGTTTTAAGCGTGGTTTAAGTGCAATATACAATGTGACACTAGATGGCGATGGTGAGCCTTATGGAAAATTCAATGTATTTTTTAAAACATTTTTTAAAAAAAAGCATTTTCAAAGCTGTTTTATATGTGTGTCTGGATTCCACCTCAGTCACTGGTCAGGACTCCAAATAACAGGGTGAGCCTATGTGTGTGCAGCAGGCTTCCCTTTGCAGATGTTTCCCAAACCCATGGATGGTGGGGCAGGGGGACTGCTGAGGGAGTCCCGGGCGGGTGTCCCAGGTCTCCCACTCCACATGGCTGCAAATATGTGGAGGAGTGTGACCATTCATATCCAGTTAAAATGTAGGCTAGGTGTTAAAGGGGAGAATTTTCCCCACCAGCTAATATCAAAACAGACACCTAGATATTTTATTCCTACTCAAATACTTTACTTTTCCCCTGGTTTTATTGCTAGAAATTATGAACTGGCATTCCCCCCCACCCCCCACTGGCATTTTTGTGGAGAAATACATAGAACATGAAACAGCTGTGGTGCGCTTAGCTGCACCAGAGCTCTTTCAGTCACTGAGCAAAGAGAAAATACTTGGGGTTAATAGAAACTCTACTGGGCTAAGTAAAAAATAAATAAATAAAATAAAAATCACCTCTGTGAAGGCAGATTTATTAACTGGAACATCTGTCTAGAGAGACAAAAATAGGAAGCTAAAGCTAGAAACAGATAAGAAAAGTGCAAGATCCTTTAATGAAACAAGAGTCTTTGCTCCTTAATCACCTTCTCCCCCAACACCATATCAGTCGTTCCTGCTCTAGGTGATAGCACATCCTTCTTTGAAATGAAGTATCATTAAGCTCCAGTCTATCAAGCTGCAGCTTTGCTCCAAAGAGCACCCTACTTAAAATCAACAATTGCAATGGAAATACCAGGTCTGTTGAACTTTTGCTGGGAAAGCGATTAATCTCACAGTGACATTTTGGAGGTCTTGACAAAGCCACATTTCCAAACAAGATAAACCCCCTCTCCCAACACTCTGTATTGGAATAAGGAACCAAGCACAGTGCTCGAGACAGCAGGGAATTACCAACCGCATGCTAATTACCAGCCTGGTCCAGAAATAGCTGGATGCCACAGCCTTGTTTTGGCATGCATTGCTTTCTGCAGTGCCGTATTGAATGCCCCTGAAAATCAAAAATACTGGAACCACTGGGTTGAAGGGTTCAACGTCAACAGAATTGTGTATCCATTCACTTGTAGTGGTTAGAAGGTTGGACAAGGACTTGGGAGGCCAGGATTCAAATCCCTATTGAGCCATGAAGTTTACTGGGTAGCCTTGAGCCAGTCACTGTTTCTCAGCCTAGCCTAACTCACAGGGTTGTTGTGAGGATAAAATGGGGAAGGGATAACCATGTTTCCACCTTGAGCTCCTTGTAGTAAAGCTGGGATATAAATGTAATAATAATAATAATTAACCATGACGAATGATGATGGCAGTTGTAGACCAAAAGATTTATGTAATTCATCTACAGTGGTACCTCAGGTTAAGTACTTAATTCGTTCCGGAGGTCTGTTCTTAACCTGAAACTGTTCTTAACCTGAAGCACTATTTCTGGGTTAGCGGAGTCTGTAACCTGAAGCATCTGTAACCTGAAGCGTATGTAACCTGAGGTACCACTGTAATGAATTTCACAAATTACATTATGTTGTCATGTTATTCCACCCCATTTGTTTTTATGCAGAGGAAATACAACACAAATGGAGGGAAATGTAATCAATTTTGTATCACTTGCAGACTGAAAGAAGCAGCGACAGCAAATATGAGCAGATTGATTTTTGTTTGTGAGATGGGATGAACAAGTGAACACCAACAATTTCTGCTCCTTTTTCTGTTTTCATCGGCATTCTCCAGCATCTTTAGGTGGTCAGCTTCAGAGACTCCAAAACGGTTCTTATTTCTGCTAAGAGATCTTTTAGGGTTTATTCATACTTACTTTTCCTCTGCTCTTTCCAGGCACGGTCTGCACTTTAAAGCTTCATGTCTGAATGCCCTTTCCCCCCCGCTCCAGAGCTTCCCCTATGAAAACCCACTCTCTAAAGCTCAATAGGAGCAATGGCAATCTGCGAAAAACCCAAATTGACGTAACCTCTGATTACAGGTAGGTAGCCGTGTTGGACTGCCGTAGTCGAAACAAAATTTAAAAATTCCTTCCAGTAGCACCTTAGAGACTAACTAAGTTTGATATTGGTATGAGCTTTCGTGTGCATGCACACTTCTTCAGATATACTGAAACAGAAGTCACCAGACCCTTATATATAGTGAGAGGGTGGGGAGGGGTATTACTCAGAAGGGTGGTGGGAATGGGTGACTGGCTGATAGGTGTGGTAAACCTGTTGACGACTGTTAACGACTGCAATTGGTCTTACAGGAAAAAGCAAGGGGTGAGATGGCTAAAAATAGCGTTATCACGTATAATGAGATAATAATCCAATGTCTCTATTCAGACCAGGTCTCTCCATGGTTTTAAATTTGGTAATAAGTTGCAATTCAGCAACTTCTCTTTCCAGTCTATTTCTGAAATTCCTGATGTCAGATTTATGTCCATTTATCCTTTGGCGTAGGAATCACAAGACAGAGAAACCAGTAGGTGAACACTTCAATCTCCCAGGACATTCTATACAAGATCTCAAAGTAGCTGCCATATTACAAAACTGTTGAAGTCTTCCAGGGCCATTTGAAATTGCTTGGTGGCCACCCCTTTCCTAGAATCCAGCTAATAGAAAGCAGGAAAGAGATGCGGATCAAAATCAGAATGGAACAGGTATAGAGGAATGTTCAGCTATATAAATCTTGGTCTAATACAGCATGATACTTTTTATGTTCTTCCAACAATAAAAAGGTAAAAAGGTAAAAGACCCCTGGACGGTTAAGTCCAGTCAAAGGCGACTATGCAGTTGCAGCGCTCATCTCGCTTTCAGGCCGAGGGAGCCCGCGTTTGTCCACGGACAGCTTTCCGGGTCATGTGGCCAACATGACTAAACCGCTTCTGGCGCAATGGGACACCGTGATGGAAACCAGAACACACGGAAACACTGTTTATCTTCCTGCCGCAGTGGTACTATTTCTCTACTTGCATTGGCATGCTTTCGAACTGCTAGGTTGGCAGGAGCTGGGACGAGCAACGGGCGCTCACTCCATCATGGGGATTCAAACCATCAACCTTCCGACCGGCAAGCCCAAGAGGCTCAGTGGTTTAGACCACAGCGCCATACGAGGCATGAGTTACATTTAAGAAAACTAATAGCACCCTTTCCCCAATATATCATATTTCTCCATAAGCTCAACCAATCTGCTTGTAAGTACAGTTTCTATTAATTTGCCTAGGATGGCAGTCAGAGTCTGGTCCAGATCCAACACAGCATATTGCATCCATGGGATGGCTTTTGGAATGATTACAAAGAACCCACACAAATGAAAACATTTTGTCCTAATGTGTTACCTGTGCAATTTGTTCGAAGACAATTCTGGGAACATGATCCCAGATACCAATTCAAGCAAGCTAGAATGTTCATATCTGAACAAGTTGCAAAAATCATAAGTGGACCATTTAGATATGCTATTGTTACATATAGAAGGATAATGAATCTACATAATGAATGTTATTCAACCCAATGAACTAAAATGAGAGGATGCAATTTGGCCAAGATCCAAAGAACCACATAACTAGTTACCACTTGTCTAAAGAAGCTTTGTGATTCTGTTTTTCAAACAGCAGTTCATCCAAAGTCACACACAAACCCCTTTTGAAGAAAAAAAAGGGGGAGTCTTTCAAAAGCAGTTTGTGATATGGCAGAAGGATCTCATTCATTCATTCATTTGGGGTGGGGGGGGGAATGTCCGAACTCCTGACTCTTTTAATCTCAGCCAAGCTGGAAGTTCATTATTTTAAAATAGACACAAATATATGCAGTTTATGATAAACACTATGTGTGATAGATGAAAATTTCAAGGAAGCAGATTTTGGCTCAACGTTAGCAGAACATTTGCTTGTTGACCATAGAACAGACTGCCCTGGGTAGTAGATGGCTCTCTCTCTCTTCGCTGGATAAATTTATGCAAAGACTGGAGAGTTATCTGTCTAGGATTTCCTACATGGAGCAGGGTGGTGATGGTCAGACTACATTACCACCGAAGTACCTTCCCATTCAAAAATTTTATTATGCTAACATATGTGCAGAATTGTAGTCTGGACACCAAAATTTCCAGGAAAGTTTATTTTACATAAAATCCATCTACAGTCACTGATGGTCTTATAAAGTATGTTTTATGAATTACAGGTGTTCTTCTACAACTTTGATAAACATTAGCCATTTACTGCTGCTGTTTGGAAGCTGGAGGAAGGTCATAACGCCTACAAGAATGCTCACTATGTTATGTGTCATCAATTCAATCTGCTATAGTCCTTTATTTTGATTAAGCATGCATGTATAAGATGGACAAAGTGACCATGTTCTTAAACAACCTCACACTCCTACAACTTTGTGTTCCTGCATTCAATACCAATTCCAGCGCCGAGGGCCTTCTGGCGGTTCCCTTGCTGCGAGAAGCCAAGTTACAGGGAACCAGGTAGAGGGCCTTCTCGGTAGTTGGACCCACCCTGTGGAACGCCCTCCCACCAGATGTCAAAGAGAAAAAGACTTTTAGAAGACATCTGAAGGCAGCCCTGTTTAGGGAAGCTTTTAATGTTTAACAGACTATTGTATTTTAATATTTTGTTGGAAGCCGCCCAGAGTGGCTGGGGCAACCCAGCCAGATGGGCGGGGTATATATATATATATATATACACACACACACACACACACACACACACACACACAGTGGTACCTTGGGTTACATACGCTTCAGGTTACGGACTCCCATAACCCAGAAATAGTACCTCGGGTTAAGAATTTTGTTTCAGGATGAGAACAGAAATCAAGCGACGACAGCGTGGCAGCAGCAGGAGGCCCCATTAGCTAAAGTGATGCTTCAGGTTAAGAACAGTTTCAGGTTAAGAACGGACCTCTGGAACAAATTAAGTACGTAACCAGAGGTACCACTGTATTATTATTATTATTATTATTATTATTCATTCATTCATTCAGTTATTGAGAGATAAACAGTTTATCTTTATGGAACATTCCTTCCCACCCCCCTTTCATTGGAAGTATTGAAAAATATGAATTTTTCTTGGATTGCAGTGCAGACCTCTCACATACTATGCCTTTGGGATCTTTAATTTAGACATTTTTGAAATTTTTCTTAGTACTGCATATTCTGTCATTATTATAACAGACATACAAACTGATCTTTGGTAGGAAATGCTTCCTTTTCCAATCTGATCTTGTTTTATTTTAATTTGTATTTGTATTCTACATTTCCAACAGGAATACTGAGCTGAAAGCAACTAGCAGCAGCAGCATTAAAAATTAAGATTACAATCAATATAATTATATCAGTAAAACTATAATCATATCAGTAACAGTTTGAGCAAATAGCACAGTCAACGCATTCTGGTAAATAAAATTCACAGGTATTCCAGCAATCTGGGCACTGGCAATCCCAAAGACTGGTTACTGTAATGTACCGTGTGTGAGGCTACCCTTGAGACTGGTCCAGAAGCTGCAGCTAGGGCACAGGGCAGCAGCCAGACTACCGACTGAATCTTAGTGTCAGCCTATGTCCCTTGTTGAAAGAACTGCACAGGCTCCCATTATGGTACTCGTCCAGGCTGAAGGTAAAACTGATAGTATATAAAGCTATAAACAACCTGGGAACAAGCTATTTGAGAAACTGCCTTATTCCACCTGTACCCCTTACTCACTGTAGTCTTTCGGAGATGCTCTTCTGACTGTGCCATATGTCACTGAGATCTACCTCATGGCCACCCAGAGCAGAAGTTTTAACACTATTGCACCTATTTTATGGAATTCCTTCCCTTTGGACACGTGGCAAGCATCTATGGTGCTATGCTTTAGACACTTGTTAAAAACTTTCTTACTCATGCAGGCTTTCCCTTTAGTGTGACCCACCCATGTTGACCACACTACTGAAGGCACTTTACTGTTTTTGTGTTGTTGTTGTTGTTGTTGTTGTTTGTCTTTTACTTTGTATATACAGTGGTACCTCGGGTTACATACGCTTCAGGTTACATACGCTTCAGGTTACAGACTCCGCTAACCCAGAAATAGTGCTTCAGGTTAAGAACTTTGCTTCAGGATGAGAACAGAAATCATAGTCCGGCGGCGTGGCAGCAGCAGGAGGCCCCATTAGCTAAAGTGGTGCTTCAGGTTAAGAACAGTTTCAGGTTAAGTACGGACCTCCAGAACGAATTAAGTACTTAACCTGAGGTACCACTGTACTTTCAAGTCTCAAAATATACACCCTTTTGTAGCTGAGCATGGCATTCAGGACACATTCTAGAGTTTCAGCAATCTGACATGGGAATGACTTTAAAATTCTCAGATCTATGTTGCAGAATAACTGAAGTCAATAAAACAAAAAGCTAGATGAACATTTGGCTCTCATGTGTTCTTGCTGTTTATTCTACCAATCTGTTCTAAAACTTTTTCCATTGACATTTCAGGTTGTGACAAAAATGGCACACTGCTGGTTGTCTTTCCCAAAGCTTTTCTACTGACAACGGAAATTAAACTTCCATCACTTAAGGTCTTTCCAGAAAAAATCTGTCATCGTTAGCATTCCTTTTACAGTTCAGTGGGGCAATGGCCCTAACTTTGGTCAGCTTCCATTTTCCTCTGCGTTTCAAATGTCTGTTAACTCTCTGGTTTAACAATTGCTTGACCCTCTTCAAGGAAAGTGTCTGAATTAAAAGGTACACTCCTACTTAAATTCACGTGGTCACCTCCAGAGGTGTTTTTAATGATCCACTTCATTTTAAGAGTCTCCATGCTCTCATATGTTATTCACCCCAATCTGCCAGTATTTGCACTCAAGTTCCAACCTCTATTTCCTTGCCTGATAAACAACTAAGTGAAGTTTCATGCGTTACAATTGCTGTGAGAAACACTTTAGCTGTGAGGTCCTGCAAGGTTCCATCTTATCCCTCGTGCTCTTTAACATCTGTGTAAAATTGCTGAGCAAGATCATCTGAGGGTTCAGAGGAAGGTGTCATTAGTATGCTAAGGACACTCAACTTTACTTCTTTCCATCACTGGAAGCAGGTGAGGCTACGCAGGTGATAAATTTGTATGTGCATTCTGTAATGGTCTTGATGAGTCCCAATAATTTGAAAATGAATCTCAACAAGAGAGAAAAACTATGGTTCTTTGGTTTTGGAAATTGGCATCTATTGTGCTTGGTAGATAAAGTTACCCTCATAGGCACTATTTAATAGATGCCCATGACATTTACATCTACTGCAACTACATAGGTGGAGGCCCAGGGCAACTATACCACTTAACACTGCCATTTCTAAGTAGTGTACAGTGATGTCACAAAAGATAAAATTAACCATAAAATTTAAAAAAGCTTACTGAAAAATGCCAGCTTTTAAAAAAGGGTTTTCACTTTTCACCAGGGAATGGTTCTGCCTATGGGCAATAACACCTTTTCCAGAGCGCATCTCAGCTCTTTAAAAATCTCTAACGTGCACCCAGTACAGATGGTTCTAGAATCTCCTGGAGGCTTGAGGAGGAGGAGGAGGAAATGGAGGGACATCAACTCATATTCCAAAAGTATCCCTTCATCAGTATCATTGGAGTCGGGGGGAATGAAAAGTAAACATTTATGGCAGAGATGGTTTTATGTGGCTGAAATATTAAGTAGTTCTTAAAAATACACCACTGATTTAAGACTGGAGATTAAGTGAAGACCATTCACTTAAAAACATTTTCAGCATAACCCACCCGCCCCCAAAAAAAGAATTCTGGAAGTTTACTCTAGTTTACTTTTGAGAGCTACTATTTCCAGCACCCTTGACAAACTATAGTTTCCAGGATTCTTTGGGAGGGGGAGTGTGCTTTAAAGTATGGTGTGTGCACAGCCCAAGGTGGAGGACCACCTCTCCAAAGTATGCCAAAGAACAATGACCAGGACTACAGCAGGGCAACTGTGCCTGTTCCATCTCCGCGATAATAATGAATCAGACATGTCAATGTTGCTGTCTCGATATTGTACCACAGTGTGAAAGCAACACAGAACATTAGCAGATGCTACATATTGTTGAAAAGAGTAATTCATGCATCTGGTAAGGGTGGGGGGGAACGGGTGAATCAAAATGTTGTAGAAATTACCACTTTTGAGGACAAGGCAAACTATTGTGTTGGTATCTGAATTGCTTCTCAGTAATCTGTTCTCATCGTGTATTAACAATATATACATGAACAGCTTGCTTGTAAGATTCATCCTCCTACACTCTTAAGACCACTCATTAACGTTTATAATCTATGGAGAAAAGTATGAAGTCTTAAAAAGAAGTGAGGCACTCGTAGTTACTAACAGAAATTCTGTCTCCCAAATGATTGAGAAATGGGAATTAGTGAAACCACATTATAGCTGAAGAGAAAGGCAGAAAGGCAGCATAGAAAATTTAAATAAACATGATTTGTTTGCATATACTAAGGCATCCACTTAAGGATCAATACTTTGCCACTAGGAAGGCAACTTGACTTACTAATTGGTTATACCTATTGTTCCAACTTCCAGAACCTTTTTTGTCCTGCATCATAATCCTGAACACATTAAGTTGGAAGCAAGCAGTGGTGATTACAATTTGGAACTATGTGGTTGAAATCAGCCAATTTGCATGGGTGGAGAGCTTCAGGAATTGAAACACGGCTTTGGTCTGCTTCGATCCAGCTGGGGGAAATTTGAATGTGGAAGCAGGCTTCCAGTGTATATCTTTAGCTGAATTGGGTATTGTACATGTAAATAGGCACTGCACACAGGTTTCCCTAATCCAGCAGCCAGGGTTGCATATGCAAAAGCTCTTCTTAAAATGCCTAAAATCAGCATGTAGGAGGGCAAGTGAGTTCAGTCTCTGCCTCTTCCCTGTTAAAAAGCTAATTTTCACTCATTTAGATGCCCAATAATTTTATTATTTATTTATTTATTTATTTTGAATTGGTATATCCTGCCTATGCACCACTCAGAGTGGCTATCAAGAATTCAAAGCAACCATAAAATACAATGGTATATATAAAGTGCAGCAGTGAGTCTATAAGAAAAGCATTGGATAAAAACCTGCCTAGCTGATAAAACATATGCCTAAACTAAAAGGTTTTTGTTATACAGTAAAACACCACTGGGGAATCAAAGAGTTCTGTAAATTGGGTGAAGCCACAAAGGAGGTATTTTCCCTAGCTCTTATCAGCCAAGCCTGCACCATCAAGAAGACAAAGAGACCAGCTTCTGTCAAATCTTTTGGAGCAGGAAGGCTGGTAGGAAGAAGGCAGCCCCTGAGGTTTCCTGGACCGATGCTATTTATAAAGGTCATCCTCAGTGCTTTCAACTGGGCCTGGAGACAAACAGGTAATCTCTGAATGCCCCAATTAAATCGGGACATCCTATTTTGGGGGGCTGTGTTCTCCAGAGCACGGTGCCCAAAATGTGTGTTTTTGGGCACCACGGCCTGAAAGATGTTTTGGGGCACAATCTCTCATGGGTCACATCACATGACTTGTGCAGGAGTGTGTCCCAAAAGATGTGTGTCTAAGTTTTCTGGGCAACATGTTGGAGGGTATGCAAACCAGCCTGCGTCTTGGACACTGGGATAAGTAAGTTGTTCATAATATTAAATAATATTTCTAAGAAACAAACGTGCATCTGAAGTATAAACTAAACTGGGTTTTTTACTTGAGCCATCCAGTGTTGAAAACTGTAAAAGGTATCTTATAAATTACCACGTGGCAGTCTAAATTCTGCAGGTTGTGCCTCCGGCACAGTGCCTGTCAGCTTATCTGCCCTAGGTCATCAATGTCCCTGAAAAACATTGTTTCTGGCTTGACAAACTGTGCAGTTCAAGGCCTCAAGCCATTGTATATGGAAGTTGAAAAGAACACAGAGAAAATGTGTGCCTTTTGCATCAGGGGTTGTGATAAAGTTCTCCATCAAGTTCTTAATTAGTGGCAACTGAGCACATGTTGCAGTGCAAAAGACACCATCACAGTGCACAGTATTCATAGTTGCAGCAAAAAGTTTAAACTGGGACCACAACGAAGGCATTTTAAAATTACGTTATAAAAGGTCTTTTTTAAAAATCATACATATTGTTTTTGAATTTGTTATTTCTGGTAACAATGCACAGTGAGGAATAGAAAGAAGCTTGGTTAGTTGTTTTGCACACTCCTTGAGAGGTATATTTTAAAAGCAGCCACTCATGTTTTTCTGTTTAAAAATATATAGTTATTTCGTATAGGACTTTTTGATACGTATTTCCAGGACAATTGACATAAAAATTAAACTGAAATAAAATTGGGCATCCAGAGGTTTAGTCTATATTTGTGCATATACTGTACCTCTGAAATTTCTGAAAATTGTGATAATCCTTTTGCCTTCTTTTTATTCATATTGTTCTCTCTCTCTCTCTCTCTCTCTCTCTCTCTCTCACACACACACACACACACACACACACAGTCGAACAGCACTGAAGTGTAAAATGTGCTTTCGCCAAGGTCAGTTTCTTGTGATTACTTGCCTGTGGCAACTGATGCCAGTCGCAACAGACTGAGTCTCAGCAGTCCCCAAAGTCACATTGGTGCTTATACAGAGGACATCTAGTAGGTTATAGCCACTATTGTCAGAAGTATCTGCAGTGCTGCTAAATTTCAGCACGCATATTTAACTCTTTGTAACTTAAAAAACAATTTAAAATCAATCCACCCAAGATAAGAGTTTCCGATTTGTTTATGGAGGAAGTATGTTTTATGCATTTACTTTCAATACCCAGTTTTGTTTTGTTTTTGTTTTTTAAAGTTATCTGTGTGGTTTGCAAGTAAAATATTAAAACCACCTAATACAAAAATACATGAAATGAAAAGGTAAAACTTGCATACAAAGCTAAAGCGCAGGTAATGTGTTCATGTAAATAAATATACTGAATATAACTAAATATCTGCCTATAATTGGTTTGAATGTATTTTTAAAAACACAGGCATTAAGTAATTCCACAGTAAATTAAGTATCTGGAAATAATTCTGACAAACTCTATTTCTCTGCTCCATGAGGTAAATTGCTGCAAAGGGAGCTGCAATAAAAATGAACGGACTACCAAACTTATTTTACTGTTTTAAATGTTACCCATATCAAACCCAGATAAATTAATCAAGCCTCCTCCTGACATTAAAAAAACACCTCCACATTAAGGCCAAATGAAGGTAGAAGCTATTAGATTACTAGATTCGCAATATTTGTCATATTTGGGTCGACAATGAGCAGGAAACTCTTGCTGGGTGAAAGAGAAAACTTGAATCATGACAGCATTCTGCATTCCCTAGAAACCTTTTCAGCCAGAGGACCACATTGCCCCACTGTAACCTCAAGAGACTACAATGTACAGTGAGTATGGTCAAAATATGGGTGTTGCCAAAGTTGCTGCGGACAATCTCTCTCTCTCCCTCCCTTTCTTTCACAACACACAAAGAGGTTTGCACGATCGTGTAGATCGTGTATATAGCAGGCACATTCAACTGCAGTCAGCTTCCCTTGCCTTTTACCTTTCTTGATGGCAGGGATGAGGGAAGGCCTTGGGAACTGCTGCCTCAGGGCCCTTTGAAGTAGCAGCTTCCAGCAAAGTCAATTTTTCTTGCCTGGCTTATTGCTTCAAGGTGGTCCATGGGGTTTCTCCTGTGGTTACCAATAGAAGCTCTGCTTCCATAGAATTTATCACTGGTACTCAGGTTAACATCAGAAACCTCCAATGATACCCGAGTGCTGCTGATCATTGCTTAGTGATCTGGAAGAAGCAGCACCACTGTCACCAAACTGTTGAAATCTTCCAGGGCCATTTGAAATTGCTTGGTGGCCACCCCTTTCCTAGAATCCAGTTAATAGAAAGCAGGAAAGAGATGTGGATCAAAATCAGAAGGGAATAGGTATAGAGGAGTCTTGGTCTAATATAGCAAGATACTTTTTATGTTCTTCCAACAATAAAAAGGTAAAAAGGTAAAGGACCCCTGGACAGTTAAGTCCAGTCAAAGGTGACTATGGGGTTGAAGCACTCATCTCGCTTTCAGGCCAAGGAAGCCGGCGTTTGTCCACAGACAGCTTTCCAGGTCATGTGGCCAGTATGACTAAACCGCCACTGGCGTACGGAGGACCGTGACAAGTGCCAGAGCGCACAGAAATGCTGTTTACCTTCCCACCATACCTATTTATCTACTTGCACTGGCATGCTTTTGAAATGCAAGGTTGGCAGAAGCTGGGACAGAGCAACAGGAGCTCACCCCGTCACGGGGATTTGAACCACCGACCTTCCAATCAGCAAGCCCAAGAGGCTCAGTGGTTTAGACCACAGCACCACCTGCAACACTACATATTCAGGATCAGGAGTGCCAGCTTGGCCCCACAACTGTGGGTGCCCGGGGCTATGGGTGCCATGCAGCGTTCATGGCCATGGCACCAAAATTTGTGGGTGCCCAGCCCCTTCATGGGGGATTTTGTGGGTGCTCAAGCACCCACGGTTCCAAGGGAGTTCGCACCTATGTTCAGGATAACTTACACTGTGACTTAACTGAGAACAGTCCAGATATTCCTATTCTCTGCTTCCTTTTCTTAATCAGTTATTGATTCATAGGAAGAGCTGTCATCCCATGTCTGCCAAGTCTACTCAAGAGCCTTTGATGAGAGGGACTTTGTCAAATGCTTTTTGAAAGCCTTAATTCAAACAGAATTTATTTTGATTTGTGGAGACTCGCTATTGTCCTTTGCCTTGTATAGTTTGCAGACTATAAAGTTTGCTTTGCTTATACACACTTCCAAATTGTGGCATAGGAAATGCTAGCAAAATGTCCTGGTTGTTTTCTAGATTTACTATATTTTATTAAATGAAATCATTAGTTGCAAATGAGTAAGCCTGCAAAGTTACTAACTGCTGTTCAGCATAATTACAAAAAAAAGTTTGAGATTCATCTTATTAAGCAACAAAGCCCCAGACAGTTCAGTACTGAATTCCTGTTAAATTGTTTTGAAAGTACCCAATGTAACTGCATTGTGGTACACACGTTGCAGGAGCAAAATTAAAGTGACATCCATACTGGTCATTAATTTATCCCCTGACTATAGGTAGATTAAGCTTTTGTGACAGGTCTCCCTGTTTTATAGGATATTGGTCGACTTTTTCATCCCTACCAGCAATTATTTATGAATCATACTCTGACATGCCCCCCTCATTGCAGCACTTACAGCATATCATGACTCATCAGCAATTTTCCCCTGGCATGATTTGAGGGGCGGGAAGAAAATGCCAACCTGCCATTAAACTACACCAGATAGTCTTTCAGGCATGACTTCTAATTATTATTTTCCCCTTCTTCTTTGATGACTTGAGGAATGGCTTACTCATCCACATTAAGGCAACTTTTCATTCTTCATTAAAACATTATGAAAATTGAGATTTCAGTTGAATGCTATCAGAAGTGGAGAAGTTAGCTGCTTGTCTGAAGTGTGCACTGCATGTGTGTAACACTCGAGAACTTCATTTACTGATCTGTTGAGTCGCATGATGAACTTTCAGCTTCTTGAAGCGAAAAATGACACCTCTCCAAGAAAAACCAAAAGCAGATTTTAAAAGGGCATGTTGTTGAGATCTCTGCGCAAGCACAATAAGAGGTAGCAAAAGGTAAAGCAGCAAAAGGTAAAGCAGAAAAGGGTGTCTTCCTAACTTGCACTTTTTTATTTTCTGATGTGGACAATAATTTCTTGCAGATACACATGCTGGCACAAACACAGGCCTGGTATGGATGTAATACAAAGCTATGGTTTAGGTTGGTAATACATACATAAGTCTCATGCTTGTGTGCTACCACCTTGCACTGCTTTGACTGTTTAAAGTGGTACGATGCTGCTTTAAAATGTAGAGTGCAGATGGGGGTCACAGTTTAGTGCTACATCTGTAGTATGCCACAAAGTCACTTATCCTATGGGGAATACATTTCCATTATTCAGCACAATCAGCATACTATTATGCCACTTGCTTGCTATGTGAAATGGAAACAGCTACCAGATACTAAAACTCAGCAGGGGTAAGAATGGAAAAGTATCCTACTGTAGCAGAGGAGCCAACTGGACTTGGACCCCAACTTTATAAACATAATTAGCACATATGTAAATGTAATTAGCACATATATAAATGTAATTGTTTTTTAAAAACAAAAAACACACCACTATTCTTTTATAGTCAAAAAGTACTTGCCTACTAAGGCATACTGAATATGAAAAAAATATGACAGATACGGAATGGATATAAACTACCCACATTTAACTTTGCAGGTTGTGCTTGAAACTCGTTTCATCTCCTGTACGAAGTATGTACAATGGCCCATACAGGGATCTTGGCATTATTAGCGCCACGCTCTAACCAACTGTGCTAACCAGCCCCTTAGTCTCCTGTAGAAGTGGCATTTTTAAGAGTGTATGTTGCACTGCCTTGACCTTTAACTTCCACAGCACATGTTAGCTATTGACAAATTATCAGACTATATATTTGTATCCAAATTGGATGCGGCATGAATTTTACTCAGAGGGATGAGGAAAATATAGATGAGATAACGTTTTATTTATGTGGCTAACCAAATAATTTACTAGACAGCCATTCCCAAATATTTAACTAAAGAGACCTACAGATTTCTGATGATGTTTAGAAAGCCATGTATCTTTCCCCCTCTTCTTTCATTAGTCCCTTGTGTTGCTTTGATTGACTCCCAATAATCCTATTATTTGCCACATGGGAAACATTTTTCTAATATAAAAATGAAAGGAAGGTAGCATTTGCTATGGTGTGGTTACTTTCGCATTCAACGGCATGCTGCTATCTTGGGTAGCAATCATTTTTAAATAAAACTAAAACAAACGCTGTATCTCGTTCTTTCTCCTGCTCAAATCCCTCATTTCCACTCTGTTGAGATCATCCGACTATGCTCATAGTGATCTAATCTGTTACATAACCAAAACACACAGAGGCAAAGTCTGCAGTCCACTCAGCGCTGGAAGCTATTGGGACTTCAAAGGGAGGATCTGTATGCAAGACAGCTGCAGAACCAAGCTTTTAATAATGAAAGGATATGCTAAGAAAAATAACAGTAAGATGCTGGTTCTTAGGAAGAACTGCCCAAAAGCTTAAAGTGTTATTTTTTAACAAAATTAAGGACGTTCAGAGACAGAAGAGATGATGTATTTTCAAGAAATATGTTGGAAACATCCCTAGAATTTATTCTCCCCAACCCATCCTTTGAAATGAGTAGAATATTGTCTGCTTTATTGAAAATGGGGTTTGCCTCAAAACATTTGATTTGGTTTTTCTGTTTTAAGTTGGAGACCGTGGGTTGTATTCAGCTAAGTGCTTCTCAGAGTAAACCCACTGAAATTAATGAATCTATGTTAGTCATGTTTATTAGCTTTAATGGGTCTACTCTGAGTAGGACTAACACTGAATACCACCCAGGATCCTTGGGAAACTGCTATTATTAAGATGAATATATATTGGATTATAAGACTGTTTTGGAGGGAACACATTATCTTGACCCATTTCAGTCAATTCAGGCCTGGGTTTGGGACAGAATCAGCCTCGGTATGAAGAGGGGTTGCAGTGTGAGTGGCAATCACTGCCCCTGCATGAATAGCAGAGCAACCTGGGATCCAAGCCAATGGCAGCATGTGCTTGCCAGGAAAGGTCTGTGGGCTGCACTGGAATCTTCTCTCCCCCAAATTAGGACTGGGATCAGGATAAGGAAATTATTTTCAGTCCTGTAGTGCCAGTGCAACTCTGCAGTTCAGGGATCCTAGTTCAAGAATGTGACACGGGGCTTGATTTACTTTTCCTGGATGACCTCTTTAGTGGTTCTGTGGTTCTCAGAATTCTTGTGCGCTCAGTACCAAATTTGGTGCTTCTTCTGTGTTCCCTATATCATACTGGCTCTGCCATTGATTAAAAGAGCACTGGAGGCTTATGGTGCCTTCCTCATATCTACTTTACTTGTAAAAGCAGAGCAAAAGAAGGAAAAGACACTTCTGCAAGCAGACAACACAACCTGCATCAGATTCTACAGTGCAACTTCTGCAGTTCCACAAACTTGCACCTTAATTTCCAGCTAAACCTGAAGTAGAAAACTCTCAGCTCTCTCATTGTCTCCAAATCTGAGTGGTAAAACACCTTTTAACTGTTTTTCTCTAATTTCTAGCAAAGCTTGAGGGTGTTGCACTATGTTACCTTCCCCAAGCTCTGACTGCATCACATTCCAAGAGAGAGAGAGAGACTCATGGGTACCAGGGGAGCATTTCCCATTGTTAGCTCCCTTTGATAAAACATCAACTGATCATTCTGGACTATTAGCCAGGAATCAACCTGCAAAAGAGATGGTCAGCCAGCAACCCTCACACAATATGGGAGCAGTGGAGAACCCAGGCTGCTCGGCCATTTAGGCCAAATCACACTCACCTGCCTTATTATGACATCAGATAGTGGTCAGGTAGTGCTGTGCTTAGCAATCTGCAAGCACAAACAATCAGCTGAAGATCAGCCAATTGTCACTGCTTTGTGGGATGTGCCTTCACCCACACGGTTTCATTTCAGAAAGTGCGAGTAAAGACAGGTCACCTGATGTGAGGCAAGCGGACCCTCCCATTGGTCAGATTTCATCCACAGTGGTTGGGAAAGATCTGGCCAGCTACCCAGAACAAGTTACCCTCCCCTGCTATGTAGTATAGATAAAAATAACATGAGACAGGCAATACCCCCAACAATACCTCCTGCTTTATGACAGCAGTGGAGAACCTTTGGCCATTCAGATATTGTTGAACTACAATGCCCATCTGCCCTAGCAAGCATAGAGAATTGCCAGGGGTGATGGGAGCTGCAGTTCAGCAACATCTGGAAAGCCAAAGGTTTCCCACACCTGCTTTATAGAGAAGAGTATATGAACTTGTATTGAAAGGACAAATAGTTCACATGCCTATGGCCACCTTTTGGACTTTATTTAGCATATAAAAATGTACGGTTTGACTTGTGTTCCCATTGTCCTTGGCTGATATTGGGGGTGAGAAGGAATCATTGGTGATACATATGTTTGACGTAGACTTCGCTGTTTCAGCAGAAATGTCTGAGAAAACACAATTGTGTCAGTTTTTCTAGGAGCCATGAAACTTTCTCTTTCTTTTGTAGGCAGAGAAGACATTTCTTCAAACAGCTGGCTCCTCTCCTAAGTGCTGCACCTCTTAGCTATTCGTATCCAGAGGAATGCAGGCAAGGAAATATATGCCTTTTTTGAAACACAATCTCTAAGAGGAGGCTGTGTCTAGCCTGTCTACAAAATGAAAACCTTTTCTATTGCCTACAAAATGAAAGAGGCAGCATGTGCATATTGATCGGTCACTTTAATTTTTAATTTCAGTTTTCATTGTAAGAAAGACTATCTTTATTATCATTCTAATAGCCACATTTTAAAATCTTTGCAAACCCTTTCAAACTATTGATCTTGAGATGTTTTGGGAGAATTGACATCTGTCTGGTGTCCACCAACCTTCCCCTACAGCTGTTTTGGGCTATTGCATCCATCAGCCCCAGTCAGCATAGTAGTCCAAAACATTTGGATGGCACCAAGTTGGGTAAGAGTGTTGGAGAAGATGGGGAAAACAATCAAGAATGACAGGGCTACTCAAAACAAAACTTAAGAGTCTCTGTATCAGGTGGGAGGTTGACTGTGGATACACCACACACAGCTCTACTTACCAAGGCAGACATTGGAGAATCACAGTATCCCTTTGAAACCAGTTCAAGTGGATATGAGCACTCTGGAACCAAGCATGTGATGGCAAATATTCTGAGAAGGAAACACAGAAAAGAAATCTCAGCCATGAATATTTCCAAACTCTTGACCAACTATTGCAGTGATCAGAAGAGTAATTATTATGCATTTTCAAGACAACTCAGAAGCTGGACATCCTTTAGAAGGACTTTCTACACAGGAGGACTCTGTTCTATAAAATATCGCTCCAATAATCATAAAAAGGTTAACACTTTCTCACTATTGGTGAGGTTTTTAAGGATGGAATTCAGCATCGTGCTAATATAATTGTTCCATCAGCATTTCTGCTTCCCAGATGGAACAATGTGCCTCACCTCCATGTGCTGTTCTGGGACTTCTCCCAACCCCCAAGAGACGATTTGGAGGAGGGCATGAGAGGCAGAGAGGAAGGAAAGCGCTGTTGCACTAGCAGGAATCATTGTGTTGGCTCCTGCCAGTGCAACGATTTAGTTGAGTTGGAACCTAAATATGAGGTTTTATGACTTTAAAATTTACATTAAAAAACCCCAACATATTAGTATTTTTTAAAAAACAAACTGGATTTTTAATGGATTACCACTGTTTAGTTTGTTGGTCTCTGTTGTTAGCCAGCAAAATATTGTATTTCACCATTTTCTTTGTATGTATTATGCAAATAAATGCAATATAAATGTGGTTGTGGGGGGGTGTTTATAAACCTGATGGTTTGTGACAGAGAAAATGAGACCTGAATACTTCACTTTTAAAATGTAATCAGAATCCTGAAGAGAAGCAGGTACCTCTCCTAAGCAAAGTTTCAACCAAGTGAACAATTCAAATCATCAGTGGCTTTTCAAATATGCCATTTTAATTTTAGCTGAAAGAACAAGTGCTGACTTTGCTCGATGTTCTTTAGTCTATGATGTTGCTCAAAACAACCAGAACTCGTATGTTCACAAATCCTTGTGTACAACCATATCAGTTCAACTCTACTGCAGTCTCAGTCCTAGGCAATTTGTAAGTGAACTCATCACATCTTTGCTTCAGATTCCATTAGGGTTGTGTGTCTGTCTCTCTTTACACTCAGGCCTTGCCAGTATGTAGGATTAAACGACTTTCCAAGGTTGAATAAGCCACCATCTGTCTGTTTTGCATGGTGCTGTTTGCCATCCGGGAGGCTTGTCCCTCAGAGCGTGTTCCTACCATATGTCACCCTCAAGTGATCAGCCATGCCAAGACATTTGAGGGGGGGGGAATGACTAAGTCTAGCTGGAAAACCCTCTCTAGAATTCCAGAGGAGGTTCTCCGAGGCTGTGTTTGTCAAACTGTTCAATCCTTCCTAACCTCCTGCGATAGCCATCTGCCAGGAACTTTAGAGATATGTTGTCCAAAAGCAGAAACCCATTCTGTTTGGGTGATGTAACAATACGCCATTTGCTAGCGACAGCTCATGCAACTTTAGCTGTTTTAAAAGGCAAAATCCAGCAAACGCAAAACTGAACAGAGTTTAGAATGCCCTATTCATCCTCCTATCTAACCAACCACATTAATATGAAGTATAAAACCTGTTATGCCTTGACAAATCAACAAAGAAAAACTAATGAAACTCCAATTAATTGAAAAAAAAAGTATTGTGAAACAATTCCAAACAAATAATCAGTGAGTGGTAACCAATGATCTCTGTCCACCAACAGAAGGAATCAACCAGCATAATGGGGGAAGCACACAATTTTTAGGAATTCCGCTACCCTGCAGCCCCTCATGCACACACACACACACACACACACACACACCCCATAAATATTCTCTGGAGAATTGGTGCCTTCTCTTACAATAATCAAACAAAGGATAAAAAACTGATCTCCAAACTTTAAAGATAGACTTTCCCTGGGAAGAAGTTTCCCAGCTAGACTGAATGATTTAGGGATAATCTGTCAACAACAACAAAAATATGACTCATCATACTACTCAACACACAGAAAGCTGGTCGTGAATTAATGCTCTTAGTTTTAACTCCCTCATTTATGTTGTACATAAGTTGCTGCTTGAACATGTAGCATGAAGTTTCTACACCTCAATGACAAGCAGTCATATTTCTAAATCAGAACAGTCTTCTTAAGATTTATCCTAGTGATAATGAAATCAGTACCAAAAAGGGCGTTCAATGGTAACTTCCCTGGCTAACACTTTAGATTTCCTCCCCCTCTCCAAATCTATAATAATAATAATAATAATAATAATAATGTCACATTAGATGGGGAACTGTGTATTCCCAAAATGTTTTACAGTAAGGCAATTTTGCTCAATCTGGAGCAAATATAATCATCAATATAATAGTCAACTGGTGCTCCCTACCTTTATAGGTCAGTTTTGCTAGATTTTGCATTTCACCATTTATCAAAGCATCTATCTTACAGTATGGCATTTATAAGAATATCGAGAGACATAATACTAAAGTGTCTGGGCTCAAAATGAAATGGATGAATACTGAGTATATTTTTAGAATAGTGAGTCCAATTTAGAAGTATTCTTGCGGCACTTGGTCCAAATCTGGATCCTTCTCCAGGCTCAAGGTTCTTATTGGCACTTTGTGTTACCTAATCCTTTTTGCTTACAAGCTGCTGTAGTTGCTTCTAAAGCTATGGTGCCTTTTTCCAGCAAGCACTGGAAGACTGGGTCTGTGAAGGCTAGGCTTTCTCTTTTTTCCATTTACAGAGCAGCATGTGAAGGGTGCAGTCTCTCACTACCCAGATTCCCCTGAAGCACAGCAGAAGCACACCCCATGTGCTTTCTCCTTTGGTGTGCCTTGTCAACATGAAATCACCTTCCAAGGCCGAGCCAATATTGTTTAGACAGCTTTGTTGTTGATGGCCGTCTTGTGGTCCCTGTAGAAAAGGCAATACCTCATCTGTTGAGTCTTCCTTTGCCTTCTACCATATTTCCCAGATGTTCCTTTTTTAAATCTGCCTATATGTACGCCTTCAGGATTGTTCTTGTGGAATAATTTCCATGGAGCAGTTCCATCCTATGCGATGTTTACCGTAAATCTTCCTTGCAGCCAGCGGATTTCTGTACAAACTTGCCTGGGGGTAGCCTTGTCCTATTTTCCTCTTAGATGGCTTTGGCATTTACAAAGCTTGAGAGATCATGCTTCTGAATTTTCCAGTCTGAAGAGCTCAAGCCAAAACAGCAGGGAGGACAGCAAACCTGCTCTTTGTTTGGCTTAAGGCAGCTGGTTCTGCTTTTCCTTTGACCTGGAGCGATGGCATCATTCCTGAGATTTGATGTGAAAGTAGTAGAGGCAAAAGAGAAGGCACACTTTTCAGCAGAGGAGTGTAATCTTGGTTGCTTTGAAAGTACAGCATCAAACCTCAAAAATGCTGGTCTTTCTGCTTGCCCTCATCTCTGGTACAAATTCATATTCAGTTTAAAGTTTTAAAGACTGTGTTGGGGTTTTTATTTAAAAAATATGACATATGGGTATCCTATTAGTTGGTGATATGGGTTACCGGTATTTTTTTCTAATTTTTCGTAACAGCAAGGTTTTCATTACAGTTTTAGAGAATAGTTAATGACCTTGCTGCTGCAAAAAAATTATGTTGCAGTACAGTTGTATGAACTTTCTATGCATTTGATTCCATGTTGAAATGCCCATCTTGACACCCTGCTAAGTCAACTTGCCTGTCTACATCTCTGCTGAGTAATATGATGGCCACCAGACAACAACACGGCTAACCTGTAAGCCTACCTGAAAACTGGTGCTTCTCCACAAAGCCCAACTGGAAAACTGTTAGGCATATTTGAATAACATAAACATTTTAATAAATATAAGGCATGACCTATGGAGCACATCCTTTCCTAGAAATTTAAATTAGTGCTTCAAACCAAGTTTGAATAAGAGTTGCAAACCTTGATAAAAGTGTTAACCACTGTGCAGATATAATTCTAGACCAGAGTTAAAATTAAAAAGAATCCATGATGCACTCCCAGTCTACTTAAGCATGGTTAAGAGAGCAGAGACTTCTTCTCTGTGCCAAAGCTTACCTTACAAATGTATATTTCTAAACATGAGAGCCACTCTACCATGAATCAGTTCATGGGCTTGGATGTTGTTGGATCACAACTTTCATCATCCCTCACCATTTTTTAAAATGTATGTTTTTTATTAAATTAAAAAAATTCCTACCTACTCTTCACTGAACAACCATTTTAGAGTGAGTTACAATTAAAACCACTTCAAATTCACAATGCTGTTACAAAAAGCAAGGCAGGTAAGTCAAAAGCAGTGAAATAAAAATGTAAGTATTTCCACTAGAAATACTTGCTGGGGAATGCAGCCAAGGAGGTCAACAGGAGACCAAGCCGGGTGCCTGGGAGAGTTGCCAGTTTCTCCCGATAAAGGCTTGATTTCCGACATCCTGGGCTAATAACCAGGTCTTCTGCTGGGATCTAAAAGGGTAGGCACCAGCTGTACCACAGTCACAACTGGTCATGCTGGCTGGCACAAAGGTAAACTAGAGTCCAACAATGTCAGGAGTGCCATGGTTTCCCCATCCCTGTTTTAAGCCAAACTATATCTGAGGAGGCTCTGTTCAGAAGAGCACCCCTAACATCTATTGCATCCATGCAATTAGTTGTTCCAGTTTCCTTGCCAGCTCCAATTTCACACTCCACACTGAAACCTGTTTCTTTCACCATCACATCTAGACAGCGGGCCTTGGATTGCAAGGCGGAGGGAGGTATGCTTAGAATCCAGATGGTCCATAACTATGCCTCTATTCCCAAATGCATGAGGCTATCTTGATGATTCAGTCATCTGAGAAAAAGTACTCTCTACCGGTAGGAAGCTGCCTTATACAGGGTCAGACTCTTAATCCACCTACATCAGTGTTGTCTACACTGAGTGGCCAAGGTTCTCCAGTTCTAGACAGGAGTCTTTCCAACCACTAGCTGGAGATGGGAGGGGATGAACCGGCGACCTTCTGGATACAAATCATGTGTTTTTTCCACTGTGGTCTCGAGTCAGACTGCTCCCAAGTCAACCTGCATGTGTAGTGAAGTACTAATGTGTCAAAGAAACAATTGAGGGCCCAATACTGTCTTCTGCAATTCTGGAGTATAATGTTGGCCAATGCTAGACTACAGAGCACAATTTTGCTTGCTACTGTTTTAGCTGTGGAAGCTATCCAATTGCATGCTTTTTATCAGCCTGAATAACTAAGGTGAAGACTGGCCTGTAAGGCAAGAATATATTCTTATTAATATATTCCTGGAGGTCAAGACGAGTAGTATCAGTAGAAGATTATAGCAGAGGCTAGAAGATCTTTGATATTATGGGAAAGTAGAATTGCATATCTGTTGAAAATGATAATTTATGGACTAATACTCATATAGCAAAGGTGGAGAAACAATGAAAGCTGCACAGGAAAGAGAAAATTTAGAGGTCAGGCAGAATTCCACTTCAAGACAGAATGGAGATGTGAGACAGCACAGCTAGGAAAGACCAGGGAAAGGTTACATGCACAGTGAGAAACAGAAGGGAACCGCAGAGAAGATGGATCGGTAAAAAGCAGTAGACCTTTCATGTTACAGCACTGAATCCACACAAGTACATCACTAATGAAGATGAGCCAAGAGACCACCATGGGGCTATTTTAAAATTCTTGGCAAGCCCCTACAGAGGAGGGTCATCTAAAGAGCTTGGCTCCAGGTTCTTTCATTGTTGTGTAAAGAGAACCGCAAGTCTGAATTGCAATTGATGGAGTGGCATGAAATAGGCTGTCAAAACAATACCTGTTTTGTTTGTAAAAAGAAATATTTTAACACACTTTTTTGCAGTCAGTGAGGAATGAATGCTGCAGTGACGAGCATGTGCAATAGTGCACCTACGACATCAAACCAGACACAAGCCAAAACAAGAACTGAGACATCTTTCTCCCCATGTAGCTCCAATCTGTAATGGCAAGCAGCTAAACAACATGCTCTCCAGCCAGATGGCTTAAATAAAAAGAACACTTTTTGTTAATTAGGAAATAAATGAATCTGCTGTTAATACAACATGTTACCAATGCAGGAGACCAGTTTAGATTTGGGGGCACTTGGTCTTTCCAAGCAAGAGCACCGGCAACAGCTTCCACAGGGCAGTAGCTGGCTTTTGTAAAACGACATCAACCTCTGCCAGTACCCACTGAAGCACTATTTTCTAACAGAAAAACAAAATAAAAGCACGGTGAATATTGTGTAGTTGCATGGAATGGAAGTCACCCATGTGGACTCATTTAGCCTGGCAAATATGCACATCACATTCTGTTTTAAGTATATTATTTTCATGTGATCTTTATGTCTGCAACAAGATCTATGGACTACAATCCAAATCCAGTCCAAATCCTCAGGCTAATTCTCTCCCACTTCCTTTGCACATGGCCTTTCCCTTTTTTCCCCTCCAAGGAGAGGAATACACGAGTAGCCACTTAGCCATCTAAATATAATTTAGGATAACATGGCAACCACACAGTCAGAAACCAAGGATTCTTAATAGCCAACTTCCATATAGTTGGAAGTTCATCTAGCCCAACTCTTTGCAGATGCAGGAAGTAGGACCTGTTTCCTATGCATTAGAATAGCTATGTGTAATAATACTGTGTTTTAAAAGGCAATACTGTTGTGTTTATAAATAACAGGAAGAGGTTAAATGGGGCCATAACTGTACGAAGCTATAGAGACATCAAAACTAGGCCTGTTACCTTATACAGTACAGTAGACTAGAGGATTCAAAAGGTGAAGCTTTGGAGGCCATTTAAGAATGTTCTATTTGCCCCCATTAGTTTAGAAAGGCCAATGAGCAGGAAAACACAGCCCTTTCCAGGGGTGGTATGGTCTAGTGCTAGGAAGGAGGTGAAGAGGTGATTATTAACTTATACCACTTAAGGCAGAGGCACAAGTTATGAGAAGAATTCAGAGGTGGTTATCCAGTTTCTGGTCAGTGTGACAGTATTATGCAGTTGGCCTTAAGAAGGAAGAAGACATCAGAAGAGGACACCATGACTCCTTCTTGCTGTGTCCTGGTCCACAGGTCCCTAATCAAAAGGAAGACTTCAAGGGAAGCTGAAGCAAGATTTCCAGAGAAAAAAGCATCCATCACAAGAAGCTGATGGTGAGTAACAGCTAAGAAACGCCATTCAACCATGTTTACTTCCAGTGAGTCCTTACCCAGAGCTGGTACTTAACCAGATTGAGAGCAGGGGTGAAGTTAGGAAAATGATGAGTTTTAAGTAGGGAAATGAACTTATTTGAGGATGTAATAGTTTCCTTAAAGAGACAGTACACAATTCAAGGAACTACTGAAACACTGATAATGTCTAATGATATAAATTATAAGTAGGCTTTATCTATCTCTATATCTCTAAATCCATATATATGTTCATTCCATGTCTAAAGCCCACTACTGTAATATTAATTGTGCACAAAGGAGAAGAATTTATTAACAAGTTTTAAAGCCGGCAGTGTAATTTAAAGAACAAAACATTCAAGTTTATTTATTATACTGTCTGAGGAAGGATTGGCAGCCAGATCTGCCATAGTTTGGGGTGGGAAATACAACCAACAACTGGTGGGAAATAAAACCATGGTGGCCCTGTGCTGGGATAAGAACAGTGTTGCTCCATGTTTTTAGGTAGAGCATCATTTTTCCCACAGGCTGCAACTGACTTTGAAATTAAGGACAGTGCTGGACAGAAAGTACACTATGTGACAAAGGACACGGTTAGTGAAGTGTCAGCAGGTATAACCAACTAATTTTTCTGCTGAAGTGTAACAGGAAGGTCACTTGGGGACTCTAGCCAATCAGAACTCATATTCAGGTGCCCCCCTCCCCAAGGAAAGGTGCAGATATTTCCCTGGAAAAGTACATTTAGACTTAATTCAGCTACTGGTAGAAGCCGCTTGCTGGAGGAAGCCTCACTGTTACTTTCCCAGAGTTAATGAATAGCTAAATAAGGAAGTGCACTTGCATTTGATATGGTAAAAGTTCCAGGGAATTATCATTTTTTGCACTTAGTGGGGTCCATATATGAAGGTTGTTGCTATGGTCGGAAGTTTGACTTAAACCAGGCATAGGCAAACTCTGGCCTTCCAGATGTTTGGGACTACAATTCCCATCATCCCTAGCTAACAGGACCAGTTGTCAGGGATGATGGGAACTGTAGTCCCAACCATCTGGAGGGCCGGAGTTTACCTATGCCTGGCTTAAACCATTCCAGCTCCAAACTGAGCTTAAACCATTGTTGTTTTCTCCAGTTTCCTTGGCGATAGTGCCGTGTTCATTGCCTGAAGCAAAGCCAAAAGAGAACATATTTCTGGGGCACATGCTGAGTTCCAATTAAACCAAGCTTTTTGTTAAAGACGACAACTGGCTGACCACATCTTCATACAGCTATTAATTCCCATTCTGACTAGCTGCCACTGCAAGGAATAGCTGCATCAGCAACCGTCAGACCAAACATTAGCAGTGTGCGCATCCAAATCTGAAACTCTCACGCAGGCCTGTCTAATGCTCACTGGATGGCCTTGGGCAAATCACAAGTCTAAACAATGTTAGGAGTGTTATGACATTAATTAAATAAGATTTGTAAAACACTTCGTACCCTGCAAATACTATAGATATGCCAACTTGTCATCTCATTTCATGAGGGGGAAAGCTATCTTTCTTTTATCCCAAAGAGCTTTAATTTTAAAACATAAAAATTCCATCTTCCCCTGGATAATTCCAGATCTGGGTTTATTGCAACACAGTTATGGAAACCAAGAATGAAGGGAAACTCTAAACAGGTATGCTTGACTGAGTGCTTCCACACTCCATCCTGAACACTCATTTTTATTTAATTGGCATGTATGTGTTGGCTATTTGCAGTATGGTAGCGCTGCAGAGAGCTTGCTGGGGAGACCATGCATTAAAAAGGGACTCAAAAATAACTTAAACAAGGTTTTAATTACAAAAACAAAAACTCCTTATACACTAAATACATCAACAAACAAACATGACCGAACCACCAACCCATCCCCCAGGGTAATGGGAGAGCTAGGTGCTGCTCCTTATATACTACACCCAATTGCCAACACAGCTTAATCAATACAACTCAGCAGCACCTGCTCTGTTTCACAGCTGTAAAGCTGGGTCTCCTTATCTTGCTCTGGCCCTTGCTCTGGCCCCTTAAAGACATACACATCGGGTGGAACAATGATGAACCTTTACATTTAAAGAAACCATTCAACAGTATGAATTTGAAACTATTACATTTATTCATTAGACTACTAAGGATGTCCAGCTTATTAGCAATTCAAGACATGAAAATGTAGTTTTCAGATTTTTTCTTCTTTCACACACTTATATAAATGTTACAGGCATAAGAGTTTGGGGGCCAATGCTTCAAGAATTATTAATCCATCATTCACAGGTAGCTCATACACAGCAGTAGTCTGAGAATTATCCCACTGATAATCATCATTTATAAAAAAATTCATTTTTCTCATGATTTTGGGTAGGGGGGTGCCTGGAGTAAAATGAATTTTTAAAAGGTCAATTAGGGATGTGGTTTGGCATGCATCATTTTTTGGTCTCCCAGCTAAAAACAGACAGCCTTTGTGCCTTGCAAAATAATAAATATGGATCCCCATCCCACCCCTCAAAATTATTTTACTCTGTGGGTGACTCTTTCCTTTTGAAGGTATTTGGATGCAAAAAAATGTGTGTAGAGAACAGTCAGAATAAATGTTCTGTACCCAAAAAGTGGGGCAGCAGTTGGGTACATAAACTGAAAAAAAACTGTTCAGTAAGAAAAAAATCACAGAAATGTTTCATGTTATTTTAAAGCTTTCATTCATGAAATAATATTCTCTTGCTACATCTAAATAGCAAAAACTATAGCATTGTTTTGGAAAAATAAATCTATAAACAGCACAAAAAAGAAGTTACTTTTTGGAAACTTTTTTTCCAAGAGAGAAAGGGAAAAATACACAAAATGTAAACAAACAAACTATTGCAATTATGCTCCGTACTGCTAGTTACAGTTATTCATTATACAACTCTTTCTCATTTAAGAGTCTTTCATGGCTCCAATGGAAAAATTACATTAATGTCAACCCAGCATTTTTATAAAGGAATTTTCTCCATATCTTGATTGCAAATTATTTTAGACTATAGTGCAATGAATTCCACCTTGTAAAGTGGGGGTGGGGAGAGAATGGGCAAAGTTCCCAGAATAATTTATTCTGCAGTCTAATTTTTTAACCCAATGTTGTACATTTTGTCAACATACTCATGATCTTTAGAAAAGTATTATTTGGGTGTGTAGCACAAAAGAATGTGACATCAAAACAATAAATACAGAGTGACTGTCACTGTGGTTAGTAGTTACTACAAATATGCCCCAGAAGTGTGCATTTTATTATGGAATAAAACATCATCTGCTGACTTGGCTACAGGCACACAACAAATTATTCACGGCTACCGTTGGTCTATTCTTTCGCTTTCTTCTGCTGGAGGTCAGTCTACAAAGATCCACATATCAGAGCTAACAGTATAGCTACAGATCCAGTGTTGCCAAATTTTGCCATTACAGGGCCACTTATGGGAGACAGAAAAAAACCATTAGCAAGGCGACTTAGACAGATGGCTCCCTCTAGAGGTCATTGCATTCTTCTAGGGGGAAAACAAGCCTTTATTTTATGTGGCAGACAAAGCATTCAAACTATGCATGCAAGTGATTTTCATTCTATGGTTCAGGACAGAAATCATGGCTATGACATATCAGGAGCAAGTTGGGCACAGTTATTTTATTCACATTCCCAGCAACACAGCAAGAAAATTCTTACGCTGACATAGCTAACGGGCAGGAAACTAATACAAAAGGGAAAATTCTGCAAAATGTCACTGCCCCATTAAAACAGCTCTTTATTTGATGCTTTGCAGCATTTTCCTCCTTCTGGTTGCTTTCGTTATATTAAGAAGCAGAGTGTTCTGTAAACAGATTTGCTTGGCAAATTTCCGTTTTGCGGAACCAATTTCAATCAGGGGAAGAAGAAAAAATACAAGGAAAAGACCAAATCCCTTGTCCCATTCCAACATTCATTCTGCACAATAAATTTCTTATTCAAAACAAAGGGTAACACGCTGGCAGCAAATAAGTTCAGTCATTGGGAACAAAATCCAAGTGTTAAAAATAAAAATTAAGGCCACCCCAAGAAAGGCCCACTGATTAAGGTGGAGAAACTGTTGTCAAACTTTGGCTGCCGGTTCAATGCTCCTAATAACAGGAGCTCACAGTTATTTTTTAAAATTAATTTGCTTTTAGTAACCTTTTCGCTTAAGTCCTCGTGAAAATACTTCCAAGCCACAAACTTGGCTCCTGAATTGCTTAATAAGTAAAAACTGCTCAGATGCTGGACACAGCCTCCAAGTATCCTGTAGTAATTTTGGATGATGCCAGAAGCAGAGAGAAATGTCTGCCTGGAGTAGGGGTGGGGAACCAGTGGCCCTCCATACATTGCTGGACTCCAATTTCCACTGGTCAGGGATGATGGGAGCTGCGAGTCGCAATCACAGTTATCATAGAATTGTAGAGTTGAATGGAACCACGAGGGTCATCTAGACCAACCCCCTGCAACGCAGGAAACTTTTGCCCATCATGGGGCTCAAACCCACGACCCTGAGATTAAGAGTCTCATGCGCTGCCAACTGAGCTATCCCAGGGGCCCAGAAACATCTGGGAGGGCAACATGTTCTCCACCCGTACTCCGGTTAGAGACCCCTAACAACTGAAGTGGCATGAGGAAAGAAAGTCCTTATAAGATCTTACTGAAGCTGTGGAGCAATGCCTTTGCAGGGCATTGTATATTAAGTTACACATCATACCCTTCAACATTTTGGGAGGGCAAAGCAGGACACACACACCCTCACCATCCCAGCCGCCCACCCGATCTCCTTGTCCCACCCCCTGCCCGATCTCCATGCTCTTTCCATGAGCTTACTTTCAGAACAAATGCTATATATTTTTCAACATGCAATATACCTATGCATAATATATGTGGACAGATTTTTAAATATTATGGTAATTTCCTTTATGCGTGTGTTAATATATCATGATCCATGCAGATTAACAGAAATAAAAATTCAAATAGACTAGTACATTAGAAAACCTGACTGCACGGAGGATGCTTCATCTTTCAAAAAACGAAACACTTATTTGCTTGTGTTAAAAAACAACCCAGTAATGAAAAGAACAGCTAATCTTTTAGAAAGAGAGAGAGAGAGAAATTATATTTGAATTGTTAATATTCTAATTAACACCTAAGATTAGTTCAGCTGTTTTATTCTCTGTCTCTACCAGGCAATTTCCTCCCATTTTTTCCAACAGCCTTTCATCCACCAAAATTTGAGAGAGAAAATAATTGTGCTAATTCGTTTAGCTAAAAACCCACAAAATAACAGAAGGGCTTGACCTACCAAGTCAAGGTATAAAGGTGCTTAGAATTCCTTACTGACAACTAGCTATATCATGCTCCTTGAAACATCCCATAATTCCTAGCAATTCCTAGCTGTTTTGATAATGGAAGATTGAAAGGAGGAAAGAGACCACCTGAATGAGAGAAATGGAAAAGGGCATACGTAACATGTTAAACACTAAGATACAGCAGGCAGTAGCTTGATAACTTGGTTCAAAACGAACATTAGTTTGTATGTCATAGCAGAACAGGAGAAATTCACCAAGAAATGAGCCATACTAAACAACTTGCCAAGGCTTTATGGCTAATGAGAAAACACTTCTATGCATGGAAGTTTCAGCTAGCTAGAATATGTAGAGCACCAAAGCACACAGAGAGCTCTGTCTCGAAGCATAAGGACGATGGAAGAAATCTACTGGCCTTGCATGCATGCTGTCATACTGAATTACAGACAAGATGACAAGCTAAAGACCCGGCCCGCGGTCTCATCACTCAGTCATCTATCCAATCCCATCAATTGAGCAAGACAGCAACACATGTCCCCTCTAGCTTAAATGACAGCAAAACCGTGGGTTGTAATCATAGGTCATCTTAAAAGGACACTTGTCATTAAAGATAGCTTAGTTTGGAAACATTATATTTATCAAGAATATAACTCCCCTCTGCTCAATTTTAGCTAAATTCAGTAATCCGAAGACATTAAGCATTAGAGGTCAAAAGGCAGTAGTGAGAATGCAGAATTGGTTAAGGACAGCCTCTCATATTCCATATTCATAAAAGTAGGAGCTTTCAAACAAGTGGTCTGCAAACATACGGTCTGAGGATGCAGACTCATGCAAGGACATGCCATGCAATAGAGTTAAGCAACTTGAGTTCCTACCCAGTGGGCAGCTGCATAGAGCAGTGTTTCCCAAACTTTTGCTCCCATGGACCACTTGGAAATTGCTGGGTTTTCTGCCTGTTATAGCAATTGAAATGCACTATGCTAGATGCTGTATGTGTGACTTTTAATTGTATTTTTACTGCTTCTTTTATTTCTTATATTGTATAATTCTAACATGCTGCGGACCAGCTGAACGAAGCTAGAGGGCCATAGTTTGGCATAGAGTGTGCAGGAAACAGTTATATAGTTCTCTTGGAAGTCACAAGGTACTCAGTATGGAACAGGTTCACCACCCATCACAAATCCTGTTTCCTCATCAGAATCCTGCCAGAGGGCAATCTGTCTCACAGATGCACTGTGCACCAAAGATGACTTCAGGGGATAGCAAAGATTTTCTCACCTCCACTCAATTTTCCTGCTACCTCATTTGCTCTTCCAGATTTCAGTCACAGTTTATTAAAGTCCAAGAAAATATAGATTAAATCCTTGCTTCCTATGAGCTGTGCTTGGCAGAAGTGGGTGGAGTCAGTAGACGCCATAGATAAAGGGAAGGGAAGAAAAGAATGGAGGGACGTATCCAATGGCCGCTGCACAACGCAATTTTCATTCATGCAATGGGAATCCTCTCCTTGTCCTCCCTCATGCTCCACCCCCAAATCTGCTCCAAAGGGTCCCCCAGCCCTCTGAAGCAGATGTTGAGGATACACAATGGGAGGGTCACAGGCATCAGGAGAAGAAAGGGAAGTTCTGTTGCACACCTGGAAGTTTGTTGGGCAAACAGAAGTGCAGCAGTTGCTGCAACCCCAAATGTTTGAAACCGAGCAAGAAGCTGAGGTGGTTTCATGAGTGAGACAGAAGCACCAAAAGAGGAGGGGAAGTGCCTGAAATGAGCAAAACAAAAAGGGGAACAGGCTTCAGTACTCACAGATGCAAAACTTTACTGACGCTCAACACATCTTGGAGTAAAACAAAAACCTTCCTGTTCCCGACCTTGAAAAACTTGAAAGTTCTTAAGTTCAAAAGCACCCTACTTGAAAGCTGACCAACACAGAAACCAATTTGAAAAAGTAAAGCAAAACATTCTGTTCACTCCCTGCCCATCTGTGCTGAACCTCTGCATTTGCATCAAGTAGCATCAGAGCCCATTCTCCCTTTTTCCTTTCCCTTTCTTTTTTGCACCAGTGTTGGAGCCAGCTGGACCCAAGGACAGAGCTGGAGACTGGGTGGGCAGAGGCTGCTGCAGCTGCATCTTGCCCAGGGAAGCCACAGAGAAAGCAATGAGACAGACGGCAACATATACAGCCCCATATTGCAAAGTACCTCTGGAGAAGCCACAGCTCAGAGCCTTGAAGAAGAGAAAATGGGGTAAGAAAAGGGCAGGTGGAGCTAACCTGGCTCAGCCCCTGCTTATCAGAATAAATTCCTGAATCATGTCCATCTTTCTGTATTATTCAAGCATGCAGGATGGAAGATTTCGGCCTCTATGATGCTGAACTCCCACCCCCCACAAGCCCAGACACTGTGGCACTCCCCAATAATGGTCTCAGCCACCTGTTCACTCTTCAGACTGGAGGTGCCACTCTTTTGTGCCCGGAATAGGTATGTTTTTTAAGAGGTTTGGGAAGCTAAAGCTGAAGGCTTCCTGTGACACAAAAGCTGCTAGTTCTGGGTTTGTACATGGTTGCGCATTAGATTCAGCTCTAAATCACCCTAGCACAGTCGTTTCTCAAACACATTCCAGGCACCCCTTCATGACAGCTGCATCTCCAAAAAGAACTAGACTTGCATGACAATATGCTAGCACAGCACTCAAAATAAACTAATGTCAGAAAATGTGTTTCAAAATTTTCACTGAAATAATTCCTACATGTACAATTTTCCCATCATTCTGACAGAGGAATGCTTTTGCTCAACTCAGACGTAACTCAGGGCTTTTAAACATATAAATGTTTTCCAAATAATTGCACCTTCAGAGAGATAGCTATTTCAATGTAACAACCTTAATATTTTCATCTAACATATGGTATGCATGATTATGCATTTACCGCAAAGTGCAGTTCTGGAATTACATTTTTTACAGTATATTGATCCTTTCCACCCAATTTATTCTTCATGTTGAACATCCCTCTTTAACACAGATCTACATGCAACAGCTGCTCTTTTGCCTTATGCAAAAGGAAGTCTCAAAACAAATTATCTTCATTGCTCTTCCAACGTAGGAACTTTATTAAGTAACATAACACCAATCAAAACCACATATTTGTAAGGATTGTAAACAAGTATCCACATATATTTATAGAAGTTAATGCTAAGGATCCAATCCTGCGAACTAATGCAATGAATTAGCAGCTTAGAGGATCAGGCAAAATTGTTAAAAGCTCCAGTATGACTGCAAATGATGCTGGAGCAACTTTTAATGAAGTTGTCGAAACGCCCCTGGACAATCCTGGAACCTAATGATCATGCTACTTTGCACCTGTATTTTATGCAGTAACATCAAATTTGGTGCAAATGAATATAGATGGTTTGCATCTGCTGCCATGGCAGAAATCACTTTTGGCACTGGAACAGCTAAATTTACAGGGTCAAGCTGCTGTTTAAATGGATCACTAGCGCACAGAAATAAAGGGAAGACAAATTGAAGAATTATGTAGGATCTAGCTCATCACAAATTTGGAATATCAGGATTAAAATAATTGAACAATTATTTATCTGCATCCAAGAGGTAACACATGACAAACTGCTTTTGAAATGTCCCTGAAGTCTCACAAGTGATTTTGTGATATGTTCTCCAAAAAAAAAGACAATAAATATAAATATGCACAAAATCCAAATGGTTTACCTAAAAGCAGCCATTTGAATTCTAGCTACAGTATTCCACATGAAGCAAAGGGAAACTTACACCAAGACAGTTGTTTATATAAAAGTGATTTAAAGTAAATACAAAGCAGAAAAAATAGGTGTCAATTTATCTCATGATTTATGCACATGTACTTATTTATGATACATGTGAAGCAATAATCCAGAATAATAGGAAAATACCAGAGGTAGATTCCAGCAAGAAGTTGAGTACAGTTAAGGTTATAATTCTACACTTCCATGTAAATGTGTAAGTCCCATCAATGGGATCTTTACTTCTAAGTAAACACTGTAAGATTACATTGTAAGCCCCATTGAGTTCCATGTGCTTTCATCTCACCCACTGAAATCAGTGGAAACTGAAAGAATACTTAGAAAAGAAGTAAAATGCACTGCTGCGTGAAGGACTGATTTGGCTAGTCAGATACAATTTTTACATCAGGCCTAACTCTCAAACTCAAGCTATTTACCTAATTTGCATTCTATGTGTGAGAGAAAGATGCACACACACACACACAAAGAAATTATATCACGGGCTGGAATGTCAAAGAAGACTGCAGGAAAATAAACAACACATTGCTCCTGTCTAAAACACTAAGTACAAACCAAAGTGTTTCCTGATAAAAAAATTTTGCATTTAAAAAGAAAACCCTTTTCTGAATGAAGGACTCAAAATGAAAGCTTGCAGAACTAGTGCAGACGCGAAGGAGGGCACTGTATCATGAGGCAAAGAGCTATCATCAAAGAAGTGAGCAAAACAGGAGATGACTCTTTAGTGGGTGTCCGTGATATTTCCCCCCTGATGGCAAAGAGACAGTCTCCTTACAAGCTCTGTCAAGTTCAGCATGTTATGTGCTTTACTTCTCAGGTTCCTTCATGCTTTCCTTGCTATCCTTCCTATCACCAAAAATCAGTCTCCCTAGCAGTTGCACTGAGAACAAGCTGGTGAAATGACAGCAAAAAGTCACAAGGACATCTTAAGGCTGCAATCCTATGCACACTTAGTATGAAATACGTTTCATTTCACATTTCACAACGCTGGGGTTTTACTTCAAGTACATTTGCAGAGGGTTGTTGTGTATCATGGACATGCTTTATGACATTGCATCCATTCATCGCAGTCATCTTTTATTTCTCTTCATAGCAACAAGGTTTTTGTAAGCAACTTTTTTTAGCATGATACAATTTCTGGAGTTTTACCTTACACAAATGCTTTTCTGAACTTACTACTACAGTTCAGTACTCTCTCTTTTTTAAATTCATGTACGCTATGCATTCACTCCTTCCATCCCACCTCCACCCCAGTTTGAAGGCTTCTTCAGTGCCTGGTGCTGTGCTACCCTTCTTTGCTATTCTAGCTTCATTGCTGCTTAATACAAATGACAGCGAATAGTCCCCAGTCTCTGAAGCGCCAGCAGAAAACACTGGGAGATGTGGATTTCAGTCAATTTTACTGTATTGCTAGTATAGACCACTGAACAAAACAGTAGGGAGCTCAGAAACAGTGGGAAGGAATGGAAACACACTGAGATAAACAGAATGACAAGTACCTACCTTGCACTCAATACAAACGCACAGGCCACGCAACTCAAAACATTCATGTCTTACACAGTTTGTCATACAATGCTGTGCATGAATGGAAGTCCCAGTGCCTGCTGTTAAAAAGAAAAACTTAGACTGCTGAATGCATTAGGGTGGAAACAATATACTTAAAATGTAGGTAGCATAGCAAGCAGAGCCAATGGATAAAATTGCATCAAGAATAAAGGAAGCCTGGAGCAAATAGATTCGTAAAATACTTCAAAAGCAAGACTAAAAATAAAACTGATTTATTTGCAGGACTGGGGAAATGTGAAAATTCTCATCAAACGGAGTTGGTAGACCATGTGTACTGTTTGAAGAGGGTTATGCACACCCCTGTGTGATGCTGGATGCATCATGCAAAACAATGAACAAATTCAAGGAGACTCAATGGGAATCAGAGAGCTTGTTTACAAGTTTGCTGTATGAATCCTTAACTTGCTTTAGGCTCTGATTTCTTTACTCAGAGGTTAACCAAAAAAATCTACTGAAAGCAGTGAAAATAATGCTAACAATCAGAGTTTAAGTACTGACTGGCCAAGTTCAGATGAAATCCAAGTCTGATGCCGCAATGCAAAACTCACACTTGTATATGCTTAATTTAGATTTTAAACCATGTTTGAAATATCCAGACCACACTCTCAGGACAGGGTTAAGTTTGGAACCCAGGGCCAATAGGTCTGTGCAGAGCTCAGAGCCAAAACAACCTTCCTAGTTTGCTACCACAGGAATACTTCAAACAGTGATCTCCCAAGAGAGCACAACACAAAGTGATCTAGATGCATCTATGTTACCAAGAATCCTACTTCCTATCTCCCAGGGGGCTTTTTTCTGTCCTAATGTAGTCTTTCAGGATACAGGCTTCTGCAGCCAAGTGAAAAAAAGAAGAATTTTCCTTAGCAAAATAGTTATATTAAACTAAGAGTGCTTATATAAACGCAGATCATGTGCAGGAGTAGTTTTGAAGACCTTTACACTGAAAGGATTCCAACATATCTTGTGGAATCTCCAGAAAAGCGGACATACACATAACAACAGTTTGGCTGTTGCAGTTGCTGTGCAACTGAATAGAGTTAAAGATGACTGCCAACTCCCAGTACTTAGATCAGGGGTCGGCAACCTAAGTTAACCGGCCCATGAACCCCACCGCCTGCTCATGAACCTCCACCACCCGCTCAGTTGGCTCCCATGTGCCGCACTAAACTGGAGCGGAGTAGAGCGGGGACTGCCTTCTGCGACACTGGCTGGCTTCCCACTGGCTGCAGGAAGCTCCTGCAGCCAATGGGAAGCTGCACACGCCTCCTCCGCGCCGGAAGGAGTGATGGAAATAGCGTTTGTACATGCGTGTGTGCATGCGCGTACACTCTGGCCCACCACGGTGTCTGCGGGACCGTGAACCGGCCCAAGCCACAAAAACTTTGCCGACCCCTAACTTAGATACATGACACTGAGTGTTGAGGCCAACACTTCCTGAAATCGCCTGCCTGTATTACAAAGGATATTGGCCCACTACATAACATAAAATTCCTGCCCTAATGTACCATAGTTTAAGCCAGGAACAAGCTCTTCTCCTGCCTCCACATTTTGTGTGTGGACTTTGGCGCTTCAATATTTGGTCTGTTTCAGCTACAGTTCCCTGTCAAATGCAAAACAGAACCGTGGTTTACTAAATCATGATCCAGCTGAAAACTGTAATTAAATCACAGTTCTCTGCTTTGGCATAACAGGCAACTGTAGATAGAAAAGAACAGTGCCAAGGTGCATGAAACAAGGTGGTTAGGCGACGGACAAGTGGGAGCTTGTGGGCCAGTAATGATTCCCAGCTGCAATAGACTAAACTGGCTATGCCTCTGAAAATTGGAGCGAGGGGAAGAGTTCCTATTCAAGTATCAGTAGTTAAATATATGCATTAATTAGCCTTCATTGTAATGAGATGAGATTCAATATTCCTGCTGGGACACAGTTGAGTAATGACCGCTATCCAGTGTATGTGTTAATGTCAGTAGAAATGGGCCACAGTTCAGTGGTAGAATATCTGCTTTGAAAGCAAACAATTCCAGTTCAATTCCCAACATCTCCAAGTAGGTCTGGGAAAAGAACCTCGCCTGAAATCCTGAAGAATGCTGCCAATCACTGTAGGCAACACTAAGCTAAATGGACCAATGGCAGCTTTCTATGCTCCTATGTTTCTAATGGCAACAGCTAGGGTACTGGTGATGGTTCCAGATACCGTGCATGCATTATTCACATTGTGTACAGAACACTCTAGAATTTCTATATATTATAAATAGTTTCTGCCTCTCCATTTCTCTTTTTGTTAATGTACAATTTTTAAAGTAGAATACGGTCATCTCTGCAGTTTCTATGTCTAGACCATCTGGAAGGATAAGACATAAACAGGGGGGGAAATAATGCTGTAGCCTTCATGCTGCTAAAGGGTGTGTATAATTCTGAAATATATAATGCCTTCAGAACTATTATCGTCATTATATTTAGTAACATAAGTCAAAGATGTCCAGGTGATTGCAGTTATGAACAATTCCCTACAGTGTCTGATTAGTGATTCACTTACCCACTGGCATAATTCTTTTAAAATCACATTGCAGCTACATCTAAAAGTGCCCTTTGTAACATTAAATTGTGTTTTATTGTCTGCTTTTTAAAAAAGATGTAGAGCTTTCAGATTTCCTTTATCCTTTCCATAATAACTAGAAAGGAACACAGTAGTAACTTCACTGAAGCATGCTTAAGGAGGGGTTCTAGTCACATTATTTGGAAACTATTCAAGTTTTAAGTATTTTGTATATGAAATGCATGATTTCTAACAGGTTTAGAGTTTAGCAACCAAATTCTAAATATAATACGACAAGCTTTAGAAAGAGTCTCAGATATCAACATATGCCAAAGAAAGTACCTCTGTGATTTTACCATTTCAAGTGACAGATTATTCAGAATTACCAATCATAAAATTATAGTGTTATGGAACAATCTTTTACTCGCATTGCACAAGAAGCACAGTAGAAGCTCCACTTCACTGACAGAACACTAGATGTGTGGTCACCATGAGCAGAGGCATACCTAGGAGTTGGTGATACTGGCCCCCGCCAGGGATGCAGGCCCAGGGGATATGGGTGCAAAAATCAGCTATCAGGCTATGTGTGTGGCTACACACCACCGCTATTGTGGTGAGATCAAATGTGGGTGAAGCTTTGTACCACAGCACAAAGGCATGGAATCTTTTCCACCCTTCTTCCTCACCTCACCTCCCTCCTGATGCTTCAACTACTTGGGTCACATAAAATGTAGTAATTTCTAATGTGGCTATTGCGGTACAGTGATTGGGGCTGCACATATACTAGATTCATTTCAATTGGGGTTTAGGCCCGGTTTTGGCACAGAAACTGCTTTGTTTGCCCTGTATGACCTCTGTCAGGAGAGAAGAGGGGAAATGTGCCCCTGTTAATTTTCATGACCTCTCAGAAGCCTCCTCGACAATAGTATCCTTCTAGAGCAGCTGTCCGAGTTAGGGGTGGATGGCATCGCTTTGCAGTGGTTCTGGTCCTACTTGGATGGATATTTTCAGAGGATGATGCTTGGGGAGTGTTCTTCGGCCCCGTGGAGCCTTTAATGTGGGGTTCCTCAGCGTTCAATTTTATCTCGTATACTGTTTAACATCTAAATCAGTGATGGCCAAACTTGTCCCTCCAGCTATTTTGGGATTTCAGTTCCTATCATCCCTGACCACTGGTCCTGTTAGCTAGGGATGATGGGAGTTGTAGTCCCAAAACAGCTGGAGGGCCAAGTTTGGCTATCACTGATCTAAATGAAACCACTGACTGGGTTTATCTGGATATTTGGAGTATGTTGTCAGCAATATGCTGATGACACACTGCTCTACTTCTCCTTTAAATCTGCAGGTGCTGGTACCTCCCCTTAGGACTCCAGACACAAAAACCAATCTCTGGTCCAAGTATTGAGATCCCAATACTTGAAACATGGAATCTCACAATGACAGGATTTCCTGGTATCATGAGATTTGGAGCTGGACAATCCTCCCTCTTACCTTTCTCCCTGTCACAGATGATGCAGTGCTGATATTGGTGGACCCTGTCAGATGGGTGGAATATTATTATTATTATTATTATTATTATTATTATTATTGCTGCTACTACTAACTACTACTATCCAATGGTCCATCTCCTCACCTCTCCAGTCTGATGCTGCTTGTACCAGCAGAGACTAGCAGTAGGCTCCAGCAGTTGCATTTAACACCAGCAGTGAGTATCAGAAGACTGCCAACCATAGTCTAGATAGAGGAGAGCCCTCATAAAGGTACTCAGGGAGCAGTGGAAAGCGTTAATTATAAGCTTTCTTTCCAGGATGCAAGATTCACCTGTCAGCTTAGGAAAGAGAAGTGGGAGACTCAGAAGAATTAGAGACTGCAGAGGAAATTGAATGCAGCTCAGGAATGCTGAGAAAGAAAAAGACCAAGACAGAGAAGGGTTCCAGGCAGTTACAGACTTTGTCACTGAAGACTTTACAGACAAAGATGCATGGTTCAGGGAGGTGCAAGAAAAAGAAATGAGGAATTTGTAGGTGAGTATGGGATTTTCCTGTACAATGCTTTGCCTTTGGAGGCTGTGGAGACTTTAATTAGATTGGAAGCAGGTGGAGATAGGGTGTTACTATTTTCCATGTCTCACGCCTGCTGAACTGAAGGTGGGGGCATTTCTTTTGTCCATACCTAGATAGCAGGGACAGGGAACATGTACAGCCCTCCAAATGTTACAGGACTACAGCTCTCATTATCCCTGACAATGGGCAGGTAGGAGATGGAACCAACAACATCTGGAGAACCACAGTTTTCCTATGCCACCAGGGTCTGTTTGCCCTTCGACCAGCCCTGTGCTAGCTTACCTTCTCAGGCAAAACAGATACTTTTTGAGTCAAGCTGCTCAGAAAAACTCAGTTTGGCTCTTCTGGAAACAGAACAGCAGACATGTCATTTGCAATTCTGCATCATCCACTGTATGCTTTTAAAAAATGTGTTCAACCCTCGCACACTTGTGCAATACCAACGTAATAACAGCACACAGGATTAATCATAATGTTTTCCAAAATAACTTTTAAAGCTTTTAAAGCCCCTTTCACATGAGTTTTTGGAAAGGGGGGGTCTTTGTTGTTACACAGGAAACAAGAAAGATTGTTCATTTTCTCTGCAGATCACATATGCATACTATTTAAGTTTCAAAGCAAACACTAGTAGTGCTAATTGGAGAAGATGAAACACTTATCCTGGAAGGAGACAAATCAAACTGCACCTTGAACAAACAAACAAAATGGCAAGATATTAGTTTCCACTGCTATAGTGCAACAAGGAAAGAATTTAAGTGTAAATAAGTGTGTTTTATTTTAAGGACCATTCTCAGCCCATATTGAAAGAGAATTTTTTTCTTCTCTTGTTGTTTGCTTGAGCATATGCCAACTTTATCAGATTTGCACATATCCAGAAATCTTATTTAAAGCTTCTCCAGAGGCAGAATGCAAAGGAAAATGACATGGCTGGTTTATAAGTGGGTCACTCATTTTTCATTAATGGTGAGGGCTGGCTCATAACAGAATTATTTTACATATTAATGCAGGCTAGACAAAATGCTTCTGGGCAAAGCAAAACACAGGACAGATCCCCTGCACAATTTCATAGGAGCATTTAGCAATACCTTCTTACTGGGTATTAAATAAATAAATCGCTGGGTGTTTTTAAAAAGAAGTCTCTTTCACAGGCCTAACAAAATTATTCTGAACAAAACGCCTGAATTACAACCAGTATTTGAAGTGGGATGGGATGTTATCCCATCTATTTTCAAGAGGATCTAAAATCATCCAAGTTGTTTTCAATAGAGATAATTGAACCTGGCCTCATTTGAAATGAAACCATCCTATTTCCTGCTCCCCCAACTTCCACTTCAAGCACTGGTTGCAACTATAAGCTTCCCTCTCTACAAGCACCCAGGCATCAAACGCCATCATATACTGTAAGCAACAGTGTTCCTCAGACAGTGACTTTTAGTCAATTCTTTTAAGTGTTGCTTAGTAAACTGATCATCTTGCTACAATGGCAAAACAAAACAACAACCACCACCACAAAGGATTCATTCCAAAATGTCTAACAGGCTCTAATGGTTTACCTTTTCAGGTATCTTTTGTTTTGACAATTATTTTATATGTTGTTTTACCACATTCAGTCAGAAGCACCACTATATGTAACTTAGCAACAGAACTTACCCATGATTATTTTTGAAGTATAGTACAACCACTGTCAGGACTAAATAATAATAATAATAATAATAATAATAATAATAATGACACAGAACTGTTCAGGGTTTTTTAATAGTATTATGTTGACTTTGAACACATACAGTAATAACATTGTTCTTTCTGGGTTCTCCTTTTCAAATTAAGAGAAAGAGAAATATCCAAAACTTCACTACATAGTGGTGTAACTGAACAGTGACATCTAGTGTGAGCTGAAATTTGCTGGGTGGTTCTATCCAACAATAACTGTAACCGATTTATCATCAGGAAGCAAGGAAAAAGCAATCTCATTGAGTACCTCCTGGAAAGGAGGTCACTCTTTCAGGATGTGACGTATATGTATGGTAGAACCATTTCTAAGGTCTTATCAAAATTTAAAAGAAATTGCCAGGAACTTGGTAGGCTTAGCTATTGCTTTCTTCAGCTGTTATCATGCTCTCTAGCTCCCTGCGTTATTAGCTAAATTTTGATCAACAACATGTGTGCTTATATATTGTGACTAGACTACATACAGTTTATCTAATATCACTTAAAAAAATGGTTACTATTTTTAATTAATACAAGATGACAATGGTCTCCTTCATGCCTGTTTTCACTCACCGCCAAATAAAGATGGGAGAGTCCTCAAGTGGTAAAATCAGTTGCACAATGTTAAACTACAGGTGGGGTGGAAGATACCACTTTTGTATCTCTCCTGTGATAAAAATTCCCTGAAATAGAAAACTAGCGTAAGAGGATTAGGTCTTACTTATAATTTGCCCCTAAATGTACTGGTTTTCTATATGCAAGGTTTTATCAGTGGCAGGGCTAACATGGGGTGTATTGAAAAGTGGTATCCTCAGGAAGTTTCATCAGTTAATTACCGGTAGATCTCCATCAGAAAAGAACGAGTATTTTTTTTTTTTAATAATATTTTTTATTGCTTTTTTCCAGGTACAAATATATATTCAAATAGATATCAAAAGCAGCAAGACAAAGAGAAAAAGAAATTAAATAAAGTTCATTTTTCCAGAACATCTTTTCATAACCGACCGGACTTCCCCACATCTCCCTCACCCTGCATTCTTTACAATAAAGATGTCAGCAAATTATTACCTTGTTTCATGCGTTTTTTGTAATTTCAAATAGTTATACTTTAAATTTAAAATATTTATTATCAAATTTCTCTTATCCTAAAATAGACATATTTTAAGTTTTGATCCTTTCATAGTAATAACTTAATTACCCAAATCATCAAATTTTGTTGCAGAAGCTAAATTTCCCCAACCATGCAAATTCTTAACATTCATATAGCTTATGATGTTTTTGTAAATAATCCTTAAACTTTTTCCAGTCCTCCTCCGTTGTTTCTTCTCCCAGATCTCGGATTCTGCCAGTCATTTCGGCCAGTTCCATATAGTCCATCAATTGCATCTGCCACTCTTCCAGCGTGGGTAAATCTTGTGTCTTCCAATATTTGGCAATAATAATTCTTGCTGCTGTAGTTGCATACATAAAAAAAGTTCTATCCTTCTTTAACACTTTCTGGCCAACTATGCCCAGGAGGAAGGCCTCTGGTTTCTTAGGAAAGGTATACTTAAATACCTTTTTTAGCTCATTATAAATCATTTCCCAGAAGGCCTTCACTTTCGGGCAAGTCCACCAGAGGTGAAAAAATGTCCCTTCAGCCTCCTTACATTTCCAGCATTTGTTATCAGACAGGTGATATATCTTTGCAAGTTTGACTGGGGTCATGTACCACCTATATATCATTTTCATAATGTTTTCTTTCAGGGCATTACATGCCGTGAATTTCATACCGGTGGTCCATAACCCTTCCCAGTCCTCAAACATAATGTTATACCCAATATCCTGTGCCCACTTTATCATGGCTGATTTAACTGTCTCGTCCTGAGTGTTCCATTTAAGCAGCAAGTTATACATTCTTGAGAGAACCTTAGTCTTTGGTTCAAGTAATTCTGTCTCTAGCTTCGATTTTTCCACCTGGAAACCTATTTTTTTATCCATTTTAAAGACCTCTTGGATTTGAGCATAATGTAACCAGTCTTGCACCTTGTTTTTTAGTTTATCTAGGCTCTGCAGTGTCCAATTATCTCCAATTTTGTCTATTATCTCCCAATATTTTGGCCAACCAACCTCCATATTAAGTCTTTTTCGGGCCTTAAGAAAAGAACGAGTATTTACTACAATAGATATTTAGGACGGGATTAACCAATTGAACCTTGGAAGTGGAAGCTCTGCACAATGACTTCTGCTTGCAAAACAAGGCTTCCCCACCCTTCTCCTCTCTATTATCGTATTGGCCTGAATATAACCTGCAACCAAATATAAGCCACATCTTTAAAATTCAAGGGGAAAGGGGGGGGGGAGACAATATCCAAATATAAGCCGCTCTCTTAAAATTTTGCAGGCACTCACACCCGTTCCCTTTTACAATATGTCTGTTTCAGCAGCGATACCGTAAAAGCCAGTTTTTGTAAGGTGGCAAATTTAAGCCACACTTTAACTTTTCACGGTCGGAATTTGGGGAAAAAAAGGGAGGCTTATATTCAGGCCAATACGTTACTACTACTAGTAGTAGTAGTAGTAGTCTTTATTGGCCTAAGTTAAAACAGTAAAATCATAAAATCATACAGTCATCCAAATACATTGATACTCCAAACATAAACAATATATAAAAGACTAGATAGCCACCATTGAATAAATCAGGCAACTTTAGATTTAGCTTTAAAGATCTCGGCTAAGTACCCTGAAACAATCTTGGTAGTTTCAGGAGTATCATCCCTTAACAAATATTTTATTACTGACTCTTTGTAAATCAACATCACTAGGACATCTCTGTGATGGGAGTCGGTTTAGGATAATTTGCGATAACTGGTTTTTGCGGAATCATCACCAAATCCCACCTTTTTTCCTGATGAAAGTCACATTGGGCCTCTGGGTAATTGGTTATTGGATCAAGTTCAATTTTGTGGATAGTATCCTCTCTGTTTCCCTTGTGCTTTCCCTCCTGGAGTCAGAGCAGCAACTTAAACTGAGGCATATGTTTTATTTTCCTTCTCTACCATTTGTTTTGGTTTAGCAACATTTGCTGCTGTCCTCTTCCTTTTCCCTTTTTGCCTATGGGCTTTGAATGTAGGCTTATTTGTGTCCGGAGTGGAATCCGTTGGTATCAACTTGTAAAGCTTCTGTAATTGATTACCGGCTGGGTTTGTCTAGATGTCCTTTCAATATCTTTCGACTCTCTCTTGAATTGTAAAACTTTCCACTAATGTTGTAAGCAGCCCATTGCTTTCTGTAACGAAGTTTTTGATGAGAAATAATTCTGAGCAAACCATATGAAGCTGATCCTGGAGTTGAGTGTCTCTCTGTTTGTGTGCATTTAGAAATGGCTTGTTGTCTGGGTGGGCTTTTACTGAGCTCAAAAGACGACCTCTGTATGAGCTTGTCGGTTTGCCCCAATTTATTTCTCAAACTGGCCTTGTTTATGTCCTTTGCCAAGGCCAATTCTAGGGCCAAATTTATTGAAGGAACCTTCTTATATTCCTAGGTTCTTGCATGTCCCCTTTAAGATTTATTGACCACTCCAAAGCAGGAAGTATAGGGGATACTTCATCTTGTATCAGCTTGCTTGACTCTTTTTTGCTCTGAAGGAAAAACTGTGATTTTACTTTGTCTGCTTCCGAGGTTCAGGAGAACTACTTGCAAAGTTTGGCATAATTCCCAGGGCTTTAAATGCTTCCTTGCATACACCATATTGGTCAACCACTCGGGAAGGTAACGGAGCAAAGCATTAAGCTAAGCTTGCACAGAGTCCCACAAAGAGTTATATCCAACAAAGTGGAGAGGGGTTAATTATTTCGTTTCTTTTCCTCCTCAACTGATCAGTAAAACACTGACTCACCCTGTGTTTCTCTCAGCCCAGCACTTCTCCTATCACAGCAGTTTTCTTGAGTTTTTCAGCTGGGTTTTCTCATCTGGTAAGTTGCAGTTAGTGCGAATACATTAGACCAGCGAGATAACAAGGAAGTAAAACAATAAAATAGAACAACAAAATAGGGCAATAAAACAGTAATACAGTGAGAGCTGCTGCCTCATCCTACCTGAGAGGATGAGGCGGCCATCTTGATCACCTCCTCTCAAAATTGGCTTGGGGGGCAAAGAACCCCCAAAATGGGGTGGGTGGGTGGAGAAAGAAGGGATCATTCCATTTGGTAAGGTAAAAGGCTTGTGCAGACAGAATGTTTCTCATAGCACAAAAGTGAATTCCACCCTTAAATTTTAATGTAAGTGAATTCAATTCCAGTTCTTAATCCCAAAAGCATCCTGATGGAATTGGGGGTTTCTCATTCTATAATACATCATAGAATCAATTATAGCATAAACACAAAATTCCAAGAATTGATTTGATACTGTGAAAATTTAGGTTTAAAATAAGTAGTATATGGAATCAAATGAACAAGCACACAACATGATCCGACTTTTGAAATCTGCACTCAAATTCCAGAACAAGACTGAACCAACTTAGATGAAATTATAGCAAATTTGGGCTTTTAATTTCAGTTCCTATTCTTAGCTGGAGTTTGGTTGTCAAGACAACGCCTTCCACTTCAAAAAAAAATCCACTTTATCTGTAAGCAATGTGTCATGAAGTCAATATCAAAAGTTTGTTAGAATGGCCTTGTCTACAACCAAACAATAGCTTGTGTTTCACTGAAGTCAACACAAAACAAAAATGTAATAACATTTCCAACATGTGTACAGAATAAATTTACCTGAAACAATTCAGAGGAGGCCTGATTTGTCCAAATCAGTACCAACTGAACTTGAGATAGTATTCCAAGGCATTCACAGCATTTATATGGCAACTACTACCTATTTGCATCTTAGGCCTAATAGCATCTTACAATATTCTATAGACCTATTTTCCCAACATGAGACAGTTGGATTGAAATTTACATGCCATTCTTAGAATGGTTTGTTCAAGTACTTTAGGCTGCAATCCTATACTCAAGATCTGCTGGTTGAGATGCTTTAGGACAGAAATGGGGAACCTGGTGCCCTCCAGATGTTACTGAACTCCAATTCTCTGTTGGGTTTGGAACTTAACAGGTTAAGTTGTTCCCATGATGCCTCAGCATTCTGACGTCAGCTTTCGAAGCTGGGAGGAGTTTCGTCTCTGTTCCTCTCTGGTTCTCTGAGGGAAGAGGTGGCAGTTTGTCATGGCTGCTGTGAGCCCAGGAGATTCCTGGGGAAAGTCGGAATAAAGGACTGATAAATAGACAAACCTGGTCTCTGTGTGTTTGTCGGAAGCTAAGTGGAAGCTACATGACAGTTTTCACCGCTGTGTTTAACTCTGCTGAGGCGTGACTGAGAGCTACTGAAGACGGAGCTGAGTGGCGCAGCTCGGAGGAAGCGCGCCGGGCATAAAGAGCTAATTGTGGATCGTAAATCAATTAGCGGGGGTCACGCCAAACCAATAAATCAATTCAACAGGTTATGGACCCTTAATCACCGATCGTAAAAGTGTCACAGGAACGCTTTGAAGTGCCGGAATGCGTTTGAAGTCTGCGGTCTAAGGCAGAGAAAGCCGGCAGGACGCAGCGGAGATTTTTGCCTGGTGTTAAGAGGCAAAGGAGAGCTGCGGAGCTCAGAGCAGCTGAAAGACACAGAGGTTTGCCTGTGCTGAGAGCTGAGTGCTGGGAGCTGAAGAGCAGCTGGAAACGGGTGCCGGATAAGCTGGTGAGTAAGCTTGGGGCCCCGGGAAGACGATGGCAGACAGCCAGGTCTTGGAGGACGTTCCGTTTGAACAGCTCACTCTAAGAAGTGGAGCAAGGGCTGTCTGGGAATGTGCTGCTGGGATGTGCTGTGAAGCTTCAGCAGGAGGCCAGAGCCCTGGAGAAGTATTGAGAAAAGCCTGGAGATGGCTGGTGCCCCTGTTCCTGATGTTTTAGCCTCAAGGAGCGCTGGTGAGCAGGTCGGGGGGGCGAAGGATTCCAAAGGCAAGTGTAAAGTTTTCCACTGTGCGTGCTGGAGTGGAATGTCAACAAAGCAGGTTCCCAGAAAGCCGCAGTGGGAGCCGGGCCAGAGGGGGCGGAGCTGGCAAGGAGTGCTTTTCCGGAGAAGGAGGGCCAAGCCGGCTGGGAGGAGCCCCGGGCAGTGTTTTTCCACTGGAGTTCGTCGTTGCTGCCCATGGAGAGCGGAGACAGCTGGGCAGGAAGGTCCCAAGGTCAACCAGCTGAGTTCTCATGGGAATCAGTCTCGGAGAGGAGGCCAGCGTGGGAACGCAAGGGAAAGACGTGGTTCAGACGCTGGGGAGGGTTGTTTTCTTATCACTGCTTCTATGGCAACTGTGAAGAACAACTCCAGCCAGGACACGGTGACACGCTGGGTGTTGGATACTGCTGTTGGTCAGCACCTGCTAAGCGAGCCTGCTGGCGAAATGCGGAACTGCAGGGCTGTTTCAACAGGACACAACTGTGATGTTAGCAGACGGAATGAGAAAGTCGGTTTCTGCTGTGGCTAACATGTTTTTTTCTCCTTTACAGGAGGAGCTAGAGGTCTACGTTGGGGGGAAACAAGTGGCCAACGTGAAAAGGGGGCAGAACAATCTCTTTGTTCTGGAGTCACCTCTGGAGGGTGGTGGGAATGCTGGAAAAGCACAGGCGCAGTGTGCTAAGGTTCCCAGTCATGTGCAAAAGCTGCACAGGTGCACAAAAGGGTACAAACTCCGGAAATGTGGGAGGTCCCTAGGGTGCAGGGCATGCAAGGGTGCACAGGTACATGGTTTTCCCGGGTTTGGGAGGGTAGCCAAAGAGCCCTTTGAGCTCTTTGAGGCAGGTGGTCCAAAGGTTCAGGACATGATCTTCTGTGGATATGATCCTGCAACCAATGGGTGGAAGTTTGCATACCCAGAGGGTGATCAAACCAAGCTGCTGGTCAGTAAGCAGGCTGAGTTCTGTGAACAGGATGGGTGTTCAAGACTCAGGGATAGTCCTGTTTTTCTCTCAGAATGTCTGTCTGATTCTGAGGAGGAAAGGGAGCCAGAGGCTGATCCCGGTGATGGGGACCAGGTCCAAGATCAGGGTTCAGGGCAGGTTTGGGCATCTCCAAAGGTTGTGAAAGGAGTGTCCAGGTGTGAGGCTTCATCTCCGGTTAGCGTAATGGAGAAAGCTCACAAACAGGGTGTCAAGTCAGAGGGGGAAGAGTCTGACGGAGAAGACACAACTGCTGGCCCAAATGGGTCAGTAGGGTATCAGGTCACAAGTGCGTGGAAAAGTGTCGCACAGTGTGATTCTGGGAATGTTGAAGGGGTTCAACAGGTGCCTGGGAAAGATGCCGGGAAGGGGCACAAGGCAAAGGGGAAGGTGTTGAACTCAAAAAGGTCTTGTCAGAATGGTTCGGCAAGAGGGGGTGTTGGGTTTGGAACTTAACAGGTTAAGTTGTTCCCATGATGCCTCAGCATTCTGACGTCAGCTTTCGAAGCTGGGAGGAGTTTCGTCTCTGTTCCTCTCTGGTTCTCTGAGGGAAGAGGTGGCAGTTTGTCATGGCTGCTGTGAGCCCAGGAGATTCCTGGGGAAAGTCGGAATAAAGGACTGATAAATAGACAAACCTGGTCTCTGTGTGTTTGTCGGAAGCTAAGTGGAAGCTACATGACAGTTTTCACCGCTGTGTTTAACTCTGCTGAGGCGTGACTGAGAGCTACTGAAGACGGAGCTGAGTGGCGCAGCTCGGAGGAAGCGCGCCGGGCATAAAGAGCTAATTGTGGATCGTAAATCAATTAGCGGGGGTCACGCCAAACCAATAAATCAATTCAACATTCTCATCAGTCCCAGCCCAGCCAGCATGGCCAATGGTTGGGTGGGGATGATTACAGCTGCAGGATAGCAACATCTGGAAGGCCACATGTTTGCCATCCCTGCTTTTAGAAAGCAGCAGAAGGCTGCCTACAGTGGCATAAGTTTATATTCACTGCCAGTAGGACTTCCCAGATAGGTCATTGCGAAGCAGACAAAAACATAGTGGAGTCATAGGCAGCACAAAGGAAGAACAGACTCATGCCAAAGCCTGCAGTCACTCAAAACTTGGCCATGCCCCCACCAACGGCACTTTACACCATACCTAGGTGGAACTAGTTTCCAATCCCATCATCCTGCTTCAGGGATTTTAGCATAACATATGGTGTAACTGAATAACAAATAGCAGCACACCACAACTGGTATACACCAATGAAAGTACAAATCAGACACAGTCAAACCTCGGCTCCCGAACACCTCCGTTTTGGAATGTTTCAGCTCCCAGATGCCGAAAACCCGGAAGTAAATGCTCCGGTTTTCAAACGCTTTTTGGAAACCAAACATCTGATGTGGCTTCCGCTTGAGTGCAGGAAGCTCCTGCAAGCCAAACAGGCTTCCGGAACGGATTACGTTCGACAACCAAGGTTTGACTGTAGTAGGAAAGTATAGGTTGTCAAAGGGTGTGACATGCCACAGTGGTGTGGCAGGAGAGGATGGCAAGTGTTACAGGAAGATTCAAGGACAATCAATACTGTATTTTTTTAATACAATACTCTCTACCAGCGGCTCTTCCATGCCCACTTTCATACAGATCATGGGGAGCCCCACCCCATGGCTGGTGGCAATGACCAGGACGCTCCTGGCAATTCTTCTATGGGGTTCTTAACTAACTTGTTCCAGGCAGGCTCCTGCTCCCTTGCAAACTCCGTAACAGACCACCGTACAACAGTTTAAGGTGTTCCTAGCATGCAGCTGGCACCACTGTCCTAGGCACAGGAGCACTGCTGGAAAGGCTAGATGGCAACCCCACATGCGTCTTTTCCTTTTAGGATCTCCTGCATCCCAGAAGTTATTCAATAAAAGCTTTCACTTTGCCACAGTTTGCTTCTTTGTTGCTTGGGTGTGGTATTTACTTAAAGAAATTACCCTGCTTTTTTACATTTAGGTTTTAAAGCGGCTTACAAAAAACTGAAACGTGCAATGTGCAAAATTCAAAACATCAGGATTAAAACAACAGAACAGCTTCCATGGTGCAAAGGCTTCCTGAAATGAAAACATTTAAACCAAACACCTGAAACCTGACAAAGACAGTGGGGGGCTATGGTAGAGCTTCTCAGGAGCCTGTGTCTACTCTACTATGTTGCATTTTCTTTGGGGTATTTTCCCCTCCTCTCCCAGGCTGAGTAGGCATAGGACTTAGTGGCCTTTCTGAAGGCATTCTAGCAGCGTATCTCCAGATATGTGTAAGGCAGGAAACAGCTAGTGGTTCAGATCCGGACCTCCCCCAACCTCCACAGTTCAGTTTCACAGGTGGTGTCAAAATGACATTTGGTGACTCAAAGGTGGTTGGGGTCATCCCCCCCCCCCTCTTTTGCAGCTGCAGTTCAAGCTATGCTTGCAGAGAAAGATTCTTTGCACTGCTGGCTTGAATTCAAAGCAAAGGAATATTGCACTTATAAGTCGTTCTTCGGACAGGGATCAGCAGAGCTATGGCGTTCCCATTCAGCAACTCTGCAGCTCAGCCAATCCCACCAATCAGCTGAGAGCAAGCATCATTGCCAAAGAAGAATTGGGAGAGTGCTTTAAGGAGCCCATTTATTTCTTTATTCTTACCTGCCCCACACCTGACTTTGCATGATATCAGGTAGGGAGCAGTTAGGTGCAGCTTGAGAAAAACAGCCACTTGGCCTGCAGGTCAGAGGTTCCCCACCCCTGGTGTAAAGTAAGTATAAGATTGTTCACCCTGTCAGCTACCTTTTAGCTACCTGAAGCTGGAAGGAACTTAGTATCATGAAATGTGCTTCTGACAAGCCAGCCACTTGCCACATTTTCTACATTAAGTCCCAAGGTGGTGGGGGCTGGCTGTGCATAGCACCTTCTAACGTTAAAGGGATACTGGCTCTTAGCTCAGAATCAGAAAAAGAGTACAGATTTGAATGCACGCTCATGTTTACACTAAGAAGCTACTGGCTCCTCTGACTGCAAAGGAAACCATTCAGGACCATAGAGTGTCAGGCAGGGGATGGAAAGAGAACATAAAATGGGGGGGGGGGTGGAGAGAAAGTAGGGACAATCAGTCACCTTGAAGAATAACTTGCAAAATTCATTTTTGTGGTGCCAGTAACCCACCTCAGATTAAGAGATAATTCTTCCCACTCAATCAAGTTGTTTTTGGTTCTTTTCGCACGATCAATGCACATTTGCAGTTTATAGAATTACAGAATTGTAGAGTTGAAAGAGACGTTGGGGGCGAACTAGTCCAACTTCTTGCAACGAAGGAATAGCAACTATAGCATCCATGACAGATGAATTTACATTTTCAGCTCAAGGTTCCACTTTTGTTACAGGGAGGGAGACCACATTTGCCCAGAACACAGCTAACTATGTTAAGTTTCCGAAGGAAAAAAGAAGAAATCATATCCAAGAGCACATTTATTGCTATTCAATCTGTAATGTAGAATTCCTAAAACGCATATTAGATATTTTCAGTGGTGCAGTAAGTGGTGAATTCTACAAGCTCACTGCACCTTTTGGGGAAGATTTTTGTTTCTATCATCATTCGTTTTTAACTTCTCTTTGGAGTCAATGTGCTTCTCAGCTGTACAGTGTTCATTCAGCAATATTTTGAGACTAAAGACCACTATGCCCCAGTGACCTGATATTTTGTGACTCAAGCAGTGAAATAATGTTGTTGTTTAGTTGTGTCCGACTCTTTGTGACCCCATGGACCAGAGCACGCCAGGCATTCCTGTCTTCCACTGCCTCCCGCAATTTATTCAAACTCATGCTGGTAGCTTCGAGAACACTGTCCAAACCATCTCGTCCTCTGTCGTCCCCTTCTCCTTGTGCCCTCAATCTTTCCCAACATCAGGGTCTTTTCCAGGGAGTCTTCTCTTCTCATGATGTGGCCAAAGTATTGGAGCCTCAGCTTCTGTCCTGGGCTGATTTCTTTAAGAATGGATAGGTTTGATCTTCTAGCAGTCCATGGGACTCTCAGGAGTCTCCTCCAGTACCATAATTCAAAAGCATCAATTCTTCGGTGATCAGCCTTCTTTATGGTCCAGCTCTCACTTCCATACATCACTACTAGGAAAACCATAGCTTTAACTATACGGAACTTTGTCAGCAAGGTGATGTCTCTGCTTTTTAGATCACTGCTATTGGACAGCTGTGATAGATAATAGCAGTTTTAATTTCTAATTATGCTCTTGTATACCTGTATTTTAAATTGTTGTTACCTGTCTCAAGATCATTTATGATGAGAGCAGGATAGATTTTTTAAAAATAAATAAATAGGTTTTTTGAGGTTGTTTTTGTCATTTTTTCTTCTTCAAAACTCTGAATCACCTGATCCCCCATTCTTGTGTTCAGAGTGCATGTTATGATGGCTTGAGTAGTGAATTGGTTCAAGAAGGTCACCTGCCTTTTGCACCTGCGCATTAATGTCCAAAGTGGGGTTCACATCAGGGTGTTTGTGCTGGCAGGTTGGCAACCCAAAGACAACAAATAAGGTCAGTAGAAAGCAGCTCATCTTGCACTAGACTAGAGCTAGGTAGAACACTAATTGACATCTTGTGTCACCCAACCGCTGCTTAGCTCTTTATTCCAAATACTGCCCTCAGACCATCTGCACTGCTGGTGGTGCCCAAGAGAAAACAAATCAGTAGCTTCCTCCTCTGGAAAGAAAAAAGCCACACTAGCACAGAACAGCCTGAGAAATTATTGTGCAAAGCCTGAGAAGTAATAGCAATGGACACTTTACTTCACTGTGCATCAGGATTCTGTGAAAAGGGGGAGGATCCAGAATTACTGTAACCCCTATTTGGGCATAATTGTCCATGAAATCTTAAAAACATAGAGAGATGGGGCATAGGGGGAGTGGGCGGTGGCATCTGGTCCCAAACCAGCACAGGGTTCTAACATCACAGAGAGCCTACAGGAATAGAGCAAACACCCCCACTCCCTGTTCTGTACCCCTTCCCATCAATACATGTATGGTGATGTTGGAGCTATCTAGCACAGTCCCACTGTTTCCCTCCACATGATTAAAATTGCATGGAGGAAAATGCCCACATAGGGCTCCAATTACAGCATATTCCCTTGCTGAGCCATTCTGCAAACTGCAGGACTCAAGTAACAGTGTCCAAGAGGTGAGATCTCCTCTGGAGAGGTGACACTCTGTTCAATCAGAGCCAAGGAAATAAATTCTTAATGACTTCCTCCCAGCCCCCACTTTCCTGTCCTTGGTCAATCATTTCAGGTAAGTGTTGATCCCAGACCAGCAACATTCTCAAGCCCAACATTCTTGTTGTCCCACGGCAGGGTAATATAGTGGGAGCAGATAAAATTGACAAGCACAGTTCTGTGTCCTGTCAAGGAAGAAAGGCTGGTTCTTGAATTCAAGATCTGAGTTAAGGCTAGTTTACAATTCAGCACAAATAACAGGAAAGAAAAGACACACTTAAATTTTTAAATGCCTTTTGAGCTGGGTGCACACAGCAATACTGGCATCCTATGCTGCAGCAACAGGGTAGAAAAGAAACATGTTTACAGGAATTAGGTCAAGGTTTGTACTGTGAGAAAGAGTGCTAGTGTACAATAGATGTCCTGCTCCTTTTGAGTGCATGATGCTTGCATTCTAGTAATAAACCTCATGCTACATGAAGCACGCACAAGATATATGTATAATTCAGAACTTCAGAATCTAGCCATGAGGCACCAGAACTTGAAAGCCTGCCAACAGCAGTTTTCCCTGTTCTGCAGCCCACCCAGAAGACTAGAATCCACTTCTTTCCTTAACTATGCCCTATTTCAGCTTCCCTCATTAAAGGAACGAGGAGGATTGAGAGGGTAGAGAAACACTTTTTAAAAGTAAAATGAAGTCCTGATCAGACTATTTAATGTCATTCAGCTTGATCTGGCAGCTGAAGACCCACTTGGGTAACCACTGCTTTTAGTGTAGGCAAGACTGTCAAGTCAATAATACCTGTAATTCACTGTGACTCATAAAAATTCTTACTACTTAATTCATTCACTAATTAGAATTTAAAAGGGCACCGTTCCCATTCAGACAATTTCATTTACGTTCTACTGAGCATCTCATACAAGTTAGGAGGTGAAAGCGGACAGCCAATTCTGCTTAAACTTCAAGAGCCTCTCCCTACCATCAATATCCTTTTGTACCATTTAACACCCTCAAGCAGAGTATATCAATGTCACTGGATAAGTACATTGCATTTCCCAAGCTTTAAGGGCAAAATAGATCTGGAACTGACAGATAGACCCCCAGGTGCACAGGCAGAGGAAAGTGCATTCTCTCAAAGATATCCCTAACCAGCCAGAGAAATAAACTATTGAACAAAAATGGGTGAGCAATTCACAGTATACATTTTTCTTCTTCTTCAAAGAGGCAGTCACACTAACTTATTCAAAGACGTGCTTATATAGACAAATGTTATACGTGAATTGACCAGAGATATGGTTGCTTTGGTTGTAATTTCCAGGATCATATTAGTAACTTTTCAAGCCATCATAATCATGAAAATGGCTGCAAGCTATGTGTATGATTGTCTAGTTTGCCCATTATGTTTGCCTATATGAATGCCCATTTGGGAGCAATCAGAGTTGCTCAGATGGATAAAAGTGTTGTATTTCAAAAGATCATAAGAAGGTATTCGTGAATCACTTATCATAGATTAGCTAACCCTTAGGTAACTTTATCTCTAATTTTGCTCACAGAATGGAATTTAGATTTTCAAATCTTTCAGTCGTTCTCCTAAGCACTCAGCTCCTGCTCCAGGCTGGCAAAAGCCTCTGTTCCATCAAAGTATCTAATCCAGTGGATGCCAGAAGCCATGTCAATCCATGCTGACATTAGAGAAAACCAGCCAACCACACTGAGGAAGGCAAACTGCGTGAAAAGGTCAGAGGTCGAGGAGACGTTTGTCAGAGCACAGAACGTAAGATGCTACTTTATCCCAGGTTCTCCAGGATTTTGAGCTTTTTCAAGCCCCACAACAGGCTGGACCTGGGATCTTCTGCATGCAAGACAGATCCTCTGCCTCAGAGGAAGGAACTCAAGATATCAGGAGGTGCAAAAACATAAGAAGAGCCTGCTAGGTCAGGCCAATGGCCCATCTAGTTCAGCATCCTGTTCTCAAAATAGCCAGGACCCAAACACAACAGCACATTCCCCTCCTCTTTCCATCAATTAGTACAGTGGTGCCCCGCAAGACGAATGCCTCGCAAGACGAAAAACTCACTAGACGAAAGGGTTTTGCGTTTTTTGAGTCGTTCCGCAAGACGAATTTCCCTATGGGCTTGCTTCGCAAGACGAAACGTCTTGCGAGTTCTTGCGAGTTTGTTTCCTTTTTCTTAAAGCCGCTAAGCCGCTAAGCCGTTAATAGCCGCTAAGCCGCTAATAGCCGTGCTTCACAAGACAAAAAAACCGCAAGATGAAGAGACTCGCGGAACGGATTAATTTCGTCTTGCGAGGCACCACTGTATTCAGAAGCATACTGCCTCCAACCACAGAGAAAGAGCATATCATGGCTAGTAGCCAATAATAGTCTCATCTTCCATAAATCTGTCGAATCCCGTTTTAAAGCCGTCCAAGTTGGTGGCTAGCACAGCCTCCTGTGGAAGTGAGTTCCAGACATTAACTACGTGCTGGGTAAAGAAGTGCTTACATTTTATTTGTTCTTAAGCTTTCAACATTCAGCTTCATTGGATGTCCACGCATTCTAGTGTTATAAGAGAAGAAAACCCTTTCCCCGTCCACTTTCTCTATGGCATGCCTCATTTTATAAACTTCTATCATGTCACTTCTTTCTTATGTTTCCTCTAAGTCCCAAACACTGTAGCCTTTCTTCATATGGGAGATGATCCATCCCCTTGATCATTTTGGTTGCCATTTTCAGAAACTACAATATTCTTTTTGAGGTGAGGTGATCAGAACTGTATACTATATTCCTACTGTGACCACATTTGGAATGCAGCGTACAGTGTCTGGGACGGCTTAGGAAGTTCAATTCCTTTCCTAATGATGCCTAGCATAGGATCTGCCTTTTCCACAGCTGCCACACACTGGAGCAGTATCTTCAGCAAACTAGCCACTATAACCGCAAGATCTTGTTCCTGGTTAGTTACCGCCAATTCAGACACCATGAGTGTACATGCGAAAATAAGAATTTATTTGCCCTGACATGTGTCATTTTATAGTTGTTTACATTGAATCGCATTTGCCATTTACTGCCTAGTCCTTTCAGAGCTCTTCACAATCTCTTTTTGTTTTAACCCTGAGTAATATAGTATCATCAGCAAACCTGGCCACCTACTGCTCACTCCCAACACTAAAGCACATCCACCACAACACACCAGTTCCTTTATGTGCATTATAGCCTTAAGCCCATTATAGCCCACACATTAGCCCTATTACCAGGGCTGAGGGGCAACGGGGGAACATCTGTTACACACATCTTTTCTGGGTTGAAAGTACCCTCTCCTTTTTGAGATTTTTCTACAATTGATGTGAAACGACAGCAAAAGTTTTTAATTTTTAGAGTAATCCCTGATTGGCTAAGATCACCCGTGTTAGGAAGCCTTGCCCTTGCTTGAGTGAGACAGGACACAGCCAAATATGATTGCCTAGACCATGTCCAGTGTTGATTGGCATAATTTCCTTCTCCCTCATTTCATTCTTTATACTTGATTCCAGTCAAAACAGCAAAGAGGGAGGGAACCGTGGTTATTAACATTTGCAAAAGCACAAGAAAGTAAGAATGATTAAGTTGCAGGGTGGTATTAAACACACATCCCAATTGACAAAGCACTATTTCCATTTTGTCAATGGGCAACTAAGAGAGAATAATTTGTTAATAGAAATCCAACTTATTCATGGCTGACTCGAGATTGAACAGGGACCACTCATTGAGTCATAGCACCTCTCTGAACCTGTATATAAGATTTCTGATATATAATAAGCTTGACATTTTTAGACTGGAATCCTATACTCATGTACCTGGGATTAAGCCCCATGAATTCAGTGGGGCTTACTTCTGAGTAGACATGTACAGGCTTCCACTGTTAGCCTCTTTTATCATGGTGAGGAAACATAGTTTGGAACCTAAAAACAATTTAAGCTGTTGCCTAGCTTCAACCTTGCAAGGAAAAGGGTATTAAATGCTAACAAATCAGCATAGTTTATTTCAAAATTTCAAAACATACTTCAAGATGACGTTGTGGGTAACCATTTAATTTTAACCATTACAGTCCCCATAATTAAAAAAGAGGCTCTTTTAAAGAAAAACTTCACATCTGTACCCATTTTCCCTCCATACAAAGAGATTGTAAGTATAGTGAATACTGTTAACCATCCAATTAAATGCATTTTAAATACATGCTATTAAGAAGTCTAACAGTATGAGAAGAATACGTTTGTGGCACCTTAGAACAAAACTTATTACAGAGGCAATTTTACAATTGCATATACCAGTGCAGCCTTAATCAAATCCTAATTAATCTGCTGATTTTATATTCTGACATAATCTTGCTGAAAAGAGGCACAGCTAATTAAAACATGACTTGTTTATCCAGCTACCTAGGGTTTCAACTCAGAAAGTGGTGTTCAGAAAACAAGTGCATTCTGTAGCATGTCATTTACTTTATTTTTCTTAAAAAAACAAACTTGGAACCAAAATTATGCAATGTCAGCAAGCAGACTTCTAAAGACATATTTTGAAAGGTGAAATAATTGTTCCAGAGGAATCACGCTGACAATAATTTCATTTAAACATGCATTTTTCTATTATGTGCCCTACATTTAAGAAGTTCAGAACTCTTTAGCAGCCATTCATTGCTACAAAGCATTTTCATTCAGTTTTTTTTTAGCAATGGAATCATTTGTATAAACATACAGAGACATTTACAAATTTATGGGACTGACCCACTTTTGCTCCGAGTGGAGGGTGATTACTCCCATACAAAGCAGCCTTTCTACCCCATTTGGGAGTAACACCAATGGACTCTGAAAGATCCTTTTATGTTGTTGTTGTTGTTTTGAATATTTTATTAGTTGAATATAAGAACAAGATATAATCAAATACAAGCAATCAAATACAGCTTTCCCCTAAACCGCCCCCCAAACAGCCCCAACTACATCCAGGTAATTACATTAGTAATATAATCAAATAATAAATTATTTCTACAGTTGCTGGTTTAAAAAATATCATTCCACATGTTCCCATGTGTCTTAGGTGGTTCAAATGCATGTTCTTTCTTTGATGCATATGTAATAAAGGAGGACCACGTTATTGCAAAAGTTATGTAGTTTCTCATGTTGTTTTCTTTCATGTACCCTTTCTGTTAAATGTTGTTTTTTAAATGTCTTGCATACAGAATATAAAGCAATATTATAACAATGTAACAAAAACAGAAATAAAAATTGTAATCAAAGATCATGCTTGGTAACATTAAGATGACAGTCTTATGGCAAGAAATGCCAGAATGAGAAGGTTAGGATCCATCGGATTCCTGGCTCATAGATACATCAAAATAACCTGCTCACCCCAACTCAACAGGGGTTCAGCTGAGGTCAAAAAAGGGGAGTTATGGGGGCATGGTGGGGGCAGGACCAGAGAGGGCTCAGGCTGGATCCTAAGTCTGTTCACCTCAGTCATGTGGCCAGCAGCAGCCCTGATACTAAGTAAGGTTTGTATCTGGTGTAACTTTACATCGGACTTAACTTACACCAGCATGCCTAGTGACACAACCATGAGACAAGGAGTCCTGAAAAGCATATTCAGACACAAATAATTGGGAGAAAGATCTGACTTGACCATTCATTGGCAAGAATTGTGCCACATCTGGACCACTTTTATCAAAGCTCTCTGTAAATTCCAGTGGCCATTTCAGTCTCAGCTATGATCAGTACACATATTTTGGGACTGTTGCTGCAAGAAGTTACAAGATGCTTTCAGCCAAAAATGAGGTCTCGGCTGGAAATTTTAAGTAAAAGGCGTTGGTAAGAGAGACAGTGAGTTGTTCATTCTAATACAAGAGTTTACTTTTAGGGCAAGTTCACATACAGTGGTTTTATCCATCTCCTTGAGTAGAAGGAAACCTTATGCAGTTTTCCCCAAGATCTCACATCTAAGAAGTCAGAATGAAAATTTTGTTCAATTAACGCACATACTGCAACACCTCTTACCCCAAGCTCACTGGTAAAAGAAAGGTGTCAGAGATGTTGCTCTGTAATAGCTTTCCTGTCTCTAAGTCACAGAGCTTCCCCGTGGGTAAGGGGGAAAACACAAACAATTCCCTAGTGAGAAACCAAAAGTGTACAGTGTCAGCACGACTATACCATAAAAATAGGCTTTTCTAACATATTTTGGAGAAGGCTAAGGTGGGATTTCTGATACAGAAATAAAAAGGTGTAGCTACAACAAACAGAAATGATAGAAGCTGAAAAAGAGTAAAGACATGCTACAGATAAAATGGATATTTGGGCAACCAGGACACCATGAGTCTTCCTATTCACCCATGGAAGCCTTGTGATAATTATATTTTAAATTCATATGTATTCTATGTGACAAAACAACACTGTGTCCCATTATAGATTCCATTAAGTACTGGAAAAAATGGACTCCAAAGCTGCTATTCCCTCTGCAATGGAAGATGTCAGAACTTTGGGATGGGGTGGGGGGATTTTCACCTGTACCACAGTGTAGAGGTAAGGGTTTAACTCACACACACAACACAGACACATGCTGTATGCCACAGATGCAGTCCCAATCCTCATGAAGCCCCCAGATCTGGCTGTTATTTTGTTTAAATTAAAAAAAAAAACCAACGAATGCATTCTCACATTTAATAATACAAGTAGTTTGGTTCTAGGGCAACCACATATTATTGTTTTAAACTACAATGGCCTTGCAAGCTATTCAATAAAGTTTGCAGTATCCCAACAATAATATCATATATAGTACCCCAAAACAAAGGGCATCCAATTCATCAGCTTCCTACGTTCCTACCCTTGAAGAAAGACCTCCTGATCCTCTTGCAGATTTTAAATTTTTTTGCCTGGTGGTGGGGGGAGAGGATTCACATTAGCACTTTAGCAATGATCTACAGTTAGCACTTCCACTGGGAAAGTCTATAGCAATTGTCACATTTGCCCCTCACCAACGACCTATACAGATGTGACAGAAGAGCACAGTGCTCAAGTTACCATGGGAGCAGAACCTGGAAGAATAAGAACAGCCATGAAGGCTACCTGACCTGCCGCGTCCTTCCACACATTCCCAAAGACAACTCAGATTGCCTTACGGCACCACTCTCCGTTCATCAAAAACGATACTCTGGCTCTGGACTCTGCTCTCCAGCAGGTTTGCCAAATTTCAAACCTAAGCATCTCCTCATAGTGATGTAAGATTTCTTAAGGTTATTGAATTGGTTAGATGTAAGCAGCATTATCGCTTTAGCAATCATTCTAAAAATTGCTGCATTAAAAAACACGTGTTCATCTATTTTACAAAATATCGCTTATAAATATCACCAGCGCTTTTGGGGATAGTGTAGGTTATCAAACCATAAATTAATAAATAGGTGCTGATGTTACCTGACCCTGTTACAATCTGAGATGCCAGCAGATCTCTGTAGGGACACATCACAGGTTTGCACCAAATGCGAGCGCGTTTCTGTCTCAGACACTGTAATTTATTTATCCCGGCATGTAACATTAACAGACTGTCTGGATCTTGGCAAGCACAGACTTGCACTGTCATATAAACAGTCTGACAAAACCTACCGTTTCTTAAATGCATAAGTGAATAAAAAGATTTCATCAAACTCACTGCAACCCATAGCTGTGACTGGGTATACTTGGCATGGGATGTTGCAGTGGTGGAGGGGGGGCCCATCGGCACTAAGGAAAACCTGGCAAGCTATTCTCTCTCCGCTTCAGCCACGCATCCGTAAAATGGAAATAGTACTGACTTGCTGGTGTGGTTGAGCTCATTGTTATGCTTTTCAACTCTGAGGTAGCAATTTCAGGGTGCAGGGGGAGCCCCTCCACTATCTCACTGCTACTTTCAAGGGTTGGGGGAGAAGCAAAACAATGAAAAGTTTCAGCTCGGCCACTGCAGATAGTGACAGCAGCCACGAAATTAAAAGACGCCTGCTTCTTGGGAGAAAAGCAATGACAAACCTAGACAGCATCTTAAAAAGCAGAGACATCACTTTGCCAACAAAGGTCTGTATAGTTAAAGCTATGGTTTTCCCAGTAGTGATGTATGGAAGTGAGAGCTGGACCATAAAGAAGGCTGGTCGCCGAAGAATTGATGCTTTTGAATTATGGTGCTGGAGGGGACTCTTGAGAGTCCCATGGACTGCAAGAAGATCAAACCTATCCAATCTGAAGGAAATCAGCCCTGAGTGCTCACTGAAGGACAGATCGTGAAGCTGAGGCTCCAATACTTTGGCCACCTCATGAGAAGAGAAGACTCCCTGGAAAAGACCCTGATGTTGGGAAAGATGGAGGGCACAAGGAGAAGGGGACGACAGAGGACGAGATGGTTGGATAGTGTTCTCGAAGCTACCAGCATGAGTTTGACAAAACTGCGGGAGGCAGTGGAAGACAGAAGTGCCTGGCGTGCTCTGGTCCATGGGGTCACGAAGAGTCGGACACGACTAAACAACTAAACAACAACAGCTTGTGACTCAAATCAGAAGTCTTTCCCAGTATTATTTAAGAACATAGGAAGCTGCCTTATACCAAGTCAGGTCATTGGTCCACCTTGCTCAGTGTTGTCTACACTGACTGGCAGGATTTCAGGCAGCTGTCTCTCCCAACTGTACCTGGTGGTGCCAAGGAATGAACCTGGGACCTTCCGACTGAGATTCCTGCAACTTAGAGACATTATGCAGATTTTTAAAAATCAGAGTATATTTCGCTTAATTGCTGCTTATTTCAAAGGGCAAAGAGAGTATGCAGGATACAAAAGTCGTATCTGAACACTGGAAACCCTGCTCAGCCAGCCTACCACACCCACATCTAATATTTTAGCAGGCTCCACCCTTTTCTTAAAAAAGTATTTCTTTGCGGCATTAAGGGCTAGAACTTACTTGCTGTTGTTTTTAAAGGAAAGCTCAGGATACGGCATTAAGCTAGTCATGATGACTAATTTGATTCCATGGGGTCTGCTCTAAGCATGTCTAACAGCATAATCCTAACCATGTCTATGCAGCAGTAAGTCCTACTGAATGCAATGGTGCTTACTCACAGGTAAACAGGGTTAGGAGTGCAGCCTAAGCCTGAATCCAGCCCATTGTTCTGTGCGTGTGCGCGCACACTGTGATTGTGGGCTTGGAGAACACATCCAGCTCTGATTCCACTTCCCCACAAGCAATATAAACGAGAGGCAAAAACAGAAAGACACAAAATGTTGTGTATGCAACGCTCAATCTAACTGGAAAGACTTCCATCTATCTTAAGTGCAAAAGTATAGTAATTAAAAATTAATCGTAGACAGAGATATGCAACTTACACTCACAAACTCCCTTTTCTGAAATTCTTTTGTGTTTATGCAGATTTGTGCCAGACATTCTGCATCCTCATTAAGTGGTATCTGGCAACCTGCCCAAGTTTTAGTGGGTTCTGGGAATGCCAATATATTAACCAGAGTACTTTTCACATAACCTTTGGAGTTTTTTCCTTCTAGAAAAGTCAACCATTTGGCACAGCGCAACCATACTTCATCTAAAAAAGCTCTCCGTTGCCAATCAACACAGAAATTACCCTTCAGTTCTTCATCCTTTCCAAACCTGTAAGAACAACAAGTTCAGCAAGAGATTTACTCAAGTTGTACTTTCAAATGGGGGACATGTCATGTTGCATAGGTTTTGCAAAAGAAAAGGAATGAGACATAAGTGCTGGCATATACTTAAAAGGGATGGTTTTCATTTTCTTATATATGCGCTGGCAGATATATTACAATATAAGATGCATCTTTTAAAAACTAGCCAATTTTACTACTGACATCAGTTTCTTCTATGGATTACCCATGACACCCACCCCACCATTCAGACAACTCCCCACTCAACACTGGTAATTGAGCTGCTGATGAATGATGCCATCTCAAGCAACTATTTTAGCTGTAGAACCAGGTTGCCCTACTAGGTCTAGTTCAGTTAGAAACTTCAAATACCCCTACAAGAATTTTAAGCAATTTAACAATGCCTGTTAAGCAACACTTCAAACCTTTTCCCTCTGAAAAGAACTGGACTAGATCCATAGGTATCTCCAGCACTTGGCATGATTAAGCTCTACCAGCTCCTCAAGTAACCAAAGTACTAAAAGCCTTACAGCAGGGCTGGACCTAGGTGTCATATACGGCCCTCCAGGTCTCTCAGCAAGCCATACATCCTCCGTGGGCCAAACTTCACTGACCCTGCTCCACAACTCCCTCCAGTTCTCCTCACCAACTAGATGAGTCCTTGAACTGCAATACTGCCTTGTGCTTGCCTGGATGAAGGGATGGAGATCCTTGCAAGCTAGATGTTAGGCTACTGTACTAAAGCAGCAGTCACATCCATTGCCTTAGCCACTGCTCCTTGCAAGTTACTCACTAGGGGATGGGACCTGTAGGCTGAAAAATGTACCCCACTCCTGCCTTACAGGGACACATATGGATAAATTAGGGAACAGAGGTAAAATATACAGTACAGCTGTGGCAATCAAAGACTGTTAAGCAATAGAATCAAAACTTTTATTCAGCTGTACCCAACTACAGCTATCTTTATAGCACAGTGGAGACCCAAAAGAAAATAGTGTGAAGTAGTGGCACCATTTGTAAGAGATATCATAAACAATAAGGCAAGTACTGCACAGACACAATCCTTTCTTTATTAAGTTCTTTTTAAAAATTGTAAATAAACATGATAACATCTTCTCTTTGGCTTTAGTGCAATTAAATCAATGGCATTAATGCTTTAGATGAACTCATACATCCCAAGCATCTCTTAACAAAATATTCATGCAGCTGGATTTATAATGCAGACGCAACTACCAACTTCTGCGGAAAGCCTAGAAAATGACATCCATCACTGCCTTGATTAATTGTTAGGGGGCATTTCAGAACTAGGGAACAAGGATGGTATCAGAGGTAAGATGGCCTGTACACATTATCTCCTCTTCCTTCTATTGTGAAATCTGACCTTCTTATCCTTTCCCTCCTTTTCAGTGAATGTGTGAAACACAAGATGTTGGATGTGCCGTCTGTTGATAATGTTCCTTTTTTTATTAATAATAGCACAAAATGTTGCAAGCCAATTCCACATAAGTATCATACAAACATTACATTTAAAAAGCACGAATACAGATACATAAATATGTATAAAATAGTTTAACTATGTTTTAGCATCACCCTAATTATTCCCTCTTACTTGAGTGCACAAAACCTACAAGGATCTTGCATTCAGGAACAGAGGATTGTATTCTTTCTTGTGTTGTTTATTACGAACAAGAAAAAGGTGCATCTATGTTAGAAATCTGTTACCTGGTCAATCTCCAAGGCAAACAGGCTATTCTTAGAAACAGCAATTATTTGGGGGAAAGGAGGGGAAATGCGTATAAGAACTTTTAGACAAGACAGGTTGGATTCTTAACAGCGGGTGCACCAGTGCACTGGCATCAGGTCATTTAATAAACAGCTGATGTTGGCTGGGTGCCACGGGCAAATTCAACAGTTATATAGACCAAGCCTGGAATAATTGCCTGAAAACCTTTCAAAATGTGTTGTCTCCCTTGTGGATAATAACACACACGAATGATGCTACTCCCAAACCATAGGCCTTTCAAGTATAGTACTCACCCACCAAGAAGCAAATGCTATAGAAGAGGTTATGCGTTATGTCAAGTGCAAATATTCCCATTGAATTATTTTCCTTAATCCTGAATTAACACTAAAATAAAAACAATATTAAGAAATCCAAACTGAGAACAAGAACCCACCAACAGCATACGAATGGTTTTATATACTTCTACATATGGTGCACAGTTCCAATAATATTTACACAGAAGTCAGAACGTAGATTTTAAAGAACCAGCACGCACAAAAATCAGGTAGGAAAAAAATTATAAAGCACAGACACACCTCAAGTACCTCCAAGCACCACGCTCAAAAGTTTAACTTTTCCAGGAATGCTACAAATCAGTCTGAAGAGAGAATATTAGAAAACCATTACTGTAATATGCCTTGGTAGTGAAAACACACAGCAATTGGATAAGCTGCTATGATGACTCAAAAAAACCATCAAGAAAACTAGCCTATCCTAGACAAAGATGCCCCCTCCTTTGAAAGGCATCAAGTGGTTGGTTTGGATGGGATCAAAAGTCCACATCTGCCTTAGAGATGGAAGTAGCTAGAATGGACATCTGCAAGAAGACCAACGACAGGAAAGCTAAGCCTCATGAGACAGAGAAGCTAAGGGGCAAAGTTTCCAAAGGCAAAGTAGAAAAACAAAAAGAAGACGACTGAGAAATGGGACTCTGACAGAAAAAACTTACAATAGAATTTGTCCTCTCGGCAATAACTAATGACAGAGAGCCCCTGTCACAATGCTGGCCCTGAAACTCTAAGGGTGAACAAGATCCAGAAGGCAGTGGGAAGGTGTCTGCATTCCACATATTGGCTTGAACTGACAAGCAGATCTGCTGTAGAGAGTTAAGTGCTGGGCTGGGGTCGGGATGCTCTGAGCATGTTCCCTCAGCAGGGCAAGAGAGCAGCAGGGCAGCTGTGGCAGCACAGGCACTAGCCTTCACATCGCTTCATCTCATGCTCTTTAAAGTTTTGGTAGCTCAGTTTTCACAGAGGCACAAATCCTGACCCTGCGGAAAAAGGGCAGGTGAGCTGAACACAGAGCCAGGCTGGGCCACCTCCCTCAGGAAAGAAACAAACCCGCCAACTAAATACACAACACGGGAAAAGGACGTCAACAGCTAAAAGCAAAGTTAAAAAGGTAAAGGGACCCCTGACCGCTAGGTCCAGTTGTGGACAACTCTGGAGTTGTGGCGCTCATCTTGCTTTACTGGCCGAGGGAGCCGGCGTACAGCTTCCGGGGCATGTGGCCAGCATGACTAAGCTCCTTCTGGCGAACCAGAGCAGCGCACAGAAACACCGTTTACCTTCCTGCCGGAGCGGTACCTATTTATCTACTTGCAATTTGACGTACTTTCGAACTGCTAGGTTGGCAGGAGTAGGGACCGAGCAATGGGAGCTCACCCCGTTGCGGGGATTCGAACCGCCGACCTTCTGATCGGCAAGCCCTAGGCTCGGTGGTTTAGACCACAGTGCCACCCACGTCCCCTAAAAGCAAAGTTACCCACAGTGTAAATCTAATCAATGCCAATGTTATTGCCTTTGGAGGTCTGCCCCCCCCCAACTTTATATAGAACTCTATATTATCAGAAACATATAGCACCTGATCAAAGACAGAGAGGGAGAGGGAAAAAGGAAATGCCTACAAATCCACTGACCTGGGAGTCACAACAGAATACACTGCGAAGCATAAAATATTCAGAGATATGTCTTCATATATACAAGCATATAGGATACGTTGCAGTTGAGATTTCGATACTACAGAATCTTGTGGCACACTCACAGTCAGTAACTCAATACTTTGTGCTGAAAACACCAGTACAGATATAGACGTGCAGAACATTTTGTCACTATTTCATCTGGCAACTAAGTAGGGACATTCACTAGTTTTAATATATGCTGTCTCCCATAATGTCCTGCCCAATAAACTGTCCACTGTATTTCAAGCAACAGGGTAACGGCAGTGTTTACACGCTTCCAAGTACCTGCAAAACAATTGTACCATCTGCAAACAAATATAATTAGCAACGGCGCTAACTGGAATATAAACCTTCTGTTAAATAGACAGGCTGCAATTCTATACCACTTGCCTTGAGAATAAATCCCACTGAGCTCACTTACTTCTGAGTAGACATGTATAGGATTGTACTGTGATAATCACTTTGAAATGTTACCCTAGCAATCAGAAATAGGAAAAAGTTGAAACCGTGCCCATTTAAAACCCTTCTCCCAAAAGCCAGTCTCTTCACTACATTAATCTATAGTTACAAGTAATCATATTCTTAGGGTTGCACTCAAAGCTACTCCTGTTCAAAATAAACAAATGTTAGTGTTCTATTAATTTCAATGGATCTACTTTGAGTAGAATTTAGTTGACTGTAACCCCATAGATGGCAATCCTATGAACCTTACCTGGGAGTAAGTCCCATTTAATACAGTGTGACTTACCACTGAGTAAACATATGTAGGACTGTCAGATACTTAAATGCAAAATTAGTTCTTTGACATTATCATTCTTATACTCTGCCCATCTGCTTGGGTTGCTGCAGCCACTCTGGGCAGCTTCCAGCAGATATAAAAACTGCCTGAGATACTTCCTATGCCTTTATTTTTCAGGAGGCTTGCAATTAAATTATTAATTCATATTAATACACACACACACTAAAAGCATGCAAAAGTGATAGTACCCATTCTAAAGTACCGTAGTAACATTTCACAACACCTGAATTTCCTTTTCATACCACACTGAGGATGCAATCCTATACCCACTGACCTGTGACTAAGCTCCAGTTAAGTGATGTATGAGTTGGAGTAGACATGCATAGAACTGTACTGGAAATTGCTCAGTAAATAATTGCATCACTGGCACCACTAACTCCAAGGGACTTGTGGTCCCTCATCCCCAACCAGCCCCAGTCAGAACAGCCAATGGCAAAGGATGGCGTGAGTTGAAGTTCAACAACATACCATGTCCCCCGTCCCTGATTTACACACTGGAAGATGCACTCTGAAAAACTTTGAAGAATTAAAGGTCAAAAGTTGAAAGTAACACACATAAGACTTGGCTTTGGTATTAATGTAACCCCATACAACACTCCATTAAAATCATTCCACTGACATAGGAAATTCATCTACCTCAACACATAAAAATCTACACCAAAGAACAGAACTCACTTTCCCAGCTCATCCCATCAGCATATGCTCTACCAAAAGGTAGAGGTAAGAACCCCCATAAAAGAAATGTGGGGGAAAACACAAGCCAATTCTGCAAGTACTGACATTCCCTAAGTACAGACTTCTCAGTGGATGCTTATCGTCTGAGTCTCTCTTTTAAAAAGTTGCATGCATAATTCCTTTGATAGTTTACAGCAGGCAGCCACTTCTATAACAATCTCTTGGGACATCTCTGGACCACAGAACCATTTGATGCATCCAGATTTTTACTGACGTGCAAAATTAACCATTCCCAACAACGACATGCACAGGTAAAAAAAATGTTTCCAAGTATTAGCTTTAAAACAATTCCTCAACCTGCCTCATCTCTCTATTACGTTTCATAGATATTAAGTGGTCCCGCAATAAAAAGCTTTGCTTTGCAGTGACATGAGACGTTGCAGCACCAGCTTAAACTGTATCTAGATTTCCAAAGCAGCTCCTTCAAAACCACAGGCGCAAATCAGGAAATGCATATGAACCACTTTCCAGCTTTATCCTCAGCTGGGAAGATTCCCCAACAAAACAATGTACAGTACCTAGGTGAAACCTCAATGCACAGACAACCATCCAAAAAGCCCTGTCAGGGAAGACAAAAAGAATCACTTGATTTTAAAAAGAAAGAAAGAAAGAAAGAAAGAAAGAAAGAAAGAAAGAGAAAGAAAGAAAGAAAGAAAGAAAGAAAGAAAGAAGAGTGATGCCAGGGTGGTTAACTACGTGTCACAGCTTGTAACCAAACCCCTGGCTGACAAGGTAAGAGGAATACCAACGGATGGGAGGGAAGCCCTGATAGAATTTCGTTCCCAGTTTGCTACTTTCATTTCAGCTCCGGCAAGACAGATGCCTCCTTCCTCATGGATGGATATTACGCCAATCCGGGAAAGGACCCACTGGAATGTGCAGTCCGGATATGGATGTGTGTGTGTGCGTGCGCGCGTGCCATATTAACAACCCAAACGTCTCGGCTGTGTGCGTGTGCGGGCAGTCCCCGTCTAACGTGTGTGCTTCTGTTCACATGAGGCGTGCGGTACATGCATCCAGCCACACACTCGCCGCTCCTGCACGCACTTTGCCTGCGTGCCAAAGACACAAAGGAGAGGGGGAGAGAGAGAGAAGAGAAGCACCTTCTGTTCTGGGGCAACCCCCGAGAAGAGTGCCCGTGTCCCTTTAAGAGCCGCAGACCTTCAACTTGGGCCTCTCCTCACTTTGTCAGACACTTTCTGGCTGTCTAGGTGGTGCTGGAGGAACTCCTTCAAGCGCGGGGACTCCCCCTTTCCCTGCGCGCGCGGTGGTGGCGGCGGCGGCATCTCCGCTTGCCCAGCCAAGGACGGGAGAGCCCGGCAGGTTGTCCGCGCACACTCACCTTTCCTGCAAGCCCTACATCTCGCCCCTGAGGCGCCGGCAGGGGGGCTTTCCTTATGCAGAGCAGGAGAGGTCCTTTTTATCCTGCCCCCTCCCCGCTCTGTCTGTCTCCGGCAGGGCAGATCTGCGCGCTGAGGCTGCGTCTGCTTCCAACTCATTCCCAGTCTCTCCTCCTCCTCCTCCTCCTCCTCCTTTCCCCTCCTCCTCCTCCTCCCCCCTCCTCTGGCTGCTGCCTGTCTGCAGCTAGTCTGGCTCTTAGTGACAGCAGGCAAAGAACGGGGGAGACGGGGAAGGAAGGGAGACGGGGGCGTGCGGCCGGGCGCGAGCACGCGCGCGGGCGCCGGAGAGGAGGGGGAGGGGAAGGAGAAGCTTCCTGCCCAGCCCCGAGCGCGGCGATTCACAGGCTATACTGACACCTGCCGGGCCGGATGTGTCAACGGCAGGCTAGGCAAAAAGTTGCATTAGCTGAAATCCCAAACTCAACGAGAAAATCGTTTCTTTCTCCCCCACCCCCTTTTGTTTGCACCACCAGTTTCCCGTTTTCTTGATTTAGCATAAATTGTGGTGGTTGTTATATTTATATGCCACTCATCTGACTGGGTTGCCCCCATGGGCGTAGCCAACGGGGGCGGGGGGGCAGCTTCCTCCCCTCTCCCCAAAAAATATCAATCAAAATCAATACAAATCTGAGGTTCTGCCCCCTCCCCTAACAAAAGTCCTGGGTGGCTTCTAACAAAGTAAAACACCACACACAGTAAAACATCCAACATTAAAAAAAAATCCCAATACAGGGCTACCTTCAGATGTCATATAAGAGTCAGATAGTTGTTTAGCTCCTGGACACTTTCCACAAGGCGGGTGCCACTGCCAAGAAGGCCCTCTGACTGGTTCCCTGTAACTTAGCTTCTTGCAACAAGGGAACCATCAGAAGGTCCAGGGCTGAAGGATGTGGGTGGATATGCCCCCTTCAGGTTATTGATCTTTACAGACCTCAAGCTTTTATTATTTGGGGTTGTGTGTTTTTTGGGTTACTTATTGCCCACCCTTCACCCTAAAGCCCCAGGGCAGGTTACAGCATTAAGAGCAATACTGAGAACAATTAAAAACAACGTACAACCACGAAAGCAAGGCAGGCCCTCAAAGTGTGCACCTCAAGTGTTGAAGTCCAGGGGGAAGAGGCAGCAGCTGTAGAATGAAGGCGCCAGGATGGAGTCCCAAGGCTTAGGCTTCACCATGGAGAAGGCCATCTCCCACTGGGCTGCCAAAGCCACCACCCAGAGTCCATAGAGAAGGAGGCAGTGTGTCAGATATTTGTTGCCTGAGCTATTTTGGACTTTCCAGGAAAATAGTTTGCCTGAGCTATTTTGGAGAGCTAGTGTGGTGTAGTGGTTAAGAACGGTAGACTCATAATCTGGTGAACAGGGTTCGCGTCTCCGCTCCTCCACATGCAGCTGCTGGGTGACCTTGGGCCAGTCACACTTCTCTGACGTCTCTCAGCCCCACTCACCTCACAGAGTGTTTGTTGTGGGGGAGGAAGGGAAAGGAGAATGTTAGCTGCTTTGAGACTCCTTCGGGTAGTGATAAAGCGGGATATCAAATCCAAACTCTTCTTTCAGCACCAACATGAGCTCCCTGAATTGGGCCTGGAAATGAACTGGCATTTCTATGCCTCTTTCTTTTCTGTCAAGGACAGTGCTGCGTTACTCACTGGGCAGGCTAAGCCAGCGCTTCAGGCACTGGCGAAGCAGGAGCACCAAAAAAATAGATTTAAAAAAATGATTTGACATTTGATATTTCAAAGAAAGCAACCAAGTAGTCATCGTGGGGAAAATAAGACCTTTGTTAGAGTCTCTCCATTTTTCTGTACTCTTTTGTATTACTTATCTCACCCAAACCAGGGGCTAGCCTCCTAACCTGGATCAATGTAATGTGATCTTAATCATGTGCTACAATAAAACTGTTTTATTTTAACATTTTATTTTCTGGTTTAGTATTCAGTACTTAGAGCCTCTACAGGTCTTAATCCTATATAGGAACCCAAGGTGGTTCTCTCCCCCCCCCCCATATTATGCTCACAACTCTCTGAGGTAGTCGAAACAAAATAAAACAAATTCCTTCCAGTAGCACCTTAGAGACCAACTAAGTTTGTTCTTGGTATGAGCTTTCATGTGCATGCACACTTCTTCAGATATACTGAAACAAAAGTCACCAGACCCTTATATATAGTGAGAGGGTGGGGAGGGGTATTACTCAGAAGGGTGGTAGGAATGGGTGTGGTAAACCTGTTGAGGACTGTTAACGACTGCAATTGGTCGTACAGGAAAAAGCAAGTGGTATAATGAGATAAGAATCCAATGTCTCTATTCAGGCCAGGTTTCTCCATGGTTTTAATAAGTTGCAGTTGGTAATAAGTTGCAATTCAGCAATTTCTCTTTCCAGTCTATTTCTGAAATTCTTTTGTAATAAGACAACTACATTGAGATCTTGTATAGAATGTCCTGGGAGACTGAAGTGTTCTTCTACTGGTTTCTCGGTCTTGTGATTCCTGATATCAGATTTATGTCCATTTATCCTTTGGCGTAGGGTTTGGCCTACCTCTGAGGTAGGTTAGGCTGAGAGACAACGATTGGCTCAAGGTGAACTTTTGGCTGAGTCATGATTTGAACCCTGTTCTCCAAAGTTCCTAGTCCGATACTCTACCATTACACTACACTGGTGTGTCGTCATAATAGAGCTTGACAGAAAACGCTAAGGTTCCCAAACAGCTTTTTAACAAACCGTAAGGGAATAGCCAATAACAATCTCAAAAGGACTGAGTAGATATATTTTGATTCACAAAAGTAATACTAGGGTGCCAGATAAAATAAAGAGAGTCCTGTTTAGCAGGTTAATGAGAAAATCTTTCACAGGGTTAGCTTGAATTCTTTTTTCACCTGTCGGCCGTCTCCACATAGCAACAACATGCCACTTTCAGAAAATTCTGCCAAGGCTTCATTTACCACGAACTGAAACCCATATCCCTCTAAGAAGCATGTTCACATTCTGCATGCCAGAGTATGACTATGTGGTTATCATATAAGTATTACCTCATAATTATGTATTTTCACTACATTAAAGTTTATTTTAATGTATGATGATTTAGATGAGAATATTCAGTGTACATTAGAACATAATTTGGAATATGACTTCTGCCGCTTGTTTGTGTGTATGTTTATAATACAAGGGCGGGGAATCACTTTATACAGTAATAGAAACTACTGACCGCTACACACATTTGCTCTACCATTCTCCCAAAGTGTACAGTATTGCACAATCCACTGTATGCAGCAAATCCCATTGACATAATTGCATTTGTAATTGCATACAATTTCTCAAGGTCTTTGGGGAGATGTAATTTTATTTTTATTTTTTGGTCCCTATTGCCATTTGATTTGACAGTTGGATATGATTTATGGGCTTTGTGGGGAGGGTTTATATATTGCTTATTGCAATTTAAAAATGTTTGCTATACACCACCCTGGGATCCTTGGATGAAGGAAGGTTATAAAATTTTGAAATAAATAAACAAATATGTTCCAATCCCTGAGACAGTTTGAACACTTTCAGGGCTTACATCAGATATTCTTAAAGTTACAGTACTCACTTGGGAAAAGGAAGAAACAGATCAACAAAGCCAGACAGGTTCCCAGGAGTCAAGTATTACAGAAAATAGAAAATAACAGAAGTCTGCTCTTGTTACCTATATATGTAAAGTAAGACCTCTCAGTACATCTTCAAGCATCCATAGTCCATCCTAGAGACCATACAAACCGACTACAAAATGTTGTGCAATGTTGGATTTCTGGGTGATACCTATGACACCCCCCTATCTGAGTATCAATTACTCAGTTTGGGGGGCCCTACAACATTATTATTTATTATTATTTATTAAATTTGTATACAGCCCTATACTGAGGGTCTTATAGTGGTTCACAGGATAAAATCACGATATAAAAACACAGAACATGATCAAAATAAAAACCAGAACAACCCAGTTGCTTTACAACTTAAATGCAAAATTTGCATATTCAAATATTAAGCGTATTTATAAAATGCAGGGTTCGTGCTACCAAGCCGTAGAAAACAACTACAAAACCTTGGCACCAGTTTGGAAGGGACTCAAAATTTCAGGGTTTGTAGTCAATGATTTCTATAGCTTCTCGTTGTTTATCCCACCCAAACCATGCATTCTCGATGTTTCAGAGGAGCCCTACAGGAGGAAAAAGGGAGTCATGCAGGTGATTGTTTGAGGTAGGCTTAAAATATGCAGGCATGAAGGGAGCCACTTCAGAAAGGTGGGCTAATGACTTGGCAGATTAAGAAAGTTTTCATCTTCTTCTTCTTCATCATCATCATCATCATCCTCTTATACTTGACCAGCTTGGGTGGGGAGACCATGAACCCTGCAAGCCACTCCTGGAGTCTGGAGTCTTGCAGTACCGCCTTTCCTTATCATCTCCAGCTGAGGGCACATTTGCCTTTGCTGAGACCATTGGCTTTCATTTGTTGTCATTCACTGCAGTCAGCTTGAATAGGAGCATCTTAAAATTGCAAGCTGCATCTCCTGGCAATTTGGTTCTTCTGGCGCAACTTTATATTGCTGCCCAGTGCTCAGATAATCCGGAAGTGTGGGTGGCTGAGTTATGTATAATTAGAGCTATACTGTTATACTCAAATAATAATAAAATATAGAAAAGGATGTTTGGCCACAATTCCCAATTTCAGTTCTAGGTGGCCTTCTCAGTTTCTTCCTCTTTTTTAAAAAAAAAATACCCAGCATGAACTACATTACTATTCAATTGCCATTGCTTCTTTTACATTCATAACTGTGTCTGTGTCTGTTAAAATAAATGATTTTTTTAATTTAAAAACTGAATTAGCAAGATTCCGGTTGCCCTTTGCTTTCATTTGCATGTGTGTGTGTGTGCATACACATATATTTCTAGTTGTTGCATCATGAGAAATTATCTACCGTATTTTTCGCTCTATAAGATGCACCAGACCACAAGACGCACCTAGTTTTTGGAGGAGGAAAACAAGAAAAAAAATATTCTGAATCTCAGAAGCCAGAACAGCAAGAGGGATTGCTGCGAAAGCAGCAATCCCTCTTGCTGTTCTGGCTTCTGGGATAGCTGCGCAGCCTGCATTCACTCCATAAGACGCACACACATTTCCCCTTACTTTTTAGGAGGGAAAAAAGTGAGTCTTATAGAGCAAAAAATACGGTATCTATCTATCTCTCTATCTATTTATCTCTCTATCTATCTCATGATGCAACAACTAGAGCTGAAGTGCAAATCACTCCTTTAACTAAGACTTGTGAAAAAAGTAAAAGTTGGCTGGTACAACATAGATCGCTACCATCCTTGCATACATTCTCATACACTTGTCACTGTGGTTGTCACCTGACAATAATACACTATTGAATACATACTGTAGGGGAGGTTCAATGTTTACCTTGAATTGTTAGCACATGTCATTCCAAATGTTTCCATTCCTGCTGTTCACTGCAAGTTCTCCGTAATTAAGAATTAGTGCCCAAGTTTTATTTTTCCTGCTCCTTCTCAGTCCCTTTTCCTTTTGTGTTGTGTCTCTTCAGTTGTGAGCCTGAGGGCAGAGACTGTCTCATTAATATTGGTATGCTGTTTGGGACTCTTATTTTGGCTGAAGAGCAGGATTAAAATGCCAATAATAATTCCTTTATAGATACAGAATCTGAGCATTATTGTCCCATTATACTGCTTTCATTAAATATATTTCAAGTCTCTAATAATTCTTTTCCTTGTTTGCCAGATAAACTAATTCAATTCAATTTCATTTATAGTTTTGGATACACAAGAGTATTATTTATACAAAATGATAATGTGGAGCTATATGAGAATCATTAATTCAGGGAATCAGGAAATACTCTGCTTTTTAAAATTAGATTTCACTATTGCCTTCAAATCAAAAAGAAAGAATTGATTTAAATGTAAACTAAGCAAAAGTATAATCTTTCCCACAAAACCTTCTTCCAAATCTTTTCAAATGGCAATAGAAAAATGTACAGTTTTTTAATAGCTCTTAGGCATTGAAAATGTAACATGTTTATTTAGTAATGTTGAAAGAATTTTGAAATAGCAGACAGAGGGGGCACAGGGTTATTTATAATCCCTTTGCAATTCTGCGAGAATATATGAATATGCTTCTTTTTAAACAAAGGATCATAAAATATAAATAAAATGAGCTATTTAATAGCTTCCCTCTTTCAATGATATGAAATTCACTAATGTAGGTTGGTTCTTTTACCATGTTATCTTTTCTTTTCTTTTTTGCCGACATAATATTCTGGATTATAATGGTAATTATTGCTATTTAAAGTTTACTTATATTCCGACGTATTCTTGTAAACTGTGCAATTATGGTTTGGATGTGAAAGGAAAAATAAAAAGAATAAAAAGCTATATATTTATTCTGTGAAATTGCACTCAGGGATAAGTTCCTTGTTTGTATTCACACCATCGAACATACATTCTAAACTACACTGTTCCTTTGCCAATTACACCCACACATCTGCAGACCTCCCCATTGATGCCTGTTTCTGCTTTAGTTAGTAATATATATTAGATGTGTTGGAGATTTCTTGTTAGAGCAGAATGCAACCAAAACATTTTTTTTAAACTATGATTACAAATAAAATGCTATCTAGTAGAAGCAGCAGGATATGGAGGGTTTTAAAAAACGATAGGTAAAAATCCAGTACTGGGTTCAGATGGGAGGGCTCAAAAAAAGATGAGCCTTATCAGCTCGGACGAACGGAGCTGAAATCCCAATATAATATACATTTGGATCCTGATTGAGATTTCTAGCAGTTACAAAAGCCTTCCATGTATTTTTTAATAATTTGCTGCTTAAAAACTTTCCTGGACCTCCCAACCACAAAGCAAGCAGGAACAAGGCAGAAATTTATTGCTGTTAAAATCACTACCACCACCCTCCCAAGAACTCTCAATACATATTACTTAATTAATTATTCAAATAGAGGTTAACAAACAATCTAACTTTATTCTGTAGTTATCAGCAATGAAATTGGTCTATAAAAGGAAAGTCTTATTCATACACATGAAAGAAGGATGCTGAAGTTTATCGATCATCGATTATAGTCTCAACTACATAGGGTTCATTAAACCAAGAATGTCTTCAGCCCTTCCATCCATCAGTTATAGAATATAAATTGTAGCAATGTTTTTACAAACCATACTGAGGTATGTTTCTGGCTTGGTGAAGCACATGATGAATCTCTGTCAGGGAAACTAACATTTCATATAAAGCAAAAGCTTTCTTGGAAGAATCGCTGATGAGTTCATAGATAAATTCCTCCTTTTAAAAAATAAAAGTTTTTAGTAACAGCAAACACAATACTTGCAGTACAAGCAAGCAAAACTTCACAGATGGCAAGTTGCTTGCCATCTCTCTCATAATTTAAGCATTTGGGGCCATCCAATGATGCTGAATGTTGGAAGATTCGGGACAGGCAAAAGAAAATACACCTTTATACAGAACATAGTTAAACAAACAGCAGCATTCACACCCACCCAAAATAGTGATGACCATCAGCTTGGATGTAGTTGGTCAAGGGAGCCGTGGACTCAAAAAGGTTGAAAACCTCTGGATTAAACAAATGCATGGAGAAAGCTATCAACAGCTACAGCCCACAATGGCGATATTTTTCCTCCACTATTGGAGTCAGTATCCCCATGAATCCCAGTTGCTGGGGATCAGAAGTGAGCAGTGCTGCTTTCATTATACAACACCAACCAAAACACGACGGTGATTCAAAGTCCTCTAACAGTAGTTGATCTTCAGCTAGTGGGTCAGATCCTACAACCAGGATGTGGTCCAATCTATTATGGGTCACAACAACAGCACTACCACCATACGAATATACGGTAAAGAAAAAATAAGAAATGGGTCATGGGTCTGAGAAAGCTGAAGACTATTCACAAGAAAGGCTTCTTCTTGATTCAGGTCCTACAAGAACTAAGGTCTGAAATTTGGCAAAAGATGCACAAATTTGGCAGCCCAGGTGAACAACGAAACAACTATTTATTCAGAAAAAAAATGCAAGCATATTAAAAGCACACTATATCGTCTACTTACTGTTGCTCAAGTTCTGCATAGCAGGGATGGGAAACCTGTGGCTCTGCAGAGGTTGTGGGACTCCAGCTTCTATCAACTCCAGCCAGCATGGCCCATGGTCAGAGATGATGAAAGCTGTGGTCTCACTGGTACTGGTTGGCCAGTTGGGGACTCGTAAGATGGAATGGTAGGTTTAGCTGAACAGATTCTATGTGTCCACTCCAGGAAACAGGAAAATCTGGGACTTCTATCTACCACTCTGCCTATGCCAGCCATCCAATTCCATCTGTTGAAGCAGAAACTAACCACAGTACAGTGGTACCTTGGGTTACAGACGCTTCAGGTTACAGACTCTGCTAACCCAGAAATAGTACCTCAGGTTAAGAACTTTGCTTCAGGATGAGAACAGAAATCGTGCGGCGGCGGTGCGGCAGCAGTGGGAGGCCCCATTAGCTAAAGTGGTACCTCAGGTTAAGAACAGTTTCAGGTTAAGAACAGAACTCCAGAACGAATTAAGTTCTTAACCCGAGGTACCACTGTACTGTATAGGATACCCAAACCATAGCAACATTGCCTAAATAACTAATCTGTCAAGGGTGTCCCCGTTTCCTGAGGACAGTCCCCGGATTTACAAATCAGACCCCATACAAAATCTATTGAAGTTGAAAAGTGTTCCCAGATTCATTGAAAAAAATCTGGCAACCTTATCTTAATAGCTTGAATTAGCATTTTGGAGCTTAAGTAAACAGGAAAAGCCCTCAACACAACATGTTAAAATAGGAAATAAAGGAGTGTGGCAGCATTTCCAGGGTAATCAAGATCTGCACTATACATTTAATGTACATTTAAAACATGTGTCTCCCTTCAAATAATCCTCACAGAGCTATAATTCCCGGCACCCTTAACAAATCTCAATTCCTAGGATTATCTGGGGGAAGCCATGTGTTTTAAATATGCTTTGAATGCATGGGGTAGCTATACTACCATCTTGTCTACAGGCTGCAGTTGATCAACTGGTTGCCAGCTGAGTTCTTAGGATTCTTCAAATCCTAAATTTCTTACTGTGTAACTGACAAGCATTTGTCAAACATGCTTTGAGAGGCTGAAGGATTTGGATTATTTCTCTCTGTATGATGCATGTCATCAAAATGCTGGATTTTGGTTTGGGTAAAGTAGGTCCATTGTGTAGCTCTATAACTGTAAGGCAAGAATTAGCAGTAGGGTCTGTTTCTTCCCTGTTCCCATGTGAGTCATTTGCTAACATGGCATCTTAGACTGGCCTGAGGCATTTTGGAAGTGGAGAGCAAACAAAATGGGTTTTAATGCACTTGTAAGAGGGCACTTCAGTTTAAAACTTTTTTTCTCCCCCCCTTTGTCTTTTAGCTATTAGGTGGCTAAATGGGAACTCCTGTGGGCTTTTGTCTGCAAACCATATGAGAGCATAAAAGCTTGGAAAACTTGGAGGAATTTTGAAGCGGGTTCACACTGCTTCATTGAAAGCGTGGGTGGTTTTGAAGTTCAAATGGCTCTCGTCACCAGGAGCTAAAAACGGGTGGGGGGGGTAGCCAATTTGAAACAACAACAAAGGCAGCTTTAAAAGCCTAATAATGCATTGTGGTGAGAATATATGAAATTGAAGCCTGACACATGAAATTTCTCCAAAAGTTCTGTACGGAATCAATAGTGAAAAAGAGGCGGATTTGCTATTTTTTATTGAGTCCCAAAGGTATGCTGGATCCTAGTTTGCCCGCATGTGTGTTTTTCCAATCATATTGGGCTAATATATTTCACAATACCCTTCAGAAAAAGGAGGAGAAAACCACTGGGGGGGAAATAGCATGAATTTTAATTCACATCAAGTGGTGCCAAGCCAAGAAATGATGCCTCGCTGGTCTTAGAAATCTTCACAGACTTTACAATGAGACGTCAATTTTTGCCTTTGAGAAAGCTAATGCACAGTGCCCACCAGGACCAGCTCTACAACATTCCGGCTGCCAATCATTACAATAACCAAAGAGAGCTGTGTGTGAAATCCTGCCATTGATTTTTACATTAATCGCTGGCACACTCTGCTCTTGTGTTTCGCTCTGATGGCTGCAACCCTAATGGGCAGAGGGGGTAAGAATGAAAAGGTGCTGATCTGCAGAGGTCGGCTGGAACGGAGGACTTAGTTTATACTGCTTGTGAATCCAGGGCCTGAGAAGTATGAAACTACCTATGAAATTATGAACCAGATTACAAGTAAATGGTATCCTCCACCGCCACTCAAGGGAAATTCCTTGAATGCCTCAAACACAATGTAGTACACTTGAGCTAATGTGTTCCAATGCATTTAGCTCAGAAACAAGGCTTCCACCCACCACCTTAATGTTCCTCATCGTCTTGGTTTAGATATGCCGCTGGGGTTAACTGCCTCGCAATCCCCCACCTTCAGGAGGATGCAGTGCTGTCTTGTGTTGACAGGCTCCAACAGAGGAGAAAGAAACAGAGGTGAGAAGCTAAACAGGAGGCAGCAGTGACTGAACAGCAGCCTGCACAGGAGGGTGCATTCTTATAATATAGAACCAGGTGCTGCCTTAACAGATGGATATGGACCCACCTGCCCGGACAGCACACGTTTGCAATCACGATCATCGCACAAGGTGCAAGAATCCCATGCAGGGCTGGCCCAATACATTTTGGCACTAGAAGCAAACCACAAAATGGTGCCTCCCGTCTCCCTCTGCTGGGGCCAGGGAAACTTTACATCAGAAACAAGGGGGTGGGGAAGACCAACAGCACCTTCTATTTGTCAAGAGGCCACTGTAGAAATGGCACGGGGTAGGGCCTGCCAAGGAGACACCACCACAGCTATTGATGCCACCATTCCTGCGAAGCCCAATCTGCTGCCCTTGCGTGGCGGTGGAGGGTTCTATTTACTTGGTATCTGGTTCATAATTTCATAGGTAGTTTCATACCTCTCAGGCCCTGGTTGCCTCAGCTTGCCTCGTGGGTGGGTCGGTCCTGGTCCCACAATTGACTGCACCACATCTCATCTTTAAAAACTCCTGAGTACTGAGTCTGTTGCCAAGCCTTTACCATTAATAGCCCGTGCAAATAGATTTGTCTAAGGTTACACAAGAACTAACAGTTTCTGTTAGTTGTTATGTGTGGCTCCATCTTACAGCTGTCTGGTATGCATACTTGCACTTTAAGCATTTTCCCAACAACCTGTGAGCCACTTACCTGTATGCTTATCCCACAATACTGGGAGGGGGGCGGGCCTGAAGAGCCCAACCATGTGGGAAATTCTGATTAAATGGGTCTGTTATTAATATAGTGTGTCAACTGCATCATCATTTGCAATGTATACCATGCACGTTCGACTGACAGGCTAAACCAGGTGAGATGTGTCTTCAATCCTTGGTGAGTTAGGGCCTTCCCCTGCTTGCGAAGCTCTGGCAGATTCAGATGAGTCCAATAGTGGGTCAAATGGTCAAGAAGGCAGTTTCTGCATGTGCTGTAGAGGGAAGTGAGGGGCGAGTGGGGCCTGTCAACCTGGGAAGATAGCCCCTGGGAAGATAACCTGGGAAGAAGGAAAACTCTGATCTTAAACCTCCACTGCCTTGCAGAATATCATCGAGAGAAGAAAAGGCTAAGGAGTAAACCTACACAAATCCAGAGAGAAGTCCCTAAGATGGTTGGATGGCACCTTGTACACCTCCTTCTGGCAACTCCTGCAGCTAAGCTGGTTTCCTTTGGACCACATCAGTGAGGCCAAGAGGGGGCACGTTGTCTGGGCAGCCCAGAATCTCCATATACACCGCCCAGGCTTACGCCCAACACTTAGGTGTTGCTATCGCAGTAGTTTGACTTCACCCCCAGAGGCGAACTCCATTGTCTCGAGACAAGTGGATGCCAACAATGGTTACACCCACAGCATACGTTTTGACATACACACACCCCAAATCCTGGTAACTGTATTTTGTTAAGGGTACTGGAAATTGTAAACTACAGTTCCCAATATTATTTGGGGGGAGCCATGTGCTTTAAATGTGTGCTAACTGTGCTTTAAATGTACAGTGTGAATGTGACTTTCAACCACCAGTTGTGTGTGATTCACTTATGTGTAAGTCGCTCTGACATGACTGAAAGTAATGTTTAAAGAAAACAAGAGGATACCTGGAAGGGAGTGCGGAAAGTATCCACTGCTGCTAAACGCCCTAGAATAGAGAAAGTATAGCATCTGATTGCTTTATTAGTACTGGCAAAAGAAAATGGTTTGAGTTCATCTGCATTATGCATTGCAATGCCTTTCCAGTTCAGTTCGTGGGAATTTTCAACAGAAAAGTCTGCATCGGTTGTTCCTTCATCCAATACCAGGAATCCAAAGGTAGTGAACTAAATCTTTTATCAAACTGCATACAAGCAAATGGAATATTTCCTTCTGGTAAATGGAGTGACAGGTGATTAGCTGCTAAACTACAAAGGAAAACTTGATAGGCTCTGCACAGTGACAAGGCCTTAATAATTCCATTCTGTGTATGCAGTGTTCCTAACCCCACAAGGCATCCTGTTTGGTCAGAGGAAACAGTGCTGAGAATTTGACCCAACTGAATTTGCTACTAGATATTTCTCACTGCAGAGCCATTTAAGGCTTGAATGGATTTTCCAAGGAAACTTTTGTGAAAACGTATTTTTGCGACTCCATTTAGCACAAATATTCCTTGTGGGCTTATAAAACTGTTCCTAACATTTCCTGGCAGTAGATTTTAAATGTTCTGAAAAGAATTGTATTTCACTTTGAATGGGTTATTTGGCACTCACAACACAAAATAAGCATTTGAATATTTATTGCAAGTATGCAGCATTTTGCAGAGAACACCCAAAGATCTCCACAATTATCTTGTTCCAGCTGTAATATATTAGCAGTAACCTCCTGAACAGACCTTTTGATAAAACAGTTTCTTTAACTTTTCCCCCCCTCCTGAACGCAATTTACTCCCTCATTCACAGCTCTTTGTAGCCATCTAATCTCTCTGTTTATGTCTCTGACACAGCCACAATACTCCATGACTGACATACCTGACAGCTCTGACTAGTGACAGAATGCTCACAATGAAACAGAACTCTATGCAGGATGAGTTTTACCTACCGCTAGTCTGGTGGAAATTGGAAATGAAGGTAAGAAAAGAAAGGGACTAGTTTAACCCCCTGCTGTTTTTTCTGCATTGGAGAGGACTATTTTATTATAATTACTTACCTAATGAACCAATTGTTTATTGAAGACACAGTGCGCTCCTTAGCATTTCAATTTGGATTTTTTTAAAAACGAGCACAATAAAGTTTGAAGACTTGTTTCAAAAGCATATTCTGAGGCACAATTTTCTCCTTTCTTTGGCTTTCCAGCCACCTTACAGTTTTTGCCAGATGGAGCTCAGGTTTACACAGGTGGCAAAGAAACTTTCCAGAACTGATTGAGGAGAGGGCCAACTTCAGGCTTAATAATTATACTTTGTTTTTGACTTGAACCTTGCGACCCACCAACCAGAGCCAGACACAGAATGATGGCACTGTGACAGCGGGGTGGGGAGATGGACTTCTGTACACTTAGATTTAAGAACCATCTTTGATGCTTGCACCAGGAATTTGTTTTTAGAAACAGAACGGATCTCTTAGTCACTGCCTACATAAATAAACACTTAATTTTCCTCCAAGCTTTCTTTGTTTCAGCAGCCTAATCCTTTTTCTTTCGTTTTTGAGGACGTGTCTTTTTTATTGATGCTACAGTGGTACCTCGGGTTAAGTACTTAATTCGTTCCGGAGATCCATTCTTAACCTGAAACTGTTCTTAACCTGAAGACCACTTTAGCTAATGGGGCCTCCTGCTGCCGCTGCACCACCACTGCACGATTTCTGTTCTCATCCTGAAGCAAAGTTCTTAACCCGAGGTAATATTTCTGGGTTAGCGGAGTTTGTAACCTGAAGCGTCTGTAACCTGAAGCGTATGTAACCCGAGGTACCACTGTACTGAAAACCACTCCAATATCTACCAGGAGATCCTGATTTATCTTCTGCCCATCCCTGGATTGGGACATCGGAAAACAGCACAGGTCTGTAACCTGAAGGAAAGCCACTAATAGCCATCCAGTTCCATCCGCAACAGTAATTAAAACAGGCTCCCATCCAGATGAAAAGCAAAAAGAGCCCAGTATTCTGACCACTGTTTTAGCTGTGAATCTCTGGAACACAAACAGTACCGGTAAAACAACTCGGGTCCCTAAAAGTGTTACATATATATATTCATACCAAGACATATTCAAAATACTATGAAAGTATTTTGCAGACAATAAGCTATGTGGCACATTGTGTGTGTGTGTGTGTGTGTGTGTGTGTGTGTTTTATATAATAAAGCAGATTCTGACAGTCATTCCTAACCTAACCATTTCTAGCCTTCATAAAGCACAGAATTGCTCCAGCCTTTTATGCAAGCTATGCTGAGGGGTCTTCAACTGTCTACCTCCATAACCACTTGCATGGGCTGAAAATGACTGAAGCCCCACCAACCACAAAATAGTGGTGCAGGAGTGGAACAAGTAACAAAATGGGAGTGGATGGAGGTGGAGTTTAGCAAAACAACTTGGCAATGGCTGACTTTATTCTCTCTTATCAAGTCCTTCTTTTGGCCCAGTGATTTCCTTGTCACATGTAAATTTGTGAACAGTTCCATACTGCTTCTTTATTATGAGCTGCATTGAGGTTATTGCTTTTAAGCATTTGTGTTGCATGGTTGCTACGTTGTTTATTATCCCGCACACCACTTGGTGGCCTTCTGGTGTAGGGTGGTCTATACAGTTATTCATCTGATCTGTTCATCCCACAGCCTAAACCCTGCTGCTGTGCGCTAATGGGTGAATAAAGGAACATTTATTTAGAAGGAAATGGCAGCAGCAGAGATGAAAGGAACAGAAAAAGCAGATACCTTCAACAAGTAAGGGTCAGAGACAACCAAAGGGCCCCACTAACAAAAGCCTCTGCAAGGGAGCTGTGCCTGTGTGTGTTTGCAAACGCACATAATTCAACGTACTTACAAGTCTCCTCACAGTTAACATTCCTTGATAACACAGGGTTTCTGATCTCTTCCTCCTTCAGAGCTTCTTGTTCAGTGAATGAGAGTTGGAAGTGTTGTGAGCATACATGTACCCAACTCCTCTTTCCCAGTTTAGGTCCTCATGCATTTTTTTGAATGCCTTAATAGGGCTAGTGACTAAACTGTCATCATTTCCTGGTTTGCTTGTCATAGTTGCTTGGAGCAGTTTCAGCTGTATTGCCTGATAGTGGGAATAGAATGCTCAGAGAAGTGTAAATTACTGCACTTTTGACCCCTATGCAAACACTACTAGCAAAAACTAGCTCGAGAATATGGCCCTGGACCTGAGCGCTATTATAAATAAATAGCTTGCTACAAAGTGATTATTTTCTGTTGCTCTGAAGGAGGTGTTATAGCTGAAAGCATTCATGGGATCTTGAAAAATTGTTCATTTCAAGCATGCAGTTATTGGCCAAATTAACAAGAGGTTGCTTACCATTCATAGAATCATAGAGTTGGCAGGGACCCCAAGGGTTATCTAGTCCAACCCTCTGAAATGCAGGAATCCTAACTAAATCATCCACGACAGATGACCATCTAACCCCTGTTTATGAGTTGTATTTCTTAGCTCAATTCCCATTAGGCTGAAGTCACAACATGTTTCCTGAACTCAGTAGGCAAACCAGAAACTATACCTCAGTAGTTTTTGAGCTCTAAGCAGCTTTAAACAATATTCATCATAACAAACCTAGTGCAAATTTATTAAAACACACCAGGATTCACTTTTGAGCTACGCAATAGAGGAAGGGATTTGCAGAAACTTGTAACTCTTTTTCTACTGGAATATAGAGCTGGATAGAAACAGGTAAGCCACACGGAGTTTAGTGATAGGTGCTGTAAAGCGGACAAGAATTCAGTGGGAAACTTTATTTTTTAAAAAAAAACATGTTTAAAAACACAGTGTCATTTGTAAAGTCATAATCAATACAAAAATAAGACACAGTGCTGCTTTCAACAGCCAAAGTGCAGTAGTGTAAGTTGCATGATAACATACAAAATTACTTTATTTAAAATTACAAGCACCTCCATTTCCTACAAAACAGTCTGTGTACAACAACAAAAAAGAACCTGTCATTCAATAATTTAGTTGTGAATTCATCACGTACTGAAAACAGTAGCTCTTTAAACTACTATTCTGCCAAACCCACACCAATGAGCTGAATGGTAAGAGTGCCACTTTTGTCTGTCTCTACCATCAATAAGCCTTTGAAAGTGCCTGCTGATACTGGCTTGAACTGTACTGGTAAGTTGCAGTAGTGGTGACATCTGCAAGAGACAAGTTTACAACAGTTAGACAATTCCTTAACAGGCTGCTTCAGTTTGAGATTTCAAGAGAAAAGTACTGTAGCTCTTTACCATCTTTTTGGGAGCTCTGTAGGTCTGCAAGAGCCAGCAGAAAGTTCACTTGCTAACTGGCCAGAATACTGCAGTCAGTGGCATAATATTGTGTGTGGAGTTCAAACTGGTTTATCAATCATTATGGATTATTAACTGTTATCAGTAATTACATTTCTATCCCACTTACCTCCCAAAGGAGGCCAGGGCAACAAATAACAAAGCAGCAAAACAATACAACTAAAATAAAAAATATTTAAGTATTTACAAACTTTTTGAATATGTAAGAACATTTAAAAGTCTCTTTGTGCCTTTGATCTTTGACATCAGCATAACCAAGAAACTTAAGCCATTCTAGAAAATGTGTGTACAGGACATAACTCAGGCATTTACTTTGAGTGTCTCCAGTGCCACAACCACATGGGCTATGCAGGGGTATCAAGACAAATGTTCTAGAGCAGCCTTTCTCAACGTGTGGGTCCCCAGATGTTGTTGAACTACAACTCCCATCACCCCTAGCTAGCAAGGCCAGAGCTCAGGGATGATGGGAGTTGTAGTCCAACAACATCTGGGGACCCACAGGCTGAGAACTGCTGTTCTAGAGACAGTCAACATGGTGCTCCCCAGATGTTGTTTAATGACAACTCCCATTCACACCAGCACGGCCAATACTCATCCTCCTAATCCAGGTAAAAGTTGAAGCTTTAGAACATTTGAGTTCACTTACCTCAAAGTATAATGGGAATGTTTGATGTAAAAAGGCTCTCTGGGACATCTGAACTTCAGCTGAAATTTAACAAGAAATGGTTAAGACAATTCAGGTTACTATATTCATTAACAACTAAGCACATAGTTCCCCAGAGTTCAGCAATAAGATAAAAGATATACTGGGATGCAGGTTTAACAAAAAGGTCTGCATCCAAAACAGTTAAGCTTGCTTAAACCCACTCCCAACTTTGTTGGATTTAGACCACAAAAGGTTTGTAGTGTTTAAGCTTTTAATATTTGTTCAACAATCAATCCACAGCACAAGTTCCAAGATTGGGATTTACATTCAATATAGTGTACAATTTTAAAATGAAAGTTAATTGGTGTTCAGCTGAAAATGAGATGAATGTTGGGAAGTGAATGACCAGAAAACAAACATTGGTAGAAAGAAATTTAGCCCGAGACCTACTATCAGGAATTAGATGCTAAGGAGTAAGAGTTATTATATAAACACATCTTGAAACAATACTATTAATTCTATATATACCTTGTTTGAAAAGGAAGAATAATTCCTCACAGTAATTTTCAGTGTACTGGATTCACCAATTCTAGTTGGAGGAAATTTATAAATGTCTTCCTGGGCATGTACCCCTTTCCTGTTTTTGAAAGAGAAATGTAAAAATACAGTCAAACAATCATGTATATTATTATATCTGTGTTAGTAATATTCTTGTAATGTATTTCTTTGAAAGCAAAGAATCAACATTTGGCACATTGTTGGAACCACAACTGGATAGTATCTTTCCTAGAGAGTCCCACCAAACCCACTTTACTGTTTAGTTTTAGGAATCCTATGAAAATGCATTTTGCAAACATTCTGTAATATTGTTGGGTGTGGGGTCTTTGATAACTCATTGTTGCTATAATTTTTTGTCTGAAGCTATTCACTGTAAAAATAAGCAAACCATCTGCTAGCCATCTAAGCCAGCTGGAGCTCCTTGGAAGAGGGTGGGATAAAAAGGAAATAAAATGGATTTCACTTCAGCATAGGAAAGAATATCACTCTCAGTTCCTCCTTTGAAGCTGAATCACCTTATGTCACATAAGCAACAATGATCAAGAGTTACTTTGTTGATGATGAAAGAGTAGACATATGGCCTATAAAAAAAAATCATTTTCACATACCACATTTTGTGTTCAGAGGTATTAGGGTAATCTCTTCTTAGGGTCACATCTCGAACGCTGACTTTTACTAAAGCAGCTGCGGAATCTTCATTTTTAAAATCTTCATTTCCTAAGATACCCTGATGCAAGAAACATCTGACGTTATACATTAGTATTAGCTCCCTGAACTACAGTGGTACCTCAGGTTACATACGCTTCAGGTTACAGACTCCGCTAACCCAGAAATAGTGCTGCAGGTTAAGAACTTTGCTTCAGGATGAGAACAGAAATTGTGCTCCGGCGGCGCGGCAGCAGCAGGAGGCCCCATTAGCTAAAGTGGTGCTTCAGGTTAAGAACAGTTTCAGGTTAAGTACGGACCTCCGGAACGAATTAAGTACTTAACCCGAGGTACCACTGTACGCTGAACATTTTTACATGGATGTGAAAAATTAAATTCATTACTTTGAGAAGGATTACTTTTGTTGTCAAAAACAATTCTAGTGTTGAGGCAGATACACTACTAAGTGAAGATTTCACTTACTACATATGTCACTTGTAGGCTGACAATATTACAAAACTCTTCAGGCCATTGTACTGAGTAGGAAAAATGTACCACTGAAGAATCATGAGTGCAGAAGCAGGTTCAAAGTAGCACAGTTCAGCACTTAATATTGTTATCTTGTTGTTTTTCCTTCTCTGTCTGACTTGTAAGGGAGGACTTGCTCAAACAGAATGGAAGTAGCAGAATAAAGAACAGGAACCTGTGACCATTCGCTAACTAGGCAGAAGCAAGACTGGCTTTTAGGAGGTATTTTCTAACTCAACATCTAGCTGAATCACCAATGCAGAGGGGGAGAAAGCTGACATCCTCCAGATGTTACATTTCAACTATCATCAACTACTGAATGGGGATGAGGTAATCCAACAACATTTGAAGGACCACAGATTCTCCAATCCTGTTCTTGGACCTGCCCATAAAAAGCAAGTCTAGAGTGAGAGACTAGGGTGTTGTCCGCTGTTTCAGGGAACTCTTCTTATGAGACTTTTGCGGGTGAACTGAGAGTTTGTTTAGACCCTGGGTGAGAACCCAGAAGCTAAGGGGAGGGTGTGTCAGAAGGAAAATGTACATACATAGATAGATAGACAGATAAAACTTTATATTAATGTAACATTTTAATATCTAACTGTTTTTGGTAATATTTGCTTAAGATGTCTGTTGTTACCTCTTTTTTGTCTACCGCTTAGATATATTTTTAATATATTAAGTGATACAGAAATTAAATAATCAATCTAATCTAATCTAGTGGTTGGAGACAAAAGCACCTAGTGCTTTGGGGCCTTTTTGCTATGTGTATGTCTCCTCAGAGATACCTTGTCTGGAAACAGGTACAAAGTATTTAGTATAAAGCTACAAAAGTTGTTTAAATCCTGTATGCTTTAAGCATTTAGATTAGACAAGAATATTATTATTATGGGAGTTCTTTTGTATGGAGGAGGCTAGACAAACGATGAGACTACACAAATGATGAAATGACAATGTTTCACATTACATCTCAACAAGGAATGAAACCTTGTTGAGTATTAATCTCTAATAAATAAAATAATGATCTCATTCATATACTCACCATTCCACAAAACTGAAGTCTGTGTTTGTCTTTCAAGTGAGATTCGTGAATTGGGTGACACTCGAGATCCCAGAACTGAGAATAGTGTCCTTTGTCTCTAGGTAAAAAGGTGACTACAACCTATGAAGAAAGTAAGTTAGAGAATAAATTCTTTTCCAAATTTGACTGAATCGACAGCCATTTCTTTTGTGTTTGTCAGAGTTGGCGAAAGTGCTATTCCAATCTATGTAATGTCACTGACACTACCTGGACTGCTGATACAAGACCAACCCCAGGGGCCAATATTAACAAGGTGTAAGTTCCTTATCCAATTTATGTAGGTTCCCAATGATCCTGAATGATTAGTTCTACCCATGGGCCTCTAGGAGGGCAGTTGCTCCCTCCAGAGGAACCATAATTCCTGGATTTCTATTACTGTCAGCTTTCATATTGAAAAATACAGTTTCTAGAATTTGTAAAGCCTGATATACTATTTTTTCCTAATTTTTGTGAGAAACTAGCCTGCACCCCTCTTTCAATATTTCACTTTGTGCCCTCTCACCCTGCCCCCTTCCACAAATCCTGAGGATGCCCATGGTTGTACCCATTTAACCATAACCCTTTTGATTATGTATGACCACTTAGGTAATAACTGGTGCAGCACAACATCTTGGAAAGGGGAGGTCTTTACTAAAATTCCCAAAGAGAAGCATTAATTCCTGTTAAGGAGGGCAGAAAAAAGATACTATCCTTCAGCAGATACCAGCCCATGAGCTCAGAGGAATGGTCAATAATTAGTAGATTCCTCCTTCAATTTCTGGGGAAGCTGGAAGATGAACCTTCATTAAGACAGCTCTATCGGTGTCTTAATGAAGACACTGCCTCTAGGTTCATGTGACAAGATTTTCTGAAGCACAGTGACTGTCCTCACTCAGAGAAAAGAAGTTTGTCATGCGAAATATAAGGGGAGAATCGAGGGACAATTTATCCTTCACCTTTCCATTTAAAAAATTCCAAACTAAGGATAACAATAAGATCAGATAAACACACGAGACAAAAGTTGATTAAAATGTCAGCTAGTTACAAACATCAATTAGAAATGCATATTAAAACACAGAACAGCTGAGCAAAACAATCCAGCCCAGAATGCCAATTGCCTGTTTAAATAAAAAGGCGTTCGCCTGTTTATGGCAGGCCATCAACCAGTGTGGGGAGGGAAAAGGCAGACAAGCGTTCTTATTAGTGTTTTATGAATGATTTTCAAGGTACAAAGAGAGAGAATATTGAATGTTAACTTTTGCTTTGTAAATAAGCAGCTTTTTAATTTTTATTTCACTGTATTTAGTAACTGGTTCATCAGGTAAGGCCAGAAATAATGTGAGAGACACCATGTTCTTGGCATGCCAGCAATGGGGTGTGTGTGAGAGGGAGCAAAGGCAATGGGATAGGAGCACAAAGTAAAGTAAAAATTAGATTGATCAGAGGATCAACTTTCTATTCAGCAAATTCCTTGAGATTATAGCTATAGGACCAATGCAGCCTTCAGCATCCATCTGACAACCATTCTTGTTACTGGAGTTTGTAGTTTACCTACTTTTGCAACCATCTTCGCAAGCAGTATGAGTCACTAGTATGTCCTTTTTTCCTATGAAAAGTGTCACTTTCTAGCTCAGGAAGTAATTCACAATTGCGAGGGGAGTGTGGAAGAGATGCTCTATGCCACATGAGGATCCTGAATGATCTGATAAGCCCCCCTCCTGCCTTGTATGACTACAAATTCAAATGAACTAGGTCTACAAATTTATGTCATGTGACACTGCACATACAGAGTAGGTGAATTCAACCCATATCTCAAAGTTAATTCTTCACAGTATACTCTAAGAAAAGCAAGTTTCTTCATGCAGAACTGAACAGTATTGTGTAATCTTGATGCTACTTTTTCAATTTCTTTAGATTTTTCAGGATGGATTATTGAGTAGAAGCCTGACTTCATTTCACAAAAATGCTGTTGTTATAGCCTAGAACTTTTGAAGCATTAACTGATTTTTTTTTTTGATGGAAGACAAACAGAAGTGCAGTGTATTAAGATGAAAACACAGTCAATGTGACTTACCTTTTCTTCCCCATGAGCTTTAAGAATACCAGAAAGCAATGAACATCGAAAAGCAGTATATGTGGCCCTGTAAACCTCTCCACTGTCATCTAAGCCCTGAAAGGAAATTATTAAACAGAAACACTAGTTTTACAAAGCAGCCTTGGAACATGAGCAAGTGAAGTGGGTTTTAATTGGAAACTGGGTGGTGTTCAATTAGGTTTTTCTCAGAGTAGACCCATTTGAATTAATGATCATGACTCAGTTAGGTCCCTTAACTCAGCAGGGCTACTCCAAGTAAAACTTAGATGAATACCACCCATTAACATGGAAGTTGTTAATTTCAGTATCTAATGATTTCATAAAAATGATTTTCCAGTTTGTTCTCCAACACCTCCATTGTGAATCTACAGTTGAGATCATTCAAAATTTTAAGTGTTTACCTATGTCCAGCACTTGCCTATCTATACAATCTGATTAAAAACCAGAGTATGCACATTTGTCTATCTACTACAAGTTGAGGGTAAGCAACCAGATCAGAAAGAGATTAATTCTTTTAAAATGTTTGAATTTTCGGTGTTGCTTTTGAAACCTATTTTCCAATATTTTTCTTTCGTCAGAAGAGCTCTATTTGCGTGTTCTTGTCAGGCCAGGTCTGTTTAGATGCAAAGATTACAGAATATATAACCTGATCTTTTAAAGACAGTGTGTGTTTGTTTTTCCAGATTTTCTACTCACCTTGATATACGGCGGTGCAAAAGAAGACAATAGCCACTTCACATTTGCATCTCCATTATTTTCAATCTCTATGTACTTTTCTGGAAGAAGAAGTGCAGGCAAGTAATGTAAGTAACAGTTATTTATCATCATCATCAAACCTTTTATTGGCATCACATACAAACATCCATAGCAAGTAACAGTTATTCTTATAAGGGCCTGTGAAGGATTTGGACCTTGTTTGCATGAACTGTGAGATAGTATATGGGAATGATTATCTTCCTTATCTATTCATTTGGGGGTTATAGAATTAACTTGTGAAGCCTGGCACTGCCCTGGAGCTTAGCTAGGAAGAGAGAATTTCTTTACAGACAAGGAGTGTGGCAGGTCTCTTGGCTGAGAGGCTCCATGAGGTCCTATAGCCTGGAATGGAAGAAGCTGTGACTGGTAGTCAGGCTAGAGGTTTCTTAGATCAAGGGGATTTCTGTGTGACGACGCAAAGACTTTTTAACCTGGGAAAGACATGCTACTCAAGAGTAGCATTCTTCTGAGAGCCCAGTGAGTTGAGGAACTTCTTAAGTTCAGTGAAAGTGCTTATAACATTTGGTCAGGAGTGATCATATTTATAGTCTTCTATAAAAAGACCATAAAAAGGGTTTTAAAGTGCCGCAAGACTGAGATGAATTGCATGGAAAATAATGAAATTAATACAACTTCAGTTTGGAAACCTGCACACTTGCCAATTTGTTATTGGCTTAGTGTTATGTGTGAACTGTGTGAATGTGAATTTCAAGACTGTGAGTCGCTGCCGTGCATGGCCAGTCATGCTTGTCTCACTGAAGTAATACATGTTTCGTTTTCACCATTAGAAAACATTTTACTCAAAAAGATACTAGTCATATGCAAGACCGACCTTACCTGAGCTTTCCCCAGACTTTGTTTCAGGAAAAAACACAGTCCGATTCTTTACTTCAAGTTTTGTCGAAGATGGCTTTTGAAGTGGCCTTATGTGCATAATAGGAAGCTCAGGCTGCTGCTGATGAACACCTACTTTGGCAACTGGTGAAACCGTTTCAGATTGCTTCTCAGAGATATTTTCCCGAATTTGGACCCTAACAAGCTATGCACAAGAAAGAAAAGAAATCATAGTATTTTGCAGTTACTGGTCTCAAGTTAATCCTACAGTTATCTCCCAGACTGGCTGGCCAGTGCATATGCTCAAACCTGCCTTGCAACCAAGGACTCAAAAGCAAGGTGAAAATATTCAATGTAACAAAGAAAATGGAACACATACATCTCTTAAACTTTTAAAACAACTTCCATACAAGAGCATAAGTTGTCCAACACTTGAAGAAATGAATTTCCCAGTTTTCAACACATTTCCAAGACAACTTACAATTATTAAACAGAAGTATTAGCACACACAATTTAAAAGAGCAAAAGTGACCAGAGATAAAATAAATATTTAATTGGACATGCCTTCAACAGAAACTACTAATGAATTTGAGTTAGTAAATATAGGCAAATATAGTTGGACATATACAATAAGGGAGCAGACTACTATTATATTAAGGTATTTTGCTATTTTATGCAATTAAAAAATAAGAAATAAAAATTAACCAACCAATCAACAAAAGAGAAAGAGATGGAACACACACTTATGCCTGCCTAATATCATGTATGGGAGGCACAAAGAGAAAACCTGCTGAGGCCAGGTGCAATCCTATAGAAGCAGGTTATTCCTCAGGTAAACTGACCCCAAGCAATTCTTCATTTACTCCCATAACTGCAAACTTCATCTAGGAAATGCAAACTACTCCCTTTAAAGCAATAGATGAAAACTTAACTGACAACATGAAATTAGTTTTCTAAAACCAAGGCATTTGGCAGAATTTTCATAACCATAGACACTTATTTAAGTCACTTACTTTTTGTCCATTATCACAATGTACATAAATAAGGCCACTCCATGGAAAGATGGATTTCTTTTCTGCGAGTGATGGATTTGGACTCACATAAATTGAAATGTTGCTTCTAGAAATAAGACGTCCAGTGCATTAATTTTAATATGCTAAATGAAATCAATGTTTCATCATCAGATCTGGTTACTGTTCTTCTTGACTTTTTTGTACACAACTGATGAAATTTTAGTATTCTATTAATTTAATCTGAGGAATTGCAAACCCATGCCTATCTACAAGTCTAGCTTCATAAGGACAAGGGAAAACTCACATAGTGATGTTTCAATCACCAGTGCACCTGCCATGTACACAGAGCTAGAATTATTAGGTCTATGATACAACACTATCAGAAGCAAAATATCAAGTGGGGTGACAATATGCTTGCCAACTGTATAACTATTATTGTGATAGGTGCAATATATCAGCTTCAGATCATATGGTAGCAGAATTTTCATAGAAGACTATGAAATCTTGTGTGAGAGAGGCTCTAACTTTAAGTTATTTAAAAAACATAAAACTGAAATACACTGATAACTCAATCTGAATCATATATCTTGTATACGTACAGTATTAATTTTTTCTGTGCTAACCACAAGTACTTTAGGTTATCCTTAAGAATTAAAGGTTTTTCTCAGCATAAATAAAAACAAGGCTGTTTATTCTTTTAGGAAAGAAAAGCTTGACACTATGGACATAGCCAGAAACTCTTTTCACAACTGTACAAAGATTCCTTCCCTTTCACCTTCATGCTATCTCAAGAGCTGGATGTAATCAGACTGACAGTGCAATCCCATACAATGGCACTGAGATGTAAGTCCTATTGAATTCTACAGAAACTAGTTGTGCATGAGTGGATATAGGATTGCAACCTTAGTTACGGCAAAGGACAGTTTTCAAATTAATGGAATCATGTGGAAAAGTAATGAACAATGGAAGTACTTACCCTGGTTCAACAGTTCCATGCTGAGGTGTTACTGTCAGACAGTGAGCAGGCCACGATAGCTCAAATGTCAATGACCTGTTTGAGTTGTTACTTATTTGTGCATGTTTAGTAATCGCAGCTCCACCTTTTGAGATAAGAATTGCATGAATTCTCAGTTATCTTATAATACATTTAAGTGCTATTTACAAAGCATTAACAACCGTATCAATTATGCAAATGTTACTTCCAAACTTACATGTGCAGTAATGAATCAAAGGCTTTAACATAATACAGCTATAGGAAAAAAGCATGTATTACTTTATTGATATCTAAATAGTGGGTTGTGAGTTACTTTGGAAAGTGGAAACTTTACAACCACTGACTAGGCTGCCAGCAACTGATTTGTTACCAACACTGAAACAAGGATCTTTTACTTCCTTGTAACAAATTGGAACTACAGTCATACCTTGGTTCTTGAACGGAATTGGTTCCAGAATTCGGATCAACTTCCAAAAACATTCAAAAACCAAGACGCAGCTTCTGATTGGCTGCAGGAGCTTCCTGCACTCAATCAGAAGCTGTGTCGGACATACGGCTTCCAAAAAACGTTCACAAACCGGAACACTCACTTCCGGGTTTGTGGCATTCAGGAACCAAAACGTTCAAGTCACAAGGTGTTCCAGAACCAAGGTATGACTGTAACAAGGAGATCTGTAAAACACAGAAAATCCCACTGAAAGTTTCTAGGTAAGCTTTTGAAGTCATCTCTACTACAGAAATAAATTCTCTTAATTCCAGAATTTATGCATCATGATCAATTTATCAACAGAGTTCTATATACATAGAGAAATATTCCCAATCCCAAACAAATTCAGTTTATTATTGTGTCTCACAGTAATACTATCTATCACATAACAATCCTAAGCAATGTATAGGTTACAAATATCATGGTGAATATTTTTAACAGATCTTGAAACGTGTGGAAATAACATACTTTGAGAAGGAGCAGTGAGAATTAGAAATTCAGGCAGAAGAGTCCAGTTTTCCTTGGAAACAAGCTTATTTTCATCAATGCTATCAGCATTTGATGACAATGCACAACCATGAGGTCCTTTAACAGGTAGTACATCCAAAGTCATATTGGATTTCTCAGGAACACCAGGTCTATGAAACAGAGAAAGAGCAGTTCAACACCAAATACTAGGAAACGAGACAAGAGAAGCAAATATCAGAGTATAAAACTTGCCTTCTAAAAGAAAATAAAAAACCCTTGCCTTACTTAGACTTAGCCAGAGTTTCAGACAGATAAAAACTGATAAAAAGCAATTAAAAGTTAGCAGATGAATTTAGTATTCTGAAAATGATTTTCAGTTCCAACATAACCTTTCCCCTATGTATTACTCCACAGGAATCATATCAACACCCACAACCACCAAGAAAGATTATATACAGACCCCAGTCACTGAAGTAGTCCAGTCAGGTAACTACACATTATGACCTAATTTCAGAGTCTTTTAATTCTTTTTTTTGTTGGAATATTCAAAGTTTACCAAGGTAGAGGAACTGCTTACCAGTATTTCAGAAAATACTAAAAAATTACAAATAAAATTACCTCTCTAGTGCTACACGATGCACTGAAGATGGCTTGATATCGAAAGCAGAACTACTGAAGGCATTAACCGCCGAAACAATAATCCTTCTCATGTTCATGAAAAAGTACTGGATATCAAACGAATGTTGCGGAAGATCATATACTAGAGAAGACATTTAAAAATCAAAAGCAAAGCTGGATTAATGAAACAAACTGCAGTATTTACTGAAGATTGGTGACGAATGACAGACTAATCAACTGGGTTATTACCGTCTTTACAGACAGTAATTGCATTCCTGGACCTTTTCAAATTCTTTAGAAGTTAAGAGAGAAAATGCACATAGTCCATCACCAGCCTCCCAGCAGATACACAAGAATACACAAATTCCCACTGATTTCAAATGGAACTTCCAAATATGTACATTTAGGATAAAAGCTAATGTTGTAAAGGTGACATGAATGATGCAAGCTTCAGAAACGTATTAAAAAGTTATAGCTAGAATTAGAGCAAGATCAAGCAACTACTGCTGCCAAAGGCAGATGAAAAGGGAATCCTAAATAGCATTGGAGGAATGACAATGGGAGATGGGAGAGAGAAAAGATTTGCTATGGAGAGGACAGAGATGGCTGCATGGTTGATTTCTCAACCAGTATTGGACAGTGAGATGGGCTGCTCACTTGACTTCCAGCAGGTCGCATAGGTGTTGCTTCCTGGGAGGGTAAGGAGGCTGTGAGGTCTGGGGACATAAACAGCAGCAACGTGATGGACTAGAGGTCAGGTGAGAAGCACTGCGCCACCACAATATCCCCTACTATCAACCATGTTAAAAACAACCCAGCTGCACTAGCACCTGCATTATGATAACCAGAGTGCAAGAATATAATCATATGAATAAGGGAAAGTGGTAAAGGTAAAGGGACCCCTGACCATTAGGTCCAGTTGCAGACGACTCTGGGGTTGTGGTGCTCATCTTGCTTTATTGGCCAAGGGAGTCGGTGTACAGCTTCCAGGTCATGTGGCCAGCATGACTAAGCCGCTTCTGGCAAACCAGAGCAGTGCACGGAAACGCCGTTTACCTTCCCGCCGGAGCGGTACCTATTTATCTACTTGCACTTTGACGTGCTTTCAAACTGCTAGGTTGGGAGGAGCAGGGACCGAGCAACGGGAGCTCACCCTGTCACGGGGATTCAAACCGCCGAACTTCTGATCAGCAGGGAAAGTGGTAGTGAAAGCTAAATTTGAAATACATCTAAAGAATGGCGAGAAATCAAATATACAAACAAGTAGAGATTCTCAGGGTGCTCAAGCTTACCTTCGGTCACCAGCTCTTCCCCAGGGAATTCTTCATCAAACTTTACATTTATCACAGGATTATTAGCAGGAAGCATTTTTTGCACTCGCTCTGGATTTTGCTGTACAGCTCTGAGTAGACAATTGAGAGTTTTCAGGTCTCATTAACGTTATGAAGAAGCATTTAACAAAGACACTAAAATACTCTGTAAAGCAGTCAATCCAATTACCCCACTTTAAAAGCATTTATGCACTGCAGTGTGCTTAGGGACTACATCTGATCAGCTTCTTATTCCCATTGAGAAACATAACAAACATAACTCAATCATCCTTCCACAAATGTGTCCAAAAGTTTCCTTCCAGAAATCATCTGCCCCAGATGTCCAGTATGCTGGTTAAAGAACCACACAGAGTTAGAACTCTGGAAGTATAATCTTGCCTTCCACTGGTCTGTGGAGAGTCCAACTACTACTGATTTGTCTGCACATAACAGAGGACAAAGGGGAGGGGAGAAGCAGCACTGACAATGACCACATATAATGGCCTGCTACTAACAACAGAGAAAGTTTATGGGCCCACAAACATTGTGCCCAGCAAGCTCAAATTAGGCCAGATAATAGGAACTACTTTGGTTATGTTGCAGGGAAGAGGGAAACACCTACATATGTCTGTTTCCTAGATGTACTGCTATTACATGTTCATTGTGGGATTGTTGGAAGTTACCAACTTGTTACGAAGCATTTGACTACCATGCACAAGGGGAGAGGGAGCAGGACTAAAAACAAAGACATTCTAAGACCCTCAAGTGCTAACCTGCCATAGCCAGAAAATGAAGCAAATCTGAGTGCTGAACACAGCTGCATACTCCAGTCTTTTCCAAACCTTTTGCAAACGTATTTTACAATAAGGGATTTTATAATCCAAAAAAGTGAACTTGTTCCTGTTCTTGATACCAGTGACTGCTGATCTTTGAACACAGACAGAGTTGGCTATGTTATTTAATAACCACTAATACAGAGCTTTCCAAACTTTTCATGTTGGTGACACCCATTTTAGACATGCATCCTTTCACGACACAGTAATTCAGTTTTACTAGCAACTGGAGGTTAAACTAACCCCTTTCTAGCCCCGGGAGGAGTGTGGGGAGCATTTGCGTGACACAGCCGACACACCAATGTTTCACGACACACAGTTTGAAAAGCTCTGTAGTAATATTTAACAGCCAATATAAAAAAAAACTTTTATTCTTTAAATATCCATTCTAACCATCTGCTTCTTATTTCTTAAGAACAGATAGTAATGAATATACTTGTTATTTCTCAAAAAACATTTAGCCTTACCTGCGATACTGCTGTCTCAAAATTTCATCTCCATAGACAAAACAAATTGTAGACAACACTGGTGAATTACTTTGATCTTCAGTTGAATTAAATGTTACTGTAACTTTCTGAGAGGAAACAGTCAAATTTTGGTAAATTAATTTGTGGCACAATTGTTTGAATTATATGTAAGATTCACAAACACAAAGCAAGATTTTATGGCACATTTTTGGGTGGGTGGGGGGAATGTTAACAGCTTACACATTTTATAGGTCTTGCGTAATATATATATATTGTGGCTTTCATATTACCTGCTGTGAACTTTCCTGAAGAACAAACTTTTCTGGGGAAACTCTCATCACATTTGGATCCATAACAATTATTTCACTCGAGTTCTTAAAGCACAGTGCTTTCACGTACGCAGCCCGACTCCCTGTATTTTGTACAGAAAAGGAAGCCTGTCTTGTTTTACCATTCAGCCCCGCTATATCATTCAGCCCCACTATGTATCTATTACAGTGTTTTTTAACATCTTCTAATCTCAGATTGCTATTTCCTCCATATCCATACAATGGTATCTGAAAGAAAGAAAAACATACATTTAGAAAAACCAGAATTGAAATAACCTTGCTCCCAGTTTCATTATCCCCAACTTTAATAATCAAAACAATCAAAGAATTCTAAAATTCTTTAAAATGTTCATATGTAGCACACCCTAAAGACCAAATGATGGAAAAGCAGGGTAAAAGTAGCTTAAGTAAGCAGAATAATGACTGGTTTCTGATATGTACGAGTAACAGGATCTTTACAGGCAGGCAGATGCAAGTTGAAGGAAGTTGGCTGTGTTGGGAACAGCTATTTCATGGTGCCCTGAAATGGATCTTCACAAAGGCATCCCTCACCTTCACCACTGAGAAAAGTGAGGAAAGCAAGCTTCTTTGGGAGCTACTGACATGCTTTTGAACTGCTAGGTTGGCAGGAGCTGGGACAGAGCAACAGGAGCTCACTCCGTCATGGGGATTCGAACTGCCGACCTTCTGATCAGCAAGCCCAAGAGGCTCAGTGGTTTAGACCACAGCACCACCCGCAGAGTACAACAAAATCGGGGGGGGGGGGCACCAGGTTGGTTACCCCTGACTTAAGACACTGAAAGGCCCAGAACATGAAGAAAAAGATATCCAAAGTGCAAGGCAAGGGAGTTACTGAGATGTGGAGAGACTCTGTATCACTCTTAATATCAAGAAAACTACTGGAGTAAAATAATAAAATCCAAGGAGATTATAGTGGTCAGTTTCTTGTCTGGCTTACTGTCAGAAAGTGTGAAGATACTTCAAAACGTCCTGAAGGACTTACTGCAAAAATGAACATACCGTATTTTTCACCCTATAGGACGCACTTTCCCCCTCCAAAAAGAAGGGGAAATGTGTGTGCGTCCTATGGGGCAAATGCAGGATTTCGCTGAAGCCTAGAGAGCGAGAGCGACCTCTCTCGCTCTCCAGACTTCAGAAAGCTATCCGTAAGCCTTGGGAACCTGGTGGGAGTTCCCGCCAGGCTCCGCAAGCTTGCGCACAGCTGCCTGCAGCCCGAAGCCCAGGGAGTGCGGCGCTGTGCACCCCGGCCTTCGGGCAGCTCTCCGCAAGCCTTGGGAGCCCGGCGGGAGTTCCCGCCGGGCTCCCTAGGCTTGCGGATAGCAGCCTGTTCTGGGGGCTGGGGTCGGGGGAAACTCAGGCTTCCCCAGCCCCGTGCCGGGGGGGGGGAATAAAATATTTTTTCTTTATTCCCCCCCACCAAAAAAACCTATGTGCGCCCTATGGACCGGTGCGCCCTATAGGGCGAAAAATACGGTAATAAATTCAGAAACATCCCATGAAATAGGATCAGTGTAAAAAGTAACTTACAGTGAACTTGATTCCTAGTTGAGATAGAAGACCAAGCTGTTTCATTTCAAGCTTTGCATACATACAGGTTAATCGAGTTGGTGTAAACATTAGACAGACAGAATAATCATGTTTTGGTCGGATCTTGATTTCACAATTATTGTACACATGTTCTCCAAGTTTCAACTGCAAATATACAAGAAAATCCACACAGCAAATTACTTTAATTCAGAAAATTAATTTAGAAGAGTTAAGATTTTAATGAACAGTTTAAACCCAAATAATTTGCTCCCATAATTCTATGACCTCTGAGGTATGCCACTCTATGGAAATGCTGACACAGTAAGAATAAGTGTTTTTTATTCATTTTGCAATGTTTTCCATGCACAGAGATAAATCTCAGTACAGGAAAAATGTGTAAATGGCTGAACTGATGGCTCCATTCAAATTGGCACCCTCTCTAACTTTCTTTGCACTTCTCTCCCTTTGGGATCCCCTACCCACCCACATGAAATTAGGATGATGGCCTCATCCTGTTCTCCATCCCTAGTTATAAGAATCTTAAGTTCGGTCATTTTGTTTCAAATTTGTGGTTTTAAAAGCCACTGAATATTTTCCACTATAACATTGCTCTGTGAAATGTAGAGTATGTTAAAGAAAAATTCAAGATTCTTAAGTCTGATACAACAAAACTAGCAGCAAGCACTGCTGTAAGAGGGACACTGGCATATCAAAACCAACATTGCAGAAATTTAAAATTTGAAATCATATCCACTGTACTCTCCTGTATGTGCTGATAAAGTCCAACTGAATTTGATGAGATTCACTCTGAGGTAACTGTGTACAGGATGGCAGGCTAAGAATATACCATTTGAAGGCTTATTTCAGTGAGAAGATTAAAATAAAACCTAGCTTCAGTTTCAAATACCAAGTATATTTGAATCTGAACTTATATAAACAGTTTCAGTTTTGCATTACTTACTTGAAAACAGTCCTGATCTTGACCCCTTATCAGCAATCTTAACTGCTGAGTAATAGATGGAGAGTTATTTCTCAGGATTAGCTTCTGCTGGCTGAAAAAATATAGAAATTTTAACATTTCACAGTAATTTGCTTATATATATGAACAGTTGCCCTGATAATCCACCAAGAATTACAGCATGGTAAATCCAAGGTGATCTAGTGAAGAGCTAGTTGGTCTAGCTGTACACCTGTGATTTTACTGAGTTATAATAGTGTTATTTTCCATAATAAGACATATTTAGAACCTTATCAACAGTCTAAAGTTTTGGCTATTTATGCACAGCATGTGCTTGCTTCTAAATGTACAGCAAAGGGTACAATGCTGAGAAGGCAGGCATATCCAACAGTAAATTTTGTGTGCCATTAAGGGGTCGCTTTTTTCTTTCTTTTAAAAAGAGTTGCCAGCTGCCAGGTATTTTATCTATTTACAGTAGTACTGCACTGGATCCAGGAATGTACTGGATGAAGACCAATATACTGAAGCTCGGTAAGGACAAGACAGTGACACTGTAGTCTCTCACACATCCCTAAATGCTGCTTCTGATGGTCATTTGGAATAGTAAGGGATATCAGCAAACCTGTCTGACTGTGGACATGGCAAAGACAGTTCTGCTTATGCAGGAACTCCCTGGATCCGAGCATCACCATGTTTGAACAATGCATTGCCGGCAACCCTGATTTGAATGGGGGTTGCATTCTAGGTCATCGAGTATGCTGGCAGAGCGTGCATAAGCCCACCCCAATCTCTTCTGGGTCTGAAAATGGTGCATGCTTTCAATGCACACAAAATGGGAGTTGCCTGTTTTTTATACTCCTGAATGAAAAATTGATTCACGCTTTATGTACCACCAGCAATCATGCACTGCATATCTTTTTTTCTTGGTACTTACACTGTTCTGCCAAGCTGTATACCTCCCCATGTCAGAAACTGCTTGTTAGCTAGGATGGGGGGAACTTCTGAACTGGGGTATTTCTGTACCAAAGGTTTGCTCTCCACCGCAGTCACTTCGCCTTTTACAGTCACTTTATATTCTGGCCCAGATGGCAGTACCAAGATTTTTAAAACACTATTAAAATAAAGCATCAAGTTAGAAGTTCTGTAAAAAGAATTTCTACTTAATATCATTGAGCCAATTAGGATGCATTACCTTTCAGCATTTCTATAGTCCTTTGGAGAAAACACAACTGTCACTTCTTGTTCTTCCCCAGGTATAAGAACCAGGTCCTCTGGATTGACAGAAATGCCGCTATCTGGCTCAAGTGCCTGGAAATGAATAGTGTTACTTCAAGGCGTCATCCTTTGATGCTCAGGTGACAATGGTAGCCAGGAACACTCTTCGTCTCCACTGGCTGCTACACAAGATATGATATTTCCTAGAGAAGCTGAATTTTGTTCCATACAACAATGCCCTAGTTGTATCCAAATTACAACACATAAGCTACCCTTCACGGAGCTGCCTTTAAAATTTAGAAGCTCCAAGTGGTGCAAGAGTGAATTACAGTGTTGTAACCAGAGTCCTTAGTTAGATCAAATTATATGGCAATTATTCTGTTCTGATCAGTTATAGTTTCTGAGCTAAATTCAAATGCTGACTCTAAACCACTTCATGGATATCAGTTAAAATACATGCATAGTTGCCATGATTTGCAGGAGGCAGTGGAAGACAGGAGTGCCTGGCGTGCAATGGTCCATGGGGTCACAAAGAGTTGGACATGACTAAACAACTAAACAACAACCACCTCACAGGGAGGATCTTAGCAGGAATGCTGAGATTCTCACCAGGATGTGCCGAGGGTTATGTAGCATCCACATAGTGCAAGAGCTTCGTAGTGGCCAACCATGTGGCTTTAGAAATAAAATCACATTACTAACCCAGCCCCCTACACACATAAGTAGATGATGCTATGCCAGAACTACTTGAGCAGCTGTCTTCCTTCTGCCCAGCATAGCAGCAACATGGAAACAGTGTCTATTATTTCTCTTGTCTCAGAAGCAGGCACCAGGGGATTAGGCCCTGTACTCCACTTTCCACTGTGGGTGAGTCCAGTTGACTAAGTCCAGCTGACAAAACCAAGATGGGAACAATGACCCCCTCTGAAATTGTTGGTAAGACTGCAATATCAATTTGCGCTTTAAAATTTTTGCCAGGAAAGAGTGAATTGGACTCTCTTTCTATTATGTACTGATTAAGTTAGACTGATTTGGTTGACAGTAATTTCAGAACTATTTCTTGGAATAGTAAGGTAACCTACCAGGATTTTCAAGTCAACTTTAATATTCCCGGCGTTCTTTAATGGCAACTGCTGCCTTGTTGATAATCCCATTCTCGCAGACATATATAAAGTCTAGAAAAAATAGGTTTCAAGTGATAGTTAGAAGTGAAATATAGAAAGAAATAAGCTGTATCACAAAAGATGGTTTGGGGAAATGTACCTGTAGGCCTTTTGGAGCATATATCCTAGGAGTTCCAGATCTTGCATGCAGAGGTATACTTAAAATTTTAGCAGGCTCTGGACAATCAACCTCCACATCAATTCTTGCAAAATACTCATCTGCAGGGCCCAAAGAATCTGAATAAAGTAAGTGCAAAGAATAAGATTGATCAAGTGTAAAATGTTATGATTTGTTCTAGAATGAGTTTTGACACCAAGTACAGTATTATCAACCTTTAACCACCCAACTGTGATGTCAAATTAGAACGTGTCTGGTGCTATGGTAGTATTTTACATCAATGTTGGTCTGTTTAAGCAAGGCTCTCCATTTCAAAATGTTTTAGTGCTACAACTGGCCTTCAAAGCAGCAAATGAATGGAAATAATGAAGTACATCCTAAAAGGTATGTTGAAGCAGGGCTTCTGCATACCTCAAAGGTGTTTCAGCATGCAGAGTACATCGTACAACTGGTTGAAGTGATACATTTTTGGCTTCCAGCCTCAACAAAAGATAGTGACTCAAGGTAAAATGGACCAGCCTTTCTACAAAGCTTAATGCATGCTTGACATGCCTCACATTAAAAGGCATGCATTACAATGAATGCAAGGGACAGCACAGCTTATGGCACATGCTTATATACATTTCATAAGTGCTTGCCCATTACTGCCTGGCCCAGAACCTCCATGAAACTTGAAATCCTAGCACATTGCCTTCTTTAACCTAGATATGACGCGAGTCAGCACTTGCAGACCTAAGTATGCAAATCTGCAAACAGAGATTTGGTATGTTAACGTTTATGCACAGGTTCAAACATTTTAATGCTTCTTGAATATCTAATGTGAGAGCTATTCATCACATGGCATGATATCACATATCACAGACCTTAATTTGCTAAGCAGGTGTAACTCTGTTACTAAAAGCAAACTTTCAGCTAAGCATTTAATGATAAATACTATTTTGGCTCTTTTCTGCCTGGGTCTCCAAACACATGAGCCTTATTCACATGATATTTTGTTCATTTAAATCTAGAAAAAATCAAACTGTGAAGAGGATTGAAAGTTCTGAGTAGCAAAAGCTCTGCATACTAGATTTTGAATATAGGTTGGAATCATGAATATTATTTCAAGCAGAATTCGGGTCTGCTGGACTAACACAGATTCCTAATACAGTGGTACCTTGGTTGTCAAACGGCTTGGCTGCCGAACGCTGCAAACCCAGAAGTAAGTGTTCCAGTTTGTGAACGTGTTTTGGAAGCCGAACTTCCGACGCAGCTTCTGCGGCATCCGATTGAGTGCAGGAATCTCCTGCAGCCAATTGGAAGCCGCGCCTTGGTTTTCGAACGATTCCGGGAGTCCAATGGACTCCGGAACAGATTATGCTTGACAACCAAGGTACCACTGTACATCAATTTCATAAGATAGCAGATCTATACCTGAAGTGATGCATTTGCTCGGTGCATGGAACTGAACCCACACTACTAGAACATCAGGATCCTGGAAAGAAAGACATTTGTGTAGAATGAAACATTTTTAACTTTAAGAACTGATTATGGTTGAAACATTGATCAGCTACACAGAATTATATTTTTAAAGACCATGGCTTTAAGTCTTTACTACCCTAAACTACAGATACAGTAGGAAGAGAGAAGGGCTCTTCTGTGGTGTGAATGGTTCTGTGCTCACCTGAACACAACTGATTATGACTGGCAAAGAAAAGTGCACCACCAATTTAAGTGAAAGACGGATGTCCCCAATTCTAGGGCTGCCATATGTCCAGATTTTCCCAGAAACTACCAGGATTTCAAAGGCAGAATTGACATAAGGGGGAATTTTTGAAAGGTGGTGCTTTGTCCTGGATCTTAGGCAAATACTTCCCAAATAAAAACTCTGTTACTAAAAGCAAAGTTTCAGCTAAGCATTTAAGGATAAATACTGTTTTGGTTAATTCAACTATATTCCTTTGGTTTATAGTGACTTACTTGCCCATCACTTCTTGCATTCATTACATTGGATATCACCGATGGAGCTGCTCGCTGGGAAATGTCACAAGTAGGGAGCAAACTAACAGAAGTGTTAACTGGTTCCTTAGAAAATGTGAAACACCGCCATGCTACAGCATTCTGTAATAAAGATGTTTTTTACATTTTAAAAGCAGAACTTGACTGCCATCCCCTAAATTATCTAGCATTTCAGGTTATTGACTGTTGTCAGGATATGCTAAATAGAGCCCTGCTGTTTTGCCAACTGAATAAAATTTTCAAGCAAGAGGTGGTACCACACGGGTTCTGGGAGAGCACTCCAAGCATATGGGGCGCTGAGCAGAATAGATGCCTTTTAGAAGCCAGATTAAATAAACCTTTGACTGAAAGAAGGGCTGTAGCTCAGTAACAGAGAACGTGTTTTGCATGCAAAAACGTCTAATTTCAGTCTCCCGAAATCTCAAGGTAACCCCGAATTGTTGCCGCCACTATAGGCAATACTAAATGGATCCTATGGACTTGATATATGGATGCTTCCAGTATTCCAAGTTGAGCGAGCAAGAGATCTTTGAAACAGCTAAAGAACATGTCACAAACGCATTGAGCTATAAGGAGTGGATAATTAGAGGGGATGCAGCTGTGTAAGGCAGCAATGAGGAGTTTGTGTTGCATCCAGGAGTTGATAGGATCCCAATGTAAGAGTTTAGGGAGAGGTGCTATGCAGTATAAGGGGCCATCAATTATTTTGTTAGCCAAGTTCTGGAAAGCTGGGGGTTGGGGGGAATTGCAAGCCAGAAAAAGAAAAGGCTGCAGTAATGGTGGGTGGCAACTGGAGTTTACATTAAGGGGCAGAAAATAAGCGTGCTGTATTTAGCAAAGTTAGACAAGGAGTAGCAACATGACATGGAGATGAAGAGTAGAAAGAGGAATCCAAGAAAGTCAAGACTTTCCTTGGTCAAGAAGGTAAATAACTATGTTACATTATGTACATACACTTAGAAAGCCAGAAGGAAGGGAGGATGAATATAGGATGGAACAAAAAATAGATAATTGAGGGTGCTGATCTGGGAGAAGTATTGGAAAAGCTTTCCTTGCCAGAAACATCAAATGAGTGATTGGACAGTTAGGAAGAAAGTGACCTGGTCAACGGTTTCACAGGCAGAAGAGACAAGGGCAGAAGTGGATAGTTCAACCTCTTTAATGAAACATTTGCAGGCTGAAGTAGACCTCCAGAAATAGAGCAAGGATTTACTTTACTAAATCAATGGAAGTCAAAACTACAGTGCAGTCAGCCTCACAACTGTATTGCCATGCAATAAGGTTCATCAGTTGCAATCCCTCTGCTTCAGCTTCTTAGAACATCTGCTTCTGACAGCTGTTGTGGGAATAGCATAATGAAATCCTGCTACACAACCAACATTCCCATTGTAGAGAAACATGTCAGGATGCAAAGAAAATATCTCAGGTGATATCAACACACTGCAACAAGGGTAATCCATTACCATTGGCTCTCTGCTTATCTGGGAGTGAAACCAAGCTGCTGGTTACCCATACTGTGGAACCAATGTAGCAGTCACTTACAAGTTGTTGCTTCTCAAGAGATCACTATACTGGGAGGGGGTTGATGGTTTGTGCATTTTTTTGTTCTTGTTTTTGTGAAGTATTTTGTGTTGCAAACTATGGATAAAAGCTTGTATATAAGTTTAAATGAATGAATACTTACTGCATAAATAACAAGTCTGACTGGCACTCTAGCACATGTCTTGTTTGTTAGTTTCAGTGGAAGAGCTTTCCAGCTGCCAGATGGCATATCACCAAAGTCAAGATGGTTTGTCGTTCCTGCTTCCACCTAATATTAGAAAAAGGGGGAGGGAAATAATACATTTAAGAATTGAGGCACACAAAGTCATATTTATTTGTATGAAGAAGCAAACAGGTGTCACTAAAAGATAACTAGACAAGAGATTCTAGCTGTGCCCCCTCCTGGAGAAGCATTCTGACCACCACCTCTTACTGTTACTATTACAGATTAGCCAAAACGAAGAAACAAAAAAGTTTCACCAACATCTGAAGTTATTAAAAATTACTCATCGTGTACATCGGGATGGGGAAAACTTGGACCTAAGTGTCAAATGTGGCCCCCACCTCTCTCTGTCTGGCACTCAGGACTCTCCCCAAGTCACACCACCTCTTTGGCCCAACTTTATACCCTTCTTAAATATTTTTTCCCTGGCTGGAATGTACTCTTGAAGTCTGATAATGCCTCTTGCTTGCCAGGATGGAGAATATAAAGGAGTGTGTGACTGTGGACAGAAACGTACCTACTGTACAGAGGTCCATCCATACTTCGGCCTCTGGAAGACTGCAGCCCTCAGGATGAACATGTACATCCTGATATACATTGATAACTAACAAATTTTGGTAGATTTGGAGAGACCATTTATCGTATAGTAAAATTAGTGAAAGTCTGACTATTTTTTATAGTGTGGTGAAATAATTAAGTTTCAAGACTCAGTATTGTCATTTGGAATTCAGGAAACGATTTGTGGAATGATACAGCTGATAACATACCCCTTCCCTAACTATGTATTTATCAGAACTATGCATTATGCACTCTCATGGATTTTTACCTCAATATCAGGAATCTCAGCAACTGCATTCACAATCACTCTAGCTGCTAAGGCCTGTGCCTGGACTATTGTATCTGCATCTGCAGTAAATGGCCAAGAGGCAATACTAAGCACACACTGAAAGACTCCTGCTTGACAGGGTAGAAACAGCATTTTTAGATCTTCTGTAGTACGAGGTCCTATGACAGTTTTGTTTTTAAAGAGGAAGCACCTGTGCTTCAGAGCGTCCATCTGCAAAAAAAGAAGCACACACACAATCAGAGGTTCAGGACAAAGCCAGCAATTCTCAATAGAGAGGTATAAAATAGATGCAAAAAATTAGGATGGCATTTAAAGGTTCTGCGTTGACCATATCCAAATCCTTTCTACTGCTGTGCCCCCCTTCCCCATGGTACATTAGTGAATACTTTTGAAATGGAACGTAGGTATGAAAGTTTCATCACAATGACTTTTGTGTTTGAAAAACAGGGATTGCTATCAATAGGAGGAAGAGTGTTGAAGTCCATCATAGTTTATGGTTGAATGATATTAAAAACTACAGAGCTTTAACCAAATTTCAAGTTAACAATTTTCTAGCCCTTTTGGGGGGGGGGGGGCTGGCAAGCAGGCTGCCATCTCTAGTTTAAAACATGGTTTACTTCACTAGAGAAAAAAAGTAAAATATTAAAAGATGCACAATACATATCAAGATTTGGTACATACCTTTTCACCATCAAGCATAATACTAAGAAGGCCGATGCTGACCTGGAGCCACCGTTCAGATGGGTTAAGAATACTAAGGACTGTGTGTGATGTCAGCCCCACACAACAAGCATTAGGGAACGTTACCTCTTCTGGGACTTTTACACGTTCTAGGAAAGAGAAAATAACCAATAAATTGTTTCAGCTGCAAATTTTGGACAACATAAAACAGGGCTAAAATGTATTTTATCCAACTGTTGGATAAAATGGATTTTATGCAACAGCCTGCAGGCAGAGTTCTGCTCATGCAACAGGATTTCTCCCTTCAAATCTGCTCTGAAGGATTTATCAACTTCTTGGAGCAGACAAAGGGAGCAGGATAAAAAATTGTTCACTGGCTGCTTTACATATAATGAACAAATAAAGATAGTAAATGATGCTCATTTAAAAATTAAATATATAAAAGAATGACCAAGAGTCCAAGTAAATGTCTTCCTGACCACAAAGGAATTAGATAAGGTTGCTGGAAGAGAAACAAATAACTTACCAAGTCCAAATGGCACAGATTCCTCCAGCTGTCTAGGTCCACCAGCATCAGCTACTTGTACTGTATGTGGAGTGCTACTAAAGACATTCTGGCTGGATATGAAGTTGCACTGTGGAGCTGCACCCAACATTCCAGATCCAACTTCTGAACCTGGTGTCATTCCAGCAGTGAGTGAGCTTGGAACATGACCCATGGGAATGGTAGAATAAATCAGTCCTGGTGGAACACCAAAAACTGGAGGACATCCAACTTGATACTGAGGCAGAGCCATATTTGTTTGAGATGGCAAGCTTCTCAGATATTGTTGGGCAAATGGTGTTGTTCTAAGGGAACACCCTGTTAGCAGTGTTGGAACTTGAGAAGATATAGCTGGAATTTCTGAAGCAGGAACATGTGATTTAAAGTTTGCTCTATTTTGACTTAATGAAATACAGTCACCTAAACCGTCATGAGCAGGCACATCTTTTTGAGAGTCTAAGCCTGGTCCATGTGCTGTGGTTGTATACCCATGCTCTGTTACTGGTACTTCAACATTTCCCAGTTCATTACTATTTGAACATTTCTGTGCAGACTGATCTTTGCTCTTTGATGGTTGCTCTCCAGTTGATTTCTGGTGCTCTGGTAGGCTGGAAGCATCTGCAGATTTGTTTATTTCTAGCTTCTTATTATGGTTTCTCGCACTAGTGCTTGCACTGCTTAGTGATGGATGTTTGTTATTTTGCAAATCAATATTTTTTTTAGTTTCTTCTTCCAATGCTGAAGTTGGGCTGGTCCAAACTATTGTTGTGCCCCAGCCACTAGCACGATTATTCTGAATAGAAGATATTAAAATTTTGATTAGCATTTATAATTTGTAATAAGCTTATGATTAGTACATATTAAAAGCCTCTACACACAGAAAGTGAGCCTACTATACTTGCCTACCATGTAGACAAAACACCACAATTAATTCACAAAATAAATTAATATTATAGCCTAAACTGATTATCCTCTTCAATGGAAAAAAACAAGGCTTTTAAATGCAGAAACAATACTTACTGGCCCTGTTCGCATGTTATACTAAACCACAGTTAGAAACAAACTATGGCTCACTGTGAATGAACAGCGTGCTCCTCAAATTGCACCTACTCTGCTCCTCCATTTCCTGAGCCAAAGGTAAAACCACAGTGAAAGCTTAGCATGGTGTGCAAGGCTCAATGTGTGGTTTCTCTCCAGGCAGGTGCAGTTTGAGCAGCATTCATCAGCACACCATAGCATGGGCTTAACGTGATGTGTGAAACAGACGACTATGTTAAATAAATTCATCATAGCTAATTTTTAAAAGCCACACAACGCTGGTACAAGGTGAGTATTTACTGCAAGCTTTTCATATAAAGTCAGCAATCTCATGATGCTTCCAGGCGGCTGCTTCCCCAGGAATGAAGCAAAAAGTAATTCTTAAGAAGTATCAAGGTGTATTAAGTGAGCAAGTGTGTATGTGCAACTAAAGGTTAGGTGCAATATTTGCAGTGTCACCAGTACTAGCCCTGCTGGTACAGCATAGTAGTTGGCATGAGGCAAGGCAGGGATGGGAAACATTTTTGACCCAGCAGAGCAGATCTTTATCTTCTTCCACTCCCCACAGGTCAACTTTGATAGGTGGGGCCACCTACCTGTCACTCACCTGATGTCATAATGATGTCAGGTGTCTGGCAGGTGGCTTGACCCACCCACCTGCCAAATTGGTCCATGGATGTGGGAAATACAGCCCAAGCAGGACAGAACTCCTTGTGTATCAGTGTTCAACCCTACTTTCTAGAGGTTTGGGATGTCCTAGACAATTCCCTGTGGGAACTTGCTGGAATGCCTAAATTAGGATTAGAGCTAATGCGTGGAGGATTAATCCTGCTTCCTCCATGCTTGTCTACACCTGCCCCACACCTGACATCACAGACTATGCCAGTTATGGGGCAGGTGGGCATACCTTTGGGAAAAACATTCTGGCATGCCACATGGGGAGGCCTGGCAGGTTAAGTTTGGTCCACAGGCGAGAGGTTCTCCTCTCCTGTGGCACTGCACAAATGAGTTTTCATAGTCCACTGTGTTATTAATTCATATTAGCTCATGTTCGCAAGTGTCCTAAGAATATTTGCTATGATTTTGCCGTTTTGTTTTTCATATCACTGATCTGAATTCCAGAGCAGCAGGTTCATGAACATGGTAAGTTTACAATGTGGCAGTGGGGGAGGTTAACTCTACCACTTACAGTGCATTTTGACCAGAACATTAAATTAGTTCTCCTTACTCATCCAATCCTTTGTATGTATGTTCCACTGTACTTAAGGGGACAAGAAACATTAGCGAAAGAGCACCTCAGGATAAGAGCAGTTTCAGCTTAAGAACGGACCTCCGGAACAAATTAAGTTCGTAACCAGAGGCACCACTGTACAGAGTAAGTCAGAGTCCTGGCTAAAGTGTAACAATTTCAGCTTGGGTAATACAAGTCAAAATCTAGTACACTGTCCACTATACTACACTGATCCTTGACTAATATTTTATACTTCTGGGAAGATAGTTCTTCATAAATGTACCTAAGATCATGCTACAACTTGAAACTTGGCATATAAAAATATTTTGCATCTAACAAGCTACTTACCTGACATCTCTCTGGACTAGACAGAGTTAGATTCTGAAGGGTTTTTTCAGTGGCAGAGACAAAGGTCAATCGTCCCAAGCTATGATCAGTATACAGCACCTGAGGTAAGCTATCATTGCAAGATGATTCCTTAGAATTTGATGTTGTAGCAGGACAGTCAGCATCAGCTCTAAAACACAAAGAATGCTGACTTTTAAAAAAAATGTACCCACATACAAACTGCCTACATAACCATTTAATAATATCCGGCTTTTCATTTCGTGAGTAATGTGATTTGCCCCTCATCTGTTTCCACGGTAAGAGTAGTGGTTGCCACCAGACCAGCACTGTGTTTCCAATGTTCTACCTCCCACCTTCTGGTCTTAGTGTGACCTAGCAGACCCATGGTTGCTACCAGCTTAGTGCTACTAGCCTTTAAAGGAGGCCATATCTGAGCCAATCCTTTAAAAAGTGTTTCTAGATCTCAGTTGCATGAAGCAAAATGACATAGTAACTGCTAAAACTACATGATCTAGTAAGAGGCTAGATGCAGCTTTTGAGTTTGCTTTTGCTCATTTCACTCCACAGGCCAGTAATAGACACAGTATAGACCCTGACACAGCCTTGGCTTAATAATCAAGTGATTGAACACTCATGCTTTTTCACCTTTCTTTTATTATCCAATTGCTCTGCCTCCCCACTCTATCACCTTAGCTGCCCTTCAGTGTCATGTTTGACCATAATCTCAAAAAACATAGTTTGGGGGTAGCCTCCTGATGCTGGTAAGACTAACGTTCCCATCATCCATGACACTGGTTAGTGCTGGCTTAAGCTAATGGAAATGTAGTCTCAAAACATCTGGAGGGCACCATGTTGGCTACCTGTTCAACAGTCAGTGAACTTGGATTTAGGAGCACCATGGTTAATTTGTTTATGTAGCATGAGGCTTGCCTTTCATTTTTCCTGTATCACCACAGTATTTCATAAACAAATGTATACCGCTAAATAAAAATAAGCAGTTTACATAAATAATGGAATATTGATAATAACATTTAACAAAATCCCTAAAAGTGAAGAGAAACAATAACACAAAGTGATGCACCACAGGTAACACTGAGCAGCATACTAAACAGATAATTAAAAATTAAGACCCAGAGTCCAGGAAAGCTTGGGTAAAAGTACGTTTTAAGAGGCATTACCCAAGAGGATGGGTGACAATGCAGGAAGCAGGCCTTCTTGGTGATGTCACATAGTGACAATTGTCTGGTTGTGGAACGGCCAGCAGTATCTCTGTGGAAGATCTTAAAGATCAGGTTTGGATCCTGGTGCCAGGTTGTGTAGGGTTTAAATTCCAGCAACGAAAGCCTGAACATAGCTCAGTAGCTAATAGGCAGCTACATTAATTTCTGGAGTATCCTTACTACTTGAGCGAGTCACATAATTTATAAGAATAAATTAACGATGCTGGCTCTTTGATTTGACACTGAATACTGCAATATTGTTCACTTGGCAAGAATGCTAAGCAGCAGCAGCAGCAGCAGCAGCAGCAGCAGCAGCAGCAGCAGCGTCCTCATTTCTAGTTCACACTTAAATATGTAAAATTGACTGCCATTTTATATTATGACAACTGTCTTGAAGAGGTTTATATTGATTGAAGAGTGTTTAAAAATTAGGGCCTCATGTACAGAGGTCAAAAGTAATATTTGCCAATGATTAGTTAATTTGCATATTCAACTGAGAGATTATCTCTCAAAGACAGAGAGCATGCTTTGCACAAAGGAAATCCCAGGAATCTCATTTTAAAAAGGGCTGTCAGGTGATGGGGAAGACCGACTGTGACCTGAGGGAGCTGTGCCAGTACAGTGGATTGTATGGCTCAGACCATGCAATCTAACCATCTAACCGTATTCAACTACTAACTCCCACCCACGTTTGGCCTTTTCATGTTCCCACACAATAGTTACCCTAAAAGAGCAGTTCCAGTAGCTTCATTTGGAGATGAATGAATAAGTGGAGACGTTGAAGGTCTGAAACTGTATTGTTCATCATCTGAAATCTGTATACAAGGCATAGGAGTTGTAGGTGTCTGTTCTGTTACTACAACAGCATTACCTGAATATTTTAAAAAGGAGATGTTGAAATTAATCCTCCTAGCAATGGAAAGAATGACTTCAGATTATCAGTGACTATCCACCTCAGGAGGCAGTACTTCTCAACGGAAATTTGCAAAGCCTACGTTTAGGGATTTCATATTTAGCTATGAAATACCTAGACATAAAAATGGTAAAACAGTGAAGTATATGATAGAAGGATATCCTTGAGATGTAGCATTCTGACTGTGCACAGCCCCACCTTTTTACTATACATAAAATGCAGGTGTCAGCCCAGATGCCAACCTCTTAATGATCAGAAAGAACTATGGCAGTTTATGTCCCATGTTTGTCATGAGATGACATCCCATAAAGATATATTTAGCAATTGTGCTCAAATTCTTCAGATGGGCATTTCTTCAACAGTGAAGCGGTTGCTGAAGCTTGCCTCCTTTCAAGTGCCAGTAGAAAGGGCAGACTGTATAATCAATAATAAATTATTTATTTAGAATAAATAAGAAATTATTATTATTAGCCCTGTTTAGGGAAGTTTTTAATATTTAATGCTGTATTGTTTTTAACACTCGATTGGCCGCCGCCCAGAGTGGTTGGGGAGACGCAGCCAGATGGGCGGTATAAATAATAAATTATTATTATTATATAAATTATAGTATGTGGCAACCAAAATCATTGGGATTCTTTCCAGGCATTGCTTTCAAAACAATGGCAAACGGGAGAAATACATAGCAGAGGCGTCTTGGCTACTAATAAACCAAGTTGTGGCCAGCTCAAAATCTGTCCCCTTTCTCTGAAACAATCACTTCCTTATCCCAGGGGAAATTGGTAGAGTTTTCTGGCCATGCCTGAAATACCCTTACCTGATTCTGGACAACCCAATTCAATGAATCTGTCAAAAACTGCAGGAAATGAGAATGTTTATAAATGGAAGGTCTAGCCCTGAAGCTAGTCACGCTGATACCCTTCTGCTTTGACTTAGTTATCAAAAGAACACGTTATTAACCACAATACTTAGAGAGTCTTACTCAGAGGGACAAAATATCCTGTGTGAATCAATCCATGGCTGCTTGAAAACAGCTATGCACCAAAGGCTACCATGGCCACTTTACTGCATGACCATTATTAGATTGATGCTCCATGAGCCACAAGTTATGAGAACTAGGTGAAAAGAATAAAGTCATACAGAATACCCATGAAGAAGAAGAAGAAGAGGAGTTTGGATTTGATATCCTGCTTTATCACTACCTGAAGGAGTCTCAAAGCGGCTAACATTCTCCTTTTCCCTTCCTCCCCCACAACAAACACTCTGTGAGGTGAGTGGGGCTGAGAGACTTCAAAGAAGTGTGACTGTCCCAAGGTCACCCAGCAGCTGCATGTGGAGGAGCGGAGGCTAGTACTCCCACTTTCAGAGTGGCTGCAACTCTAAGTAATAAGGGCCAGTGAATATTTGGGTGAGATTTCTGCAGAGCTTGAACATGTTAGAGAGCGACTCAGTAAGATGCTTAAGACACCTGTATTTTGCCACATTTTAGTCCAGATTGAAATTGCTTCTGCTGAAAATCACATGCAAACACTACAATAAATTGGGAAAAATTATGGTTTCAAATCTTGCTATCAAGCAATGTGAGAGTTGATGGGGAGAAGTGTGCTCCTTTTGTCCTTTACAATTCCATTTAAATCCAGGGGGTATAGATCTTAACAAAATTTTGGGGCAAGCCAACATAATGTTGAACTCGGTCCTGGTCTGTTAGAATAAGTGAGATCATTTCAGAAATCCAAGTAATGTCAACTGGGTGCCCTTAGTACCTGGTTACAGGCCTAGAAAAAGGACAAGTGACCTAGATTCCTGCGAACAATTTGGAGACATAATACCTCTTCTTGCTTTGTTCTGAAGACTAGGGTTCTCTGCCCAGAAGCCCAAAACCAAGCCCACCTAACTAAACTAAAACTAAGGAAGAAATAATGTTCTGTAAAAGCAACCATGCCTCAGAGGAAAGCAGCTCTCCTTCAATGGAGGCCAAGAAACAGCCTCCAGAAGTAGATGAGAGCAGTTATAAAGCACAGGAATGAAGAATAAACTTCATAAACCTATAAATAACAAACTATTTCAGCTTACTTTCAAAGCAGGCTTTGGCAGAAATCAATATATACTCTACTCACCAACATCTTTCTGGTTATCAGCAGATATATTTTCAAAAGCTGTATGTTTTTCATTGTTGCAGGCAGCATTCTCTTCCATTTTCTTCTCATCTTGTTTCTCTTGGTATTTAATATTGGATATAGTTTTTTCCTTATTAGGGTGTACAGGAAGAGGGGAAAGCAATATTGGAACAGATTTTAAACTGAGGGGCAGAGTGTTCTTGCTGGTTCTTCCTTCTGATTCAGAGTAAGCTGGATCAAGAAAAAAGTGTTCACAATCCAATTATACATTTTTTACTTTATACCAGAGATGCAGGGTTTTCCACTCTTATAAATGCGTTGCAAACATCCACCCACACAGACCAATGGAAATTACTTATGATCTTGGCAGACCACATAATTATTTTTCTGCCTATTGTAGCATTTACAACACACTGTGATAGAAGCTGTATGAATGTTAATTGTATTCTTATTGCATCTTTAATTGCTTATATTGTATTTTATTGTACCATAATTTGCATCCCATAGCATTCAAACCATAATGCAACATAAAACAATGTAATATGTGTGAATGCAGACACACTGTAGACCACCTGAATGCTGCTCACAGACCAGAGTTTGGGAACCTTGTTGTATACAAAAGAAATAATTTAGATAAACACATATGGGCATCAAAAGCTGATACGTGAGCTTTCTGGCTGCACATGCAGTACCTTCATGCAAGCCAGCAAACAAACAAACCACAAACTCTTCCATTAATTAGAGTTTGCATTTCATCTAAACTGGAAAATTATGGTTAGCAGCTTTCAAACACACCAGGGTATTATGGCATGGCTGGAAGTTGGATTTGTATCCTGATTTGTTCTGAAACTATTAAGCACAGCTGCCCAACGCAAACAAAAATAAGAAACCACAGTGCAGATTTCCTGAATTGTTTGCAGGCCTATATGAAGAGCGGTGCAAAGGGTTATGTGTGTGGTCAAAAGATCTATTCCACTGCAAAAGAGCATTTCTCTCATTACAAGCCATACTGACCCAAAGTTTTCATTAAGCTGCATTGAAATAATTGCCATTTTGTGAATGTCAGTTGTAAATGTTCTTTTTAAAATTGCACAGCTACCGAACAGTTTATAAGACATGTTAAAGACTTACTGGGAAGTGTTTTTTCACTATCCTCCAAAGATATGGTGGTAGTTTCTGATGGTCTCTTTTCTGAATCTGGTACAGAAGAAGTCAGGCTTTTTGGAAGAAAGTCTTCACCTATGTTAGATGCTGCTTTTAAACATTCCATTTCCTTTTTCTCAAAACTTGTTTTACAAGATGAGTCTCTGTAACTGTTTTCCTCATGTATTATGCTTAGATTAAGCTTCTCTTCTCCATGCCTGATAGACAAATTACTTTTGGACAAGTCTCTTGGAGAAGGCATTTCATATTCCTGTTTGTACAAAACTGTACGCAAGTCCCTGGCAGTTGCTTCATCTTTAATTACGCTTTCGGATTCACCGTCATTCACAACTTCATCAGTTTTTCTGAGATATTTCTCTATGTCAAATGTGCTATTTTCTACATTGTTGACATATGACTGACTTGCGGCAGAAAAGTCTGTGAGTTTGACACCTCCAGGGATGCTAGTTACTTCTCTATTTTTATTTGAGGCTTTCGTCATCAAAGAAGCGAGTTGTGCTGGATCAGTACTAACAGAAGCATTTGCAATAGCATATGCAATTGTGCTTATACTTAATATAGATGGCTCATGCTGCTTACATTCAACTTTTCTGTCTTCACATTTCTCCTAGAAGTTGGAAAAATGAAAAGTTGACATTTTTAACATCCCGTAGCAAAGCTGAACTCATGTGTCATAATGGTTATATTGCCTCCAATATCAGAGGCAGTATAGTTCTGAATACCAGTTATTGAGCATTTTAAACGGGAACTGCATCATCGCACTCATGTCCTGCTTGTGGGCTTCCCATTGTCATTTTGGCTGGCTACTGAGAATAGAATGTGGGACTAGACAGACCTTTGGTCTGATCCAGAAGTAGTTCTGCTACTCAGACAATTTATTCAGAAAAACTGACCAGGTTTTCCACTCATGAGACAGTGTTTTAACTTCCAGCTTCAGGTTTAACTGTACCATATTTTTCCATGTATAAGACAATGCTTTTTGCTAAAAAAAAATAAGGCAAAAATTGGGTGTTGTCTTATACACAAATAGTGAATATAGAGGGGGGACATGTGGTTAATGGCAGCAGAAAGCAGGAGATTGGCAGCAGCGATTGGCTGCAGCTGCAGCAATTGGGCAGGCGATTGGCGCTGTGGTGAGGCGGGCAGGCGACTGGCGGCTGCGGCAAGTACGTGGGTGGGCTGTTGGTGGCAGCAAGCGGGCAGACAATTGGTAGCTGGGGCGGGGTGTGTGATCAGCAATGGCTGTGGCAAGCAATCGGCAGTGGTGGGCAGGTGAGTAAGTGATTGGTGGAAGTGATCTTCACCACCCCCCAAAAAGCTAAACAACTTAACTTCTTAATCTTGAGTTAAAAAAAATAGGGGTCGTCTTATACATGGGGGCATCTTATACATGGAAAAATATGGTATGTTAGACACACTGAAATATTTGTTTCAGAATTCTTAGAAGAAATGAAATACTTTTTAACAGATATCTATTTTGCTTTTGATGCCTACTTACCCTTCCTCTCTCTGTGTCTTTTGCACTCATTTCACAAAGGGTAAATGTAGCAGATGCAATGTGGGAGTCTTCCTTAATGCTTTCTTCTACATCCCCTAAGACAATAAAAGTTACCTTGTGTTCGCTAGAATACTGCTTACAATAAGCCAATAAAAGAAATGTATATTGCAAAGAACAAATTGCAAAGGTTAATGCTGCGCCTAGCCATATTCAGATCATTATCCATGTTTTCATGCTGCTGTTCCACCTCTTTCTGTTGTATACTTGCTTTGGCACAGATATTAACCTGATTTGTTAACTCACATTAACATAGAGTTCCCTGGCTTGGATGCAATGGGGAATTCTGGATTAATGCAAGGCAGGAGATCCAAGTCATTGGCCAATGTGAAAAGGGGAGAGAAATGTGTTTCATGACACTATGAATGATTGTCCGAACATGACCATTTTAAGTGTAAACACCACACAAATGTAATTAAGCACACATCTAAGATCTATTTGGAATAACAAAAATCCTATGCAAAAGCAATTTAATTCTATCTGTACTCTAACTGCTTATTTTCATACCAAGCACAGTGTGTGAGGATAATACTAAGCTGCATAAGGAAACCTATGATTTCTAAGCCATCCTTCATGAAAAGATTCCGGGGTGATTTACATATCTGTACCATTAAATACCACACATAATAAAGCACTAAAACCAAAATTTTAAAATCCGTTAAAAAAACCTCTTGGCCTGCATATAGCCCCAACAGGGTTTTTGACCCACAGCCCAAAATGACTTTTAAAAGTTCCTATGCACCCCCAGTGTTACGATACCAAAAGCTTTTTGCGATACCTCTGTGTCTTTTTTTTTTTAAAGAAATTTAAAATTAGCTATCCTCACTTTTAGACTTCAGCCATGCCCACTTTGACATGTTGCCCCTGGAGGGGTTGGCCATGAGTCAATCCTGCCCTCTGCATGAAAAATATGAGCTGCTCCTTACCTTAATATGAAACAGCACGAAACCCTGCAGCATAGTTGCCGGGGGCAGAGCAGTCCTCTAATGCCATTCTGGAATATGCTCAATATAAAACACAGACCCCATTTTCTTGCCCTCACTTACACTCTGTTAGCAGGCTAGCAGCATAGTTTGCAACTGTATGATATAGTGTTAATCAGACTTGGCCCAATACATAAGCAGATTTTGGAAATGAAGTGAACAATTGGCTAACATCATGCGTGGCCAGCGTGATGCCCTTCAGGTGTTGTGAACAGTCCATTAGCCATGCTAGTGGGAAGTATGAGAAACTGTACAGTGGTGCCTCGCAAGACGAAAATAATCCGTTCTGCGAGTCTCTTCGTCTAGTGGTTTTTTCGTCTTGCGAAGCAACCCTATTAGCGGCTTAGCGCTATTAGCGGTTTAGCGGCTATTAAAGGCTTAGCGGCTAAAAGGCTATTAGCGGCTTAGAAAAAGGGGGGGGGGAAAGCGAAAAAAATCGCAAGACTCGCAAGACGTTTTCGTCTTGTGAAGCAAGCCCATAGGGAAATTCGTCTTGCGAAGCGCATCGAAAAACGGAAAACCCTTTCGTCTAGCGGGTTTTTCGTCTTGCGATGCATTTGTCTTGCGGGGCACCACTGTAGTTCACAATCTTTGGAGGCCACTAGGTTGGCTTCACCTGATAAAACAGCTACTTGCACAGAATTCTTAGGTTTACGGGAAATTATTAGGTTTACAAGAAATTACCTTGAAGAGTAGACGTCTGAGAATTCTGTTCATCAGTGTTTGTTCTAGATACATCTGATTGCCTCCACAAAGGAAGAGGTTGTCTCTTTTCCGGTGAAGTAATGTGATAACCAAAAGATGGCTGTAAGAGGAAATAACGTTCGTGATAAATGCTTTGAGAAACATGTAGTAATAGAAGCTGGCCAACACAGCGTCTAGCTCTGGAAGATGTCAAACTTGCCTTCAAATATTTGCTTCTTTGCCCATGTTTCACAGTCCATTGTAGAAAATAACTCAACAGGTGTTTACAGGCACATGAGACTACCTCATGGACAAGTCAGTAATGGGCTACATAAAATGCAGTAGTTCTCCGGGGTCTCAGGCATATATATCTTTCAGTCCTTCTATCAGAGATATTTTAATGAATTTGGAAGGCACTAAACCTGCATTTTCTGTATGCAAAGCATATGCTCTATTACTCAGCGATGAGCCTGCTCATTTACTTATTTCTATTTTGTAGTCTGAGAGGAATCTTGTCAAAAACCAAGTATGTACATATAGTGGTAAAAGTATGTGGACAAGACGGCTACGTACCCGTTTCACATCACCTCCTCCTCCGAGACAACCAAGAGCCTCAGACCTCTGACCAAAGAACTCTCCTAAAGAGAGCCGTAGGTAACTAGCATCTTTGCTAAAGTCAGTTTGTGAACCTCTTAGTGGGTTGCCGTTATTAACACATTTCCATGAAAAGTCCTCTAATCCAGAGGTATTTTGCAGTTCCATTTTCTCTTCCTGAAAATGTAGCAAACAAAAACGTCAAGAATTATCATTACCTATAGACAAAAGGATCAGAATAGCCTCTTTACGATGTTTCCTACCTGAATAAATCTGTGTTCCCTTTCAAATTCTTCTTGATCTTGGTCAATCACAGCAATTGCTTCAGCTTTTCAAAGAGTAAGAGGAAGAAAGGGAAACAATTAACCTCTTAGCATATCCCACATTCCCTAGGCAGAATGGATGAATGAGTGAAAGGTAAAGTAATCGTGAAGTAAAAATTACATTAAAAATTAGGCATATTTTATGTACTGAGCTTAGTTTCCTGTAAGGTCATGTAATGTTAATATGCAATTTGTTTAGCTCCATCAGCTGAATGTTTTAAGTCGGCTAAAAGCATATCTGCTTACTCAGGCTTCTTGAGATGTTTAAGGTGGTTATTCTGTTCAGCTACTGGCTGTGATGTTTTTAATTGATGGATTTTTAAAAATAATTTAGTTATTATTTTCTGATTTCTATTTGTAATTTCATGATACTTGTAGCTACTTAAAGAGATTTATTCCTAAAAATGTCACCAGTATATAAATCCAAATAAATAAATAAAATTTAAAAGTTTTGTGTGGTTTTATGATATTATGGTAATACCAACTGTAAGAAAAGACAGATATTTACCATTCAAGGAGAACCACTTTGAATAAAAACAAGCTTTTGTATCATCTGAAGCCCTGGTATTCTGTGCTGCTGTCTTTGTAAGGAGCAGAGCTATCAGCTAGGAAATCTGAAAGCCATGCCAGCCCTTTTCCTCTACCATTATTTAATTTCAGCAGTTTTGTAAGTAATACTACAATTGAAGTCTATCACAACTAATATCCTAAGTTTAAAGAAGTCAGGTTACTTATGCTATTAATTGTCAATTGCTTTAACACTGAAGTTTCAGTTACCCAAAGAAGTATTTTTGTTTCACTGTCATCCAATTGGCATCTGCATTACATTACCTACAAATATGTGGAGAATCTTGGTGACCCATGTCCTAACATATAATTAATCTTGTAGTACAAACTTACTCAAGCCAGGTCGAAGGAAAGCTTTGCAAGACCCCTGCTATGTTTCCTACTTATCTTTGTGGAAAGGGGTAATTTAAAACCAAAGTAAAAAAAATAATCTCGAGAAATCAAGGGAGCTCCGACAAAACTCCTTCTGATACTGACATATTTTGTAAATGTAGGTGTCTGTTCTTTTAAGTTTAGGAAGTGAAATGCAATCAAGACATTTCCAAAGATTTAAAGGTATAGTAAGGCTTACATCCAGCTACGAAGTCTCCACTTAAGTTTGAGAAATTGGATACTTCTTCTTTATTAAATGACGTGTAGTAAGCAAGATCTGTCACCCATCTACCATCTTCATTTTGATACACAACATCATGGGGTGGGTCCTCTAAAAAAAGGAATCACATATTGTCTTTAGCTTCCTCCACTTTCAGTCATGACACACATGTACATGAATGAGTACATTACAATATAGCACAAATAAGGTTCCTATCCAAAGGATGTTACTACCTAGACTTTGACAATTGGGGGAAGGAAAGGAGAAGGAAAGGAAAGCTAACAATGAGTTGATTTAACAAAACAACAACAATAAGCAATACATGCATGCTTTAACTTAGTGGTTAAATCAAAACTGAACCGGGATATTCAAAAGCTACTTTTGTTCCACTCTCATTTTCAAGTAAGCTACAGTATTTCATCAGTAAGGCCATGTGCTGTTTACATCAGGCATAACACAAAAGCATTCACAGCAGCCACCCACCAACTCAGCAACATCTCAAAATCAATCTAGAAGCTGAAAGCACACAGGAGCTAGCATTTAACTAACCTTCTGCTGTACATTCATATTGCTCTGAACCTTTGTAAGCACTTGGCGACAGGTATGCATCAGCCAGAGGAACATAATTTTCATTAGCAAGCTGCGACAGATCAGGAAATTGGGTTTGCTGTTCTGTGTGCCATATCTCAGAAGCAGCATTACTGTCAGCAATGCATTTAAAGTAGAGAGAATCTAGCTTTAATTCACAGTTGGTTACGTTTGTGGCATCCTTTTATAAAAAGCAAAAGGAAAGAGAGAGAGTTACTTTATTAATTGGACAAAAATGTTCATTTTCTTTTTAATGTCAATTAAGAGATACTTTCCCAGACCAATTTTAAATAACCTCATGTAGTAAGGTTTTCTATAATTGCTCAAGGACTTTCATTGAGTATGGTTTTAGCAAGCAATTTAAAGTGTTTATTGCTGTTAAGTAGTGTATGCCATTTGGGCAATTTTACCGGGAAAGCTCCCTCCAGCTTGCATATAGGATCATCAGCTAGGTACTGTTAACTATAGTGCTCATTGTGGTGATGGGGAGAGGAGGAAGGGACAAAAGGAACAAGTTAATGTTGTCTACTCAAGGTCTTGGCATGAGACAGATGACTACTGGTTGGAAAAAAATAATAGGGATTTGCATGTGTGATTGATTCATAAACTCTTGAGAAGTTTTGGAAATTCAGACTACTCAGAATGTTTTCCTTAAAAAACAGAAACAAAAAGTATCCCCAACACTTGCTCAAAAAGAAGTCTGGTTTATTTAAAAAAGAGATGATCCCCTGTTAAAAGAAACTGGTGATATCCAACTCCTACTCAGAGAAGACCCATGAACAAGTTACTTAAGATTATTTATTTCAATGGGTCTACGCTAGGAGATACCCAACATTAGGTCAAACTCAGTATCTTGAGCCAGAATACATGGATTCTGATTTTCAGTCCTCTACTTACATTTCTGCTGCTGCTGACTGTTTTCGTCTTTACAGATATTCCATCTTCCTCACTACAGTCATGACAACCTGCAGTGATACAGTTATTTAGCATTGATTTTAAATGAAATGAAAGAAATGTTGTAATAGAAAAAACCATTTAATAGGTAACACATCTTGGCATCAACATGTTATTCCCACAGTACTTTGGGCATCATTACTATACTGTATTTTCCTCATTATATTCATTTTTACTCAATATGCATTTTTTAAAAGATGCTTAAAATTTGTCATGACAACATTGTGCCTTTTAAGGAGACACATAATAAACTAAGTTGTACCAAATTGATATGCACATTCAGTACATTAAAATGTCACCATCAATAACAGAGCTGCTACCTAGGGTATCTGAAGAAGCGTGTTGATAATCTGTTGTTCTACTGCATACTTCAGATGTGTAAACTACCATTTCAGCAGGAAACCTTTCAGAACTATCACTGTGTCCGGAGTTTAGACTAGGTTTACTGCATTCTACCTGTTGCAAAGAAAAAAGAAAAGATAAGCAAATGCATTGCAATTTAAAGAAAAAAAATTCTTAAAATGTATTCGAGTATAAGCAACCCATGTTCAGCAACCCCCAAACTATATTGGTTAAAGGTTTGTGTCTTCTCTAGAAATTTAGCCAAGCTTAATTATGACGCACCTCTTGCCTTGCTGTCATGGGCAACATAAATTGCTCGTCTTTCTCATTCTGCCCAGCTTCCTTAAAATCATACAGTTCTTCGTCGCTTGCAACAGGAGAATCAGTTCTTGCTGCCTGGCAAACGTTAGGTATCTGGAACTTTTCCTGAAGAATTTTAAGTGTTAGTTTTCAGCCAAAATGCCTTCAATGTGCTCTAGAGTTGGGGAGGCCTGTGGCTTTGCAAGGAACATCATACAATGTGTCAGGATGAGCCCTGCTCACCGCTACAGCTTCAAAATTGGGAGGTTGGCTAGCTACACATCACGCTCAGAGCAGGTGAAGCTCAAGTACCCAAGAACTCTTGAGCGACGGCAGAAGATTATTTATGTATTTTGTTAGAGCATGATCCACTTGCACCGCAAGTGTAGTGCTTATGAAGGATCCCAGAAAGTCTGAACAGAACCATTTCTTTTCACCAACCAACAAGGGCGTACGAGCACAAGTACACAACATTAGGGAGAATGTCTAGTCTCTGTGTGCTGCCTTATCTCCATCTATTGCTCATTCTGTATTCTTTTGTAGCTCTTGTGTAGAAGGTGAGGAAAGAAAAGGGAAATGGGGCATTATTGCTATTAGGATCCTCTGCAGGAGATGCAGCTTTGGGGCAAGTGAACTGTGCCTCATTTTAGCTCCCTTAAGTTACCAACATTATCTACCCCCCAACCACCTTTTACAAAGTTGTTCATGCAGACTGAACAATGTCATAGTGTGCCTACAAACCCCCAATACTAGAATAACTGAATTTTCACTTACAGTTTTCCTATTCCTATTTGAAGGCAGTTCCATGGCTTTAACATGTTCTCCAAATTCATGTTCTTCAACATCTTCCATCTGCATTTCTGGTAGTACCAGCTGCTCAAAATAGGTCTCCAGTTGGCCATCACAGAACTCTTCATCTCCAATTTCATATTCTAATTCAGCAAAAAGCGGCTTGCCATTAGTTCAGATATCAAGTATGAACCACATGCATTCTTCCACAGTTCCCCAGATATATGCACACAGGTGTTTTAAGGACATTTGTATATTATCTGCACTTCACATGTTCACTGCAGGAAGCATATGCATCGCATGAAACACCAGTGCACAAATAATCTGGCTTGCTGTTGGCAGTGTGGAGCCATCCTTAGCAAAAATAAACTGGAAGTATACCAAACAATTCGAATTTTAAAGCAATACCTGTAGAATGTCCTTCTAAGCTTGCAAAGCTCAGTGGTTGTTCATTTTCTATAAATCTGGAAAAGTCGATCCTAGCCTTGTTGTCTATTTCATTTGTTATCCTCTTCTGACCATGTTCTAATGAAATAGCCTACAAACCAAAGTCAATACAGGAATTTGAAGTACTTATTGTTGAGTCTCCTCCATAACTTCACTTTTTACTGGCTGGATCAATCAAAGTCTCTAGTGTTCATCAAATGCCCCCAAGGAAAGCAGAACATGATGTTATATTATCCCACGTTTAAGTCGCATAGGTTTTAAAAAATAGAAGGGATTCAAGAAATTACAGACAAGTTAACTTAATGTTTATTCCAGTTAAATTGGTGTAAAGCTTTAAAGATAAAATGGTAAAGTATAAAAGAGAAGAAGTCTTGCTAATGAAACAACAGCATGGCTTCTGCAAAGATAAAGCCTGCCTCACTACTGCTTTGGATTCTTTGAGAGTGTGGTCAAGCATGTGGAGAGTGATGCTTCAGAAGACATTATTTACTTAAGACTTTTTGCTAGAAAAAAAGTACATTAGTTCTTTGTAAAGTCTACATCAATCATACTGCAGAAAAGTTACCTTGCAGTCTTCATTGTCTTTTTCAAATGAAGCAAATATTCTAGCTGTCAAATCTGAAAGTTTAAAAAAAAAAAGTTTTTTCCTACTGCATTAGCAGTCATCTTTACAAAGGCAGAGAAAAGAATTTGCCAGGAATTTCTTAACCACAGTGGTACATGGATTATATTGCTTGCAAATTTTATGCAAATGCTCTTGCTCTGCAAATATCACTAGTTTATTTTTTGGGGGGTCACTGTCTCCCATTTAGCACTGTGCATAAAAATTGAACGCTATCAAAAACCTTTAGCAAATGTAAACTAATCAAGTATGGAATCATTCAAGAATATTATTTTTTAATTAATTGCACCCTTCAAGTACATTCACATATGAGCTCAGGTACAGAGAAATGTGGGTTTGGTTTGCCCAAAATTACTTTAAACCACTGAGGTTTTTTACAATCAAGCGGTATATAAATTTTATGAAATAAAAGTAAAGAAATAAAATTGTCTGCCAGGCCTAATTAGGTCTGTAGATCAACAGCTCCCCACTCCTGCTCTACTCCATTCTCCCCCATCATCCAAGTTTGTCTATTCCCACCAAGTCAGCCAGCCAAATTATGTAGATGCCAGCTACTACCTTATTTTTGGTAGCTCCAGTTCATTTCCAAACTGATGGGAAACTCATAGTGGGTGACTATTAGCAGGAAAGCTATATTACACTTGAAGTATCACAAATGAGGATACCACATTTAGCAGAACTTCAGAATACATTGTAGAATGCTTAATAGTATTCCTACAGACACTGTGAAAACTGCCTACCTTCCAAGTGTTGAAGTGAAAGCCTCTCATGCAAAGAATGCCACTGGTTCCCAGAGCTTTCATTAGAAAAATGCTGGTGCTTTTGCTGCAAAACATTAGATCCTTGCTGGTTTGACTCCAACTGATTGTCTGCAGCTTTATTACAGCATTCCCTGAGAAAGTAAAAATGAAGGTTTTAATCTTAATTTTACAACTGCTTAGTAGTAGTTTAATATACTTAATGTCAGACAGCTCCACCTGCATTGTTTAGCTGAACCACACTAAGCTATATATTCCAGAATAACTTCCCTAGTGGTATCTTGTAGATTGGATCACACCCTGGATATTGTAGGCAGGAAGCTGCAACCTGCTGCATTTTATTTAAAAATATAATATAATAAACGGCATGTTTATAAAACATATACAGTCATTGTCAATTCTTAATAAGAGGTTTCCAACTCAAATTTAATTTGTGTTTAACATGTATAAATATTTTTATAGGTAAGTTTGCATATTAGCCTATAGCTTGCTGTTCCAAAATTTTACAAACTAAGTACATCTTTCCATAAACCAATTCTCATGTGTTTTCCTTCTAGCTCCAACATAGTAGGTGTATTTGAATAAAAGTTTTATTTCTCATGATCATTCTGAAATGAGAGGCAAGTTTAGCTTTCCAGCAACATATAAAGATTTTCTAGTGCTTCTCAACTGGTAATATCAATATTAGACTAACTTAAATGAAAAAGTTAACTAAGGCTAAAATCTGAAAAATATATTAGGATCTTACAGGTACTTTTTAACAAGCTAAGCCAGGAAGTAGTTATCTACTTCAACACTTAAAAAAAACCAACCACACTCAAGCTAGGTTTATTAGCAGCATCTACCTAAACATTTTTAACAGGGAACTTATGTTCCTTCAACAGGTCATAATTTGGAAAAAATGATATACACCATGCAAGCAAAAGATAGAACTTAATAGGGAGTACATAAGATTTGCTTCTAGAGTCATAAGTGGCCTTGAGTGGGTGAGTTTGCTAGATACAATCTGACCACAGGTTCTCTTGTGAGACAACTCCACATGCCACAGAAATTAGTCTAACGAACAACCGAGTTGGGCTTTCATTACTATCCGTAGGTTAATCTTAACATACATTTTAGGATTTAAAACATAAGGAGTATATTTCATGGTCTTAGCAGTCTAGAACAGGAATGAACCTTTGGACCTTCAGATGTTGGACTGCAATTCTCATCAGCATGACCAACAGTCAGGTATTATGAAAGCTTAGGTCCAACATCTGGGGGACTATAGTATTATTATATTTATTAAATTTATATACCACTTTTCACAGGGCAGTTTACAGTATAAAAGCACAAAAATACATAAGAAATAACAAACAAAACAATAAAAAACAGAGTTTAAAAGACCATAGGTTCTTTAATTAGCTGAAGGCTGGAAGAAGAGGAATGTTGTTTTTTCTGTTGGCAAAAGATATATAATGAAATTACACCCCCATCTCTGCTGTTAAAAGTGATAAGACATGCAGCAACATTTAAATCAGGCATTCATGAAACCTATTTGTCAGAGAATATCTCTTGAAAGTTAATTTTAAAGTTGAATCAAAAAGTTCTAATCTATAAGCAGAAGGGAGTCTTCTGTGAGCAGAAATGTATCTTTGGATCCAACACAAGATATAACATTGAATTATGTAATCTACTTCTTACACAGTATCCTGAAAGTTAAGATTCTTTCTTGGATCAGAATCAGATTCACCACTACAGGAAGATGCTAATGGAGCAGGGAATCTATTGTCCGTGTAAGACACTTCATCATATTGTCTGCAATACAGAGAAAACAAAACCATTATTTTGCAAGTTCTCAGCTCTGTTGTTTAGAAGACCATTTCAGTGATCAGGAATGTCTTATGAAGTGGCACTACCTCCTCACATTAACCACAGGATAAATTTGTCTCCAGTAGCAATCCAAGGTAAAATCAAATGAGGAAGGTACTCCAATCCTTAGTGTCTCATAGTCAGAGCACTCTTCTTCTTCTTCTTTTGAAAAAGGAACATATTTGCTTCCCCTCCCCCCCACCATGGTCTTCTGCTTTCAGCATCTTGCCTAATAATAGCAGCTTATGAGGTGGCTCACTAAATGATACTGCTGATGTCAATGGCCATTGCTACGAACAACTATAAGTCTTCATAGTGCTAAGCCAGCAGCCCCCAAGCTGCTTCATAACTCCACCTGGAGCAGCTACTGTTACTCAACCCTGTATATTACAGTTACTAGCAAAAATGGCTTTAATATCTAGGGATTCAGGTATTCACCTCTACACACAAGAGGGTGACCGAGATAATATGCTAATATGTCTGGGACCTGCTCCAGATCTCACCCCTTGGGAGGAGAGGAGGTAGTCTTCAAACAGCCCCTTGCCGGTACCTGCTTTACTTGCATCCAAGTTACTACACAACGTGTGACAGTTCAGCACATAATTATGAGCTTGCTGAATTCCGTTTCAACAAATTTTATGTAAGATTTCCAATTATCTAGATTCTATTTTTATCATGAATCATACACTGATGGAAGTAGAAAGCCATGCCTGGAAACAGTTTCAGATTTAGAAATTACCTACCATGAGCAATCCTTCAGTCAATACATTCTTCCCTACACTCACCTACGAATTTCTAGTCATGAACTAACAAATGTCTTACCCATCATGAGAACCAGTTTTCCGTCTGGCTTCAGTTGAAGCAGCAACTGGTATACCAAGAGTTGATGAAATTGTGATATTGTCAAAAATGTCACTGGTGCAGCCAGTTACAGAGTTAAGCAAAACACTTGGAAATGTTTCATCTGCAATACATTTGAAGTCTTCCATTATACTGTCTTCTCATAGCTGCCCTAAAGGGTAAGAGAGAGAGGTTACACATAGGCAGCAAGATAATATTCAAGAAATGTTCTATTTTATCAGTACTTTTAAATCACATTGTCTAATCTTTGTTTCCTAGATGGTAAGTGTACAGTCAGAGACTGACCTGTCATCAAGCTCCTAAATTGCTACAGGAGCTCAATAACTGAGAAACAAAACTGAAAAGCTGTGCAGTTGTTTGACTTTGCTATGACTGCCAACACAAGCGTAGCACAGTATCCCTACATCTTCCACAAAGACAGACACTGAGTAAATTCTTTCACAATACGCTCTAGAAATTCCAAACGCAAAAGGAACGCACATTTGAAGGACTGGAACAGGTACAAGCTCTTTGAAAGCAAAATGCCAGAGCAGTCCAAGATTAGAGTTACATCAATCACAATTGCAAAACGCAACTTTTACTGTATTTTTATTTTCAAAATCAAGTTATACAAAGCACCAAAACACACATGCAGGTTGTCAAATCATTTAACAAAATAAATTCTTTTCAGGAACACAGCTCATTAGATTGCTGACTACACACAGTGCAGGTGCTATATTTAGCTGTTTAAGCCGATTGGCATGAGTTTATTGCTGTTTCTAGAGGCTGCCAGCACCTGAAGTGGGGTACAGCAGAGAGAATGGTGTACGTACTCAATTTTTCATTAATGCTCTTTCAACCAAAACCTTTACTATGGGAGTGGGGGAATGTGAGAAGCACCATCAACTTTCTTGCGTACGAAATAATTCTGAATCACAACTAAGTTTTGGTCAGCTCCAAATATATTTTTTCACACCGAGGCAAGCACTTCACAAATCTGCAAGATAAATTAAGACTATTTCTTTTGCGACAAAAGTAGCAATTAACTGCCTTGTTGAATTTACAGGAATTACTTTTTAAAAGAAAAGGGCTCTTTTCTGCAACCGTTCCAGAGCTGTGTGGGTCAGTGTTACTAGCTTCAAAGTAGTCTTCCATAGCACGTTATTAGCTCAGAAGGACCAGCAGGGGCACGGTGCCGGAGAAGCCCTCTACACATGCTCAGAAACACTCCCTGACACCAGCATCGTCCAACAAAGCATTCATTCAGTTTGCTGCGGAGCCGAGATGTGGCTCAGCTTTGTCCCCGTTTTCGACCTTCTTATGGGCAACTTATAGGAAAGGAGTGTGGACACTTCCAAGGAACACAGAGCAGGAGGAGGAAAGGAAGAGGAACTCTGTCCCCACCGCAGAATATAAATAACTGCGCCAGGCACACGTGGAGGGCGCCGATTTCTAGCGTTTTTCCTGCTAAGGACGGCGCTGGGCTGAAGCGAAGCGCCGCGAGGGAAGCAAAGGGGCGCGCCTTTTTTCCGGTTTCCCCTGAATGGGCTCCCGCCCCTCCGTCCTCTCTTCTCGGGACACCCGCCAAAAAAAGCTTCCCCGACACTCGCTTTAGGCGCCGACACAGGAGGGAGGTGAAGCGGGAAGCAAGAGAGAAGGGAAACCGCCCCTAAAACGACCTGAAACGGCCGCTTCTGATTGAGAAAAACATGCCCCCCTCAAAAAAACACACCACCCAACCTCCCCCCCCCAAACCGCTCACCGAAAGGAAAAGCGAGAGCTGGAACGGCAGCTCTCGGGCGCCTCCGGGCACGCGCATTGATGCGCGAGGACACCGTTCGGAAACGTCACGGCAACCCCAACAAGCGTCGAACTCTGGAAGAAGGAAGGAGGGAGGGGGAAAGAGAGAAACGCCCCCTCCTCTATTTTCTTGTAAGTGCGCACGCGCACGCCTCTTACCTGGCGCCTAGGAAACTCGCTTTTGGATTTCGGCGGGCGGGGCGGGGTGGAGGGCGGGATCGGAGAGGAAACACATGCGAATTCTATTGGTTTACGAGAACGGAACGAAGGGAAAGTGTAGCGCTTCTCTGATTGGACGAAAGGGTGGTGACACGCTTCTTTCAAACAGTCCGGGAAAGAAAGCTGGTGGGGTTTGAGGAGGTGACCGATAACGATCTCGCTGCGAGTCTGCTTCCTTGTTATTTTATTTACAAAAGCACCCAAGCGTTTCCTGGTGCTGTAGTTATTTTTTTATACACTATATCATATACATAAGGTCACAAACCGTAAAATCAAAGGCGACACTTACTCTCAATTTATCCTGCCAATAGGAAGGAGGGTATTGATTCGCTGTTTTATTTGTTTTATCCTTTATTTTATTCTGTCAAAGGCCCTGAGATCTTATGATGAAGGGTGGTATATAAATCTAATAAATAAAAATAATAGGTGATGCTGAGATTTGTTCAAGACCACCCCATGAAATGTCTCCTGCAGTTCCGTTCTAATGAATTACTGTAATTGGAATAGTTCAGTAAATATTACTGAATCAAGGGAAGTAATAGTGCCACTGTATTCTGCTCTGGTCTGACCTCACCTGGAGTACTGTGTCCAGTTCTGGGCACCACAGTTCAAGAAGGACACTGACAAACTGGAACGTGTCCAGAGGAGGGCAACCAAAATGGTCAAAGGCCTGGAAACGATGCCTTATGAGGAACGGCTAAGGGCATGTTTAGCCTGGAGAAGAGGAGGTTAAGGGGTGATATGACAGCCATGTTCAAATATATAAAAGGATGTCACATAGAGGAGGGAGAAAGGTTGTTTTCTGCTGCTCCAGAGAAGCGGACACGGAGCAATGGATCCAAACTACAAGAAAGAAGATTCCACCTAAACATTAGGAAGAACTTCCTGACAGTAAGAGCTGTTCGACAGTGGAATTTGCTGCCAAGGAGTGTGGTGGAGTCTCCTTCTCTGGAGGTCTTTAAGCAGAGGCTTGACAACCATATGTCAGGAGTGCTCTGATGGTGTTTCCTGCTTGGCAGGGGGTTGGACTCGATGGCCCTTGTGGTCTCTTCCAACTCTATGATTCTACTGTAAATAAGCCTCATGACCGAAAGTGTGGCATGGGAACAGAATCAGCTGCTTAAACTATTATTTTTTTTAAAAAACCCTGAGGTAATATGAAGCCTTTTGGGATTACTCAAGACAGCTTTTTGGACACCCCCACCCTATCCAAGAAAGAGGGCAGAGGCTTTAAGGCAATTATACTGGATGTTCTTTGACGACCATGGTATTGGAAGCATAATTTTATGCAGATTTATGTACAAATCAAATAACATTCTGCCCACAGCGGGACTTTTGAGTTGCTGATGGACTCACTATTAAGACCGTGTTCATGAAAGACAATCTTACCTCATCAGCTTTGAGTGATCACCAAAGCAGCAGCAGAAGCATAGGGTTTTGCTGAATGTTAATATTTCTGCTTAGCTGCATGCAAAGCTGCAATCCTTACCCTTTACCTCAGACTTACTTCTGGGCAGACATTGTGAAGACTGCAGGACGAGTTGTATTTTTGCACCAAGGCAAATTGGGTAATTCTTTCATATTTCTACTTTACCTGAAAACATTTCTACAAGAAACATTCAATATCGTCAGCCTAGAGAAAAGTCTGCAGTGCACTATTGTTGTTTACTGCCCACTGTAGGGTTCAAACCCTTGACCCTGGTATTAAAAGTCTCATGCTCTACAAATTATGCTACCTCTCTCTGTGGATGATGTTATTTCAGATGCCACATGTTATACCCGAGGTGGCTAAGGCTAGAAACAGAACAGATCAAGGTGCACAGCATAAACCTATGGTCAGAAATGAAGTCTGGCAGCTCCCTCTCCCCAGTATTCACTTTTATACATTTAGAAATAAGTACAACTTAAATAAAACCACCACGCAACATAATTTTAAATTTTTTTATTAACCTACAATTATAAAACAACATAGTGTAAATATTCTTATGCAAGAAAGTGAAAATGTTTGCAAGTGGCTAAACATACTACCAATTCTATATTGCTGCAGAATGCACAAATACTGCATTTTTACTTTAGCATTCCATTTCAGTACCAATGTCCAGGGCTGGAAAAAGCCTCAAGAATCTGGTCACTTAGAAGTTTGATGCTGGAGATTAAGATTCCCCCCCCCCCTCCACACAGTAGAACAGTTTTATTCAAGTTCTATTTAGTTTTAAGGACACATTTCCAAAAACAATGCAGGATACAAACAAAATCTATGAAAATGAAAATAGCACAGTAGATTGAATACAAAAAATAAAAATTTAAAAAATGGTGGAACAAGCACTTTGAACTTATCTGTTGTGTATGACCCACACCTAATACTGCTTATTTGTTTCATCATGGTTGAAAATGGATTGGATTAGCAGAGCTAGCATTTGGTGCATAAGTGCTAGCACAGTGAATTCTGGAGGGAGAAAGTATGCAAAATAATAATAAGCAGACAGAAACGCAAGCATTTTACAAGCATCTGATTGAGGCCCTTAATACAGTTTTAAATGTGCATTAAACCCCTTCATGTTCCCGTAATAGGTTAAGAGGTCGAGAGATATATCGCCTGCGAGGGTGAGGATACTGGAGATTGGCAGTGGCAGCATCGCAAGAGTGCTCTATCAGAGGAGCAGGAGGTAGGAGCTGGGCATAACTGGACCATCTTGATCCAGCCCGTGGGGAATCCAGAGGGGGAAAGAAATACCTGAAAACAATGAAGACAGGAACACCAAAAAAGAAAAAAGGAAAAACAAGAAAAAAGAGAATAGTAGTAAATATGAGGAGAACCAAAGGGGAAGAGAAAAGACATGCTGGGGGGAGGGGGGTGAAGGCTTTAGTAAATCCATGCCAAAAATAAAATATAATGGCCAAAATCATGTTCGCAATCAAAACAAAAATGGTTATGGCAGTCTGGAAACTATTTGGTTCGAATACAATATCTCTAAATTAAGATATGCCTTATGTGCATTTTGCAAAATAATAAATTATCTGTAAATTAAATGAGTTCCTAACTATCAACACTTATGCTCTCTCCTTAAAACCATGTACTGTAACTCAATGTTTTTAGTAAAGACTTGCAGAAAAACAGGCACACATTAATTATGCAGATATATTTATGCTGTATTTGCATCCACATTAACTTTAATGCAGATTTTATAGGACAGATGTGAAAAAAACCTGTTTTTACAGTGCTTTGATTTCCACAATATACAATAAGTGACTCCTTTTCCACTGAAATACAGTCTGGGTGCATATGTACATAATTCTGAAGAAAATGTAGGATAAAACCAAATACATCTGGTAAATTAAAGGCTTAAAGAACTATTACATGTCACTTTTTATGACTTACCCGTAATATTAAAGACACCACTTTGTAATCTTTACAATCTTTGGAAATGTAGACAAATTTACAGAACAGAATGGCAAAGTTAGTAGAATCTGGAGACAGGACATACTTAGAGCTACATTGACATGCCGCTATATAAAACAAGGCATTTTCTTGCCATGTCCTGATGAATGTTTGCAATAGGACACTGCTTCAGTCTGTTCCAGAGCAATAACTCAATTGCACAGAAGCAGTGTGTGTCCTCACTATGTAATGCATGAAGCATCTTGAAGGCAATGGACAATAATTCCAGAGCAACTTGTCAATGCCACATGACAAACATTCATATGGATATGGTTCTCCACTACAATATTGTGACCAAAGGAAGTCTTGCTAATTATTCCATGGAATCATGCCACAGGAACATGCAACTATCAGGTAAGATCATTCTCACTAAAAGTATGACATTAATTAGTGTGGGGGCTTCTGGTGATTTTTTTTTGTTTGTTTACTCTGAAATAGTATTTAATTAATTGTGAAGCAATTCCAAATTAAGATACTAACTGTACAACTGTCAAGGTACAACAGTGTTTACATTGCTTAGTTAAGTTTGCACATTGCAAATCCATTAACAAAAATGTAATGGTTAAGACTCATCTGAACAAAATGTAGAACAAAATCAATTATTCAAAGCAATTTAAATGAAAACCAACTGATTACCAAGGCTTCACACTAATACTTTCCCCGCCCAACACCTCAAATATAAAGGATGGTAATCCTTGTTACTTGGGTGAAGTTCCCCCACTCTGATTTATATAAAAAAAAAATATTTTTCTGAAGAGAAATAGGAGAAGTGTCTCCACAAGAAAACTCTCCATGTTACTGTTTTTTCCCCACAGATTCCAACAAGGTCATACTGTGCTGGCTAGCAAAGTACGCATACAGTGTTTTTTAATAGAGCCTTTTGATTTGCTTTTAGTAGTAGGTAGACTGCTGGTGTCTTGGGAAGAGGTCAAACGGCGCTGGGGAGGGGGAAAAGGAGTTCGCTTTCCATTCCTGTGTGCATGCAACAAGCAGCAAAACAGCAAAGTTACTCCAGTTAGCTTGGGTTCAGCTGTGCTTTCTGTTAAAAAGGACATAATACAAATGGAGAAGGGAAAATGCATCACAATTTTAGACACATATGGTTATAAGCACAATAAGAATACTGTGGAACAGTATTTGGTAGGTTTATTAAATTTTAATCTTTTCAATCACTTCTCAAAACAATTTTAATTATTTCCTTGTTAAGCATAGGGTGTTTGTGACGTTGATCTCCAAAAGTGTTAGTAGTGTTACTAGTAGTGTTACTAACAAAAGTACCAAAATGCTGAGCCATAATAACAATATTCTATTGTATCAGCCTGCTTCTAAAACTCAGCATTTACATTTCTGCTTATATAGAATCATCAGGGCAATACAATATGTCTGAGTTCAGCCCCATTTTCAAATATGATATGCTTCAAAAGGGTTTTTCCACCCCACAACAGCAAGTATATCTCATTATTAAAGCTGTACTATTTCTGACTCCAAATTTGTGCCCTGGAATACAAAATTTTCCTCTGAAATGTAACTCTGAGATTATAAGGGAGAAATGGAAACACAAGAACCCTGTTTAACTGAACAGATTTGAAGACATGACCACTTTAATTTTATAGATTGCTGTCTTTCTAGCACTCGTATTTGTGGGCCCAAGTGTGGAAAACATAAATCTACAGCATATAGTCTGAATTGTGTCCATCAAATGGTTGCGGCTGTATGAAGCTGCCCGAGGCAATCCTACACAAAAAGTTGATCCCTCAACAATGGTTCCTTTCAGAATCAAGTTTGTGAGGACAGGCCAAAAATAGACTTGTGTTGAAAGCTAATTTTAAAAAGTGGTTGCCTAGAGCTACTGCAGAACAGGATTGGAAGAGGGTCATGTTCCCAAGGAGTCTCAGGAAGTAGGAGAGCAGCATAGGAGGTTGAAGTCAAAGAGACCTTAGTTGAGAGACAGTAGGATAATGAGTGGTCAAGGTATTATAGGGCAACAAAAGGCAGATACAGTACTGCGAGTAGGAAAATAAAAGAGCTAATGACATGGTCTTCAAAATACTCAAGTGAACTCAGCATTTGAAGTATGTGAACAGTAACTAGAAGGATGTTTTTCTTTATAATACTTTATCTGTTGCATACAGGACACTGCAGATAAGACTAGGACAACTGAATCTGCAAGCTATTGATATAAAAGTTACTAATAATGATGCATATGAAAGCCAAAATGATGCTTAAGATTTTAGGGAGATTAATGGTGGGTGTTGACAAAACAGAGTTTTTAAATTGCAGAATTTACATACGAAGTGGCATACCTGCCAGCAGATGTTCCGTTTACTGAATTCTGGAGGCTTGAATTGGCTGTGCCTAAAGGAGCATTAAAAACTCCCTGCTGAGCGGAACTAGCATTGACTGGACTCCCATTACCTTTCAAAATTCCAGTACACTTCCAGTTGTCCATGTAGTTAGCTGCAGGTTGGGAATGAACAAAAAAATAATGCAATTGTGACTTGAGAAAGATATTTTTATGACAGTTAAAATAGTATAACTAATGATATAGCTCCTAAAACACATTATATTTTTAAAAATCTAACTGTAGCCAGTGCTAAGCAGGTTACTACTATGTACGCTTAAGACTGAAGCCATAGTCTTCTAATAATTTAACATTTAATCACACAGAATTCTGAAGGAACACTTACCTTTCCAAAGCCTTACACACCCATCGTCTCCTGAAGATGCAAGCACTGTGCCTGTAATGTTCCAACTTACACGCCAGACCTGAGAATTGTGGTTATCAAACTGAGCCACTAACTGGACCTCAAATTTTGTCAGGCCTGATGAAGAAGTCAGTTCCTTTCTGTTGAAAGCAAAATTGTATATTGGAGTTTGATCTGCTTGAAATACATCCATTCTTTTAATTACAGAAAGTAAAACAATGTTTTGCCCTTTTTTGTGTGCTGCTTAAAAAAAAGGATTACTGAATATCGAATAAACTTACACAGTTCTTAACCATGAGGACAATTAGTTCCATAGTTGAGAAAGAAAATACCAAATATCTGCTTCCACATTATAGGATATGTATGTCAAAAACTCACCTTAGTGGTTTTAATGTGAAAATTCGCACATCTTTGGTAGCTACAGCCAATATATGGAAGGACCTTCCCAGGTTTGGAGCAAATGCAATATCATGCACAGGGTCTGTGACTGTCATAAGTGTTTCTGCTTTTGCATACTTCCTGAAAAATGAGACAGACAGTGTATTAATTTCTAAACAGAGAAACACATTAAAGCCGCCCCCCCAAACTGTTTTTATAACAACATTATCGGTAAATTGTCCCATGAAAGTATTTTTAAAAAAGTGTTCTCTAGATAATAATCCTTTTTTTCTAGAATGTATGTGTACTATAATTAGTACTATTTGATGTCTGGGATGTACAATTTGCTACAAAATTATTGCCATGTTATGAAGTGTTCAAGTGACAACTGATTTTTGTTATGAACAACAAGAGGATGGGACCAGGTCACTCAACAATAACACTGACTTGAATCAGAAACATTAAATACACAAGTTGTCTTTTTACTGCAATGAATTTAATAGGCAGTGCTATGGAAATTCTTTTTGAGGTACTGAAGTTCAGAATGGCAAGTCTGTTGATTCATAGCAGAAAAAACAGACTGTACTCTTAGATTCCAAAAAAATTAAAACCATAGGAAGGGGAAAACTTTCCACAGATCATATGTTTCTCATTACTTCAACATCACTCACTATTCCCAATTAGTCAAATCAAGCTTATTATAGAGAGTTTGGATCTTTGAGTAGAAAAAGCTGCTTTGTTTTGGCAACAGACTCTATATTTGGAGGAAAGTACACAGGACAGGATTTTTATGGTTGGCATTCATTAATTAAATGTAGCCTTGCAAAACTTTTAAGGAAAATAATAGCATATTATTAGGAAAGCTAAAATATTCAGTATTCTCTACAGATTGTTGTTCAAGCCCAACTTCTGTCATTAAATTATCATGGAGCATTGGCAAGTTACTTCTCCCTCAGCCTCAACTTGAACATTAGCTATACAGCCGAAGTGGGGAACCTCCTGCAGCAAGGAGGTCATGTCCCCTTGCAGCCAACTTTCTGAAGGTCAAATGCCTGCAGTGGCAGAACCCGAACAGAACTGGGTGTGGCCAGAACAGGCAGAGAGCAAATGCACACATACAAATACCCCCCACAGAGAGAGGCGGGGAATACTCAGACTCACCCACTACCACAATCAGGCTTGGAAAAATGTTAGGGTTTTTCTTTACTAGCCACAAGGCTAAGGAAGGGGAGATCTTACAGAACGCAAGTAGGTTAAAATCTTCTTTCCCTGCTGTGATTTCCTCCTCCCATGCACTCCCAGCATGACATTTAGGCTTGAAATAAGCCTGCCATAGGTTTATAGCTGGAACGGAGAACCACTTTCAGCCTAAGGGCCAGATTCAAACCTGGCCAACGTTCTGGAGGCCACATGCCAATGGTATATGTGGGTCAGAAGCGGATGGGATCATCTTTAACTGTATTTCACATATACTTTGGAGGGAACTTTAGTAAAAGCAGCAAGGCAGATTAGAATGAAGACAGGTGACAGTAAATAGCATTGTATGATTGGCAGGTGGGTGGAATTTGCTATAAATGGTCACACAGGCCATTTGGAGGGACCACTGGTGATCTATAGTATAAACTTAAAATCAATACCAAATTATGGTTTCAGCAAACCATTTTAACATGTTCAAGTCTCAGAAGAACAAATGATGTTGTGAAGCAATATTATGAAGTGTTTAAAAATGAAAGTTGCTTTGTTTTCTTCCACTTACCTGGTATTTTCATTGTATTCATAAATCTGAACTTTTGCCAGTACATTTGGGCTGCTGTCATCACTTCCTACAGCTATCATAGGTGCATGAGCGCGAGAGCTGCAAATGCAAAATGGAATATTCTTACAGAGGATTTCTGATGATGAAAATAAATTCTTCAATACATTTTCTCTTAAAAAACAACATGCACAGTGGACACCTGATGGCAGGATCTCAGGATCTCAGACAGAAAGGTTTTTTGCATCACCTAGTCTAACTATTCAACAGTCTCGAATTCCTTTTAGACCCAGCACCACTATTTTACAGTCAAGAATTTAAATAAAGATTACACAAGAAGGAAACAAGCCAATTACCCTTAGGGTTTCCCTCCCTCTTTACTTTCTGATTAGCCTGTCAAGAGAATTGATAGCTTACCTTGAAGGATTCCAAGAAATACAACTGCAGCTTAGTTTACATGAGATTTCATGCTGAAGTGACCACTGACTGAGATTCATAACATCTGGTGCTTCATATATCCTAACAACTCCATCTGCTGAACATGTTGCCAGCATGAGGCCCATATGCTTAGGAGCAAACTTTACATCTGTAACTGATGTCCTACTGTCAACCAGAGTAGTCCTCTTCACCTAAAGATAATCAATGGAGCAGTCATTAGAAGAAGGAAAACAGATTTTTAGATGCACCATCATTTATTTCTTTAGGTAAATAAACTTTAGAATAGAGAGCTAAATTTTTATCTGTAAACAGGTAAGATACTACACATTTGATAAATTTCATGAAAAACATAACCATGAAACATAACTGTATTAGAAATCTTACAAGCTCCAAAGTTAAGGAGAGCAAGTATGTTCATTTGATATTATGAAAAATTCAATTGAAATACATTCTAGCTGTAAGCATAAAGAATGCTCTTGTATACTGCGATGGGCAGATCATTGTTAATACTAAAGGTAAGAGCCAAGCAAATAGTAGAAGCTAATCAGAATTAAAACTAATAGATACTTGAATTTGAGTAAGACAATTCATTTCTTGCTAGGTCAGATTGGCTAGTAGTGTCAAAGGGCTGCATTAAGCAGTCTCTGCTCTAGGGTCCAGGTCTAGGGGCGCCCCCAACCTTGGAGGAGGGCTTTTCAAGAGGCAGTAAAGGCAGCTGCTCGAAGGAGAGAGCTAAAATGTTTCTGTGCATATGCAGAAGACTGTCAGTGGTATTTGAATCATGGCCTTTGCCCTCCCATACTTTTCAACCCCAACCTCACCCCAATCATGTGGATTAACAGGATAATCAACATCCCACCAGAGCTACAGCTTGGATCTTAACTTTTATTACACAAAAGGAATGGAGTTCTGTTCACATAATGGGGCTTTGTCACCTCCTCTCTGCAACTCCCTACACCTCCCAAAAATCTGCTCCTGAGAGTTGAGGAACTCTTGAGATTGGTGTAGGATATGCGATGTGGGACTGCAGATGGAGAGAAGTTGGTAGATATCACACATCTCCTTGTCTGAATAGAAGAAAAATGTAGGGTCCAAGCTTATGATTCGTCAAAAGCCATGTATAGTAAACAAATCAAACTAAATATATCTATATATATTCAAATACGTAGCTTTGTGAATATAGAACTTTTCTTTAAAAAAATTATAATAAATCTCTTAACTGTGAAATTTAGCAAAGTAAATCCTCGAGGCAGCGACAATGCTATAAATTATATGTGAGAAATGAGTGCATTAGAACTGTCACTCTTCAAACCTTACCCAATGACTTTGCCCTCGAAGTTTATCATTTGATTCTCCTACTATTTCTTCCCATACAGCAGCTGTTCTGTCAAAAGAGCAGGAAGCCAAGACCTGTCCAAACTCTGGATGTGCCCATGTAACACGCCACACAGATCCACTATGGGTCTGGAAAGGTAAGGAGAACTGGAACTTGAAAACCAAAGACTAAAATTGAAGATGTTTTAACGTATGCACCTTTCTAGGCGGGGAGGAAAAATAGTAACAGCAATATAAATTAAGTATCAAACATCAAAGTCCCTTTACAGTCCTCCCCTTGACTGATCCATTTCCAAAACACAAACTAAAATGTATGGGACAGCTGAATATTCCTGTATTGCAGGGAGTTGGATTAGATGATCCTCAGGGTCCCTTCCAACCCTACAGTTCTAGGATTCCATGATTCTATGTTGTATACCACCTACCCAGTTAACTGAAGTAATAGGGTCAAAGTCCATGCACACATAATATTCCAAGTGGACCCTGGAGGCAATTTCCCACATGGATACATGTTGGCCACATTTGCATGCCACACAAAACCATGATTTGAAGCAGGCAAACCATGTGCTCCTTTTGCCTGATCCACAGTTTTGTGTCACAAGAGATACCGTATTTTTCCGTTTATAAGATAATGTTTTTTCCTTAGAAACAATAGGCAAAAATTGCGGATCATCTTATACACGGATAGCAGAGGGGGGATGGGCGATTGGTGGCAGAAGCCAGCAGATTGGCAGTAGCGATTGGGCGTGTGATTGGTTGCCGCGGCAAGGCCTGCTGATGATTGGCTGCGGCAATTGGGCGGCCGATTCATGGCAGCGGCGAGTCATGCGTGCAATTGGCTGTGGTTGCGTTGAGTGGGCAGGTGGGCTTTTGGCAGCGAGCGTGCAGATGTTTGGTGGTCGTGGTGATGCGTGCGATTTGCAGTGGTGGGCAGGCTGTAAAGTAATTTGGGCAATTCCTCCTCCCCTCCCCCAATTTCTGTTGCAGTCCCAAAAAATAGGGGTTGTCTTATACATGGAAAAATATGGTACTTCCCAAGTGGCATATACAAAAGGACTTGATGAGATGGACGTAAGGAATAACTCATATGACACTGAGCTTTGGGATAGGTAGGAGTTTCTACCTTATCCAAGTGTCAGCACAACATGAGAGACCTCCACCAAATTTCTTTTAATAAGAAGAGGGGTGTTTTTGTGATTCATATACCGCTAGCCATCTTGGAAAAGGACCTGCATATTGAAGAAACAGACTGGAAATATGTAAAGTGTGAATGGAAAATTCAAGGAAAACATTTTTGCAAATCTGAACAGAAACATGAACATCTGTATATATGAGCATCTTTATAGTTTCAACAGAGAGGAAACAAAATTTCATGCCAGGAGTTTTGTGTAGTTAAACATTCATAGGGACTGACTTAGCAGTTAAAAGTAAAGTAATTTACACCGAATTATAGCTGCAGACAATTATTGGGTTACACATTCAGGCTGCAATCCTTAAGAAACTTCAAGGGAGTAAGCCCCATTGAACAATGATAATTTTACTGCTGCGTGAACATGCATAGGACTGCATTGTTTGGAATGAATCTTTCCCTACATTGTGGCTTCTCATGCCAAAAACTGTTGCATGCAACTGATTTTTCCAGGTTTCAGCCCTTACCTTCCAGCTGGCAGTACAGTGCCATTCTCCATTTTCACCTTTGTCCCAAACCTATTAAGAAAACCAAACAGTATCTAAATCTTTTATTCAAAAGTTAGAGAAAGTACAATGATTCCACAAACAAGTCCATAGATCAAGGTTTGTGGAGAGTCCCAGAAGGATGCTAAACCACAAATATTCTTCTATAATATCAACTCATATGTGAGCCAAATAAGAATTGTGCATAGATTTCTCTATAAAAAGGACAGTGAGTGTGTGTGCTATTCCAATTTGGAATTGCCTCTGTTCACTAGGACCACAAGAGTATCTGGCCCCAACATTGGACCACTTGGAATCCTTGAGGCTACCTATATCATTTTCTTACACAGATATAATTTCTATGCAGGGTTCAAAATTAGTAGGGTGCCAAGCACATTTTGTGCTTCTCCAAAGATTCTCCATTTATGAGCACTCTCAAGGATTACTGAAATGTATGTGCTTTGAAGCCTCGAAGTACAAGTTAAGTATAGACAATTAACAATTAAAAGTAGGGTGTTTCAAAACTGAAGTATGGTAACAATATTTTTAATGTAAACACCAGTTCATGCTTATCAAAATAAAACATGTTGCTGAACCCCCCCCCCATGGCAACTAGACATTTTGTTTTGGTGGCCTCAACCTAGGTCTCAGAAGCCATTTCGCTCCTAGCTTTTCTATCCCAGTTTCTAACACTGCTTCTGTGTATGAAAAGGTTATATGGCATAGCACATAAGTATGTATTTGCTGAATATACATTGGGAAGTTACAGCTAATCATAGCATTCTGCTACATGCAGACATCTACATGTGCAGGATGACACAGTGCATATAAATTTCTACATGGCAGCAATATTTATGCAGGAAAATTGACATGTGCAAAATGGGTCTTAGAAGTAATGGTTACTTTCTCCAATACATTCTCCTATATAAAGCAAGATAAATCAATTTTATCATTAAAACTCTGCATTTTTACCTGGGAATTAAATTCATTTACCACATTGGAAGTTACTTCCAAGTGAACACATAATTACGGTACTGACTTGCAAACTTTATATGTCAGCTAGACATGAGTCATTACAGTATATTATAATTATTATATAGAGAATATATACAATATACATACACACCCCTAATGAACATTACTCTGAATTACATACAACAGTAGTCCCACTGAAACAACTGAGATCCATTAATTTTAGTTAGGTTTATTCTAGGTAAAAGACAGTACAATACACACCTCTAGTCTGTGTTCTTTCTCAGCTGCAAAACTAGTATCCTTACTTGAAAGTGCCACTGAGCTCAGTTCAACTTACTTCTGAGTAAACAAAGAGGATCAATCTATATCTCAGCTGGTACACACTTACACAGCCTTCTACATCTACTCAAAAGTTTTAATTCAGTGGGGTTTACTCCCAGGTTAAGAGGGGTGAACACTGAAGAATGATTTACAATCCTAACCCACCTACTTGGGAGTAAACTCCATTAAATTCAATAGGACTGGCTTCTGAGTAAACATGGTTAGGATTGCAGCCTAAATCGTTATTAATCCCAAATCACTAATTCCCATTAAGGAAAATAAATCCAAATTGTCTACACCTATTGCAAACCTGTACTGCAAAACTCTGGAAAATAATCTCAAACCACTTTTTAAAAGCAAACAACTTATTGCATACATACCGTATTTTTCGCCCTATAGGACGCACTTTTTCCCGCAAGCTCCGGGGACAGTGGGGAGGCGCAGCGCAGCGCCCCGGACCTGATCTGAAGGCGGGCGGCGGGGAGAAGAGCGCTTCTCCCCGCTGCCTGCCCCACAAGCTCTGGGGACAGCTGGGAGGCGCAGCGCGTCTTCCTGCTGTCCCCGGACCTGATCTGAAGGCGGGCGACAGGGAGAAGAGCGCTTCTCCCCGCTGCCTGCCCCGCAAGCTCCGGGGACAGTGGGGAGGCGCAGCGCAGCGCCCCGGACCTGATCTGAAGGCGGGCGGCGGGGAGAAGAGCGCTTCTCCCCGCTGCCTGCCCCACAAGCTCTGGGGACAGCTGGGAGGCGCAGCGCGTCTTCCTGCTGTCCCCGGACCTGATCTGAAGGCGGGCGACAGGGAGAAGAGCGCTTCTCCCCGCTGCCTGCCCCGCAAGCTCTGGGGACAGCTGGGAGGCGCAGCACGTCTTCCCGCTGTCCCCGGACCTGGTCCGAAGGCGGACTGCGGGGAGAAGAGCGCTTCTCCCCGCTGCCGGCCCCACAAGCGCCGGGGGGGGGGGAAATAATTTTTTTTTCCTTTATTTCCCCCCCAAAAAACTTGATGCGTCCTATGGGCCGGTGCGTCCTATGGGGCGAAAAATACGGTATGTTACAAGGCCACACAAATCTTCTGATGGACCCATGGGTATTAACACAAAACAAAAATCAGAAAAATTACAGTCACACTAATTGCATGTTTAATAAAAAAGCCTCTGAACATGTCCATCATCCCACATTATTACTTGCTTTCTCTATTAATAAGTTGTGACTCTTCCATCTACCATGACTTGCCCAACATTGCCTTTGAGAACCCTTTAAGTTTAATTACATTGCACTGGTCCAAAATACAGAAAGATGATTAAGGACAGAGGCGTATGCACCCTTGCTATCTGGAAGTAAGCCCCATCGAATTCCGTGGAACTTTTGCCAAAGAGGGCAGGGGACAAGACACGCTGCTAGAGAAGTTCCCGACTTAACCATTTCATTCATACCACACGCATCCTGCCTTTTTAATTATTAGTTCAAGTACTGTAACTTGAAGTTGCCACCAAAAGCAGTCCATGGGCCTGTTTTGGGTTTGTTGGGTTTTCTCCCGCGCTACAAAAACAAAACAGGGACTTTCTCATGTCCTACAATTTGTTATTTCTTCCGTTGTAAAAAGGCTGCTATAAAAACGTGGCCCTCCTACAAGCCCCCCTCCCCATGACCACCTGTTACCCAGGGCAGGCAGAAGTGCCCAAGCCACCGCAGTAGCCCTCCTTGAGGCCTGACCGAAGGAGCCGGGCAGCGGAGGGGCAGCGCGTGGTCCCCGAGAGAGAAGGGCGAGCAAGGGAGCCGGCCGGAGAAGCATGGGCGTCAACGGGCCCCGCGCGGGTCTAGCCCGATTCACGAGGGGAAACAGACCGGGCCCCGCGGCCTTCGCGCGCTCTCGGCATCCCCGCACCTTGACACTCTGGTCGCTGGAGCAGGTCGCCATGCGCCGCCCGTGGAAGTCGAAGGAAACGTCGTGGATGAGGTCGCGGTGGTCGGCCGCGATGCTGCGCGCCACGAACATCTCGGCTGCCTCGCTCCGTCAGCCGAGCTCGCTGCTGCTGCTGCTGCTGTTGCTACGATTAAGGCAGCGGAGGAGGCGAAGTAGCGGCTTCCCCTGACCAGCAGCTGCACTGTCGGCGCGAGCAAACTCTCTCTCTCTCTCTCTCTCTCTCTCTCGCCTCGAAAAGGCGCGCCTGGCTCAGTCTAATTGCGTGGAGCGCAGGGCCTTAACGGGAAGGAGGCGGCCAATGGAGCGTCTCCCCGGCGCTTGCGCTTTTGCGCCTTTCCCTCAGGCAGAAGCTGAGGCAGCCCCGGCAGGGGAGGAGGGGAGGGAACCGAAGAGCCGCCCCATTGTTCTTCTCGAGCGAGGAAGGATTTGTTGATTTCCAAACCCAACAGGCGGAAGCTTTAAGAATTTCCCATGACCCGCCCTGAACATGCTGGGGTTTGGGTTTTTTGCAGAGACGCACGCCGAGGAGTCCGCTTAATCAATTTCGCCTCTGGCAAGAAGCACCGGTCGGGGACGAAACAGTTTGGGATCCGGTGGCTTTGCTCTGCCCTAGTAAACGCCCTGTTTGGGGCCCTGAGCTTGATACCACTGGCGGAACCACCGCTGGCTAATAAACTGCTGCAGAGCACGCCCCCCCCCCGTCAGGAAATGTCCCCCGCCAGCATATCCTAACCTCCATCAGCAAAGATGGGGGGGGGGGGGCGGTGATGGTTGAGAATGCCGCTGTTAGACTCCAGTCCTTTACACAGTTACCTGGATATAAGTTTCATTGAAATCATTGGGACTTCTAAAATAGTTGCATTTATGCAAGACATATCCCAACATTGCTGCAATTCTAGTTTATATTAAAACACTCAGTTTAACATGGGAATTGGATTTTGTCCCATTAACATTAAATTGGTCCAATCTAAGTACTTTCTCTTAAATCAGGAGAGACTAACCTTTGGCCCAAAGGTAAACAATTTAACAGGGATGAATGTGGTCAAAAGCTGGTTATGGCCACACAAACTTGCACGTAAACATTTACCACAACATACACCCCAGCATTGTGTTTACTTTTTTCCTTTGCCACCACCCAGGTTGGTGTGGTGGAAGGGGAGAAATTGCTTTGGTGGACAGATCACCCTTGCTTTTTGGACTGAATCCTTATAGACAGCTTTCACTGTAGCAATAACCAGCAATACATGCCATAGAACAGGGGCTGTCTCCGAAGTGCCTGTAGGCACCAGTGTGCTCACCAATACTTGTTAGGAAAGGCTTCAAAAATCCACAATGCACACAATACTGTTTGATCTTCTTGCCTTTTACACTGGTTTGGCATCTTGAACAATTAACATCATTAAACATGCCCACATTTCATTGGATACCAAGGTCATATACACCAACCGTCTTCAATTCTGAAAGAGAAGTGTGAGGCTTCCCTCTAAGTGTGGTGGTGACAATTTTGTGCTATACAATACACCAGAAGTTCCCATTAACTAAATACTGTGGACCCATGTTGTTCAAAAGCCAAGCCATGGATTCCCTACTTTGGAAAATTTTGATATCTTTTTGGTAGTTTTTGTTATGTGAATAATGTCATGTACTCCCTAGGTGGGTTATGAGAACCTGGATGGTTAAGTCCAATCAAAGGAGACTATGGGGTGGGGCGCTCATTTCGCTTCAGGCCAAGGGAACTGGTGCTTGTCCATAGACAGCTTTTCCAGGTCCAGCATGACTAAACAGCTTCTGGTGCAACGGAAAACCATGACGGAAACCAGAGTGCATGGAAATACCATTTAGCTTCCCACCACAGTGGTACCTATTTATCTACTTGCACTGGTGTTGCTTTTGATCTGCTAGGTTGGCAGAAGCTGGGACAGAGCAATGGGAGCTCACCCTGTTGCTCAAACTTGAACTGCTGACCTTCCAATCAGCAAGCCCAAGGGTCAGTGGTTCAGACCACAGCGCCACCCACTCCCTCGAACCACTGCAATAGACCCATTGTAGTCAGTTTGTGACTGGTGTTTGCAGCACTTTTGTCAAAATTCAAAATGTACCCACTGCCCCAAAACGTTGGCAACTTCTACATTGGTACAATCTAGTTGTATGGCTTTTGTGCATTTTAGTTTTTTATTATTTACCTTTGACAGAAAGTTTTTACAGAAAGGCTAGATTGTTCAGCAGTACAGAAATATTAGCAAATGTGTAAGTAAGTAAAGGGACGCGGGTGGCGCTGTGGGTTAAACCACAGAGCCTAGGACTTGCCGATCAGAAGGTCTGCGGTTCGAATCCTCGTGATGGGGTGAGCTCCTGTTGCTCAGTCCCAGCTCCTCCCAACCTAGCAGTTCGAAGCACGTCAAAGTGCAAGTAGATAAATAGGTACCGCTCGGGCGGGAAGGTAAACGGCATTTCCGTGCGCTGCTCTGGTTCGCCAGAAGCGGCTTAGTCATGCTGGCCACATGACCCGGAAGCTGTAAGCCGGCTCCCTCGGCCAATAAAGCGAGATGAGCACCGCAACCCCAGAGTCGGTCACGACTGGACCTAATGGTCAGGGGTCCCTTTACCTTTACCTTTAAGTAAGTAAGCAAGTAAATAAATAAATAAATAAATAAATGCTAGCGACTGCAGCTGGGATCCTTTGCGTGTAAAGTATCTGTTCTATAGGTGAACTATGTTCCTCTCAGCTTTCCTTCTTTGTGACCAAGAAACAGAACAAGTGTGGGACTAAGCAGATGAGGACCAGGGCCTGAGCAGGTAGGAACAAACTTGATTGCTCATTACTGAACTCAACACTGGAAGGAGCAGGCTTAACACAACATTGATGCCGAGTTTGCCCCTTTATTTTCTTCTATGTAAATAAAGCGAAAGCAAAAATAAAATGCTGCACGCAGGCAGCTGCCGCGTTAACAGCCAAACTGGATTTCTTCCATTTTCCTGACACTGAGTAATCGGCCTCACTGACAGGTACAGTATCAAACTTCCTTTACAATCGTGTCCTTTACATGCTTTTTTCAGGACCCTTTAGCTTGACGGGCATTTTGCAAGTATACATCGGGAACTCCCTCGGGATCTTGAGAAGCACCCGCATCCCCCAATCCTCCAGCGCCTTAACACACGAAGAAAGAAAATAATCCCACTTCCTCCACCTGCCGAGCCCCCTCACGAAACTCGATCCACTCCCTTCCCGCCCAAAGTGAACAGCGGAGTGATCTGCCCCGCCCATCCTCCTTCGCGGCTAATGGGCGGAGCTTCCGCAATTCTGGGTAGGCGGTCATGGTGGCCTGCCGCGCATGCGCCTGCCGAGAATGCCGCCGAAGAGCCGCTGAGGCTGCGTGCGCGGTGGGGAAGGTAGTCGAGGGTAACACGGCCGGTGAAGTGGACGGGTTGTCGTCCGCGCCCTGTCAAGTAGCGCGGAGTAGGTGATGAACTTGTCGGCTCCCAGCGGCCTTCCTTCCTCCGGCTGTCGCCGCCATTATGTCCGTCACCGCCACTATAGAACAGGAGTTCCAGGAGATCGACGCTGCTAACGGCTGGCAGCCCCGGTACCTGGTGAGTGAGGGAGAGAAGGAGGGGGCCGCGTGTAGCGGGAAGAGAGAATTGGGGGCCGACGCGGGTGGTGAGGGTGCAGGAAGTCGTCGGTCCACGACCAGCTTCCCCCCCTCCCCCAGGTAACCATTGAGGTTGGGAGAAGTAATGCGCATGTTCCAGTTTTAAGAAGGGGCGGTGATGAGCGAGAAGGAATAATAAAAGAGGGCTGAGGGGAAAACGCATGCGCCTCGGGGGTCGGGCAAGAGGAGAAGGGGGCATTTGGGCAGGTTAGTGCTGCGCATGCGCCGGTGGGGGTAGGTTTAAGTTGCTTCACACGGGTGGGGACGGGAGGGTTAAGTTCGTCAAGTGAAGTGTCGCAAGTTCCAGCCTCCGTCTCTCCAGGTTCCTGTCTCACACTTCTGTGTTTGCTCCGCGCGTAGCTGTGTCGTTCAGGCTGTCGCAAGTCGCCGTTTCGCTCGTTGACTGCGGAGTGAAATGTCCTGTCGACGTACAGGGAAAAGAGCTGCCCTTACAGTACCAAGCGGGGCCACGCTTCCACGTTAATGCGCGATGTGTGTTACAACGTCACTCTACGCGTATGTGCGCTGCTATCAGTCGCCCTACAGAATTAATAACTTCCTAGCTACAGTTTAAACATAGTGTCATGGTGCCAGGAACAAAGGAAATCCCGGGTTCTGCTGGAAACTCTTGGGAATGCCTCACACATTACAGTTCTGTCTAAATGTGACACAAGCACAGGAGCAGTACCATGGAACCATAATTTGTTGCAGCTCCCTGATGTGTGTTTGCTTTGTGGCAAATCCAGGTCTGTTGGCACATAATGTGTGAACTGGCCCTTAGTTGAGAACTGGAGATAATTTTAACTTTTCCAAAGTTTATAGGTGGGAAAGGCTCATTTGAGCTAGTTGTATTTACACACAAAAGGTTTTAGAGTTCAGTCTGGATCTTGATAGAATATGGCCTATAAGTGTTGGTTCAGTCTTGAGCCATTTAGTTTCTTATGTAAATTTTTTGAATCATCATTGTGGAGTCCATTAAAAAGCATATGAATACACATGCTTAATACTCAAAACGATGCTAAGTCTCTTTAGATTCAGTGTGACCTAAAGTGATGGTGGTTTTAAAAGCCCAAGCTCATTACATTACTGTTGCTTTGTTACTTGTGTATGTCTATGAGAGCTGTTTGGCATATATATTTCAGGACAGGTTACAATACAATAAAACTGTAAAACCACACTACAGTGAAGCCAACTCATCACTGCTTATAAAACATAGCTTATCCTTAAAATGCCCAGGCAGGCACAACCCTGGAACCTCACTTGCAGCAGTGACAGAATTCATAATAACCCCCCCCCCAAAAAAAGCTGTGCAAATAGATGACTTTTCACCTGGCACTGAATTGTTAAAAGTGTTGTTACCTGTCATGCCTCTAGGGAAGAGAGTATAGGTGGGATACCACTACCACAGAAGAGGCCTTATTCTGTGTCACAAGAATGGCTTTCTCTCAGATCTAATAGCATAGGCAGACTGATACAGAAGAACTGTTCATTTGGGTATTAGAGCTTAAAGTTGTCTAGGGTTTTACAGATCAGCACTAGCACCATGAATTCTGGTCACAAGCCTATAGATAGCCAGTATTGGCTTTTCAGGTCAGTGGCTGTGTGATTCCAGCTAGATACACTGGTTATAATTCCGATCCCACATTCTGAACTATTTATGGCTTCTTGACTGTCTTCAAGGGCAGCCCAACATTGCAGTAGTCCAACTGAGAATTTACCAGAGCATGAGCAACTGTCACCAGGCTTTCCTGGTCCAGGAACAGATGTAGCTGATAAACCAGAATATAAGAAAAGTCCTGCTGAATCAGGCCAAGGCTCAGGTGGTTCAGCATCCTGTTCTCACAATGGCCAACCAGATATTTTAGGAAGGACCTGAGTGCAATAGCACTCTCCCTACATGGGTTTCCCTGCAGTTTCCCCAGTTCAGTCTCCCTGCAACTGGCATTCAGAGGCATGTTGCTTCCAACAGTGGCAGTAGAACACAGTCATTGTGGTTGTTAGTCATTGATAGCCCTATTCTCTGTGAACTGGTCAAAGACACTGCCCCACTGAAGTTACCTGAACCTTAAGTGACAATTCTGAATCAAAGAGTACCTGAGACTACACACAAGCATCTTCAGTGGGAGTGGAACCCTGCCCAGAATAAATTATCAGACCAATTCCAAGACCCTCAGGGCCTTCACCTGTCAGCATTGTCTCTGTTTATTGACTCTTATACATCTATACTGATGATTAGAATTATAGAGCCAGAAGGGACCCTGCAGGTCATCTAGTCCAATCCCCTGCAATGCAGGAATCCTTCCCACAGCCATCCCTGGGTGGCTCGAACAACCAACCTTGATTAACAGCCAGATGCACTGACCGATCGTGCCACAGGAGAGCTCCCAGGATTAGCTATAAACATGTGCAGAGTTCATTTCAAATGCCCTTAAATTGGGAGGCATTATCTAACCTTTGTGATGGTTGCTATCCACATAATGTTTGGGAATGGGCTGCAAGTACATGGAATGTCAGCCATGTCTCTTCAGAAGTAAGTCATTACTCCCAGGTAATTATCACAGCCTTAGTGTTCTTTTGCATGCTGCCCTGAATCTTTTTGCTCCAATCTGCTTCTTGTATTGGTATATTAGATTAGAGCCCATGACAAATCAATAAGATTGAAACCAATTCACAAATATCTCTTGGATAACTATATGTGCCTGTTCTGTTTGGAGCAATAGCTCAAGTTCCATGTTACAAGGAAGCAGTAAGGTTATTGAGCAGGGGTCAGCAAGGTTTATTTTGCCTGGTCCGGATCGGTCCTGTGGCGATCCCTCTGTGGGCTGCATCACACGTGCACGTGAGTGCACATGCCTGCGATTTTCGGTGTCTGCACAAATGAGATTGTTGGCGTCTGCGCAGACATGATTTCTGATGGTGCGGAAGTGAGTCCCTGTGCTGCACTGGTTTAGTGCAGTGCGCGAGTGGGCAACTCTATTCAGGGGCGGCTTGTGGGCCAGTCAAACAACCCTCCGCGGGCTGCTTCTGGCCCATGGGCCTTAGGTTGCTGACCCCTGTTATTGAGGGTAGAAGTAGGTGGTTGACGTGGTACTTGTTTGCCCTGATGAGGCAGTTCAGTGATTGTGTATTCTGTATTGAGAATTGACAGCCTGAAGGCTGGATTTAAATGTATGTTCTAGTGAAAGTTGTTCTCTTCCTTGCTCTTTTCCTATACATAGTTCTGTAAAATTCAAAATAAAAATGGGAAAGAGCAGAATGAATTTCTCCATCAGAAGAGCAGTGGTAGCCAATATGTTCATAATATCCATATTTCTTGTTGTCACAGTAGGGTTTGCCTGTGATGTGGCTTTCTTGGTTTCCATTTACTTTGGGCCTTTGAATCCCTAGACTTCTTGTCACGCTGATGGTATCTTCTAATTTTTGCAACCACTGTCAGAGCATGTGTTGCCACGTGCTTAAGCATAGTGGTGTGGTTAACTCCGTCAGTAATTTCTCACATGACTGTATTGCTACTGGATACTTTGTGAATAATGGGTTCCTCTCTGCAGGGTGGTGGTTAATCTGGTGATACGATACTATGGGCTTATAAAGTCCCTTCTGTCCTTGTCTGCTGGCTGCGTTTCCCTAGTATTTTCTGAACGGCGTATTAGGGACACTGTTTCTTTTCCTAACTTTGTGTGGAATTCATTTCAACATTTCAACTTTGGTTGGCTTCATTTATTTTTTGAGTTTGGGCTATTTTTTCTGTAAGTTTTGTACTGGGTAGTGAACACTTGTGTATTTCCACTGACACAAGGGCCAATGATCTGTTTTCTGATGGTGGTATTTTCTTTGTCGAAAGAGGGAAAATTTTTATATATTGTTCAAAGTGATTATTTTCGGTAATCCTTACTTGCTTATTGTAAGGTGGACCAGTGTTGTATAAAAGAGGTAAGGCTGCTGAACCTGAGAGTAGTTTTGCTAATACTTCAGAGTGAGCCCATGGTTAAAGTGAGATATCAGACTAAGAAACTGGTGGCTCGCAGTTGACACTCCTAGCTGCCATGTTAAATAACTCTGTACCCTCTGTACCCAGGATAGGATGTGACTAACGTTTCCATTTCTTTGTTGTTCTTGTGCTACATCCTTCTCTGGCCCCTTGAGAGATGCAGACTCTGTGCAGCGTACTCAGTTTTCTTTTGTTGGGCCAGCTATCCGTAGGAGGGAGAGATCTGTCCTAACTAGTATCCAATTTGTATATTTTCTCTGTGGGTCCTTGAGTTGTTTCCTGCTATGTGATGTGCTCACTACTGAAGCTCAGACTAAATGAAGGATTTTGCAATACTTACTTAATAGCCTTGTTCAGCTTAAGTGAAAAAGCCTTGGGCTCGTTGTCCCCCCCCACCCCCCTGCTTCCAGTGTGGCTGTAAGGAGGTGTTTAAAATAATTCACTGCCATTTTAAAATAATTGCTGTTTGGCCAGACTTTCAAATCCAGACAAACTGGTTAGTCTTACCTTTGGTTTAGGGAAACAAGCCAGTTTGAAATCATTATTAAAATTAATCAATTTTAGATTCAGGCATAATGATAAACTGAAGTTAATTGAAAACAGAATCAAACCTTAAAATCCCCTCACTGCTACGTCAGGGAAGGAGGATGTACATAGGCTAAAGCTCAATGATATAATATTAAACCATAGTTTGACATTATATCTGGACTAGGTCAGTGACTAGGACATTGGTGGTCAACCTGTGGTCCTGTAGATGTTGCTGGACTCCAACCTGCATCAGCCCCATCCAACATGGCTAATAGTCTGGAATGATGGGAGTTGTAGTCCAACAACATCTAGAGGGCCCCAGGTTCCACCCCCTGCATTGACTGATAGAAACTGAGTTTTCAGTAAGTGCTATATCCCAGTAGTGGTACTTAATACCACCCTGGTGGCTTTCTGTTTTATTTTATTTTGCTTCAGATGCAAGTTTAAGCTTACGCTAAGTCCACAAGGAATGTTGCAAAAATGACTTTAAAAATAACTTAAAATATATCTTAACATTTGCCTCATAAGCACAATAATGCGGCTGTCATACTGGATGTAGTAGAGCACTTGGCCATGAAGTTCTTTCTCCAAATTTTACTATCAAGCTGTACCAACTAAGTTACTTTTAAACTCCTTAAAGTATCAGGATACAAATTATTCCCAACAGAAGTTACATAAATGGAAATTTTGAAAGCATGTTGGCATTCTAGAACCTCAGTCCTGAACATTTTGTTACACAAATAAATACATGCTTTCACTATAATGCAATTAGTGCCATGTGTGTATTAATATATATATTCCATTTTTAAAAGCCCCATTGGGGTCTTGAAGCAGTGGAGCAATTGTGGTGTGGAGTGGTGATGGAACTAGTTTATTTGGTATTAACAGCCAGTTCAGACACCCCCAGTGTGCATCTGCCATTCTGTTAGCTAGTTTACAGTTTGTAGTAAGAGGTTCTCTAAATATCTGATCACTGACTTGGATTAACACCATTTCCCAAACTTGTTACTGCATATCTAGGTTGGTTCTCTTCAGAACTTCCTTTCAGTTAATAGATAGACCAAGGCTATCTCTATTTTACAGCTGTTAAATTTGACAGAAGTTTGCTACATGAATGCACTCTACTAATTTAGAAACTTGGGTTGTAATAATTTTAATCACTGCATAAAATACTGTCCTTGTTGAATTGTGATCACAGTAGTCATTGAATTTTCAGTTGACAAAGAAATAAGGATTACAGCAAATTGAGTAAGATAAATTTCTACTGTGCCTTTAAATATAATATTTGTTTTTATTTCTTCAGTATCTTTTGTTTGTACTGCCAGGAAGTAATCATAACATAATCAACTATCTTTGTTTCTTCCAGGATATTCGGCACCAGTCCAGTGATTATTCACATAGAGTTGCAAAGTATGCAGAAAATCGAAATCGTAATAGGTACAGAGATGTTAGCCCATGTAAGTAAACTTTTTGTTTTGTTTTGTTTTGGTAATCTAGTGCATGACAAAGTAGGTTTGACATTATCAATGCTAATACTTTAAATAGTTTTGGGCTAGTGTTGTAGAGTTTGATATGTGAAGCTCCACTGCAGTCATTGAGATGAAAGTGCATACAATCAATGAAGTCATGTAGAAATTATTGTACTTTATATAGAGAGACTTCTATAGAAGCCTTCTATCCATGCAGTATTATATTTATATCTCACTTTTCTTCTGTGGAACTCAAAGTAGTGTATAGAGGCCTCCCAGGCAGTCCTCTAGTCAGGTGCCAGAACTGGCTAACCAGAACTACACATGCACAACTTCTGCAAGGTTGCTGTGCCTTCAGGAACCCTGGATAATCATTATTATCCAGACTTCTAAAAAATTGTTAAGACTGATGTTGCAGTAAGTATGTGTCACTTAAGAAGCTCCTTCATTTTTCTCTTATGCGGTTTCAGATAAAGATAGGTCATCTGAACTCGACTTTGTTATGCTGTTGAAATAAAAGATGTGACAGTTCTGGTATCTTTCAGAAGGAATACTACTTATGGTAAATATGTACCAGACATGGTTTGGGACAATTCCATGTCACTCAGTTAACCATCAGGCTGTAGACAGTACCATATTTGGAAGAGAAAAGCTGAGCAACTGCAAATTTATTGTGATAAGCATATTCAGACAGTCAGAATGGGAACATTGTTTGTTTCAAGATTCTACTCCCATAAACTAGCAAATTTTGTCAAATTAAATATATTTAATGTAGATTCTTTTTAAACGTTGGTTTTGCAGAAGTGGTAATTTGTATGAATTCCATACAGTCTGTGTTGTTTTGATTGTTATTCAGTTCCATGGCAATTGTCAATTTAAAAGATTAAATGAGTGCTTTATAAAAAGCAAGGTAGAATTATTCTCAACTTTTGCTGGATTACTGAACTGCTATGGAAAAGTGAAGATTCGAGGTCACAGTGATCTCCAGGAATTACTTTGCTGGCAGTAGAGTAATTTCTGTCTTGAGCATTTCCAGCAAACTAGGCTTATATAAACATGCCTGAAAAGTCTTTTAAAAATCCTATTGATGTCTGTGGGACTCTTCCAAGATAAATGGCTTATTGACTGGAGTTCTTGTCTGCCAGATTATTCAGTACTGTACTTTATTTTAATCACATTTAGAAGGGCATGTTGAAAATTTGAATAAGTCTTAATTTTCCATACTTGTCACCACCAGTGGTCCAGAATACTGGGATACTCTCTACTCTATCCACTAAGAGGCAGACTTTTAAAAAGCCCTCTACTTTTGTCTTAAGGCGGGGGTGGGTAACAGTTAAAAGTGGGCTGGATCCAGCCTGCAGAATCTTTTTATCTGGCCTGTGGCCTCTCCTCAGACCTACCTTGTCCTTCAGTTGGGTGACACTGAACAGAGGCACCTCTGACCAGAGTCATACAACACCCCTCCTCACTAGCATTTCCCAGAAATGTAGCAGTGTCTTATTATTCAGTGGTATACTTAAAATAAGTAAATCTGCAGTCTCTACAAGTAAACACTGCAGAGATGTGGGTTGTTCAACAAGCTCAGAGTCCATTTATCCCTTCATAATCTGCATAGAGCCATTTTGCTCTTTTTGATGAAATTAGAGCTGAATAATAATTTGAAAAACTAGACCAAATGCTTGCTTTTTGTCATTGATGGACTGAAGCACAGAAGTGGGGTAAAACTGTTGTCTTCTGTATGAAATTCAACAGCACAGCTTGGTGATTCAGTGGTTAAAATAGTACTTGCTGACATCATCTTTCCGAGAACACTAGCACCAGTATGTGTGATTTACTATAACAAGATCTTAAGTTTTTCCTGTTGGCAAATGGTATGTAGTATTTACAAAGGTTTTGGTTTCTGTCCAGCAGAAACATTTGAGTTCCAATAAATTGATAATGAAAAAAGAAACTTAACGCTTTCATTTCCAAGCAAGGTAAACAGTTCCCCTTCAAGGAAACAATATTTGAAGCATTTGTATAGTATAGATAGATAGATAGATAGGTTCAGACTCTGTAGATTTTAAATCCTCTCTGGAAAATACGTGTACCAAAAGTGATTGCGCTTGGTATCATATTTTCTGGAAAACAGCATCTATCTCTGAGTCCAAGCTTTCGTTGACTTTTTAAGGCTTGGAAAAACATGCTTGTTTCATTCATTTTGAACAGTCATATACTGTAAAAACTTTTGCACACTTGAAGTAATTTTTTTTCTACAGTCTTCTTGTGTGGTGCTGGTTTGTGCTTGCTTCTTTATTGTGCAGTTAGATTTACTTTCAGTCTGACAGGGACTCAAGGTTGTAGGTCTTCATTCTTAATTTCCAGCCACACATATTTTGGTTGTGTCTCTAGATGGTGTCAGAGATCCCTCCCAACCCCTATACTTTCAGTATCGATCGTATATCTCTAGGAGCTCCATGAGTGTACAAACCCTGGCTGTAATTTAAATTAGATGTCTACACACATAAAGGTGTGCACAGCCAGGACGCTATCCACATATTTGCTTCTTCATCTCCAACATGCAGCAATGCAAGCCATTGTGCAGATTGAAAAGCGGGTTGTATCTGATCAGCTACTGATCACAAAACAGTAAGTTGCACCATACACAGTTTATTGGCTTCATCAAGCATAATAGACTATTTGTGTTCGCTTTCCATCTCAGTGTAACACTTCATGTATGCAGTTTGCAAACCCTAGCCTTTTACCTAGAAATGATGAAGAAACATTATTACAGATGATTGTCATGGGCAAGATACATGTTGGTGGGAGTTGTGAGAAGCCCAGTCTTGGGGGAAATTCTAATTACAAACATTTAAGAGGAGAGCTGGTGCAGTGACATGGCTTCAGGTATATGCTGGGAAGTCTGGTTAGAATTGGAGACCTTAAACAGGCCAATGCTATATGCTCCTTACCTCCATTCTGTGATTTAAAGATTATAATGCTGGTCCATATTATATAAATTACTGAGATATTGAGTGAAACACTTATTCAAGTACAGCTGTATTAATGTTACAACTAAAGGTTTAAATGCTACCCATAGAGAATGCCAGGATTCTTCACCCCTGAAGAATCTGACACCTTTTGTATATGCCAAATGGGTGCAGGTGTAGGTGTAAAAATATCTAAACTACATATGATAGGTAATCTGGTGATGGAATTGTTTCCTGAAGTGGTGATGCTTGTGTCCTGAAGCAATCCGGCAGTAACTTCAGTAATCTACTTGCTAGTCAGAGGTTTTATGCCCAGGTGGATACAAGGTGTCCTACCCATGTTTAGAGTGCTTCATGATCTAGAGAGCAAGACTGGAAACCTCTGGCTGCCAGGCCAGTCTTGGCCTCCAGAGTGTCTAATTTGGCCTCTAAGGGCACCTTCCTCAAACCTAGGGTTGTCATATTTTGAAGAGCAAAAAAGAGGACACATATTTTCCAACTTCTACATTTAACTACGGATTGGACTTTTAACCCCACATAGGGCAACCCTAGTATGTGTCTGTATTTGTGCATGTATATGCACTCATATCAAGGGGGGAAGGGGGTGCATGGATGTGGGTGTAGAAGAAATAATAGAATGAAAGGGAAGATTAAAATAGAAAGGGAGGATTAAATGATTGAATGAGGGTAAAGAGTGCAAAAGTAGGAGTAGGGGTTTGGGGATAAAAGTCAGCATTCAAGACAAGGAATCAAGTTTAAAATGGGAGGTGAAGTTTAAAAATCAAAATGTAAAGACTTCCCCCTGTCTTTCTTTGGGTTAAAAATGCAAAATCAAAATGGAGATGTAAATTAAGATTTGAAGGAATAAACCAAAAATTGAGTTTTAAAAGGTTAAAATTTTTGGAGGTAGAATTTAACTAGCTGGTGTGAGGTTCTCACTAGCTCTTGAGTCCTGGTATACTCAGCTGAGAGTTAATGCAGCTCTCTCCCACCTCCTTGAATAGACTGGGAGGGAGAGAGGGGCCAGAATTTAGATAAAATAAAATGATAACAAAGCAAAAATAAAAGAGGGGTAGTAAAAAAAATAAATTGAAATGTGGGGGGGGGGGAATTCCCTTTAAAAAAGAGAAAGAAGAAGGAAGGAGGAGAGAAAAAATATATAATGGGGGAGAGGGGGAGAACAAAAATTATAAGTCTCTCTCTTAACATGGAGCACACTGACCTGGAGGTGGCCTGGGAGCACACGGGGCTGCAGAGTCAGGGTGGGCAGGTGTCCTCAGGTGGAAGTTGGTTCCTCCTCAGCCGGTTGGTCCCAGGATTGAGCCTATTCCGGGTAGCGCACCTCCATGTGGCTTCCTCCACCATTCCGATTCCTCTCGACCTCTCTTTTGCAAAGGTGGCAGTAGCAGCAGCTCAGGCCACTCAGCACAAGGGAGAGGCTCCCGCGGTGCCTGTCCTGCCACATGGTTCCTCTGGGCCATTGGGCAGGTTGGTCTCCATCCCGGGGCAAGAGGCCTTTCTCCATGACCTCTCCTATTCTCTTGCCCTTTGGGAGTAGGAGAGGGGAAATCAGGAGTCCAGTCCGGAGGGAGCCACTTCCTCAGTCCCGAGCCTTGCCTTGTTGCGCTCCCCTTCGCTGAGTCTGTACCCTGCCCAGCCTAGCCCCAGCTGCCCAGCAAGCGGCTCCAGCAGAGGAGGAGATAGGGTGGAGGAAAGTGCTGGGAAGCATGAGATGTGGAGTCAGAGAGAGAGGCAAGGCAGGCAGGCCAGACAAAGTGGGAGCTTCACCGCCTCACATTGCATGGCAACTGGAGCACAAGGAGGCGGTGGGGGGGGGCAGACCGAACAAAAAACCCCAGACGTTTTGGCGAATTGGACAAATCCACCCAGACAGAATTTTTAAGTCTGAAAAAGATGATGTCTCTGGGAAAATCTGGACATATGGCAACCCTTCCACATTCACCCACCCACCAGCTGATGTCACTGGGAATGTCAGCTGATGTGCAGGAGGACAGCATTTAATCTTCCATTGGCTATGCGCCCTCTTTACAGCAGGGAACAGGATTGCTCAACAATGGCAGCAGGATGTGAAGCCTTCTCAAAAGTGCTCCTGTGCATCTGCAGGCGAGCAACAGCAGGCATACACTTCTTCCCCACCAGACTTCTGCTGCTACCGCCACTTGCACAAAAAGTGCACAAGTTTTGATCTTAAAGGGGAGGGAGCTTACAAATGCCTTTGCGAGCCTCCCTCCTTAACATCAGCACCTGTCAGATTTGGCCTATGAGGCAGATCCTGATATGGATCCTGTTAAGGATCTGGCCCTTGGAGCCAAGAAGGTTACACTCCCCTGGTATAGAGAATGGCCAGTAAGAAGATTTAAAAAGATCCAACTCCAATAAATCTTTTCTGGCTAAAGGCGGTTTAGCTAGAACATTAAATAATTGATGTTTTGAAAATGCTTAGTATGAGGATTGAAAATCTATTGCTCTTCAACTGATGCTTGTCTTATAAGACTTCTTCAAGGGAAGTTTCTGCTTCCTAGTATTTCTTCCCCACCCCCAAATGCATATCCTTAATTTGTTTCCAAATTGCTTTGGGAAGTGGGGCGTGAAAAAGTGTATGATTGCATATTAGACTATTTAGTCATTATATATATAGAGAGAGAGAGAGAGCTATATACAAAATATTTAAAAGTAGATCATAAATAGTTTAAATAACATAGCTTGTACCACAATATCTTGGCTTTAAGTTTAGTGCATTGAGCAAAGTTATCCATAAAAAACTTGATACTTAATCTTAATACTCTACTAATTATATTTATTTCAAGATGATCACAGTCGTGTAATACTCCAGAATACGGACAATGATTACATCAATGCAAGCTTGGTGGTTAATGAAGAAGCTCAGAGAAATTATATATTAACGCAGGTGAGTAGTATTCGACTTCTAGGTGTTATATGCTTAGTGACTTAATTCTAATATGGGGGGGGGGCTCTTCAGATGACTATTCCAGGTTTAAGTGCTTCTCCTTTGCTCCATCCCACCCTACTTCCTGCCACACACTGGCTTGTTCTCTTGGTTTGTTAACAAACGTTAAGTCAGAGTTTCCTCAGTTTGGATATAACAAGAAATTCTGACTTAATGCACGTTAGGGTATTTGTGCTTAAGCCAGCATGCAATAGGAAAGGAGAGTGCTCATATCTAATGTTCAGTTCTGATTTGGTAAACCAGGCCACAATCACAGTTGCATCCATGTCACAATAAAATGCTGTAGGGCAGGTTTTCAACCTTTTTGAGTCCACAGCAACCTTGACCAGCTACATTCTTTCTGCGGCATCCCTGTGTAACTCAGGAGCCCAGCTATGTCACCCCTTCCCTGCAGAGCTGGCAACCTCTCACCCTTTGTCATACACCTTTTCTTGTGGAGTGTTCCCTCAGCCTCATCTTCTCTTCCCTCACTTTGGGAGTCCTCTGGGCAGCCGCAGCCGCAGCTGCCGCCCCTGGTCTCTGAGCTGCCACCCCTGCCCCAAAGAGAGGTGCCTCCTCACACTGCCCCACAGGGGCCTGGGAAGCACCTCCTGGCCAACCCCAGAGGCACTGTACACTTGAGGCCAGGGCTGCTGCAACAAACAGCTGTGCAAGCCTTTGGGAGGCCAGTGTTGCCCGCAGCACCCCTGACCATCATTCAAGGCACCCCAGGGTGCCATGGCACACTGGTTGAAAGCCACTGGTGTAGAGAGATTGTGCTTTCCTTGGATGTCTAACCTTATGGTGAGCTTGGTAAAGTGAAGCTATTCTTCTGCAGCAAAGGCAAGGCAATGCACTTGGCTTTTGCTGATAGCTGTATAGTGGGGACAGGTACTCACAGCCCAACCTCTGTGGGAATCCAAATGGGATTACTGCTATCATCGTAAGGCTTAGAACAAGATAGGTGATGTGGAAATAACCTTGCCTGAGGCAAATACTGCTCCATGCCTGAGGCAAATAAAAAAAATCTTATGAAAGGAAACTCCAACCTGGAACTTCAGATCTGAAGCAAGTTTTCAACTCAAATCCCTGCTTGGAACATTGGCCCTGCAGTGTTTATGTGGGAATAAATTGTCACAGTAGCTTTTTTATTTCATGAACAACCTTTGTTCTGTCTTACCCACCTACTGGAGATCCAGTTAAGTAGAAGTCAGTAATGTTGGCTATTGAAAAGGGGGACTTACATGGTTTATTTTGTTATCTTATATGTTTTGTGACTGAGGCATGTCGGGGAAAACAGACTTTGCTGGAAGAACACTAGTAAGCCATTATGGGCAAAGTGCTGCTGTTAACAGTTAAATAGACCTCAATTTAGGCTTTTTAGAAAATGTGTCTGGCCAAATTGAACATGAAAACTGTTACTGAAACAAGCCAGCTGCTTTCCGGTGTGTTATTTATCCTAAAGATGTCAGTTGTTTCCTCTTTTTGGCGGAGGAGAGAGGTCATGATTGCCTTTTTGAAAAATGCCACACAAGCATGTCCAAAGCAGCTGTTTATTTTTTGTTTTAAGGAACTGAGATCTGAATATCTACTTGGATTTTGAAAAGTATTTTAAAATCCACGTAGATATGGACAGAAGAATCTGCTGGATCAGGCCAGCTTGTCATCTAGTCCAGCATCCTGTTCTCACTGTGGCCAAATAGATGTCTGTAGGAAACTTGCAAGCAGCACAAGAGCACTTGTCCATTCCTGTGGTTTCCAGCAGCTGGAGTTCAGAATACTGCCTCTACTAACAAGGGTTAGTAGGCTTGTAGGCCAGCAATTCTTACAACATCATTTGAAAGGCTGGGCTAGACCTATTCATATTTCCAAAAATGAGGTGCACGTCTGACCACTAAACCATGTTAATGGAAGGGACTGTCGTTGAGTGGTAGAACACCTACAGAAGATTCTAGGTTCAAGCCCCAGGATCTTTTGGTAAAGCTGGGAACGACCCTTATAGGAACCCCTTGCTGCTAGTCAATGTGGACAATGTGGACTAGTGGTCTGGCTTACTGTAAGGCAGCTTCCTGTGTTTTTAATTTACAACTAGATTATTGGGTGATAGTCAACTTTGCTTCCAAGATTTAGGTTCTGAGTTATGTTAGACTGCTGACTGAATGCCTCCTTTCCCTTATTTTTACAGGGTCCACTTCCTAATACATGTTGCCATTTCTGGCTAATGGTATGGCAACAAAAGACCAAAGCTGTTGTCATGCTAAACAGAATTGTTGAGAAAGATTCGGTGAGTTGCCATAACTGCATTAAAATTGGTTTTATTGAGATCAACATGCAATTAGTGAAGTGTATATGGTTTATTTTCTACTTGCGCTCTGTTATGTGGAATTTTTTAATCTTATAACTTAGGTGAAATGTGCACAGTACTGGCCAACAAGAGAGGAGGAACAAATGATGTTTGAAGAAACAGGATTTTGTGTCAGGTTAAAATCTGAAGATGTCAAATCCTACTATACAGTACGCCAACTTCAACTAGAAAACCTCGATGTAAGTGTTCATCAAAACCTGTCTCCAAAACCCTTGTGAAAAGTGTATGTCATTGTTGCCATGGCATATTTCATGTGACAAGTTATCTCCAGGTGCAGGAGCATGTTTGTTCTTTGGTGCACAGAGAACTGCTGATTATAACAATTAGCAGCCAGGCACAGGCTTAAGCCCTGTTCACACTTAACTACCATTTGCTACTCAGTATACTTGACTTCAGCAGCCTTGGCCTTCAGGGTTGGGGAAGAGTTCATTTTGAGAGTGAAACATTATTTGAATTTCAGAATGAGAGTATATCTTAAGTGTACACAGAATAAAGAAAAATAAATAAACGTTTGCCTTTTAATGAAACATGATATTCAAACAGCAGCTGATAGAGAGCAAACTTTTGCATTGAACAGGAACCATTCTCTATGTTGTGCCAACACACACACACACACACACACACACACACACACACAAAATTCCAGGAAGCTTATTTAGGTGAGGACCATTCAAACTTACAACCAAGGGATTCAGTTTGGAATTATTTTCATAATAATGAATTGTTACATTTGGATCAGCCATCTTACTGCATGCTGTTTTGCCTGGATGCAAAACATATTTATTTCAATAAGTTGCTCTTAAACCCATTTCTTTTTATTAGACTCATGAGACCAGGATGATATTCCATTTTCATTATACTACATGGCCAGACTTTGGAGTTCCTGAATCCCCAGCTTCATTCCTCAACTTCTTGTTTAAAGTCAGAGAGTCTGGATCCCTGAGTCCTGAACATGGGCCGGCAGTCATTCACTGTAGTGCTGGAATTGGGCGCTCCGGTACATTTTCATTGGTGGACACATGCCTTATCTTGGTAAGTTTGGCTTAGATGCTCCTCTAATAACTGCTGCTCAGTTTCTTTGTGGTGGTATGGAAAAAATCCTAATTTACAATGCCTGAATAACAATTGAAAAACTGAATTCTGCCATTAAATGAAAAATAGTGTTTGCTCTGACAATTTAGACCGGGGCAGTCAACTTTTTGATACCCACCGCCCACTAATGCATCTTTCTTGATGGTAAAATTTCCTTACCGCCCACCAGTGCTTGATGGAAGGAGGATTCAGCTTGTGCCATAGAACCCCCTACCGCCCACTAGTGGGCGTTTCAGGATTCTAGGTGGGCAATAGGGGGTTCTACGGCACAAGCTGAATCCTCCTTCCATCAAGCACTGGTGGGCAGTAAAGAAATTTTCCCATCAAGAAAGATGCATTAGTGGGCATCTACTGCCCACCTAGAATCCTGAAATGTCCACTAGTGGGCGGTAGTGACCAGGTTGACAACCCCTGATTTAGACCAAAAATCTTGAACGAGCAAAATAAATACATCTGGTTTGTTAAATTACTTTCTTGTGATGTATGAACTGAGTGGTCTTGTGGTTTGTAGTCCTGGTTTGAGCAGTCTTTAGAAAGCAGGACTGAAAACTAATTTGATTGTGATTTGCAGACATCACTCAAACTGTGATTTCCCAGTTAAGACATTAAAGAAGCTGGTTTAACAAATGAAGCTGCATGCACAAGGAGAGAGGAAGTTATTTGCTTGTTCTCATTCCAGCAAGCCATGGTTTAGACAGAATGTAATGTCTTAAACAGGTTTAAGTTTTCCTCTGATTTCCATGACAGAAAGTAAGAAGAACTGTGGTCAGGGATGCAGTTGAGGTGGGAGCAAGACCTACAGTATGCATTACAGTGGTACCTCAGCTTACATACATTTCAGGTTACATATGCTTCAGGTTACAGACTCCGTTAACCCAGAAATAGTACCTCGGGTTAAGAACTTTGCTTCAGGATGAGAACAGAAATTGCGCGGCAGCAGCGGGAGGCCCCATTAGCTAAAGTGGTGCTTCAGATTAAGAACAGTTTCAGGTTAAGAGCGGACCTCCAGAACGAATTAAGTACGTAACCACTGTACTGCAATTTTTATATACCCTTGTGCCTAGCCTCTTGACAAATTTAGGCATGTTAAGACAGTAAGGGCAGAACTCCCATGTTCAATATTTTCTTTCTGCACAGGCTACTGTTGTCAAGCAAACAATGTGTTACATTTCAAGGGGGTGGGGGGAGAGATATCAAACTGTTTTCAGGAGCTGTTTGAATACAGTGGTACCTCGGGTTAAGAACTTAATTCATTCTGGAGGTCTGTTCTTAACCTGAAACAGTTCTTAACCTGAAGCACCACTTTAGCTAATGGGGCCTCCTGCTGCTGCTGCGCAATTTCTGTTCTCATCCTGAAGCAAAGTTCTTAAACTGAGGTAATATTTCTGGGTTAGCGGAGTCTGTAACCTGAGGTGTATGTAACTCGAGGTACCACTGTATATGTATCATATACTAAACTTCAGCTTTCTATTTCCTTTGGTAATACTTCTATTTTTTATCTCTGCAAATGAAAAGGCAAGTCAGTGAGTGAGTTAAAGTGTCTTATAGAAAATCAGCATTCTGATAACATGTGCACTCTCTTTGGGTGATAATTTTTATGCCTTGGAAATCTGGTGTGGAGGCTTAAGGGGCCCTCTGGTGCAATTTAGGGTTCTGCAGGGGATCGGAGAGGAAAGCTATGTGCTTTAGTATCTGCTGGTGCAAAGTTGGAGTGCTCCCCTTCTCTCTCTTGTTGCAGAGAGCAGTAATACTTGCGTGAAAATCATTTTATTTTAAAACAGCTTTCACCCTCTTCCTGAACTGCCATAGTGCCACTAAAACTAGTTGCTATTTTTTCTTACACAGATGGAAAAAAGAGAAGACCCACTTTCTGTAGACATAAAGCAAGTTTTATTGAATATGAGAAAATATCGAATGGGACTTATTCAGACTCCAGATCAGCTAAGATTTTCATACATGGCTGTAATAGAAGGAGCAAAATACATAATGGGTGATTCTACTATACAGGTAAACGTTTAGCATAAATTGACTGCTTTTTAAATCGTTCGCTCAAGAGTTTGTAATGAAATTATTAATAATGCCAGATCCAGCTGTTCAGGGTTTATGTCACTTGTGGGCAACCTCCTTCCTGTGGTCCAGTTTTGGCCCATGAGACCATTTTCCCCAGACCTGTCAGGTGCAGTTGCAAGCTACATCAACTGATGGATGCCTGTTGCTGGCAGGAAGCAAGGGTGATTGACTAAATCAGCAGGATTAATCATGTGCTCATTACATTGACTCCCCTGCTAAAACGAAGGGGGAAACCTTAGGTTTTGTAGCATCTTGCACCTGATGTCATTGTGGTGTTGGTCAAATTTAGCCCATAAGCCTGATCCTGATAAGGATCTGGCCTGCAGATCAAAAAAAGGTTATGAGTAAAATTTATATAGTGTTTTGATGAATATAGCAATTTTGTAAAACAGCCTTATATGCTGAAGTTTACTTATTTTGTGATTTACTTTATTTTATTTATAAATATACAACTGTAACATAAAAATATTACAGTTGTTTATAGCAATATAAAACCATAAAAACCATGCAGTAAAATCATAAAAAGTTAAAACCAAGTTAAAACCAAAGGAATTAAAAACAGACATCAGTAGACAATTGTTGGGGTGTACTTTTAATTGCCTGCACAGGCCTGGTGAAATAGAAAAGTTTTCAAGTGTTTAAAAGTTAGATCCAAAGAACAAGAAACACAGCCACTAGCAGTGGGGGGTTTTCAGCCAGAACTCACCAGAGCTCAGTTCTGGCACCTCTTAGGTGGGCACAACTGCCATTATAAGAGAACAAGGGAGGAGTTCATGGTGAGTTCAGGCACCTCTTTTTCTAGAGAAATAGCACTGGCCACTAGTACTATCCCACAAACACTAGAGGAAAAATTTGTACAGTGGTATATACCATATTTTTCTGTGTATAAGACTAGGTTTTTCGCTTAAAAATAATGTCAAAAATTAGGAGGCATCTTATACACGTATACATTTCCCCCAATTTTCTTAAATCTGAGTCCCCAAAAATGGGGACATCTTATAGACGGGAAAATACAGTAAGTATGTTTCATAGCAGTTTCTGTGTTTCTTCAAGCACAGTGTCTTTGGATTTGGTTTTCTTTTTGTTGTGGAGTGTTATAGTGCAAGTTTTAAACCAGTCCTGTAAATGTATGTATGACATAGTATTTCACATATGGAAAGGAACCATTGAACCCAACTTGTCGTTCTTATCCAAGGATGTTGTAGCTCACCTTTGAAAATAACTGTACCTGTGACTTTTCAGGTAGTTAAAAAAAAAACTTCAAAACTCTAACAAGCTGTCCTCCATTCAGAATCGGTGGAAGGAACTCTCAAAAGAGGACCAGGCACCAAGTTCTGAACGCTCCCCTCCACACCCAACCAGACTAACTACAGGGAGGCACAATGGGAACAGAGTGGGATTAGAAAACCAGGAGCAAAGTGAGAACATCATAAATACTGACATGTCTTCTTCAATACAAAATACTGCAGATCCAAGTGCTGACACGTGAGTATCATTTTTATATAATAGCTTGAAAAGAGGCCACTAGCCAAGGCCATTTTTAAAAACCAATGCCATATGATTTGAAGAGAGTACCCCTTGTTACAAAATCCATACTATTGATTGTAATTCATATCACTTAATCTTGATGTTACATTCTTGTACTGAATTCTGGAAAGTGTTTGAAAGCTGAATGTGGTGGTCTGTATATGGATTGAGACCACAATGGAGCTAGTAGATCTTTGTTATATAAATCCAACAGTTGTTTCAGGATCTGCATCTTGTTTTGTTCTATTTGTGCACCCATTGGAATATCACTGAAGGGCTCTATAAACGTAGTCATAATAAAGACTTTGAACTACTATTTAAAAAGGAAGCTTATAACCCTTAAAGCTGAAAATATTCAGGAAGTGTTAAAACGCTGTGTTGTTGTATGCTGATGCAAACATGCTCAGTAGTAATTGCAATGAATTGGGTCCAAACTTCACCTAACAGAAGTCAACTCTGGATTCAATTCAGTAACTTCTAGGTCTTAATCGTGATCTGATGTGTTTAGTAGTGCAATTTGAAACCATGACAGTGTTTGTCAAGTTAAGCCCTTGCTCCAGATTGCATGTACAGTCATACCTCAGGTTAAACACACTTCCGGTTGAGCGTATTCGAGTTGCGCTCTGCGGCAACCCAGAAGTAACGGAGCGCGTTACTTCCGGGTTTTGCCGCTTGCGCATGCGCCATCGCTCAAAATGACGTCATGCGCAGAAGTGGCGAAAAGCGCCGCCGCTAGTTGTTTGCTTCTAGATGCGAATGGGGCTCCAGAACGGATCCCGTTCGTATCTAGAGGTACCACTGTACAGAAGAAGCAAGCAAAGAAGTGGGAAGGGTACCTTGATCATGTTCTGCTTGATGCAGATGGAACACTAAGTAATGGAGTATATGCATATAAACATTGCATTCCTTCCTCCTTAAGGAGTGTAGAAAGTGGGCATACATATATATAAAGGACATCACCTGTTTCTTGGTGTTAGTGATGTACATGTCGCAATGCATCTATTCGCCAGCTATGTGAATTAGTATGAAAGCATAAAGGCTTGCATCCTTAACATTCCTTCTTTGAATATCAGGTTAATGGAGAAGGCCTGCCCGTCTCCTTTTCCCTCTGCAATCCCCTCCGTGTCTTGATAATCTGTCCATCATGATTGGTGGACCCTTGGAATAAGTTGTGACAGGGAGCCACAAATGGAAGGAGGAATTGGTAGAGATCACGTTGCATGCAGAAGAAATACTAGATCCATATTATCTACGTGCAGAACATAGTGCTTATGCAACTGCAGTATATTACCTTGAATATCAAAACCCAGCTCAACAGTTCAAAATGCATTTTCTCTCTTTCTCCCTCTCCCTCTCCACCTTAGTAGCATAACTTGATACATAAACTGATTTTTTTCCCTCCCATAGTTTACTGTCAGTCACTGGTGGCACTTTATATTTTCTATACTGGGTTTCATTTCCAGATAAATTCAAGAAACAGGATTCAATCTATACACTAGATCAACAGCTGCAGTGATCAACCTTTCAGGGGCTGAAGCATAAAAGTGGGCATAAGCTCTTTTTTTATTTAAAAAAAATGACAGATTTGGAGGTTTCTTCAGAAGCTTGGCCATTTATCTTTTGGAGTGCTTCCTCAACAGTGGACACCCTTTAAAAGTGCCACATCATTAAATCATATATTTTACTTGTAAATGATGCACACAGGTAGCAATGGAGGGTGAGAATCATACATTTGTTCAGTATGTGTGTGCATGTGTAATGTACCTACATCTTGATGGGTTTCCTCTTGCCCATTTACAGAACTCTTCCCTTGGAAGCTTGTCAGCCTGATGATCTTCCAAGAAGACCTTCTTAATAGGATTAGATATTTGTGGCCAGGTTTAAGCTGCCGTTGTTCAATTTTGTATTTAACAAACATAAGCAATACTGTATCTTCTGGGGTTTTTTAATTGATGTGTTTTAAATGTTGCTACCTATCATGCACTCTTAAATCAAAGTGGATTAAAAATCTGTGACTATACCTGATCATTTTGTTTTCCTTTCTAGGGCTGTTCGGAAACGGCTAAGAGACGACAGGAAAGCTAACACAGCACAGATGGTGCAGCAGATGAAGCATAAGCTGAGTGAGGCTGAACGAAAAAGGAAAAGGTGGTTATATTGGAAACCTATTCTCACTAAGATTGGGTTTGGTTCAGCCATTTTCATTGGAGTTTATTCTTGCTGGAAATTGTACTTCCAAGGTGCTCTCATGTGAGTTCTTCTGCAATCATGCATCTAGCAACTATTTCTAGGTGCAAGACTGCTGCTGCAGTTGACAGAACAAGTGAGAATATAACTGCAATCGATGCAGTAATCTTGTAATGCATAACACATGAAGTAACCTGATCACTAGTCACTGTGGCTGGACTCTTTGCTTTAGGTACTTATGGAACCAAATTGCTACATGACATAAATTTTATTTATTTATTTATTGGATTTCTTACCTGCCCTTTACCTTAAGACCCCGCAGTGGGGTGGGTTACATCAACAAAATACGCAAATATAAAAGAAAGCAGTTACAACTGTAAAATAAGAAAAATAGTTCCATAGTAAATGCAACTCCTTATATAAAACTGCCCACATTTTAAAACAATTTTATATATAAAATAGTGAGAAATAGTACTCAGAGGCAGACTGGGAAAAGGTCTCCACTTGTTGAACTTGTTGAGACCGGGGGAAGGGGGCGGGTTCAGTAGGGGCTAAAAGACAGGATAGCACCTGTCTAATAGGGAATTCCGAAGGGTGTCACCATCCTAACGACCCAATTAATATATTGTATGGAAAAAACCTCCTGAAAAAGGTGGTTTCTGCAACAGGCTCTTTTACAGTTCTTGTCTGGGTATATAAGGAGTTAGACGATCCTTTAGGCATGCCTAAAGGATCGTCTAACTCCTTATATACCCAAACTGTGTAGGGCTTTGCACACCAGTACCAGTGCCTTCAACTTAGCCTGGTACCTAATTTGTAGCCATTGCAGTTTTCAGCAGTGGCATGACTATGATAGTCTGCACCAGAAAGCAGTCAAGCTGCCACATTTTGCACTTCCTGCAGCTTCCGGGCGAGCGTCATGTAATCCAGTCAGGAGGTTAGCAGCTCATTGATGACAGTGGTCAGATTATCCCAATCTAGAAACAGCCATAAATGTCTTACCAGCCAAAGCTGATAAAAGGCAGTCCTAGCCACTGAAGTCACCTAGGTCTTTAGTGACCAAAATGGATCCAGGAGAAACCTGCTTCTTCAGGGAGGGTGTGGCTGCGCCTGAAGTAGGCATTTGGACAATTATTCTGAGTCCAGAGCCACACCCATCCACACTCATGAGGCAAACTAATGCATACTTTCAGCAACCATGTATATATTGCATAAAACGATAGTCCACTAGATGTAGTAGACTCAATTGCCAAGGCTTTATCAACTCTCATAACTGGATAGAAGCAATAAACAGTGTGGTGTCATACTCTGAATGCAAAACAGTTACATTTGTGTGTGTGTGTGTATTATATACCATCAACCATTTATACTATCCAGACTTAGAATAAATTTTGTAACTCTATTTAATCTTTTTTTGTAGATAACTGTATTTTTAAAAAACTACATTTGTACAAACTTCTCTGACAGAAAGAGTATGCATTAGTTATCGGTCATCCATCCCCAACATTTCAAGAGTGGTTTGGAAATTTACTGATATCACCACCCCAACTTAGTGATTTAGTGAATTGCCCTTTTGAGGTATTTGGTGTTAAGCAAATAGGGGCTGCTTCTCAGTTTCTACTCTGTAAGTTGCATTCATGTATTTATGCTTGTAGTTACCTTTTATTTAAAACTTGAAAATGTTTAATTTTTATAAGACTACTGGGAGCTTCAATATCTCAAACAGACTCTTTTTGAAGGGAAGTTTGTGTTAAGACTGCAGCTACTGTTGGAAGCCATAGCTTGTGTTTAAAGTTCAAACATTCCATTAAATGTGAAAACGTTTTTGTGTGTCTCACTTGATTTGACTCCTATTCCTTGAAATATTTTAGTATATTTTATAGTGGTTGTAAACAGCATGTGACAAACTTGGTCATATTTTCTGAAAAGAAAAAATGTAGGCCATATTAAGTGTTGCAGCTGGAAACAAATAAATAGCCTATAATATGAATGTTTTCTCCTAGAAAGGAAATGGAAATACTATTTTTCTTATATGTTGGCCTATGGATAGTGGGTATATAAGATAGTGGAAATAACAGTAGAGCTACTTTTTGACGGTGAAATGGCATGTTTATGAATCTCAGCACCAACAAAATACTTAAGACAACTGAACTACAGTACTCTGATATGGACACAATTATCAAACATTGTTACAGGTTAGGACACAGGATTTTAAGGAAATGTCAAGCTTATTCCGCCCACCATTCTCATAGATGTATTAGAGACATAAATCAGGGCCAAGAAAATACAAAACTCTAATCCCAAGGCTTTTGTTTTTCATTGTGGGGAAAGGAATTATGCAGTTTTAGGATTATTGAGTTCCTATAAGTGTTCTAAGGATCTTATAAATTCTAATCCTGAACAAATGGATGGCACCATATGTTTGGAGAGTTTTGAAGTGTAGTAAGCTTTTTGATACAGTACAGCATAAAAGGAAACTCAAGATTAAACAAAATCAAACTCAAGGTAGAACTAAATCAAGGAAGTCTTGAAATATATTTTTCTCAGTTCTTACTGTTATTTCCCTTATGGATTATTAAATGTTAATAGAGGGAGTATTTTGGAATTGTGAAGCTTGAACATCAAAAAGGTACTGATCAGAATGTCAGGATTTCTATATAAATGGACTTTTCCTTTTCCAAGAAACCAAATGCACAATAGAAGATGGAAATGTATTTCATTTCTGGATTAAATTGCCAGTTTCAAACTCACATTTAGGCACTCTTGAAAGCTTGTGTGCATGTAAAGAATGGTGGTACTTTTTCCATCTTACTGTTCAATACATACCCAGGTCTTATAGGCATCTGCCTCAGTGAGTCAAATTATTGGTCTATCCAGCTCAGTAGTACTATTGAGGTTTGGGACACAAGTCTTTCCAAGCCCTACCTGGAGATGCCAAGGAGATGTCTGTTACAACACTTAAGTTAAACTACTGAGCTGTGCCCTCCCTTTCCCTCAGAAGTAACTTCATGTTTTGCTCTTGGCAGCATTTTATGGAGCGTATTATATTGTCCTTGCTCCTTAATATTTTCACCGTAATCATTTATATGCAATTTTATTCATGATCAAAATAGTTGTTGCAACTGGTTCTATCATATTTTAATAAATATTTGAGAATATTTTCTGTGCAGTTTTCATTATAGATGAATACATGCAAATCCATACACACACACACACATATATATATATATATATATATATATATATATATACTATTAATATATATAACTTTATCTATATAACTATATATCTACATATATGCAGTGCTTTTTTTCTAAAAAAAAATGTTTAGGAGTACTCAAAACCTACTCATATTGAAATACTGCCCCTCAATGAGGCCAAACTTAGATTCACAAAAGGTTTAGGTGTATGCATACCCCTGCATACCCCCCAGAAGCAAAAAGCATTGCATATATCTGTACAATGTTACAGTGGTTTGTGTGGAGAAAATGAGCAAAGCCTTAAAAGTGAATACCACACAAATCACTTTTGTAGTTGACATGTGTCGGGTTATTATAAAGACAATATATTATTCAGGAAAGAGTAAGCCTGACTAGTATTTGGGAGGGTGGCCATCTTGCTGGAGAGGGAAATGATGTTGGTTCTTTCTTGATATGGGAAGCAACCCAACAAAACTGGAATTCCTGACTCACTTGCCCTCTTTCCTGTGTTTTTTGGGTTTGTGTCTTCCACTGCTTTTTCAGTTCGTACCTGAGTTGTCCTGGTTCTGTCTCAATACCACTTTGGTGCAATCATCTTTGATGTTCATCTACCCAAACATTTGTTTTACTTTGTTGGCAGTTCCCATATGATAAAGGGACTGAGAACCTTGTGCAAAGAGAAAGCTAGATTTTGAGTTAACTTTTTTGCCCATCAAACTGATTATTAGACACATAATGGAAGGTTTTCATTTCTAACTAAAGCAAGCTTGTTCAAAATACTCTAAAAGCCTTTGTCAATTCATAGTTTATCCAACATATTAAAACTTTCTTCAAAAATATTGCACTCAATTGAAATGCAGTGGTTACCATCTTGATTCTCCATGTTTTCTCTTGTATCCTCACTTAACATTAGTTTTAAGCTTTTCGTTTTAGTTCTAAAGGTAGTGAAATTTTCAGGAGAGTCAAATGCAACAAAATTGTACTCATCGTACAATGTACTTTCCTTTTAATCAAAGTGCATTTTTGTATTTCCCCCCTCCTAATTCACAAGGTCCTTAATTGGAGCATGAATGTTCCCAGTGCCTTTCTCATAACTAGTTCAAAGACATTTTATCCATGGTAGTAAGGATACACTTGTTGCAGTAACCACTCAATATCAAATAAGGCCTTCATGACTTTCAAAAAATATTTCAACTTACAATTGCAGTAAAACTGTAATACCTCGTAGCAGTATACTTCTGTTTGTACTGAATCTGTGACTCTTTTGCGTTGTGTGTCTTTAGGCCGAGAGTGACCGACACCTAGATCTCCAAGACTTGTGAATATTCTGCAGCTAAAAATTATATACTTTTGGCATGCAAAGCAGGACATGACCCCTCTTCAGGAACAAAACTGAGGTCTGAGCAATACACAAGTGGCCTCATAACTATCTGTTTACAACGTAAACAACCAGGGAATGAAGTACATCACCAGCAAAAGACTTTGCAAAATGAAATTTGTCTTAAGTGTTTTATGCTTGTATTAACTGTAGAGAGATGTAAGAGATCACATTAGAAAATACTTTGTACTGCCATTCTTATTGTATTTTTTATACTTTTGGCAGCATTAAATATTTTTTTTAATTGACATACTGTTGTGTGTGTATTATTCCCCATCCTACAAAAGGGCTATTTCATTTCACAGAAATGCAAGTGTCATCCCTAATTTTTATCACCTTCAGCTACCATTATGGCCGCCTGAAATATTAATCAGAATACGTATATAAAAACCTAAGGAAGCTATGTCGAGCCCTTAAAAAACTCCAAAATCCAGTTGGGCAATACTTTTATGTGACTAACCAGGCTTCTGTTTTTCATTAGGCAAGAAGTTATTAAAAGGGGGTGAGAAAATAAACTAATATGTCAGCTGTACATACATACGATTCCGGAATAAAGAAGCAATGGTTGCTCCTGGATGAGGGAGAAACATGGTAGTCTTTAGCCATTTAAATTTTTTATTAAATTACTTGTGTGATACCTTGCCTGACGAGAACATTTGGAAGTTTCACACTTTTGTGATACTTAGGCTGGTCCCCACTAAAGGTATTTTATCTTCATTTTTAAAACTAGAGTTCATTTTATATACCTACAATTTAGGTAACTAATCTGTTACTTTTGTCAGCATACTATTTTTTAAAAAGCAAAAGAATACCACCCACCAATAACAATAGCAAAATTAAACAAAAAAGTAATGGAGGTTTTTAAGCAGATGTTGGCCATCTGTCATGGATGCTTTAGCTGAGATTCCTGCATCACAGAGGGTTGCACTAGATGATCCTCAGAATCCCTTCCACCTCTACAATTCTGATTCTATGAAAAGGTTGATGAGCCCACTCACAAGTTCTTGTAAAGAACTAGTTTCTTAAAATTTGTTTCTAATGGAACTTAATCCCATTGTGATACACTTTTCAACAGGAAGATGGTAAATTTAAATAGCATGGTTTGCAGGGGAAATCTGCACTAAGCTGGGCTTCATTAGAAAGCAAACTGAGTTCAATGGGTCTACTCTTGAGTATGACCAATATTGGCTATCGCACAACAAGTTAGTATGACTGGCTAAAAATGATGCAGTTCTGAACACAAATAGTATCTTGGTATGTCATGCTGTATTAAGAAACAAAATAGCACTGAAGGCTTCCCTTCAGCTGTGTTTCTTGGGCAGCCCAGAGTCCATGGCCCAGCTGATTGGTTTATTTGGGGGGGGGGGGTTGCGAAAGAAGTGCCTGACATGTAGCTGTAGACTCCCCTTAGAGACAGACAAGACCTCTGCCTATTTTTGTTTGAGCCCATTTTGGGTTCCTCTATGTTCCTAGTATTTGGGGCAGATATACACATAAAATACCAGTAATAACACATCTATAGGCACTGTGGAAACTGGTTTCCTACACAGATTTGTTTTTAAGGTTTGAGTATTCTGAAAATAAAGCATGCTTACGGAAAACAAACTGAAAATTGGCATCAGTATTAACCCTATCCTTGTTATATCCCACCTTCCAAAGACTGGGTAAAATGTCTACCCTTCAACAAAAGAAAGATATTCACACTTTAATATACAAATGAAACTGAAGCATCACACTCAGTCTTGAGCTGTTTTTCTGTTTCCCAGTTAATTTTTAAAAACAAAAATTGCAAGTTTCTGTAAGCCTTGGATTTTCCCTAGCCTACCTTTCTCTTGCATGTGGGTGACACTGTTTTGCTACACAAGGCATGGTACTTACCTCTGAAAGCTGGAAATAGAAGGAATAACAACTTTGGTCGAAGACTGAAAAATACAGTCTTGCTGATCCTCATCTACATAATGTGGAAAGCGAACTAAATATTCACTGAAGTTACTGTTCTTCTGAAGACCTTAAGGCAGGCTTCCTCAACCTTGGCCCTCCAGATGTTTTTGGCCTACAACTCCCATGATCCCTAGCTAGTAGGACCAGTGGTCAGGGATGATGGGAATTGTAGTCTCAAAAACATCTGGAGGCCTGAGGTTGAGGAAGCCTGCCTTAAGATGTCAAAAAAGGAGCTAGCTTTGGGAATATAAACGCTGGATATACATGTTATGTCATTGCAGATCTCTGAGTATTTCCCCAGTTTTAGGCTGCTCTGCATTGTACCTCTAAGGGTTGTGTGTATTTGAATGTGTACATATGTTTTCATTCAAAAGATTCATAGTTCAAATCTCAATTCAGAAAGATTGATTTTGTATCGAAGTTGAATATGGTAAGTTGTGATCTTTTCAAATATGCACTACTACTTTGTGCCAGAATTCTTGACAGTCTTTACAAGATGACCACACAAAGTTTGATGCTTCTCACCACCTCCATTTCCAACAAGCCCATCATCCTTTTTGGGTGTGTTACAGATCACATGGAATATGTTTTCAGATTCTGTTTGCATATCAACTACCTGGATTTTTCCTAACTGCATAAATTAAGGCAGAAGTAATTAAGCATCTGAATAAGAATGAGAAAAGGCCTGGAATGTTTCAAAAGTTAAGCTAAACTAAAAGCTTACAGGTAATGAATTTATTATGGGGAAAGTATTTTCATTCTGTATAGTTGTATGTTACAATTTTCTTTAGGTAGCCTCAGCATTTTAAAATATCTCTGGCAGTAAGATCTGCTCATTCAGTTTCACACAAGGTTATACCCAGCTATTATTCATATTAGAATCCAAAGTGTAAAACTTAAATTTTAAATAAGTGGTCCATAAACAAAAGAAGAAGAGAATTTAAAACAATGCAGGTGGAAGTCCACTGCCATAGAGTAATTTCCAGGAACTTGGTATTTTCCATCTGGAAGATTTAGCTGGAGAACTGCAGCTTTCCTAATTTCAGAAAACAAAAGTCACAACACAGTTTTATTCTCAAGTAGCAAAAACACATTGTCTCAAACACATGTATTTATATACACTGTAGCATTCAATTATATGACTTTTAAGTAAAAGTGTTCTAATGCATCCTGCAGCTCCCAGTCTATGTCAACAATTTCAAACCATTCTAAGGAAATGGTCTGAATGAAGGAACTTCCTTGAATTTTTCTTCCAGATCTGCAGCCATGATGTGTCCCCAAGCATACAAATTGTTTCAAGGCACCCCCATGACAAATGCCAGGTGAGAACGAGGCATGCATCCTATAATATGCCTCAGGGCAGGGGCTCTGAGGCAATTTTTTGTCAATTCCTCCATCCTCCCTTAGCCCTGTGAAAAGCCGATCCAAAGGTTGCAGAAGGAGCCCTTCTGTTCACTGAACAGCAACTTTGGATCTAGCCTATTGCCCCTGGAGACAAAAGGGCAAAGGTTACAGTACAACAATATTCATATGTTGCAACAGTATTTGGAATTTCACTTTAGAAGCACCTTTCTAAGCACTAGAATTCCAAAACTAAAAAACCTACCATGTTTACCGTGGGCTGGCATACTTTTACTTGGTTTGCAGTTAGCTGGAGCCATTCATTAAGGTAGTCAGCAAGAGCCAGGGCATCAGGGATATTGTCTCCCTCTGAGCAAAACTTCAGCAAAACTATCATTGGAATACCTTTTGAACAACTGGAATAAAAGCAAAAGCAATTAAATAACTGGACAGAAAAATTCTCTGCTGGCACTCTTGCTCATGTTTGGGTTGTAAGCCTGGAATGGATTAATGTGGACCTCCAGATGTTGAACTACAACTCCTGCTGTCTCTAGCCATTGGCAAGCCTGCTGGGAGTTGTAGTCTTGGAACATCTGGAGGGCCACAGGTTCCCTCTCCCTCCTATAAGCCATAGAATCACACATACATAAACACAAAGTAAACATGTAAAACAATCCAGCTAATCCAGCATTCTTCTTTCTTAAAGCAAGCTGAGGTGACATAAAAACCAAGCTTAATCAAGCAAGAATTCCAAGCTGTTTGCTACAGCACAATGACTGAGAACCACCAAGATACTCCCTGAAATTTTAAGACCTTAAAAGGACCAAAAGGAATGGAGTGGAGAACAGTAGGACAGGTACATTAACAACAGAGCTCTGCTTTGACCTTGAATAAGTGTGAACTAAGGGATTGGCTCTTCTTGACAGAATCCAGAAGGGATTAATTAGACACAACTAAATAGAAACACCAACTTTCCCCCTTGGTATCCACTCTTGAGAACAGAGAATTTTAGAGCTAGTTATCTGACCAAGCTCTCACCAGTTTCCTTCATAAATGCCATTATTGAACTGCATTTCCAAGTGATTCCCACTACAGTCTTGGATGGCTGTTACTCCAAGGTCCCATATGCAGATAGACTTTGTATTTGTGGTCGACCTCAGGTGGAAAATCCAGTAGATTTCCTTCTGAAACCTTTGTTCACACAAGCAAGCGGGCAAAGCCCAGCATAAATGGTTCAGTTTCTTCTACGTAAAAATAATAGCTTTGTAAAACAGAGTAGCCCTCTATGCACTAGCTGCACAAAAAAGTCGGAAAAAGCAATTAGATAAAATCACTCTAAATTGTGATGGTAGCTTAATGGTCATTAGTTTCGTAAATTATCCTTTGATTAGAATTTCATCATATTTTTTCTGCTAAAGTTTCCGTTGATAACATGTTGTACTCCAACTTCAGAGTAATTTGAGGTGCTAATTTTAACTTTGGTGCTACTTGATAAGGTACTGTACTCATTTGTGTCCTCTTCCAGTGCAAAGTGCCTTTCACTGGCACTTTATAATGGTAATTTTCAATATTATTTTTTTACTGCCTCACCAACCTTTCAGTGAACAATAGTTTTGTGATACCACCTCCTGGAATGTGGAACACTTTCTCATCTGTTACTCCAGGGAAAGCGGCTGTTTGCTCCAGTTCTCTCCTGTTCAGTCTCTGCATTTGATCTCCAACTGCTTTCTCAACAGCAGATGAAAGCAAATATCGCAATGAGGTACTGTCAATAAACCATGAGATATACGCATAAGCTGCCACAAATTACAGTTGGGAACTTTGAAAAAGCAGGTTTATTTGATTTGTAATGCATGCTGAATTACACCTTTGTCATGAAAGACAATTTTGCATATGCTAACTTGTTAGCAATATGCATACGAAAAAGGAAAAAATTACTCTAGCCTGCTAAAATAACAGGACTTTGTGGGTGACAAAAATGTTCTAGGTAACTTTAGATCAAAGACAGAAAATAAGAAAAAGGAAGCTTTTCTTGGGCATGGATAACGAGCGTGATGAGGCTGGAGCTGGTTTAAACAGTATTTATAACCTGTCCTATTCTCAAATACCTAATGATTCCTAGTATAAGAGGACATATTAAAATATAACACTAAAACACACCTTTGATCCAACACCATCCCAAGTAGAAATATTCTCACATTGCCTCTGTTTCTCTGCTGTAGCATTTTACCTTTTATGGTTTTATGAGTTATTTAATTATTTTCTAACATGCTTCTTAGGTCAAGCAGATCAGAAAATTTCTAAATAAATAAAAATTGGGCAGTATCCAACACATCTGCTCCATTAGCACAAGGATTTTCACAACAGAATTCCCCCCACATCCCAATGCATATCCTGCAACCTCCTCAGATCAGCTCTGGAGAGCCAGGGGTGCAGGAAAAGAAGGAGGGGCAGCCCTTTTGAGTAGCCAAAAGTCCTTGCGTTAATGGAATAAGTGCATTGAACACCAACTGTCATCTCTGAAAAACACTCAGGCCTGTGACCGACCTATCTTAAGGGGTTCATGCAGCTACTGATAGAAAGGCTGAATATGTATTTATGACACACTGCACTTATGGCTTCTTTCGGGGTACTGAAAGATGCTCTGGGAAGCTAAAGTGATTGTAGATCAAAGCACAAAATTAAATTAAAACATCAGGTTGAATTCAAAGCTGTCTGGGCACCAAACAGACCTGCTCACAGAAGCATTCATGCAGCCCTCACACCCAAAGCCGCTCCAAGTGGACCCGCAACCCTTCAGAGCAGATTTTGAGGGTGGATGGGGCAGTGCTGCGGGAAGCAGGGGAAGGTAAATTTCAGCTACATGAACAGAACTCCACTCATACGACGATGGATTCCGCCCTACATAAAACATTTCTAACAGTTGGCACAGACATACCCATGAAGCTGTTGGTCATTACGCTGGTAAGCATGGCTGCTGGACAGAAGAACAATTTTGGCAAAACTGCAACTTTTCACCCAGGATAGTAGCGTCTGACAAAAGGACCTATATTTATTCTTTACATCAAGGGGGGGGGGGAGAAGAGGTTAGAAAGTTGTTTCAAATTATCATGTTAAGTCTTCAGGACTTTAAACATTTTTGAATTGTTAATTATGAAATGGTATGTTTTCTCAGCTGTTTCTTTCTTGTGACCTTTAAAAAGTAAGACTATATTGAGTGGCAAAGTTGTATTTTAGAGCCGTAACAATATATAACAGCGCAAAGGATTTATTGGAAAGCCATATACTGAAATGATGCCAATTTACCACCTATTTTGCCATTTCCAGTGAATAATTACCCTACGGAATTCAGCAATTGATGACTGATTTGTTAACTTACATCTTAAACGTCTGTCAGATTCTTGCTGATTTTTTTTTTTAATTCATCCTCTGTTGTTTAAATGTATTTGGCACCTTTCTAGAAATGGATTTGAATTAGAAGGTGCCTTCCACAATCAGGAAAAAATTCTATTTCTACATCCTGCAATTGGATGCCCAATTCCCTCATAGAGTCTGGAGTGGCTTGGGATTCTGTCAGTGAACTCCAGCGGACAGAAGCCAGGACAACTGCATTACTTTACCCAAGTTTCACTCCACATCTAACCCACAGTTAGTTATACATCTCATAGGACAATTTTAATTACTCACCGTCAGGACTTGAAGATTTTTCATTATTTGTTCTCACTTTTGAAGTCTAATAACATGACTACTTGAAATAGACACACATACCTTTATGAACAGTGATCTGATTTGTAGAACAGCCAACTGTTTAGAAGGTGCTGCATACACTACAGGAAGAAGTAGCATAAACAATCTGTCAAGACCCACATTAAATTACATTTAGTTCCCCTCTCCTCCTGCCCTGTGCTGGTTTGAGGGTTCTCTCAAACCTCTGGAACAGATCTGGAGGAGGAGAGGAGTAAATGTCCCTTTGTGATAGCAGAATTTTTAATGCTGGCTTCCGCAAAGGCAGCAATTTAGTTAAGTAAGTCCCAATGAAATGAACCTGTTTCAGAACTTACAAGCAATACCCATTAGAACAGAAGGCAATATTACTTTATATGCTTTCACATAGCTATCAAGATATCTGAACCCGTCCCAATTTCATTTATGATATCGAACCTTTAGAATCATTCATATCAGGGATCTTGTAGCAATTCTTTAGAAGATTATTTTTTTGGGGGTGGGGACACACATATGTCCCATCAAACAAGTAACTGTCTTGATTAAGTACATTTGCAAGAGACTGAAAACTCATAAACATAAGAACAATTAACAGTTATTTATACATAACCCACTTATCAGCTGGGCTAACTATCAATTTAGATGCTAGAGTGATAACTATAACAAGCTTCCCACATGCGAAAACTTCAGTGCTCACACTCTAAAAGCAAAGTAAGATGTTTGAAACTGTCTTCACATGGAATAGTTTGAGCAGTCTCATGATGCAGCTACCTAAGTACATCCCTAGTTGCGTGTGCTGCTTCCTGGTGGCAATTTGAAAGTGTATTATGAACAAAAACTTCAGTGCTCATCTCATATGACTTGCTGCTAGAAGGCAGCAACTACAAGCTATGAAGTCTTCTGATGGGGTACATATGATGGTCCTACATGCACCTGAGGTTCATCTGGCCTTTCCCAGGGACCAAGCCTTTAGTGTGGCAGGCCTTGCCCTGTGGAATTCCTTGCCAACAAAGGTTAGGCAGGAGCCACCCCTGCTCATTTTAGGTGCTTTCTAAAAATGGTATTATTCAAACAGGCCTTTCAAACCTGATATTATTTACCAATCAGCTCTTACTGATGTATTACTATTTACTGTTTTTAGTTTGAATACCACCTTGAGATATTTTCTATGAAAAGTATGTATAAGCAAATAAATAAAGCAAGCAAACTCCAAGTCAAAAGCTCTCTCCCTCTCTCCCTGTGGTTGCTCTGCACAGATTTTCAAATGCCTGAACTGACCCTAAGGACTGAAGGAAGTGTGGTCTCTTTCTAGGGTGTCTTGACAAGATTTGTGTTTACAGCACATACCTTCAGCATTTGTACAAAGTTCTGTTGTATTCTTTTCTGTCGTTGCATATGGATTATTTCCAACCATCGGCACAAGACAATCAGTATAAAAGTAACCAACTTTGGACATGCCAACTGTGGAAATGACTAAATCTACAGCTAGCTGGCCAACGTTTCCCACTGATACAGCTGGCTGAAATGAAAAAAAATGCAGATGAAATGAAATGATGGACACATATGAGCTACATAATCCATAACAGCTTACTGTTTCTAGTTTTGTTTTGCTTTTTTAAGAACGATCAGCTTTAACTATCAAGATGTCCACACTGACAATTAGTTGATCAGATGTGCAAAGCATCATCCTAGGATTTGGGAGAAGGGCATTGTGAAAAGTGAGGTCGGAGGGACATGAAATGCAGCAATAGGATAGACACAGAGAACCTCTGTACAGTGGTACCTTTGGTTAAGTACTTAATTCGTTCCGGAGGTCTGTTCTTAACCTGAAACTGTTCTTAACCTGAAGCACCACCATTAGGAGGCTAATGGGGCCTCCTGCTGCCACCGTGCTGCTGGAGCATGATTTCTGTTCTCATCCTGAAGCAAAGTTCTTAACCTGAAGCACTATTTCTGAGTCTGTAACCTGAAGTGTATGTAACCCAAGGTACCACTGTACAGTGTTTAGAAAATTTATTAGTTTAACAATAACAGGAATTTAGTTTTGTACAGTCTTGTAGGGATCAGTTAGTTTAGTTTCGCAGTTGTAGGGACTACCATTCCCAGACTAACATGCTTCACGTGAGAGGCTTTTGGGGGCGGGGCTCCTCCTTCAGGAGATCCACTCTGCTCCTTCTACGCCCTCCTCGTCCCTTTTATATTTCGTGCAACCTCCATCAAAGGGCCAGTGGCCCCGCGATTCTTGTCTGGCGGGTGCCCCAATCTCGCCCCTCCGCACCTCTTTTTAATGCCCGCTCTCCCTCCAGCCCACCGAGGTTGTGAAGGAGGAGGAGGCGGAACCTCTCCCTCTGACTCCCCGCTTCGCGACTGACTGACAGCCGCCCGGCTGCCCGGGCAACAACAGCAGCGCGCGCGCGCGCGCGCAACCCCAGAGAAGCGATCTCCGTTACCATAAGGAGCATGAAGCCTTTGAAGTCCGGGCACGCGGAGCCATCGCAGGAAACGAACATCTTGTCAACGGGAAGATAGAAGCAAACGCGTAGGCTGGGTGGTTGGGGGGCGTGATTTCTTTCCTCCTTGAGGGGGCCTTTATCTCTCAGCGGCACGGCGTGCTGTTTAACCGAGTGCCTGTCACAATCTCCCCTTCCCACGCCGCGGCCTTATCCAAAGCCAGCTACCGCGCCGGGATAGCAACCTCGAGAAAAGCCCGAGCTGTGTTTGCAGTGGTGGGGTTTAGAAGGGAGTCCGGGAGTAAAGGCTCCGTTTAGCCAGCAGGCGATTGCCGAGGGCAGCCTCTGAGGCGGGCTGTTTCGAAAGGCGGTTGAGCTAGAAGGCCCCGTTCCCGGCTGCGGGTGAGGCTTCCGTTTCTGGTTGGTTGAAGACTGAGCCAATGGGGACTCTGCAAATGCTGGTCTGGACACAGGCGGGCGAGTGCGCGGGAGGCTGCCCGTCTCCCTGGTGTTAAAGCCGCTCGTTCCTTTTCGGGAGATCCCCTTAAAGTTAACGCCCAGCTCGTTTTTGTTTCCCTGCCCAAGAAATTGTAGCAGCTGCCCAGCCATGGCTCTGCCTCCGGAGAAAGCCTCGGAGCTCAAACAGATTATTCACCAACAGTTAACTAAGGTAAGGGCTCTCCGCGTTGAAAGCACTGCTGGGAAAGAAGGAGGAACCTATCTTTAAATATTCTCCAAAGCGGTTTTCCCATATGTTATCTGAGGCTTGTAGCAGAGGAAGCCTGTATCTATATCTAGCTGTCTATATCCCACTGATTTTAATAGGGCTTCCTTCCAGGTAAGTGTTGATATTGCAACCTGATGATTGAGATTGGGGCTGCAACCTGAAAAAGCAGTTGTGATAACTCTTTGTTTTTTTTATATGATGAAAGGACCTTCATTTATTCAGTAAGCATACGAAAGAACTGGCTTGATTTCTAAGAAGTCTATTAATGATGCAATGAATGGCAGGTTTCCTAGGTTGCTTTCTGATGACTGGAACAAAGCCAGAACATGTCCAAAATGTGCACATATAACTAAGAGAACATCCATCTGAGTGCTATAAGTGCATTAAAAACTGTTCTCTTTTTTGGAATTACCTTTTTAAATTATATAAAGGTTGTACTGAATTTCATTCAGAGCCTGTATCACATGTTAACAGAAAGGTTTCTGTTTAGATGGATGTTCACAGCAGGATTCGAGAAGTGCTTGCTGAGACCATACGTGAAGAACTGCCACCTCAACATCAGCAGCTATCCCAAGAAGATCTAATGAAAGCCCTCACACGGCGAGGAATCATTGATGATGTTATGAAAGAACTAAATTTTGTAACAGTGAGTATAATTTGAAGAAAAACTCTCCTGGTGTGATACAAGAAGTGCATGGCATAGTTAAATACAGCCATATTTATACAAAATCACTTTTGAATGATTTCAGTGTGATGCAGAATTAAAAAGGAGGTTGTGTGATTGCAGTCCTTTATGAGTAAGTTTAATATATTTTTCATTGCATGGCTTGGAAGTACTGGATGCATTGAGAGCCTGTAAACTACAGAAACCCTATGAGTCACTTCATTGTTTTTAATGAGCTCCTGCATTGTTCTAGCTAAAAAAAAGTGATATTTACAAACCTGTATTTTGATGCAAGTGAGCCTTACCCAGAGCTCCTAACTGTATGTAGCTCCCTGTGATGTGTCTCCTAATATCTTTGGATTTGTGTCATGTGAAGTGTCCCCTGGATGAATATTTTGGTAGAGCATGATGTATTTCTGGGGTTTTTAATTATGTTGGAAGGATTGTAGGAGACTGACTTGAAGGTGTCCTTAATGATATCTTTATGTACTTCTAGGATATAAATGACAAAGAAATTACTTCAACTCCAAAACCCTCTACTCATTTTGTTGACCGACAGACAGCCATGCTGAAGAAAAGTATGTTCTATATTACCTTGAGTATTTGATGTACTGATTTTGTATTTTAAATGTATATTTTAAAGCTAGTATTGTAAGGCTTTTGGGGTGGAATCAAATGTTGTTCAAGTGGACTACCACTCATGCAGTAGAGCTTCAGCTTCCTCTTCTGCCCCAAGCAGCTCCTGCCACCCCCCATACCTGCTTCAGAGGGTTTCCCATAACTTTCATAGCAGATTTTTGGAATGGGTGGGCTGAAAGGGGGAAGGAGAGGAAAGTGAAGTCACATTGTACAAGCGGAATTCTGCTCAGTTCACGAGGAGACATATTAGTTATAAAGGCTGGGTTGTATTCAACTTAATTATGATCAGGTTGGTATGTACATATACTGTACATGTTACCAAGTATCTGCTAAGACTAGTTTAATGTAGCAAATTAGATAAGTAACCAGGCAGGATTATTTTGGACTATCCCTAGATAACCTTCTTGGTAGGGGAATTACAAGATATACTTGGGGCACTCTGTGGATGAATGGATTGTGGTTGTTTGCCATGATTGTTGTTGTAACCCTACGTCTTGGCTAACTAGTTTTTTAAACCTACTTTCTAGTGTTTCCTATTTATGTTAAATACATTTTTTATGAACTGCTTGCAACTCTTTTATATTTATTGTTACACTTTGCAGCAAATATTGACCCAACACGAAGGTATCTTTATCTTCAGGTTTTGGGTGGAAAAGCTTTTCTGGAACATCTGCAGGAACCAGAACCTTTACCTGGTCAAATTTGTTCTACTTTGACACTTTGCTTGCATTTCCGAAACCAACGTTTCCGCTCTAAACCTGTCCCGTGTGCCTGTGAACCAGATTTCAGTGATGGTTTTCTACTTGAAGTATATAAGGAAAGCTTAGGTAAGGAAGCCTGCAGTCTAAAAATGAATAATGTTTTGGGTTGCACTTCAGAAATAGTCCAAGAGTAGTTGTTCCATAAGCAGTAATATAGCCTGCATTCTTTTTTTAACATGCAGAATTTCATTAAGAGGCCCCACAATTCCAAACATTTGCCTTTATGCTCCTTTTCCTACTTGTTTTGAAACAAAGGATCAAAGAAACAGAGTTCACTTTTAAGGATCCTGATCTTCCCTTTGCAGCTACATCTTTGCCTGTCTCATACCTGTCATATATTATGTTAGATAGGTAGTGGGCATACTTTTGGAGGAACTGCCTTGTCAGGCTAGATGTTCACCACTGCTGTTATTCCTTGGCTTCTTCTAGTTCTCTTTTATATCTTGATAATTTAAATATATTTGAAAATGTTTTAAAATTCTATTAGATCTTATACTCAATTATCTGCTCTAATGAGAAAGTTGGCAAACTTGAGTGAGTTGATATTGCTGTTTCACTTCAAGTGCCTTGGTAATAGCTTTCTAAGTAATGACCAGCAATCAAAACTCATTATGCTATTCTATAGTGGGGAACCTCTGGCCCTCCAGATGATCAACTACTCAAACTCTCAGCAGCTCTAGCCAGCATGACCAATGACCTGGGATTTATATGAGTTGGAGTCCAGCATCATCTGGAAGACACAAGTTCCCCACCCTCATTCTGCGTATTTTTACACAGGTCAATTGCGTTCTGCTGTCATATGCAATGCTCCAGAATGCAATCCCCGCAAATCAGGGGTCGCCTGTGTGGATGGGAAATGCTTTTAACAGAAATTTGTTCTTAACTTCATTTTGCTGTGCTGCTGACAGGTGAAGCAAGTAAAATGGCAGATGCAACCACTATGCTATCAATTTGTGATCCAGTGCATATTGTCTTGATCAAAACAGACACATCTGGTGAGACCACATTAGTAGCATCCTATTTCTTAGAATGGCGGTCTGTCCTTTGTGCAGAGAACAGGATTACAAATGTTGCTGTTGAACTTCTGGGTGTAGGTAAGTTTTAAAACTACAGTACTACAACAGTGGAAAACAATATTGTCTGAGTGTGACAGACTACTCAAAATGAGACAGGAGCAATAAGAGTTTAATTTAGTTGACAAAAGTAGATTACCGTAAGTACTTGTGTCGTGTAGTATGATTTATCACCAAATGAGCCTAAATCTTATAAACACTTTTTTTTTCTTTTGCTATTTGAATACCTGATCTATTAAAATGTCTATTTATTTTTGTTAACAAAGAGAGAAAATGTGATACTTACCCAGTCTGGTAAAGGAACCTTAGCCATTTGGTATAACATTTCACTCAACATGGACCAAAAGCCTTCTACTAGATTAAGTGGCAATGGGGTGTAGGTAATATAATTTATAGTGATGAATAGAATTGGATATATAAACATATTTAAAATGTGGTGTTAATAACAATGGGGGAAAAAATTACAAAATGCAGTACAGCTGGTATCTGACACCACCTGTAAAAAAAGAATTTATACCCTCCAGCAAGATACATGTTAGAGATGTCAGAACCTGATATGCACATTTTGGAATTGTTTGCAAAGAAGGCCCTTTGGATAGAAATTCTTTTATGTAATTACATATACAATTGGGTGTGATGTGGCTTTGAATACCAAGTATATGCTCCTTGGTTACATAAAAACGAGTTATACTTAGAATTTTATAAATATTATTAATAGCAACAAAGCAAGTAATACCAGGAAATGCAAAAACCTCACCTGCACCAAATATAATGAAATGCCACACAAAAAATCAGGAATATAGTTGTTGTTTTAACAAAGTTACTCTATAAGCTGTAAAAAAAGGTCAAGCTGATAAATTTAACCAAAATATGTATTTAGGAATTGAAATCTGACATTTCAAGGTAAAATTCAACCATATGTTTTGTTCAATTTAATTTGAAGTTGTTTAAAGTGTTGATAAATTAGGCTGCAAGTCTAGCCATGTATACTCAGAAGTAAGTCCCATTGAATTCAAAGGGGCTTACTCCCAGGTAAGAGGGTTTAGAATTGCAGTCCTATTGATTCCCTCCATTACTACTTTAGAACAAATATATAGCACTTTAATTGTCAGTATTGTTTGATGACTTTTTAATGTACACTGTAGAGTTGTTTATTAAAAAAAATTAAAAAATTATTTGCTTTCTTATCAAGCCTTGTATTTTGGTCCAAAGGTACAGAATCAAAAGTTTCTGTTGGAGTACTTAATATCAGACTTGAAATGTATCCAAAGCTAAATAAGACACTTTCTCAGGAAATAGTTACTACTCAGGTAAGTCTGAACTCATATAAGCATTCTTTTAAGCATTATTATTTTAATGCAATTCAGATTGATTTAATGTTCTAAACAAAGGAACTTTGAATATGTGTTTCATTGCAATCAGTCACAAATGTTCTGCAGATGTCCTTCTCATGATTAATCAAGGCTGATGTCATGTTACAAACTTAAATCTTTATTACTTCTGCAGTACAATAAAGAGTAAAACACAATTTATGCTGTTAGTTTGCTTGAATTTGATTTTAATCTATTACAAAATTCAATAACTTTTTCTATCATAATAAAACTAACACTCATTACTAAAAAAAACACCCTCCAGTATCCTACTCATTTACAGATTAAGCATTTTAACAAGAGAGTTGACAGTCTCCAGCCATCTGACAACTTTCATATGGCTTCATTATTCTAAATCAGGCATAGGCAAACTTGGCCCTCCAGATGTTTTGGGATTACAACTCCCATCCTCCCTAGCTAACAGGACCAGTGGTCAGGGATGATGGGAATTGTAGTCTCAAAACATCTGGAGGGCCGAGTTTGCCTATGCTGTCAGATTTAGCCCATTCCTTTTCAACAGACATGTCATATTACAATTAATACTGAACACGGAATAAAAAGGCAATCCTGTGGTTATGGATCTGTTTGCCTTGGGCTTGGAGAATTAGCAAAGCAAGCTTACATACAGTATTCTTAAAAGAGATTTTTTTTGCTCATATTTCCTCCCATTTTTTTGTTCTGACCATCAAGACTGACACAAGAGGGCACTGTCCATCAGCTGTTCTATATATATCTACTAGTTAAACCAGATAGCATGAATTTATTACAGTGGTACTTCGGGTTACATACGCTTCAGGTTACAGACTCCGCTAACCCAGAAATAGTACCTTGGGTTAAGAACTTTGCTTCAGGATGGGAACAGAAATCGTGCTCCAGCGGCATGTTAGCAGCAGGAGGCCCCATTAGCTAAAGTGGTGCTTCAGGTTAAGAACATTTTCAGATTAAGAACGGACCTCCAGAACAAATTAAGTACTTAACCCGAGGTACCACTGTACTGTAGTTTGCCCAAACAACCACTTTTCTGTTTTTTTTCTACATATTCATGTAGATCAGACTGGGCAGTAAATTTCTCCCTTCTCCTTAGTAGCATGGTTTACTGATGTTCCCTAGACTTATTTCTTCAGTTTTACTTTATCTTAGAATCATAGAACTGGAGAGTTGGAAAGGGACCACAGGGGTCATCTAATCCAGCTCCCTGCAATGCAGGAATCTTTTGTGCAGTGTGGGACTCAAACCCATGACCCTGACATTAAGAGTCCCGTGCTCTACCAACTGAGCCGAAAGCAGAAGCTGCTTCTGATCTTTGTAGCACACAAGCCCTACAGGTAAAGAAGTCCTCGCGTGATTACTAGAGAATTGGGTTGCGTTGCTGGTTCCACTCCCAAGGTTGTGTGGCTTGCCTCATCTGCAACACCCACGTCTTAAGCTTTTCCTCTGCAAATGTAAACTTATGTGCATAGATATGTGTGCTCTGCAAAAATCCACACCTAATATATGGATACTGGTGTGGGAAGCTGGGAATCCCCACTCTCCAGTAATTCTTTGAGGATCCCTTCATCTGTATGAAGGAGCCCATAGTTCGAAAGCACGTCAAAGTGCAAGTAGATAAATAGGTACCGCTCCAGCGGGAAGGTAAACGGCGTTTCCGTGCGCTGCTCTGGTTTGCCAGAAGCAGCTTCGTCATGCTGGCCACACGACCCGGAAGCTGTACGCCGGCTCCCTCGGCCAATAAAGCGAGATGAGCGCCGCAACCCCAGAGTCAGCCACGACTGGACCTAATGGTCAGGGGTACCTTTACCTTTACCTATCTGGTGGAAACTACATTTGAGTAATGTGGAACTCGTTAAATCTCTTGATGTGTATCAACAATGTACATAGAAAACCAATCATAGTTCCTTGTCCTAAGTGCTTGAAATCAATGTACATTCTTTTTATAATAATGTCCAGAGTGAATTCTATGATTCTATGACTCCTGCATATTATTGCTTCAAAGCAAGTTTTGGAATACTCTACTAGGAGAAAAAATGTCCAAACCTATTTCTGTTTCCTTTATTGACATTTTATTCAAAGCCAATGACAGCATTGGAATAGGCACAACCAGTCTATATATGTTCTTCTGAAAAGCAGCAGTCAGAATCCAAGGCACTTTTGTACATGTTCTGGGAAATAGGGCTAAAAATCTATGTGCATACCTATATCACATAGTGTTCGTTTCTGAATTTCAGTTTTCTTTAGAACGCCAGAAAACAGCAGAAAAAGAACGCCTGTTTCTTGTTTATGCTAAGCAGTGGTGGAGAGAATATTTGCAGATTAGGACTTCACACAACACAAGACTGGTGAAAATTTTTGCACAGGTCTGTCAACTTATTTTTTCCTTGATTCTTGCTACAGGTCCAAATTTACTGGTTTTTCCAGTACAACCCTGTATTGTATTCATTGTTGAGAACTGGAATATTTAACAGTTAACTTGTCAGAGTGTAAACTATTCTACCCCACAAGTCTTGGCTATCTTATGTTTTACTGATTCCAGACACTTGTTTTCCTGCAGTAGAGGAGGAGATCCTTAGACTGGTTGTCCCTTCCACTCATTCCACTAGACAGGCCTATGCAATTAAATAAGTTTATCTCCAAGTGACAATGCATCCCCCTCTCAGTTCCTTCCTGCTTAGCTCTCAGTGCATGTTGTTGATGGAACTGCTCATGCACCTTGGCAGGAGCAGGATTTTGAAAGTAAGATGACAATCTTTGCCTTCTCATCACCCTTGCACTCTAATAAGAATGAAACATTTGTAGTTCTTTTATAGAAGTAACCTTGAAATGGAGTAAAGCAGGACATTGTGTAGCTATAACCGTAAAACCTGCTATCTTCCAAACCACCATAAAAAAACCTAAGCGTTCTTGCTTTCGTTAGAGGCACAAATGGGAAAGGAAGTTCTAGAGCAGTTGTGGTAGAGAATCCCATTTTTGATGTGGAAGATAATTGTTTCCATATTTTCTTTCGGTTAAACTTCATTTGATAGCCTTTTATATGTATATGCAGGATGAAAATGGGATAAACAGGCCAGTCTGTTCATACGTCAAGCCTCTTCGAGCAGGTCGACTTCTAGACACGCCCAGGCAAGCGGCAAGATTTGTCAGTGTGCTTGGTTATGAAAGAGCCCCTATCATTGGTGGAGGAAATAGTAAACAAGAACAGTGGTGTACTCTTCTGGCTTTTCTTTGTAGAAATAAGGTACCTGACACTCCTTCAGATACTATAATTCAAAATTTTATTGTGTAGTATCAATTCATGGTATAAATCTGTTTTAAGTTGTGGCTTCTTACAACTCTATAGTTGATTCTTTGAATCTATCCAGAAATCTTGCACTTTGGTATTCATGTAAACTTTTGTCCCATCTTAGCTTCAGCACCCATATTGCATGCTGCATTTCCTAATGTTCTGCAGCAGCAGGCCTGAAGCAGAGAGAGTGAAATGGCCAGTAAACACACCCACATGCACATGCATTGCAATACTGTTCAGTACTTCTGTTGCAGACAATTTTCCATATTTTATTTCATAAACTTGGCTAGATGAACTTAGTATGAACTTATTTATTTAAAAGCATTTATAAACCACTTAATATTTTAAAAACCATGTGGTAGATGTGTTACAGCAGCATTTGGAAGATTAAGAAATGTTTAATTGCTTATTGAATTTTTTCTGTAAATATGCACAAAGTGTTGCACATATAATGCCTGGGCTACAGTGGATGCTACACCACTCTAGTATGACCAGCTAGAAAGTACACAGTTTCATTGACAACAGTTGTGGGTGTCCCAATACACATCCTCCTATGAAAGCTTTTCCATGCCATGTAAGGGAGAAATGGCTGTGGGCATGATCAGAGAAGGAAGCTTATCACCAGTAGCAGCCAGCATGATGGGGGTGGAGCTGCCCTCCTGGGTGAGGGCAGGGCAGGGCAAGGTAGTGGTGAGGTTGTGGCTCTGCACATCCACTGGTGGAGCCAATCTATCACTCCTGTTGATGTGTCCTAGTAACCCTAACCTTGCCATTGCTCTTCCCCATCCTGATAAGCTGCAGTGACATCTGTGTTAGGAAGGCAACCTGGCATCTCTGTCCCATCATGCTGGCTGCTACAGTATTGTTAAACTATAGAACCTATTATACTTTCCAGAATGTTGCTCAATTAGAATTTGGTGTATGGCTTTCTCTAGTAGTGCTAGTAAGACCAGGAATAAGTCCTAGTGTACAGTTTCTGTATAAGGCTATGAAATACTTGATTCTAGGTTAATAATTGTCTGTACTCTTAATCTTGCATATACTAACTGTGGGTTGTATTGAATTAAATTTTACTCAATGTAGATACATTGAAATTAATGGACCTAAGTAATGTTCATTCATTTAATCAGGCCTCATCTGAGTAGGACTAGCATTGGAGTCAACCCTTTCTTTCAATAACATCTATGTTAACATGATGGTAACATTTTTGTCACTAACCTAAACAAAGCAATTCGCTCTTCCTCTTTGCTTCTATTTTTAATCCGTAAATCTCGAATTCTTGCCATTATCTGCTAAATTTTCATTAGTTGTCAATTTAAGACACCTTACTTTTTTTTGGTATAAACTCATGTTACACATTTTAATATACCCCCCCCCCTTTTCAGGGAGATTGTGAGGATCATGCTAACCTTTTGTGCAGTCTTCTACTGGGATTTGGACTAGAAGCTTTTGTCTGTGTAGGAACAAAGGCCAAAGGAGTTCCTCACACTTGGGTAATGACTTACGGGATTGATGGAATAATCACTTTCTGGGAGAGTTTAACAGGACATAGGTAAGTAAGTCGATTGTGCTGTAAAATTGAAGGCAGATTCAAGGAATCTTCAGACATAATACTAATCCACAGTTTAGTGTTGCATCTGAACATTCTGCATGTGTGTCATTTGCTACTGAAATTTTATTAACCAACTCCCAGTTATGGCTAATGTGCTTTAATGTGTTTTTGCTTCTTTTCGGGGGCTTCTTTATTTGCTTGTTTTATTGCAGGAACATGTCGGCATCCTGAATGCATGGCTCCACTAAAATGGCAAATACTGGGCATGCTGGAAAATATTCTGTGCTCAATCTATAGCTACTCAGGAACATATGAATAACACTACAAGACTAAGTCAGCTGGGCTGTGACTTTGGAAAAACTAATTGAAGCGCTTCTCTCAGTCAGCGCTCCTAGCAATTACATAATGATGGCACTAATCATGGGCAGCAATGTCACAATGGCCAGACTGACAACACTTAACCTATTCCTTCTCTAGGATATGGCTAGGGAGTATTTCAGGCAGGGGGAAGACTTGACAGATAGCCCAGTAGGGAGAAATGCCACAATAAGAAGTGGACAATACATACAAAACTTGTGTATTTTCTTTCAACTCTTGTCTGCAATCAATATTTTTAATACAATGCCCAATCATTACATTTAAGGGTAGTTGTACAATGGAAGATACCTGGTTTGGAAGAGAAAGGTACAGCGACATAAGGACTGAGAGAAGCAGCTACAAGAGTGAGGGCAAAGTGTGTAGCCTCTACTCTGATGAAGTGTTGCATTAACATGGATTCAAATTTTGGTTTTGGACATGCACTATTAGGCCTGGGTGAATGGGGTTCATGCTTTAAAGGAGGTTGCACATTCCTGAGACTTGCTCCAACTTCTTAAACATAGCTGATCAATAAAAACAGACAGTATTTTCTGTGCACCAGCCAAATGTCTATGTAAACTGAGAAGTACTTTGGGACTTCCTAGTTCTGGCTTTAAATTACTTTACTTTGTAGGGTAACTTATTAAATCATACCTATTAATTTTCAGATATATCCACAATCCTATAAAACCTGATGATCCTCCAATTGTTGAACAACCCAAGCCACTGTATCCTTACCAAACAATAGGATGTGTCTTCAATCATCACAAGTTTTTGGCAAACTGCCAACCTACTGATGCCGTAGAAGTCTGTGCCTTTGACTTGCATAATGAATCCAAATGGAAACCAATGAGTGGCGAAGCAATCAAATCTGTGTGTTCTCCAGGAGCCACAACTGCACTTCCTCCTTTTCCTCCTCTCTGTGCTTCGTCAGTAGATGCTGCAGTGACAAGCAATGAACTGGAGTTGCAACTGAGAATGTTAGTGGTAGAACACAGGAAGGTACATGCCATTATTTGTGTGCAAACTGGTGTTTGGCTGCTTCTGCATTTCAGTAGGTTAAAGTTATTTTCAAAATGTATTTGAGTCAACACAGTTTCTCTCTTACATTTGATACTCATGGTATGGACAGTTGGCTTTATCCCAACATATGTAGAAAGCAAGTAAAAGGTAAAAGTAAAGGTACCCCTGCCCGTACGGGCCAGTCGTGTCCGACTCTAGGGTTGTGCGCCCATCTCACATAAGAGGCCGGGGGCCAGCGCTGTCCGGAGAGACTTCCGGGTCACGTGGCCAGCGTGACGAAGCTGTTCCGGCGAGCCAGCACCAGCGCAGCACACGGAAACGCCGTTTACCTTCCCGCTATAAAGCGGTACCTATTTATCTACTTGCACTTAGGGGTGCTTTCGAACTGCTAGGTGAGCAGGAGCTGGGACTGAAAGACGGGAGCTCACCCCGCCGCGGGGATTCGAACCGCCGACCATGCGATCGGCAAGTCCTAGGCACTGAGGTTTTACCCACAGCGCCACCCGCGTCCCTAGAGAAAGCAAGTACATAGGCACTATCCACACCTTGCAGAAATTCTGTATTCATGTAGATGCATCTGTGCATAAAATGAAAGCAATTTGCTTTTACTCAGTCTGGTTTACCAGTAAAACAATTTACTTTATGTAAAATATACTTAAGACTTAGCAAATATGTTTGAAGCTTGTCTTAAAGGAACATAGGAAGCTGCCCTCTAGTAAGTCATATCATTGGTATATCTAGCTCACTATTGTTAGCACTGACTTCAGTTTTTCTCAGCCCTATCTGGAGACACTTGGCATTTTAGCTAGGACCTTTTGCATGCAAATTCAAATCCCCGCAACTGGGTGAGCTCCCTTTGTTCAGTCCCAGCTCCTGCCCACCCTTTGCGCTCCTCTGGTTCGCCAGAAGCAGCTTAGTCATGCTGGCCACATGACCCAGAAGCTGTATGCCGGCTCCCTCGGCCCACAAAGCGAGATGAGCGCCACAACCCCAGAGTCATTCATAACTGGACTTAACTATCAGGGGTCCTTTACCTTTACTATGTACAGGGTGAGTCCTTTAAAAGAGGCCCCGTGGAGACAGAGTACACGTGTTCCACAGGCCTCTTTTTAAAGATTCATCCTGTAGTAATTACATTCTGACCAAAAATGGAATTTTGAAATAATTGTGATCAATTCTTATTATTGCTAACTAAATATACTCTTGGACCTTTTAACCTGAGGTGGGCAGCCTCTGGCCCGGAGACCTCATTAGGCTTGTCATTATATGCCAGGTATGGGACAGGTAAAAGCCTGGCTCAGCCAAAAGTGCAGTGCCTGCGAAGCCCTGTTTAAAGTGCTGCACAATACAGTATAGCATTTTGAAAGGGACTTCTGAAGACCTGTGGACAAAAAACATATCAGCTGACATCACAATAACATCTCCCCCCATAAAATTTGGTCTGAAAGTGATGGGAGAGAAAACATTCTGGACCACTGAGCTAAAAAAAAGGTTCCCCCACTCCTATTTTCCTCTGTTAAGTAGGTGAACTAAGCATTGTTATGTACCTACTAGTCCTAATTCCCTTCTTTATTTGATTCAACATACAGGACCTTGGTCTTTCAACAGTTTGGGACGACCAACTTTCCTACCTCTTGTCACCAGCCTTGGCAGCCTATGAACTTGAACGTACCACAGGTGTTTCTTCAGGTAATGAAGAATTTCAAGATGCCATCAGGAGAGCAGTACCCGATGGACACACATTCAAAGGATTTCCCATTCATTTTGTACACAGAAATGCAAGGAGAGCATTTGCTGCGTGCCTTCGGTAAACTTCCTTCTGCTCTTTTTACGTTGTAGTGTTGCATACAATCAGTGCTTTTTTTGTTAAAAAATAAGGCGCCAATATTGGTATCTTGATAAAAATGTTGTGGGTGAAAACACTAAACGGCTGCCATGGGTAGCATAGATAGAGGTGACAGTACTGGTGAGGACCATCACAACCAGAGTGTTGCATAACATAATCAGAATATAATATCAGATACAAGTATTTATAGCTAATCATATAAGGCTGAACATATAAGATTCAATATTAGTTAAAATAAAACAGAAAAAAGTTAAAATTACTGACCTTTGAAAGAAAAATAATATGACATAACATAAGGGAATAAGATATATATTCATGTAAGTTGAGAAAACAGAAAGGAGATATAATTTAATAATATCTTGCATGAAAAATTGAGGCTAAATTTTTAATAATTCTCATATGGACCTTGAAGTATACAACTGGTTATTTTATACATGTAGCTAGGTAAAGGTAAAGGGACCCCTGACTGTTAAGTCATGGCAGACGACTCTGGGGTTGCGGCGCTCATCTCGCTTTACTGGCCGAGGGAGCCAGCGTTTGTCTGCAGACAGTTTCCAGGTCATGTGGCCAGCATGACTAAGCCAATTCTGGCGAACCAGAGCAGCACACGGAAACACCATTTACCTTTCCGTCAAAGCGGTACCTATTTATCTACTTGGACTTTGATGTGCTTTCGAACTGCTAGATTGGCAGGAGCAGGGACTGAACAATGGGAGCTCACCCCGTCGCGGGGATTCGAACTGCTGACCTTCTGGTCGGCAAGCCCTAGGCTCTGTGGTTTAGACCACAGCGCCACCCACATCCTATACATGTAGCTAGAGATGAACAAATATTGGTTGTGTAGTCCTGCTCACTCATATTTTAGTTTTATATTCATTTCTGGTCAGTGGATACCTGTTAAGTGTTCTGGATGAAGATGGGTCATCTGTTAGTCAACATTTGTGACAAAATGTATCAGTCAGCATGTTATCATTCAGGCCATAGAAATAACTCGTGGAGTAAGCTATGCTTGGTATGGCTAAATTCATAGCAAAGGCTTTGTACAATTGGATGGTTAATTGCTATGTCAAACTTCTGGTATGCAGATTTGCAGATTAAGACAATGGCTGCAGTTAACCACTTCTGTAATGGTTACTATCCTTACAATTTTAAAAAATGTCTCAAATTCAACAGTTGAGTGACTGGTTTTTGTGTTTCCATTTCCTGAAATAGGTCTCCTTTTTGTGACGAAATACTGTGCTGTAGAGGGGACCAAGTGCGACTTGCAGTTCGTGTCAGAGTTTTCACATATCCTGAATCTGCATGTGCTGTATGGATCATGTTTGCTTGCAAATACCGTTGCGTACTCTAAGAACCACTTGCACTTTGAACTGAAATCCTCCGCAGTTATGTCAAAGTCCCATTGAGGTCAAATACTTCTCACTATTAATGATGTCAGGCTTGCATTGTGATCCCGAACACATTTACTTGGAAGTAAATCCCATGGGTTTGTACTCAGCACTGTTGTTCCAGTTGCTCAGACTTTTACTTGCGCAACTGAACTTCCCCATCCTCTCTTCCACCCTGCACCCCCTGTGCACTCTTAAAGTCTGCTCCAGTTGGTTGGAGGACCCTCCAGAGCAGATTTTGAGGGTGTGTATGGAAGGAGGTGAAGAAGGAAAAGTCCCATTGTGCAACTGGAACTCTACTCAGTGTTGGATACAACCCACTGATTTCAGTACAACATTTATCTAAGTGTGCTTAGGATCACAGCCTTAAAGAGACAAGATTGAATATTATTGTATTTAATGGTATGCCTTTAGTAAAGGCTTCTGCCACAATATAATGTTATGAGTTTTGGCTGTGTGATTGTGTTCAGAGTATCATGACAGAAAATCTTTGTATAAAGTGTAATTAAGGTATTATAAATGAAATGTACATTTTTATGTAATAAAAGTTATATTTCTTAATGAAAGGGAAGACTGCACTAATTTTCAGTTGGTGTCCAAATATTCTGTAGTTCACCTCTCTATACTGGATATCTCTCTCTCTCTCTCTCTCTCTCTCTCTCTCTCTCTCTCTGTGTGTGTGTGTGTGTGTGTCCTGTTTAATTGCAGTGAAATTATAAAACTGAAAGACCAATGCATTTTGCTTTCACTTGGAAAACACCATAACATAACGGAAAAAAGAGAATGTTGATTGTGTGTGATCATAATCTAAGAAAGTGTCGCTAAGGGAGGAATCCTGTGCACAAGAAGTTGGCATAAAGCAAGCTGATGTCAAGTTATACAAGATCTAAACCCAATTCAGCAGTGGGGCTGCTTCTGTACCTAAGCCGGGCAGAGGGAAAACAAGCCTTTAAAATAGTGTTGTATGCTGGGCTGGCATGTGACCACACTGAGGCTTAGAATCCAGTCTAAGTCTCCCCTCTCTGGACCCACCCCTAGAACAGAAAGAATGGTAAAGGCCATGTTGTTGTTTAGTTGTTTAGTCGTGTCCGACTCTTCGTGACCCCATGGACCAGAGCACACCAGGCACTTCTGTCTTCCACTGCCTCCCACAATTTGGTCAGACTCATGTTTGTAGCTTCGAAGACACTATCCAACCATCTTGTCCTCTGTCGTCCCCTTCTCCTTGTGCCCTCCATCTTTCCCAACATCAGGGTCTTTTCCAGGGAGTCTTCTCTTCTCATGAGGTGGCCAAAGTATTGGAGCCTCAGCTTCACGATCTGTCCTTCCAGTGAGCACTCAGGGCTGATTTCCTTCAGAATGGATAGGTTTGATCTTCTTGCAGTCCATGGGACTCTCAAGAGTCTCCTCCAGCACCATAATTCAAAAGCATCAATTCTTCGGTGATCAGCCTTCTTTATGGTCCAGCTCTCACTTCCATACATCACTACTGGGAAAACCATAGCTTTTACTATACGGACCTTTGTTGGCAAGGTGATGTCTCTACTTTTTAAGATGCTGTCTAGGTTTGTCATTGCTTTTCTCCCAAGAAGCAGCGTCTCTTAATTTCGTGGCTGCTGTCACCATCTGCAGTGATCATGGAGCCCAAGAAAGTAAAATCTCTCACTGCCTCCATTTCTTCCCCTTCTATTTGCCAGAAGGTGATGGGACCAGTGGCCATGATCTTCGTTTTTTTGATGTTGAGCTTCAGACCATATTTTGCGCTCTCCTCTTTCACCCTCAATAAAAGGTTCTTTAATTCCTCCTCACTTTCTGCCATCAAGGTTGTGTCATCTGCATATCTGAGGTTGTTGATATTTCTTCCAGCAATCTTAATTCCGGCTTGGGATTCATCCAGCCCAGCCTTTCGCATGATGAATTCTGCATATAAGTTAAATAAACAGGGAGACAAAATACAGTCTTGTCGTACTCCTTTCCCAATTTTGAACCAATCAGTTGTTCCATATCCAGTTTTAACTGTAGCTTCTTGACCCACATAGAGATTTTTCAGGAGACAGATGAGGTGATCAGGCACTCCCATTCCTTTAAGAACTTGCCATAGTTTGCTGTGGTCGACACAGTCAAAGGCTTTTGCATAGTCAATGAAGCAGAAGTAGATGTCTTTCTGGAACTCTCTAGCTTTCTCCATAATCCAGCACATGTTTGCAATTTGGTCTCTGGTTCCTCTGCCTCTTCTAAATCCAGCTTGCACTTCTGGGAGTTCTTGGTCCACATACTGCTTGAGCCTTCCTTGTAGAATTTTAAGCATAACCTTGCTAGCGTGTGAAATGAGTGCAATTGTGCAGTAGTTGGAGCATTCTTTGGCACTGCCCTTCTTTGGGATTGGGATGTAGACTGATCTTCTCCAATCCTCTGGCCACTGCTGAGTTTTCCAAACTTGCTGGCATATTGAGTGTAGCACCTTAACAGCATCATCTTTTAAAATTTTAAATAGTTCAGCTGGAATACCATCAATTCCACTGGCCTTGTTATTTGCAGTGCTTTCTAAGGCCCATTTGACCCACTACCCACACTACCTGGGGTATACGAGACATCCATATCTTTCTGGTATAATTCCTCTGTGTATTCTTGCCACCTCTTCTTGATGTCTTCTGCTTCTGTTAGGTCCTTACCACTTTTGTCCTTTATTATGGTAATCTTTGAACGAAATGTTCCTTTTATATCGCCAATTTTCTTGAACAGATCTCTGGTTCTTCCCATTCTGTTGTTTTCCTCTATTTCTTTGCATTGCTCGTTTAAGAAGGCCTTCTTGTCTCTCCTTGCTATTTTTTGGAAATTTGCATTCAATTTCCTGTATCTTTCTCTATCTCCCTCGCATTTTGCTTGCCTTCTCTCCCCCGCTATTTGTAAGGCCTCATTGGACAGCCACTTTGCTTTCTTGCATTTCCTTTTCATTGGGATGGTTTTCGTTGCTGCCTCCTGTATAATGTTGCGAGCCTCCATCCATAGTTCTTCAGGCACTCTGTCCAGCAAATCTAAATCCTTAAACCTGTTCCTCACTTCCACTGTGTATTCATAAGGGATTTGATTTAGATTGTATCTTACCGGCCCAGTGGTTTTTCCTACTTTCTTCAGTTTAAGCTTGAATTTTGCTATAAGAAGCTGATGATCTGAGCCACAGTCAGCTCCAGGTCTTGTTTTTGCTGACTGTATAGAGCTTCTCCATCTTTGGCTGCAGAGAATATAATCTGATTTCGATGCTGCCCATCTGGTGATGTCCACGTGTAGAGTCGTCTCTTGTGTTGTTGGAAAAGCGTGTTTGTGATGACCAGCTTGTTCTCTTGACAGAACTCTATTAGCCTTTGCCCTGCTTCGTTTTGCTCTCCAAGGCCAAACTTGCCAGTTGTTCCTTTTATCTCTTGATTCCCTACTTTAGCATTCCAATCCCCTATAATGAGAAGAACATCCTTCTTTGGTGTCACTTCAATAAGGTGTTGTAAGTCTTCATAGAATTGGTCAATTTCAGTTTCTTCAGCACCAGTAGTTGGTGCATAAACTTGGATTACTGTTATGTTAAAAGGTCTGCCTTGGATTCGTATCGAGATCATTCTATCATTTTTGAGATTGCATCCCAGTACAGCTTTCGCCACTCTTTTGTTGACTATGAGGGCCACTCCATTTCTTTTGCGGGTTTCTTGCCCACAGTAGTAGATATGATGGTCATCCGAACTGAATTCGCCCATTCCTGTCCATTTTAGTTCACTGGTGCCCAGGATGTCAATATTTATTCTTGCCATCTCATTTTTGACCACATCCAACTTACCCAGGTTCATGGTTCTTACATTCCAGGTTCCTATGCAATATTTTTCTTTACAGCATTGGACTTTCCATACTTTGAGCCAATGTGGATCCATCTACCCTGCTTGGGTCTTTGTCACAAGGCTGAAGGTGAACATCTTGCATACAAAACTTGTCCTGGACCCCCGAGCAAAGGGTCCGTTTCTCCCAAATTAATTCTGAAATACCACTCCGGAATTCACGGGTTTAGCTGGGGGAGGAACGGCAGGCTCCTTATTAATTTAGTACTGAAGCACTGCGGCCAAGTTAGTCATATCCTGACGCTTGGCAAATCCCCATGCGGAAGGCTTTGGCGCCTAATTAATTTTCTTCCCTGGGGGAGGCCGGGCCCTCGTGGCTGGCTCTATTCCTCCCAACCCGGACACATGATATACTGTACCGGTATGTACACTTCTCCCCCGGTCCATTCCCCCCGCTTCTTGCTGTCCTTGTTTCCCGCAGGCAGGCGGCAGTGTAACCCAGCAGAGCCCGAGGCGAGGAGGAGGAGGAGGGACGCCATTGCGTTGCTATGAGGTGACTCCCGCCCTCCATACTCTCCTCCCCCTCCAGCCACGGACTGACTCGCTCTGTGGTGGCGGTGGCGGCGCTGCTGCTGCCTGCCTGCCTTCCTCGCCGGTGACTGGGGCGGCTCACGCGCTTTCTTATTTATTGAGGGAAGCGGGGGGAGGGGTGCGGGGAGAAGAACATGAAGGCGGCGGGCAACGGGCAGCCGCGGCGGCAGCAGCAGCAGCAGCAGCAGCAGCTGAGGTGAAGCGAAGCGAGGCGGCGAAGGCAGAGGACGAAGAGGGCAGCGAGCGCGGCCGGTCATCTCCTTTCCGTTGTTATTATCATTCGGCTCCCCGCAGAGGGAATGGCTCACGGCGGGGCCGCGGGAAGCGACGAGCCCTTGCCGGGCACCTCCGGCCGCAGAGACGGCGGCGGCGACGACGACGAAGGCCGGTCTCTGGCGGCGGCGCTGGCGATGCGGGACGCGCTGTCTCTGGAGGAGATCCTGCGGCTCTACAACCAGCCCATCAACGAGGAGCAGGCGTGGGCCGTCTGCTACCAGTGCTGCGGTTCCCTCCGCTCCCGAGGCCGCCGCGGGGAGTCTCCCAGCCGCAGGGTGGAGAGCCCCGCCGACATCCGCATCTGGAAGGACGGAGCCGTCACGCTGGGCGACCGTGCTCGGAGCCCGCCGGCAGCAGGTAAAGCTCCGGGGCAAGGGCCGCCGCTGAGCCCCGCGCTCTCCGCGCTCTTGAGGCTCCCTTGGGCCCCAGAAGGGTACTGGGGGTGCCCTTCGCGCGCTGTTTTCAGCCTTGTTTTCTTTCTGTGGGGGGTGAATCTTTCCCCCTAGCAACGCCTCCCCCCCCCCACACACTTTCCCCCCTTCCGTCGTCTCCCGCTCCCGGGAGGCTGCATACATCCCCCAGTAATGCAATTGCACGGCGAGGATTTCCTCCACCATTTCTCCATCACTTAGCACTGCTTCTTCCCCATGGATTTCAGGGCTGCCTCCTCCTCCTCTTCTTAGCTGCCTCAGGTCGGCGACATTCTCGCGCGCGCTCCTCCCGCACCCACAGCAACAAAAACGCCTCTGTTTCGTCTTGTTTATACAACTGCCCCATCTTCCCCAGAAACGACGGCGTTTGTATGAAGAGCTTGCTAGTTACCATTTTCTGATAATCCCTTCCCTCCCCCCAACCCCTCCCGCTTCGCTGCGAATGTTTTTCTTCTCTCTGTCGTGCTGAAATCTAGAGTTCTTATATGATCAGTAATATTTTCTGTCTTTTAAATGCTGCATTATGGCTGGTGTATAGGCAAGTAGTTGGGAGACTGCAGGGTAGCTTAATTGTACCTGAAAGGATGTCTTGGTTTGGGCATGAGACGTTTCATTTTTGGATAGAGCACCTAACAAAAACATCCTTCCTGTTTCATTGCCCTTGTTTGGCACTGCAGCATGGGTGACTATATTAAATACTGATACACGGTTTCTGAAATACCGAGGCTGTGTGCCTGTTTATTTACTAGAGCTCCTCCAGCACCTTTTTTCCTTTGCTCCTGCTTGGAGAAAGCCTGTGGAAAATAAAATGATGCAAAGCTACTCATGTAGGTCAGCATGAGGGATTGGGGGAGGGCACTGCAAAGCAAAACAAAGAAAGCAGCTGTCAGAACCTAGGCATGTTGCTACCAGGAGGTTTAATGTCTGTTGGCTTTGTGCCTTTGTTTTGTGTTCCTTTTTAATTCCAAAACAAGGCTGCAATCTTATGCTAACTTATTTGGGAGTAAATTCCAGTGATATCAGTGTGTTCTATACACATCCACGTGAAAAATGTATAGGAAACAAGCAAGTGGAAATACATACTTTTTATAACATTGGTTTGATGTTCCCGTTTACTGAAGACTGCAACTAATCAATCATATGATTAACACAGGAAATAAAATGTGACGTTATGAATTCCTCTTATGTACTTAGGAAAAATATGTTAAACAGATTAAGCAGTTATATATAATACACACTTTATGTCCATGACTAATGTAACACCATATTATCTTTGCCTTACATGTCTTAGCACGTGCCTTCAAAATCTCTTATTATACTAGTTACCTCAAACATACTTTAAAAAAAACCCAAATTAACGCAGTAAACCACTTTTCAAAGTCAGCTCTATAAACTCATTCTAGCAGCAAACAGATTGTACCTGTCATTTGACTGTGCAGTCAAAGAAACAATACATATGAAAAGTGACACATAGCATGCATTGTACAGATCCTGCATTTGCTGCGTATTGTTTAGTGAACATAATAAAACAAGAGTTGAAGTAATAAGACTTCAAATGGTGGTAATTTGATTTTAAAAATAGGACATCATATGAAATTTGTTTATTTCGTTGTTGTAAGAAGAACAATAGGATAACCTATTGTAGAGTTTAATGTTGGCATGACGCTCATTGTTGAGTACTCCATAATCTCCTTCAGAACACAGTAATGAATTCTTGAATTCTACAGCAAATACTAGACAGACTTTTTATACTGGCTGAGGAATAGGAAACCTTTATGTGCAGAATTATTTTATGTCACTGTCGAAGGATATTTTGTACTCCCATATGCCAGGACACAGAGTTAGTTCCATGTCAGAATGCAGTTCCTAGACAGGTTTTAACCTCAACATAACAAACAACAAGCATGAGTGGTATTTTGCAAAATGTTTTTTTGTTTGTTTGCCTGCAGACAGAAACACTCTGTATTTGAACACTCTTAATACTGGCTATGATTTGTGAAATAAAGATAATGGATGAAATCCAATGCTAGTAATACTCAGAGTAAACTCATTTAAACTAATGGATAAGTAAATTAATTTCAGTGGGTTTACTCTTGAGTATTATTACTATTATTATATTTATTTTATCCTGCCTTTTTCCCTGACAGAGACTCAAGGCAGCTTACAGCTAAAACAGAAACAGCTAAAAATGGGGGAAAGCAATAATTAAAAAACATTTAAATATTAATATATTTATCTATATATGATCTATTAAAGATACAGATCATAATGAAAACACCACAGTACCAGCCCTTCCCCTAAAAGGAGTCAGTTCCCAAATACTATTGGAACAAGAAAGTCTTCACCTGGCTGCAATAAGAAGGAAGTTCCAAAGTCTGGGAGCAACCACTGAGAAGGCCCTTGACTATGACTTCGTTAGATATCACTCAATGTCTTTTACCTTTTTATCCCTTTATCTTATATTATTGTAACACTTCTTATTCCCCAAATGAGGGCAAGGGCACAGCATATGACATACTCTCAGCTGAATATTAGGTTTTGTACTTGCAAATAGCATAGCTTTTTCACACTGCTGTAGGGAGGAAGGGTTTATAATAACAGAGATGTGGTATGTTTAGGTTTTCAGCTGAGACCGTCAGAGCAGCCACCTGCTCTGAGTCCACACACAGCAACATGACTCATCTGTCATGGCATTGTTAAGTTGACTTTTACTGTTTATTGTAGCATTTCCTACTTGTGGGTTCCTAAGACGGTGGTGAGAAGGGTTCCAAAGGAGGTGACAAGAAGCATATAGAAGTGAGGAGCGCAGAACCTTCCCCTGCCAGCTGCCTATCTTCAGGAAAACATAAACTACTTTCTAGAACAGCATAAGTAGTCTTAGTGCCATACTTTGTTGTCAGCCCTCATCACACACTGTGTCTGCCCAATGGTGTAGCATGTACAGAGCTGCTGCCACCATGAAGTGGCTTGGGCTAATTATCTGGATAATAAGCTCTCAGTTGATGTGGGGCAAAACAATAGCCATGTTTGCACTTACAGAGCATGTTGGCTGTCATAATTTATCTCTTGGAAACATTCCAATGTTGCTGAGAGGGAAAAACCTCTCTGATGGTTTCCTTTGATCTGTTAATCCCACATATTTTAGACTATGACAGATTATTTTTAAGTGCATGAGTAAGGGTTAACACTGACAGGTAGATCATTTAAAATTATACCTTATATCCATTAGAATAAACATCTCTAAGGTCCCTATTTCAGTACAGTCATACCTCGGGTTAAATATGCTTCGAGTTGAGCACGTTTGAGTTGCGCTCCGCAGCAACCCGGAAGTAACGGAGCGCGTTACTTCCGGGTTTCGCCACTTGCGCATGCGCGGACGCTCAAAATGACGTCATGCGCAGAAGCGGCGAAATGCGACGCGCGTGCACGCAGATGTGCCGTCGCTAGTTACGTTTACCTCCAGATGCGAACAGGGCTCCGGAACGGATCTCCTTTTATATCTAGAGGTACCACTGTACATATATGTTTTCATTTGTTAAACTAACATTAGAAATGTATCATGATCTTGTAAAGGAGATCTATGTGCAGAAGCAAGTGCGTATTCATACCATGCTGATTATCTGGGCCTCATAAAGCTGCATCTTTTTTTCTCCACTGGAGATGTACAACCCTGTCAAGGGACAGTAGTTGCCTGTAACTGCAACTTGATCATGGCCTTTGTTAACAAGAAAGGAAGCAGACACAAACTCTTGAGTATTATGAGAATTTGACAACTTTTGGTAGGGAAAGTTCAAGTTTTGTTTAAGACTGTGAAAGAGGATACAATCTGCCATTATGTCATCTAAGCTAAGGAAACAGCAAATGCCATAGACTTTGATTTAGGTTGCATTCCTGTGCTCATTTTCCTGTATGAATACAATGGTACTTACTTTTGAGTAAGCATATGTAAGACAGCTCTTATATGGATGTCTAACTGCCATGACTGGGCTCATTTGGTAGAGCATGAGACCCTTAATCTCAGGGTTGTGAGTTTGAGCCCTATGTTGGGCAAAAGATACCTGCAATGAAGAGGGTTGGACTAGATGACCCTCGTGGTCCCTTCCAACTCTACAATTCTATGGTTTTGCTTAACCTGATGAAAATGTGGAGCATGTTATTACTGGAAGGAATTTGAAGATCAGATAGATTTAATCTTCTTTAGTGAATGGCTATCAGTTGGGTCATAACATTCCGCAAACGAAGTGGGTGGATGAAGGCAAATGCTGTTAAGTAAATAAATTAAATGCAGCATACAAGCAAGCTATGCTATAATGCAAACTGCAAGATAATGTAATAAAACTCAGAATTATTAGAAACTGTGATCTGGAATAACATTGCCCTTCAAATATGGTAAAGAAATTGGACCCAATTTACTTCTCTTTCTCATGTTTACTTGTCTTTATCATGCCCACCCTGCTTAAAAGCTTATATCCAGTTCCAACTGTCTTTGAACCTCCAAGGGAAGGAATTTCTCCATCTCATCTTTCAAACCTAGGTTTGCAAGTGTATATAAAATTCATTACTCTAGTAAACTACCAATGAGGTTCAAATCAAAATGTGCTAGATTCAATTATGCTAAAATACAAATCAGTTAACTAATAATAAAGTGCAAACCTTGGTATTCTTCACTGCCTCTAACAGAAATTGAACGGAAAGCGCTGACAGGCTTGGAGCCATTGAGAAAGAGATGAAACATACCTGGAGGAACCCTGAAGTTTGCAGAAGAAAAATACTGAAGGGGGCAACCCTCCAAAGTAGACCAATGAGGACTGAGCATTCTCAGTAGCTGCAGGACATTGAGTGTCAGTTAGAAAAGAAAAATGAGAAACTGGGGGTGGAATGTAATGTGCTGCAAACCCCCTGTTAGCAGCTTCTTGGAGGTTAGGGCATGATTGGTTGGAAGGACTCTTTAATAAGAACACTTTTGATAGGAAAGGGTGGGCTAGATACATTCTCCAGGCTGAGGGCCACATTGCTTCTTGGGCAGCTTGCCAGAGGCCACATGACTGTGATCGAACAGAGTTACAAAGTGGGTAGGGAATTGGATGTGCTACTTACTTTGATATAGCAAGCTACACTCTAGAAATGCAAAGTCAGAAGTTTCTATACATACCCTTCTCTATCCATGCAAGCAAGAGTCACTAGTACAATTTAAAAACTCATTTGAGACAGACAATAGCACTTGAAGAGGGTGTGGAGCCCTGACGAATGTGGCTGGGGTAAATCCTAGAAGGCCTCATTTAGCTCTCCTTGTTGTGCAGCTCCGTACCTTGTGTGAGGGGGTCTACCCGTTCCCCACAACAGCGAATTCAGGTGGTGACTGCTGATAGGACTGGTGCCAAAAAGGGATACTGAGAAATGAGGGTGTTCTCAACATGCTCCAAGAAACAAGGGGTATGCAGAAGTACAGAAGGATTAAAATGTTCAGGTACACATTGTTTGGTAATCTCCAGGAGCCACAGAATGAGTAGCAAAGAAAAATGTAAAATCAGATTGAGTGAATTGGCCTACTTGAATGCTTTAGTACGGAGGATAATATGCCTGGGTGACACTCCTGTTAGGAGCTTCAGATACATTGAAAATATTCATTTAAAGTTGTGTTCATAGAATAAAAGAATTGAAACTTCCCAAGGTAACATTAATGACATTGCCCTGCCCTATATATGGGGAAACCCAGCCAGATGGGTGAGGTATAAATAAAATTATTATTATTATTATTAATCATATCAGTATACCCGAAGAACAGAATTGTTCCAGTGACTTGAATTAGAGTGCTAGTTCGGTTGTAAATAAGGACCTTGCATTAAATACGAAAGTCTAAAAATAATGTGGATAAAACTGCAGTGTCTCAAGATGGAGAATGGACCTATTGTTTGCTAGAAAGTAATTATACAGGAAAATAAACTAGCATTTTAAAGACTGTTTGACATGCTAGTTTTTCTATAAATATTATTAAACATTTGATACCTTAATACATTTTTTTTAAAAAATCTACAACTCATAACAATTATGTGGATGAAATTACAACTTGATAGTTCTTACAGTGTGTTTAGGAGCGATTATCATTTAGTAAATGAAGGCTTTTTATAGAGCAATCATATTTGTTTATTCAGCAGTAAGCTCAATATAGTTTTCAGTGAGACTTACTTCTGGTGTGTAAGGGATTGCAGCTTTAATTGAGTGATACTTCTCTAAGTCACTAGATTTGTTTTAAGGAGGCATGGGCTTCTCAGTGACATTTATTGGCTCAGTTTCTATCTTGATTGGCACAGAATTGGAATACTGATTAAGTGTGGTGTATATGGTTAAGTATGTGCTTGTATTTTGCTGCTGGATAGTGCTTTTTCTGGAGAAACCTCAAGCGTGTCATAAGGCACGTATGTGTAGTCCTTCCCTTTTTATTGAATCTACTTATGTCTGTTATTGGTTCAAGAGTGAGGTACAAAGTCTTCTAGACTAGTTGGCTGAATGAAGCAGAATGTGCTATGTAACCTACTAGGCTTAAGATGAAGTTCAATAACTCTTGCTCTAAACTTAATAACAATTAAAATCACAGTGGAACAAATACCAGTCAAAACTTTTCCTTTCACTTACTTCTATGAAGGCTGATCTTATGCCTGTTGTTTTGGGCACTAGAAACATGTAGTTTTATAGTCAACACAAAAGCTGGCATTTCCATAATTCTTTTTTACGTGATCTCTTTTTTCAGTTGAGATCAGATTCTTAAAGCAGCCAAAATGCTTTCCTTCTCCAAGTATGACTTTCAAGATAAATTGTTTGCTAGGATAAGAGGAGCACCTGTATATGAGGCTACATGTTGTGATTTTTCAAGGGCTTAATACTGTATTATTCTCTTGAAAGTTTAGAAAATACATTAGAGACAGAAATCAAGAAATTTCAGGGTTCTAAGGTTTACTAATTTAGTAGGGGTTTTATTCCTTTACTGAACGTTTGATGAAAAAGTTATAAGATTAACAGTGGCTGTCATTCATACGTGGTACACCCTGTAGTTCATTGTTCAAATATACTAATTATTTTATTGTTAATATCTTAGGGCACAGTAAGAACATATTATGCAGTCTTCTTACAGGGAAAATATATGTGCAAGGCTGGTTTCTCTTAATTCTTTCTTCTAGCCTGCTTTTCTAGCTGTCATTAATGAGCAAAAAGCCATCTATTGTTGAGTTTTGTTTATAATGAAATATGATTTTATTTCCTTAACAAGGTACACACCCACTTGAGCACTGAGATGTAAAGTGATTTTTTGGGTTGATTTAACATTACTTTGAATATTAGCCCTAGTTCTCACTGAGGTGGCAAAGGTGTGCCAGGGTTTTACTGCTTTAGGTTTCAATGGGAGGCTCACAGGATTGAACATTCCCCCATATAATATAAATAAAAATATATATCCACATAGTCAGGTAGCATGTCAGGCTACAGCCTTTCCTCCTGAAATCTAGTTTCCTGTGTGCAGAGAATTTGTATGAAGGAGCAATCAGTCATGTCAGTTACCATCCACAGGCTGAAGTACCACTGTTCAGATAGAGCTTTACAAACTCATGAGTACTAGACTTCAATTGTTGAGTCTCTTTTTATGTAATGGAGTTTGAAAGGGTAGACTGCAGCACTCTCAGATAATATTACAGAGCTAAATCTAAAGCCCGTAATTATAACTAAAAGCTGGCCAGAGCTTCTGGAGCTACAGTCTGAATGTTTTTTATTGCTTCAGGGTGCTTTGGGGGGAGGCAATGATAATTGAGTTTTATGTCTTAAGTTTTATCCTGGCATTTTGTGTATTTTTATTTTATCTAGAATATTGTAACACATTTGAAGTAGATGACCTCTTTTCTCAAACAGCAGAGTCTTGTGACACCTTAACACCTAACAAATTCATGTATCAAACTTTGGTTAATTCAAATCCACTTCATCAGATTCAGGAAGTGTAATCCTCAATTGGCAGCTGAGGATTATACATGTATTTATTAAATTTATATCCTGCCTTTCCAAAGGAGTCTGGGGCAAAAAACACACAAGTGATAAAACATCTTAAAAATATCTTTGAAACAATTTATCTTTAAAACATCTTTAAATGCATTTGGTAAAATAGACTTTAACCTATGAAAGCTTATGCCAAAATAAATTGGTTAGTATTTAATGTGCCACAGGAACCTTTGAATAGAAAAGGAGTTGAATGTCTAAAGGAGGATAAGGAGATTGTTCCAAGCATGGCTAGAATTGCCTGGTCAATCCAGAGGGCTTGCTAATACCATTTCTCTACCCTCAGATAAATTACAGCAGCTCTTAAGTGCTTCCCTGCTTGACAATAAAAAGGGAAGTGGTGGCAGTTTAATGAATATAAGAGGAATGCACCTTATACCCTGTTTATCTCATAAGGGAGATGTGGGAGTGATTGCCCCATGGTTAAAGAAATCAGTGAATGTGTGATTCCAGTTAATGCATGTTTTCAATATATAGAGAGGAGCCTTGGAAAGTGTGAATGAGGAAGGAAAGTGGGAGAGGCCAGTGTCTGTATTCTTTACAAGAACTTCTGTTGAAATTGAGTCATAGATTTGTATGACTCAGTTAAGTGTCAAGTCTTCAAAGTCAGCAGGGCAAAATGTTAGACATATACTGTCATAACTTCCTGAAAAGTGGGGGAAATAAAAGCATGGCTAGAATTGGAGCATGCTGAAGAACTTGACAAGCCAGACTTTAAAGTTGTATTTTAAAAACATTTTTTAATATCTGGATTTAATGAAGTCTGCAAATCTGTTCATCATGAAGATAGCCCCTTCTTGTGCACAAAGTATGCTCACTTCCCATCCACCTAAGTGGATCTTTGTGACTCCTAATTTGTCATCCTCCTTTTAGACCAGCAGCTGGTGCTGAACATATGAACCTCCTCCCTTCACAGTTCCTTTCAGCCTTGATAATGAGGTGTTGCTGTCATCCACCACTGCATCCCATTCCAACATGGATAGAGTGGTGAACCTTGACAAGCTCTCTGACTTCTGGCAAATCATTTCTTAGCCTAACCTACCTCACATGGTTTTGTGCAAATACACTGTCCATCTTCAGATTGTATAAATCTTTAATCTTTTAATAAAAATATCCAAGGAGAATAACATTTAGAATATTTTAGTACGTACTTTTTTGTGAGAATAAAAGGAGGAATCATTCATACATGGCATCCTGAATGTATTGCAGTAAGAGATGACTAAAAGTTTCATAATCAATAAAAGTGGGGAGGTGGCTATTGCAGAGACAGGCAGAGGAAGAAGCAACGAGACCCTAACCTAGCTTCAGCTTGGGGATGACAGTGCAAGTTCATGATCTTACATATGGTGCAACACTTCAGAGAGTGGTTTGTAGCATGATATAGACTGTCTGCCGTACTTCTTCTCAGCATGGAGCTGCGGAAGCTGTGAGGCGAAGGTTGTTGCTAGTTTTGTGCTGAGCTTTGGAGATCCTTGCTTCAGACGTTCAGCATGGCATCAGATACCAGACTCCACCCCTCTGAGGCCAGGGCCAGCATGTATTTTAGCTGGCTACTAAGGCCAATCAAAATTTGTCTATCCCTTTTTAAGGCTGATTTTTTTGGTAACAATTTTGTTAATATTTATTTATTCAAAAGCAGAATAAAATGAAGGTTGTGAAATACTGGCTAACTTGTCAATCAAATTGTGCACAGCTTATTGCTTCCAGGGTTATTTGCTTGTGTCAGGTTAAGTTATGCATGTGCAGGATGGAGGAGGTATAAATATGCATCACATTATCTGATTCAGTAGAAGACATTTTCATAATGTTATTTTCTCTCCCAATGAGTTTGTGAGAACATTTTTTTCTGAGTTACTGGGAAACTCAGACAATGAGAGGGGAACACCTTTGTTGTTTGTTAAGATGCTTATCTTAAGAAAGAGAAACTTTCTTGGGGGATTGTATATATTTCATGGAACAGACAAATACTTGTTCAGATTTCATTGAGTGGCAGATTTAAGATTTTAAAAATGTATATAGCAGTTCACCAGTAGCAATTAAGCCTCACCATGAACAGTGCATGTACAACCAGGGCCCAGATCCTTGCTCCATCTTCCTCCAGCAGTGGATTAGAGGTAGAAAGTACAGAAGCGTAAAATGATCAATTCACATAGGCCATCTGAGAAAGGAAGAGTCCTGGAGACTCAACTATACAGCTCTGAATAAAACATTTTAAGTGTGTTTTAAATGCAATATACAATGTGATACAGGATGGCAATGGTGAGCGTTTTTATATGTGTGTATATGTGTACGTTTTTAATATATGTGTACATTCCACCCCAGTGCATTTCCTCGCTTCCATGTAGCACCTGTATGGAGTGAAAGGAATAGTATTCCCATTTACCACAATCCCTGAAGATTTTTGCTTTGCACAGAGTTCTCAGGAAGAAAGAAGCAACACAGCTTCTTCTCTTCCTAAGTACGTGTACAAAGTGAAAGGATCACCTCCTTCTCTGGTCATCTGCAATATGCAATGAACAGGGAAATGTAATAGTCCATGGATGATGGGAGTTGTAGTCTACATGGGGAAAGAGGATGCATCAGATTTTTTTCTAATCTTTTCTAATCTTGTTTTTGGAATTGATTGTTTATTTTTAAAAGGTGAAAATAACTCTTTTTTGTTTTTAATTTCAGGTAAATCAGAACATTTACGCTGTCCAGAAACAGAGGTAAGAACTTGTAAAAGTGTTTGTTCTGTTTGATACACTAGTGTATCTTAGGGCATTTATATATAGCTCTCCCAGGTATCTGTACTGATATGCTGAGAGAGCACTGCCACAGGGGAGAGAAATGTGTGCAGTCTGTCTCTGAATACAGAAGAAAGCTTCAAGCAGTGGAGCTTTCAAAATGCAAATGCTAAGCAGGGAAAGGACTTCTTTTGGCTAGGCAGATGCTGCAATGGAGGGAAGAGCAAAAGGGTCAAGCAGTCCACAATCAGAGCAGCCCTTCCTCTTTTTCAGCTTTCCCAACTTTTCCAGCTTTTTGCTGTCCTTAACCAGCACCATCAACTGTGTCTGTGATGGTCTATGTGAAAGCCCCATGCAAGCAGCTTCACACTAGTGTTAGAAACTGAGATATGAAAGCTAGGAGCGAAATGGCACCTTAAACCTAGGTTATGGGCGCAACAACAGAATGTCTAGGTGTGCTTTTTTTATAACAAGAATACAAAGCTGAAAATGAATGAACTGCAGCTAAAATATTATGTTCATTTTTCACATGGTCTAGTCCTTCCCCTGCCCACCCTCCTAATATTCTTAAGAGGGTCTCTTCTCCAGTCTTCAGAAGGTAGCTAGAAGTGGGGAACCAGAAAAAGGTCCTCCTTTTCTTCCACTCTGCAGTTTTAATCTGAAATTTTAGGTGCAGTACTGCGCCCAGAGCTCAGAAACTGCTCACATGAATGAAATTCCATGTTGCAAAATGCACTTAGAACAATGGGAGTTTCGAACAGTGCTTCACACTGCTCCTTACACCCCCAAAAACTAAGGGTACAACGAGCAGCGTTTCAAAATGTTTCCCACTGCTCCTGAAAGCTCTGAAAGTCAGGTTTAATTCACACATGCTGATTTCACAGCTCTGTCGGTTATTTTCTCATAGGAAAAACTTGAGCTCTTTAAAGAATATGAGGACTGTGTTTGACCCATGTTTATTTCTTTTTAGCGCTGAGAGAAATCTGTATGATTCCGCTTAGTGTCTTAACAACTGTACCCAATGCTAGGGAAATTTCCCAGGAGCACTTGCATATTATTTGATACAGTTGTATCCTGCCCTTCCTCCATAGAGCTTAAAGTGGTATTTTAACCTCAAAATACCCCTGGAAGAGAGGTTGAGTGAGTGATGGTAACTTGCTCGAACAATGTGGTGAGTTTTGCAAGAATTTGGACATAGGATTTCCACCACATTAAAAACCATTTTAGCCACTGTGTGGGAATATAAAGTTTCTATAAAGAACAAGATCCAACCTCTTTCCAGGCAGAGTTTTTGTAGCTTTTGCCCTCACCTGTCGGTCAGGGTAAACTGGGAGTCTTGTGTGGCTGATCTGTATCTCTACCACCTTGCCTCAAGGGCTCTCTCACGTGACAATGCTACTGTTGACTGAGTTCTCTCTTTTGGTGAAAAGGGTATTTGATAGTAATCAGTTTTCTTTGGAGGCATTGATTTGGCTACTGAGTTTCTAGGATTTAGGGACTTGGATAGTTATTGTTTCTGACTCATATGCTGGCTTCTGTATCTCAATGGCCCTGTGCTTGCTATGCTGCTGCTGAGATTTAATATGCAACTGCCCCCTGGTTTTTGTCACTATTTTTAATACACTAGAAATACACTGAATTACTAATAGTGGTGGGAAGATCTCTGTACTTTCTGGAAATAAAGATCAGCTGTGTTTTACCAGAGCTTGGAAAAGATAGAAAATCATTCATTGTGACCTTAAAACATACTATTCACTGCTGCAGCTCCTGTCATATGACATCATGCATAAAATTCAAGATAGTTCTTTTTTAGAAACAAAAATAAGCTTGCCATGTGAGTGGAATAGAAATACTTTTTTTTTTAAGAAATAGCATGATGTGGAGAAAGTGGGTATAGATGTTTTTCTCCCTCTCTCATAACAGTAGGACTCAGGGACATCCAATGAAACTGAGTCTTGGAAGATTCAGGATAGACAAAATACATGCTACTTCACACTACGGAATTAACTATGTGGCTATCAAGATGTGGCTATCAACTTAAGTTGGCTTTAGAAGATTAGATGAATTTATGAAAGATAAGGCTATTGCCATGATGGGTATGTGCCAGGGACTGACTAGAAACTGAGGAGTGGTGGCTGGATTTGGGTGAGTGGGCACCGGAAGAAGGGGGGTTGGAGACTGACTTGGAGGAAGGGATCAGTGATCTGGGGGAGCCAGTAACAGCCAGGAGATGAGAGGCAGGAGAAGCTGTGAGATTGGAGAGTGAAGAACAGGTGCAGGAGGAGAGAGAGAGAGGTCAAGCTGGTGTAAAGGGCTTCCACACCTCCTCCTTCTGCCTCCACCTCCTGCTCTACTGTCTCCCAGGACCAGAAGAGGATTGAAGCAGGAAGAGCAAAAGGCTACACGCAGGTGGAGTCATTATCTGCTTGCAAGCAGCTGGGGGGGGGGGGCAAGAACAACATAAATGGAGGTTGAGGGCAGGGCTTCTTTGTTCAGCAACTCCCTCATCGGGTGCACACCTGGAAGTAGCTGATACACTTAGGCCTGATAGACATGCCTTTTGCTAACATGTAAGTGTACTTCTGACAATAAAGTGTTAGCTGTTTACTCAGGATGTCCATTCCTCCAGCACTGTGACAGTATGTTGTAACTCCACTGTCAGAAGCAGTATGGCTCTGAACACCAGTTTCTGGGAATTGTGGGTTATGCCCATGTTCTGTTTGCATGCTTCTCATAGGTGTTTGGGTGGCCACTGTGAGAACATTGTGCTGGACTAGGTGGGCCTCTGTCCTGATCCATCAAGGTTTTCTTATATTCTTATATCATGCTCAAAAGCAAAATAGGTATAGTCTGTCAATGACACCTGCAGCAAATGTTTTGAATAGTTATTTCAAATTACTATGTAATTTCCTTCCTTCTGGTTTCTTCGTCTGTCTTATCACTCTTGACTGCTCTTGACTGCTGTTAGCCTTTTCAGGACTTGGCCTGCCATTTTGTGGGCTTCAGCTTCTGTCCCTTACCCACTGCACCTTTTTAAGATCAGAGAAATGCAGCTTAGTATTTGTGGGTGGCAATTATTATTATTATTATTATTATTAATAATAATAATAATAAACATATTGTAGGATTAATAGATACAATTATTAATCATCATCTATGGTCTGTACAATGTAATAGTAAAATAGAACAATTCAGTTTTGAGATTTTTTTTCTTGGGAGTTTGCAAAAAATGCTTGGGCTTGCCTCGTGTTCCTTATTTCAAGGAATACTTCGCTGTTTAATGAGGAACAGGGGGCAAACCTCCATGGAAGGCAAAACAAAGTTTTAGGCCAGTAACATACATTAAATTAAAGATTCAGTTTAATAAAATGGCAGTGTACAATACAAGTTTTTGTTCTTTTCTTCAGCATTTATAGCACAAACATTCTGCTTGGCCTTTGAAAATATGTACAGTAGGACAGAATGTGACAAATAACTGAGGTAGCCCAGCCAAAGTACTTTCATGGTTCAGTTGGAAAGGCAGCTCTAGTACTCTCAAGGGCAAAGAGAACCTTCAATCATTATTTCCAAAACTGTCTGAGAAATCTTAATACAAAAGCTGTTTACTATGCAATATGACTAGGGTAGTATTTTTATCATCATATGCAGGACTGAAGCTCGTAAGTGGTAAAGTTTATAAAAGGTTATGTACATAATTATAGGCTAAAAATAGAAAATATATTGTGAACTACAGTGTAGGGTAAAAAAAGGCTTGCATAAGAATTGTTCTGGGTCCCTAAATAATGGGTGTAGAAACCTATAATGTGCACTATTTGGGATATTACAATTTTGTGTATATTCATGAACTTTGTGTTTAAAAAGTTGGTTGCAGCATAGTTTTGTAGACACAATTTCAGAGACAATGATGTCTCTGAAGTGGCAGCTGCAGAAGGTACAGTGATCAGCCACTCTTTCCCTCTGCGGAATGCTCCTGAATACTAGTTGCTGGCAATCACAAATGAGGTGTGTGTCTGGTTGGTCATTGTGATAAAAGAACTCTGGACTAGATGGACCTTTGGCCTGAATTAGCAAGGGTCTTCTTACAGCTCAGCAGCCCATTTGTCCATGAACCCACTTGACTTGACCTACTCCATGCTTATTAAATAACATATATTAAGTTCTCATGTAGTTAGATAAACAAACCCAAGTGTGGAGTACTTATCTGTTCCATCAAGTGCGGACATGTATAGAGAGAGATGTATCCTTCAAAATAAAATCCTAAATTGAACAAGTTAATATATTTTTCCCCACCTTAGCTGAAGGACAATTATTTGCTTTAAAAGTTTGAATAATTGTAATTGGATAATAGAAATTGTAGGCATGATCCAATCCATTGCTTAAGAAGCAGGCATTCTGTGATAGAAGTGGGAGTTGCTGGCATTTAATTGTGCTTGTGTACTGACACAGTAGATTACTAAATTTCATATTTAACCAGCTCTAGCATCTCCACTATTTTTAATGTACAATCAGATGTAACTTTTGCAAAAGTTGAAATTAAAAGAGGGAAAGCTTCCCAAGTTCAACATGTTTATTTGATACATGAACTTCCACAGTTACATGGTAAAAGACATTATGTTTATATGAAAGCATTTTGGAGATGAAGAATCTTGATGATTTGGGTGGGGATGAGGGCCTCATGGCAGAAGAGAGGAAGGGGAAGTTCCATTTGCTTGGGCAGAAATCCATTATACCGGCAGGCTGACACTATTAGAGGTGACCCTATATTATATATGCATTATTGTATTTCGTTTAGTTTCGTTTGGAAATGAAATAGTAAGGGTGTTGGGCAGGAGGGCATCCTCCCCTGTGTAGTTAGCTGAATGCTGTTGGATTCATGTTGCAACCAGCCTAAGAGACATATGAGCTTGACAGATCAAAATCCTGAAGAACAGGTGTAGATCTCCTGAGATTGTATCTCATAGGCTAGTCATTGTGCATTAATTACAATTGGCTATTTGTACAGCAGACTTTTCTTCAGTGCTGCACTTCTAGCTATGTCTGTGGTAGAGTGCTCTTTCTCGTTGTTTGCCAAAGCATTTTTGTATGGTGCAAATGCTGCTGATGTGTCAGAAGTATGCTTTATCTGAGATCTTAAAAAGTATGTGCTTTGTGACTGCAAATGCTATTTTAATTAGTTTTTGTAACGACATAATTAGCTGTGCCATGCATTGGATTTTAAAAATACTATTTTAATTCATCACTACTGGATTTTCAGTTATAAAGAATAATTTTATTTGTTTCAGGTTTGATTCTTTGCACAAATGACTATTGTTTATTTTATTTACTTAAAACTATGAGGCTGCTAATTTGTTTCTGAATAAAACACAGGTTTGTCCAGAAATCAAAGACTATGTTATTTGCAGGCCACAAGCAAACATTCTGTTTTAGCAGGCATTTTATGTAAGTTTTCTTTTTGTATGATTAATTTTTATTGTTTTATCCACTGTATGCTTTTTGAAATCTTATTGCACATGGCTTAGAAACTTTGTTGATTCAGTGATATATAAATAGCTGAAATAAATAATAAATAAGGTGTTCAGGTATATTATAATCTTCATGCCTAGACTAACAAAGAACTGACAGTTTCAAGTGAATTGTTCAAACATTCAACACCAGTGATTCAGAAATAGTATTTTCTTGTGAAAAAGGCATGGGGACTTGTTTTCTCTAACCATCTAATATCCAATTGCAAGGGCTGCAAAGGCAATAGAGCGTATTATCTAGTGCCTCCTTCCATTATTCTTCAATTTAATTAGGGCAGTCAGCTGCTTATCTTTAGCAATCATGAAGTGTTGCACTTTCAGCTTCATCCTGCAAGGAGATTATTCATCCATCTGACTTGTTAGGCACCCATTCATCCTGTTTACTAGGCACCCATTCATCCTTATGCCTCCAGTGACTTTGCTTACTATTCAGATACTATCATTCCTCGGGATGTTGGGGATAAAGTGAAAGACTGGATTAATGCTGGGAACAGACAACTGCTGTTTAAAATCCATGATTATACTGTTAAAATAGAATTGATGGCTACTCTGATCAGGGGGGTTTTCTATGACCTTGAATACCCTTCGGCTGGCCATCCATTCAAGCTGTAGGGGTGAAAGTTTATATCTCACTAAACATCCTACAACAATATTTAATAGTCAAAACTGGTTCACAGAAAAGTCAAATCTTATATGTAACTCTTATGATGCGTTTCATTAAAAACTCACACAAAACCATAGGGGTTACTTTGTTTGAAATGCTGTATATATAAAGCTTCCTTTATATTTTTTTACTTGCAATAATCCACTTGCCCAACATAAGAAGTAATTCATTTAGGGCCTTTTCAGATGTGAGAGACTTGTTCAGTTTATGCACTTAGTACAGATCCAGCACCAGTAGGCTGCAAAGTAATGGTAACCTATATGGGGAATAGCAATAGTGATATAATGCTTTCTTCCAAGAGACTGAGAACATGACATTACATCACATTTATAATGTAGTCATAATTTATAATATAACCATAAGCTTCAAAATATTTGTTGTGGCTTTGGATGCCATTCATGATATGACAGAAATAAAATATTCTGTTCTAATAATTTTTCAAGATTCAGGGTCGTTTCATATGTTCTTGGATATAGCTGACACTGTGAACTTTTCTAATGTTTACACTGTTAGGACACAGTTCAATTTTAATTAGCTTTTTACATCACTAACATATTTTAGGAAAAACAAACTCCCACTAGATTTTTTACATTGTTGTAGTGGGGAAAGTTTCAGGAAATTATCCAACTCTTATGCAATACTTAGCAACTATGAGATTTAAAATGAAACTACTGCAATGGCCTGATACTAGAAATGATGTGTCACATCCTATCTAGTTACAGTGAATATTATAACAGTGTATTAAGTATCCAGTCACTAATGTAAAATTGATAATGCAAAACATACCCTTAGTAGTTGAATGTTTAGTATTGTAATGATAAAATTAATTGTTAATGTTGTTTGTAAGCAACAAAGTGTTGGCTATGATTGCACAAACCAAGAAATAATAATCTGGTTCTCTGAATTATCTGAAATTACAACTTGATCCCCTACTTGATTTAGGACAGTTAAGTAATATAACATCATGTCATAGCGTTAAGCAGATTCCCTAGCAGCATTAAGGATTTTCCAGGTTTTTTTTATCAGCACAGAGCAAAATCCTCATTCAGTTAAATTATGTAATGTATTATAAATACAGTTTTATTAATGAATGCCATGCAGATGATGGAAGCTGCTTGGGACAGCCTTTTTTAATGAAAGTTTGTAGAACACATTTTGCTTTTTATTTTGAACATTATTACATAGGACGAATCATCTATAGCTAGTGTTCACTGCAGTGGCCAACCAGGTGCCACTGGCAAGCCCTCAAATAGGACCTGAATGGTGCTCTCCCGACTTGCAATTCCCAGCATCTGCTCATAGCTGTCAACTTTCCCCCTTTTTTAAGGGAAATTCACTTATTCCAAATAGGATTCCTTGCAAGAAAAGGGAAAAGTTGACAGCTATGCATCTGTTCAGCAAGACTTGTACTTCTGCATGCTTGGTAGTTCTTTATCTAGCAATGCTTTCAGCCAGTTCCCCCAGAACACATGTTAAGCAAACAAGCCTGTAATTTCAATGATCTCCCCTGGATATCTTTTTGAAAGTTTGTGTTATATTGGCCTCCTCAGTCCTCTGGTATGGAGGCTAATCTTAAGGACAAATTACATAATTTTGTTAGAAGAACATCAATTTCACATTTGAGTTCTTTAAATACTCTCAGGTGGATGCTATCCAGACCGTATGATTTGTCTGTTTTTATTTTGTTAGGAAGACCTAAAATTGCATCTTTTGTCGCCACTATTTGCCTTTTTTCCTGTGAAAGTCAGTTCAGGCGCTGGGAGCTGCCCTATATATTCTGCTGTGAAGACTGCACCTTCATTCAGCTTCTTTGCCATCTCTTTTCCTCTGTTAGCACACCTCTGCCTCACTTGTCATCCAAAGATCCTAACACATCCCTGCGGGACTCCCTAAAATTTTATAGTTTAACTGTGTGCTCCTTAAATTCTTTTTCTAGCACCCCCTATTGTCTGATTCAATTTGTTTGCCAGCATTTGTATTACTTTTTTCCTCCTTTTTGAACAATACTTCCATTTTCTAAAGGGAACCTTCTTGTCCTTAATAGCTTCTTTGACTCTGCTCATTAACTAACCACACCGGCAGCTTCTTGACTCAGGTGGTACCTTTTCTGATCTGTGGTTTACATTCTGGCTGAGCTTCTAATATTATGGTTTTAAACAACTTCCAAGCTTTTTGGAGAGATTTGATCCTCTTAACTTTGCCTTTCAACTTCCTTTTTACCAATCCCCTCAGTTTGGGGAAGTTTCCTCTTTTGAAGTGAAACGAGGCTGTTGGATATTTTTGGCAATTGACCATGTACATATATATTAAATTTGATAGAACTATGGTCACTGCCTTCAATCAGTACAGCAACTTACACCTCTCACCTTAAGGAACTTGCTTCATGCTACTACTAGCCTCACCTTAAATCTCTTTATATTTGTTTTAAAATACCGTATTGTGCTTGTTGCCGTATTTATTTCTTTTACACTGCCTCTCACTATAGTTGTGCAGGGAGGTATTCTTAATTCTATTCATACTCAACAAAGGGATGTCTCTTATCCTAGCTGGCTAACTAAAAAAAGGAAGGGAAAATCTGTTCTAGAAAGACCAAATAAATTTTATTTTAAGCTTATCATTTATTTACTATTTCAGAGCCATTACTAGATTTCAGTCAAAGTCATCCCCAAAATGAAAGTAATTGAGTGTTGTGTGTTCATCTGTAAATTCAGGCTAATTCTAGCTTCAGTGAATGCAGATAATTCCATGGAATGTTTTGTCATAGCTTTTTGCAGAAAACAGCTAAGCATACTGACTAGTATTTTATGTGAATGTTCGTAATTGGCCAATTATGTAGAGGAGCAATTCTCAAGTGAATATGTCCAGCAGGTGGATTATTGGACATTACAGTGTTATTTTGATTTCAGTTCAACCTTAGCAGTAACCTATTTTTGTAAAATAGAAATCGTGACTTGTTCAACAAAATTGTTAAGAAGGTGAGTGACATATTGATAAAATGATGTGGCCTGATATATTAGGCATTCAGTGAGTTGGTGCATAGTGACAAACATTTCTCAAGAATAGAAGCAGAGAACAGAAAGCAAGAAAAGCAGCCATTTTGAGGAGTACACACAGTGTTAAATATAATTTCCCCACATTTTGGTCTGCTATGGCATCATTTACAGAGCTTGTACTAGGACCACATTACAGGAGCAATAAGTTGGAAGTAGAGCATCTGTTTTATATTCACAAGTTTTAGATTTAATCCTAGCACTGCCAGTTAACGGATTTCTGGTTGAGAAAGACCTCTGTCTGAGAACTAAAAATTGAGAAGTCGTACTACTGTGTTATTCTGCAGTCACTTTTAGACCACCACAATGGAAGACAGCTCCTTATCATCTTAGAAAATAATTCACACAGAAGGATTAGTGAAATGAAATGAAACAAAAAAACAAAACAAAACAAAAACTGTTCTGTGTTCTATAATTCAGGAGCTGGAATTATTCATTGATATTTAAAATATCAAACGAGTTGAGGCCCCAGAGGCAGCTTAGTTAATTGACTTGTTTTGATATCCTTTGGTGCTTTCATATTAATTGATGTTTCTTTTTTAAGAAGTTTGTTTTTTGTAGTCCTTACTATTTATACGACATTCAATGAAAGCTGCCTCTGTTCTATCTAGTGTCCAGTTCTGCTGGTCTTTATATGACTTTTGTGTTCTGCTGGTCTTTATATGACTTTATATGACTTTACGCTGCTTAATGGCTGCTACTTTTTATGATCTCTCATTGTACCATTTTAAATAACAAAATGTGTACTTTTAATTTTAAATAAAAGGATTAGCTCTTTCTGCTCACACACCATAAAGGAGATTAAGTAGAGTTGTAAAGTTCACTAGGAAGTTGTGAGAAGAAATTTGGATGCAAGGTAGGTTTAAGTCTGCTAGTTAGGTGTAACTGTTCAACAAATACCTGCTGTGCATACCAGAAGCTGTGTGCCTTCTGCTTGGTATTCCCATTTACTTTCTCATTCCTATGTCGCTTACTCACTTTCCCAAGTAGACAGATCATGTTTTTTAAACTCTTTTGGACTTAAAATTGCTTGTTGTTCAGCAGAACAAGGAGCAAATTTATGTTCTGCCTTACCACTGAATAAGATCTTATCCCATCACTTGTGGATTTTTAGGAGACATTGAAATGGTATATTTGCAACTACATATCTACTAATCTGCTTTTAAAAACTGTAAAGGTTGTTTTTCGTGGAGACAAGATTATGCCAGTGTCCACATTCTTCACTGCCTGATAAAGGATACAGACACACTAGTTTATGAATAATGTGACTTTGTGCATTTGAGTGTAAATAGCACTGGTAGCATTACTACTTTTTTGTAATCCAGTACAGATAGATTCCTGTGCCTGTCAACAATCTGAATATCCTTCTTTGGTTGTACCGCAGCTTGTTGCATTTGCTCAGCTAATCCATGATATGATGACCGATATGTCAGCTCATTGCACTCAGTTTGGACTAACTCACAGTAATACTAGGAATTTTAATCACTGCAGACATACCTTAAAAAGAGGTACAAGATATGTTTATCTCCCAAAATGTTCGCTTTCTGTCGTAGTTAGTGTTAGCATAGATATATGTTGCACAGAAACTGAAAAAATATGTCAGTGAACTTTGCACTAGATGAAACACTCTAATTATCTGACTGCATTAAACAGGTAGTAAGATTAAACAGGTAATAAACCAAGAAAGTAACGCACTTTAAATATTTTCATAACTCCTCCTTTCTAATAAAACTTGTTTCTTGGTTTACTGAGGGAGTTCACATGAGTACTTTCCAAACAGAAAGATTAACAGTCCTTCAGCCGAAGAGTTTAAACAAAGATCAATTCCCCCTGTGCATACTGTTCTCAAGGATGTTGAAGAAAAGTGATGTGCCAACAAAGAGAATAATGTCTGTGCTACTGGAATTGCTGTTTTGATTATTTTGGCTTTGGAATAAACTAAATGTATTTATTTTATTTACTTATTAAATTTCTATACCGCCCTTCATCCAAGGATCACAGGGCAGTTTACAATATAGAAATACAAAAATACATACCATAGTAACAAACAAAAACAATGCTCCCCCCAAATACATAAACAGTTTTAAAAGGCCATAGATTGTTTAATTAGCCCAAGGTATGGGATAAGAAGAACGTTTTTGCTTGGTACCTAACAGTATGTAACAAAGGTGTCAGGTGAGTCTCCCCAAGGAGAATATTCCACAAATGGGGAGCCAGTGCAGAAAAGGCCCCTTCTCAATTTGCTGCCCTCTGGACCCCTCATGGAGGAGGCACAAGAAGAATGGCCTCAAATGATGATCTCAGGGTCTGGTTCAGTTCATATGGGGAGGGGTAAATTGTTATCTCAGTGATGCATTAAATAAGTCTTTTAATATAGAATCATAGAATTGTAGAGTTGTAAGGAACCCCAAGGGTCATTTAGACCAACCCCCTGCATTACAGGAATCTGAATGCAGTCTCCCATCCAATTTGAAACTGTACCGGCTTGGCTTAGCTTTGCAAATATGCCAGCAGTTTTATTGATGCACCACTGCTTAGCAATGTCATGGACATTCAAAATGACATGGTAATCCTATACATATCTGCTCTACTTCTAAATAGATATATATAGGATTACATTGTCAATTAGCCTCATTGAATTCAGTGGGACTAACTCTCAAGTACATAGGACCACAACCTGAAAAATCTGACTCTTTAGATTGTGTGACTTGCTCCTCTGTAGTGTTTTATCACACACCTGTGAATGCATGAAAACACTCCTAAATGGAAGTTAATTCTGTTATTAAACAACAACAATTCATCTGTAGGGCTGCTGTGTTACATTATCAATGTTAGGACAATACCCTTATTAGGCCATCCAAAACACCACAAAATAATGTGCAACCTTTCAAGTTCTCCAGTACTTTTCATTAGACCAGATGATAAATAGACCATTAGTGGGTGGAGGAATAAAAGTTATTTTTGTTGATGTTGAAGCCTTGGAAACTGTACCTGGTCACAGTCTTAAGATGAAAGTTCTTAACCTGAAGCACTATTTCTGGGTTAGCAGAGTCTGTAACCTGAAGCGTATGTAACCCAAGGTACCACTGTATTATAAAAGAGAAATTATTTGCTTATACAGTGGTACCTCGGGTTACATATGCTTCAGGTTACAGTGGTGCCTCGCAAGACGAAATTAATCCATTCCGCGAGTGTCTTAGTCTAGCGGTTTTTTCGTCTTGCAAAGCAACCCTATTAGCGGCTTAGCAGATTAGCGCTATTAGCGGTTTAGCGGCTATTAAAGGCTTATCGGCTTAGCGGATTTGCTGCTAAAAGGCTATTAAAGGCTTAGCGGCTTAGATAAAGGGGGAGGAAAGCGGGGAAAAAATCTCAAGACTTGCAAGACATTTTCGTCTTGCGAAGCAAGCCCATAGGGAAATTCGTCCTGTGAAGCAACTCAAAAACGGAAAACCCTTTCGTCTAGCGGGTTTTCCGTCTTGCGAGGCATTCGTCTTGCGGGGCACCACTGTACATACGCTTCAGGTTACAGACTCCGCTAACCCAGAAATAGTACCTCGGGTTAAGAACTTTGCTTCAGGATGAGAACAGAAATCGTGCTCCGGCGGTGTGGCAGCAGTGGGAGGCCCCATTAGCTAAAGTGGTGCTTCAGGTTAAGAACAGTTTCGGGTTAAGAACGGACCTCCGGAACGAATTAAGTACTTAACCCGAGGTACCACTGTACTCTCATTTCTGATAGTCTGCTGAATGCACAAACATAGTATGCGGGACTGGTCTGCCTGCTACCTCCTTTGACATGTATAACAGATAAATGGAGGGCTAGGCAGAAGAATGATTTGATTGGTTTTAATAGAATGTTTGTGACTGCTTTTGCTGTGGTATAATTTTTCTGCAACTTAGAAAACTTAAGCAGTGTGCACACCATACATTAACCGCACCCCCCCATCCTAAGAAGTGTAGTTTACCCCTCACAGAGCTATAATTCCCAGCACCCTTAACAAACTACAGTTCCTTTTATTCCGTTGGGTGTGATGTGCTTATATGTATGGCACATACGCAGCCTTAGTTTTCAAACAACGTAAGAATCAAGTGTAGGTGAATCAACTTGGCAGGTCCTTTAACACAGCAGGGTGAAGGGTACTTGGTATTACAGATTATATCCCACTCCTTAGAAACTTACACAAATATATTTGGAGCTACTCTGACTCTTCTTGACCGCAGACTTATTTGGGCCTCAGACTTATAAAGAGATTACCAGCTCCAAGGAAAAGTCAGATAATTACAAGTGTGGCAGAAAAACAGCCTTTTTAATGTTTATAAGTACAGCTATGCCTTGGAGCTTTGTCACTTTAATTATGAACATGGACAAGCTCAGGAAGAGGGCAAGCACACAGACAATGCCCTGTTATATGTAATAAGTGAGGGAGAATGGCATGCATTATAAACATTAACACGTGTTTCAAAATGACTGAAAAATAAAAATAGTTTTTAAAAGTTCATTTTAGAAAACATATACTGTCTGTGATATGACTGGAAATCACAGAAATGCATCAGCTATAGGGTGGCACTGTTTGCACTAGTGGCAAGAAAAATAAGGGCAACCTTTCTGGATAGTGCAAGTGCCAAACCCCTGGGATGCTCACTAGAAGGAATGTTTTTAAATTTTAGATATTGTAGAATTTGTCCTGGTCTGGTGCATGAAATGTCTTTTGTTTTATAGTTTGTGATTTGTGCTCATGCTGTATTGTGATGGCCATTGGCTATAAACAATAAAATTTACTGGAACAGACTGACAAAAAGTAAAAGTTCTCAGGAGAATTAAATCACCAATATTACTCATATTCTTCTCCTAAAAATAATTCATTTAGTGCATGACCTTTATTAAACCAAACAGAAAAATGTGCCAACTAGATGTTTCCAGACCAAGCCTGCCATTAAGCAAGTCAGTTGTAGCAAAAGAAGGTGTGGTTTGGGGCACGTCCATCCCTCAGCTGGAAGAATGCAACTGAAGCAGAGAGAGTGAAATATCAGTGCCAGCTGTCCATAAAATAGTGGTTACAAAGGAATCAAGCACAATCTCTCTTCTTGGCTTGAACAGAGGGGCTGCAATGGCAGATATTCAGCACCTGCAATGATTTTGTTTCAACCTTGAAACCATTGCAGGTGCTTGTCTTGGGCTCAGGAGAGGGTCCTAGGAAGCCATCTTCATAGCTGAGATGAAGTTGCTCAAGTCTGGAACATGTTCACCCCTTCAGCCCATGATGCCATTTCCTATTATGGGAGGAAAACTGGACTTGGAAGATGTTCAACTGAGAGGACATGTCTTCCAAATCCAATTCGTCACGACCCCATCACTTTCAGATCCTAGCTGGAGAACAGAAAGTTAGAGCAATCATGTTCTTCTTTAGGCTAACTATTGCTAAAAGCTTGCTTCTGCATGCTACTTTCTGCTACCCATGTTTGTTTCCTGACCACCCCTTAATCCTGTAGGTTTGGGGCAGTGTGCTTTTGCAAGTGAGTCTGGAATTCTAATAATAATGGTAATAAACAGTGTTTTTTATGTATGCCTCTGGGTGTCCCCACTTGGCTGTAGGGACCCATTCTAGAACTTTCCCCTCTTCCGTTTGGGGCTCACAGGTTCAGGGCCGGCCCAATACATTTTGGCACCTGAGACGAACCACAAAATGGTGCCCCCCTTCCCACCAGAGTGGAAAGGGTGAGTGAACATCTACATCAGGAACAAGGGGAAGAATAAAGCCCTAGATTGGGATCTGGTGCCCCTGTGGATTCTGCCACCTGAGGCGGTCACCACACCTTGCCTCATGAGTGGACTGGCCCTGCACAGGGGAAATCCCATAGAAAGAGTGCTGCTGAAATGGCACAAAGGCTGTTACTCCAGTAAAAGTCATACTACATTTTAATATTAATGTATGTTTGCTGAACATGCTATATAAAAAAGTAACCATTTGTTTTCTGTGAATTATAGTGTACATCGTATTTCTTATTACCTTAATAAGCTCAACATCGTTACATTGTCTTAGTTTTCAAGGTGTAAACATTAAATGCATACACTAACATACAGTGGTACCTCGCAAGACGAATGCCTCGCAAGACAAAAAACTCACTAGACGAAAGGGTTTTTTGTTTTTTGAGCTGCTTCGCAAGACGATTTTCGCTATGGGCTTGCTTCGCAAGACGGAAACATCTTGCAAGTTTGTTTCCTTTTTCTTAACACTGTTAATACAGTTGCGACTTGACTTCGAGGAGCAACTCATAGAACGTGGTGTGGTAGCCTTTTTTGAGGTTTTTAAAGACTTTGGTGATTTTTGAAGCTTTTCCAAAACTTTCCCGACACCGTGCTTCACAAGACGAAAAAAATCACAAGACGACAAAACTCGCGGAACGAATTAATTTCGTCTTGCGAGGCACCACTGTACCTCATTCTTTTCTTGTGGTTTCAAAACAACCCTCACAAGGAGCAGGATTTAGAGAGTTTGAATATTGGCATCTCATTAATACTGATATTTCCATTTTTGTGCTATATTTGATATCTTCCTGTTTAACAGTGATATAACAGAAAATGTATTTCATGGTTGATATTGTAGCAGTTAATAGTAGCAAAATATTAGTACCAATATATCTAATATGATGTAATCCTTCTTTTCAGGTAATAGAATCATTGGGAATTATTATTTATAAAGCACTGGACTATGGCTTGAAGGAGAATGAAGAGCGAGAGCTAAGCCCCCCCTTGGAACAGCTTATTGATCATATGACCAACACAGTAGAAGCAGATGGGAGCAAAGATGAAGGTTATGAGGCTCTGGATGAAGGAGTAGAAGAAGAAAATGACAAGGGAGACGTTGAAGTTATACATTCTTATCGAGATGTCATGAAGGTACAGACTGGTTATCTGATATTGTTATTTATATTGTTTAGTACCTTTTAACTGCAATACTGACAGTTGTAGTTCAAACACTGGTCACATTATCTCCAACACACATAATGTTTGCTTAACCCTTTTGATTTCAACAGACTTCAGTGCATACTTTAGTACTTCATTGGGTTGCATATATTTATTTCTCACATGAAATTTCCTGATAATTCTAGACTTTTGCACATATTAAAACTGTATAAGGACACAGTATAGATTCCTATGACATACTATGGTTGTATTATGGATCATCATCAGAGGCTCTTCTTCGTGGGTCTCCTCTGTGACTTGAAAATGGGCCTTTCCTGCAGTGGCTCCCCACTTGTGGAGGGAGACTTGCTTGATGCCTTGGTTACATGTTTTTGTCTGGCACATGAATATATGTTCTAATGTATTTCTGTGGTTTTTTTAACTGATTGTGCCAGTTCCCTATGGAACAGGAATGAAGTAGATGGCTTAAAATGCAAAAGGAACATATGAAAGGAGGTTCTCTTTAACTCACTGGTGAGAGTTTCTTCCAGTCTCAGAGTGCTTCCAGACTGTTGCTATATTCAGGTGTGATTCAGTCATTTAGTGGCAAATTCAGTCCATGCATTTAAAGTTGATTTGGAGAACTTTTACAGCATACCCAATTCCTTCCAAAATTGGACTTTTTACCACAAGGGAAAGTGATAGAGAGATACACTGGAAAATGTGGGGAAGTATTTGCTTGATGCAACATTGTCTAATCTCCGTTCAAACAACTGCTTTGAGATTTTATCTACAGTCAAGCAATATATAAATTTTACGAAATAATAGATTAGAATGAATGCTCAATAAATAGCCACATTGTCTAATCTCCCCACAAACAAACTAGGATGAATGATTCAAGAAACAGGTGGTCTGGAAGTAACCACAGGGAGAAAAATGGCTCTGGAAAAGAGGTTCCAGGGAAAAGGGAAAGTGAGGGAAGGTGTTCAGCAACCTCTTCTTACCTGTGCCTTCTGCTCTTTGAATTTCCCCCAGTCAGACTTCTCACTTTTATAGGGATTTGACTGCAACCCAGTTTTAATTTGTGGGTCTGTTACTAGTGTGTCTTGTTTGAACTTTATTGGCCTTCAGGCATTTTATTGATATTTGTAGTATATTTGAGTGCATTGCTAATGCTGCACATAAAAAGACAATTTGTCCACAGTTTTTTCATACAAGTAGATCTGTGGAATTAGTTTTGTGGTATTATTTTTGCTACACCCTTTATAGGGATAGTGTGCTGCTAAAGCATATTTATAGCTGGTTATAGATTATGTAACAGTGACACGGGTGGCACTGTAGGTTAAACCACTGAGCCTAGGGCTTGCCAATTAGAAGGTCGGCGGTTCGAATCCCCACGATGGGGTGAGTTCCCGATGCTCGGTCCCTGCTCCTGCCAACCTAGCAGTTCGAAAGCACGTCAAAGTGCAAGTAGATAAATAGGTACCACTCCTGCGGGAAGGTAAACGGCGTTTCTGTGCACTGCTCTGGTTCGCCAGAAGCGGCTTAGTCATGCTGGCCACATGACCCGGAAGCTGTACGCCGGCTCCCTCGACCAGTAAAGCAAGGTGAGCACCGCAACCCCAGAGTCGTCCACGACTGGACCTAACAGTCAGGGGTCCCTTTACCTTTTATAGATTATGTACCTGTGACACGCTCTCTTAGGGAGTAGTCCTAAATATGGGAAGCCAGTGTAATTAAGCCACTTTAAATAACGTCAGCATAAAGTGCACCAGATCCAAACTCCATCCTGAAGCCTGGCACAGGGAAAACAAGCCTTTAAAATAGCATCTGATTTGCACCACTCTTTTTTGCTGATGTATGTTCCGGTGGTTGCCAGGTCACGTAACCAAGCTGGACGGCGTTAGGATCCAGCATAAGTCTTCCCTTGCCTGGTCTTGCCCTCGCTACTCACCTGGAATGCCCATTTTTCAGGGCATGTGCTGGCATTAGTTCAGCCAGTCTCAGGTCAGTTGGCTTAGCCCCAGCTGGACTACAATGAGAAAGTTATACTGGAGTATCTCAGTCTGAGCCAGGATTGGTTACTTATGCCAGCGTAGTATGACAGAGCTGTGAACCTGCTGGCTGAGCTGGAGATCTACTATATCTTAACTCAGTCTTCCCAGTGAATCTATTGTTAGGCTTGCACCCCTACTCATAGCAGATCATTCTCATTTGCTGGTAGAAGTTCCATAAGCTATTTGCTTGCTGATTTGAACCTACCATTCTTCAAATATCTGTCTTTAAAGGGACAGAGAATGTTATTTTGGCTCTGTTCTGTTTTTTATTCAGCAGCTTGCCTAGAGTACAGATGCGATAACTGCAATGCAAATCCTCTTAGGAATTTCACCACTGCATTGATGTAATTTTCTCCCCAACCCACACACCTTCATCACATTCCACTTTCCTACAAACTCCTAACAGAGAAGTCTGCATATCTGAACCAGATTAACATCTTAATGCATGTATTGTGTGGCAACAATTGAGTAGCACTATGCAGCATTGCACTGTAGTAGTATCTGATGGCATTTTTTGTGTTGTGATATTTGTGTCAGTTCTATTTTATTAACACATTCATTACTGAGGGTGTATGCAACAAATTTAGTACCACTGTAAGGAAGATAGTTGGAGGCATGTGGGCTACTTTACTGCCCTTTCACTCATCCATGCCCTTTTCTCTCTTTCTCTTTTTTAGTTCTAGATAGCCTCTTTACAGTCAGTCTCAGGAAGGAGTAAAGCCTACCACATATGTATGGGCTATGAACTGTGAGTGAGCTGGAGCCGTGGGGAAGAGAGTTGGCTCTTTAGTCCTGAACTCAGACCAATCTTCTTTACCACCAAAATATGTTGATACTACATATTTTAGCTATGACAGATACAATCGAAGCAAGATACAGAACAGTTGAAGAGGGAGTAGCAGCTTTGTGGATATGAATTGTTCTACTGTATTTATTTAGTGTTGTCAGTTTACCTTCTCTCAGTCAGGCATGGATAATTCCTTCAGTGATGGGGGGAAAAGATTAATACATCAATCTGTATGTTCATGTTAGCATTTACTTTGCATTAAAGAAATGCATGTGGCTATATGTACTTTTCTAACAGGTTTATATGGGTGATAGCTACTGAAATATGCCAGTTACCTATACCTTTCCCAGTTGTGCAGATAACCATGGATCTGCCCTAGAACTGGGGCTCTGAGGATGGTCTCATGTCTGGGATATATGATGAAGCAAAGAATAACATGAGCATATACACAATGCCATGTTATTGAGTAACCATAAAAAGCTCCACCTGAAGGTGAAGAGATCTTGGTAACCTTGAGTATCTGCAATTCCTGCATGACAAATTGAGCACGACTCTGGTGGTAGTGTGTTGGATTAAGCTTTGACTATCTTTTCTGTTTCTGGATATGTAGTATACATCCACAGTGTTTGATGTAAAACTTCAGATACTTAAAACCTCAATACAAATTTATGTAATACTCTTTACACAGACTTTTAGAACTGAAAGTATTCAGGTCATCCATGAATTTGAATTATATTTCTAGTCCTGCTAATCTAACTCAAACCTCTTGACACATTGATCTTAAAGCTTTACAGTATTGCAGTATAAATCTTCAGTAGTCTGAAGAAGTTGCTGTATATTTATTTAACAATTTCCAGACCCCCCTTTCCCCCTGCTGATATTCAAAAGTGCTTTCAGAATCTGTTGCTGACAGAAGCAAGTGTTTTATAAAAGTTTGAGTGCATTACTGTTCATTGATGTCAAAAAAAGGATTCATTTCTCATTAAAAAATGCATTTCCTAAGCCTTTGGGTACTTGGAACATATAACCTTGTCATATCCTAAACATGGTTTCACTTTAATGAACCATAATGGGTACTATGCATTGTTATGTTAAGAAAACTCCTGAAATTATGCTATGCAATTTTCTTGCTTCATTGTTCAAAGGGGAAATTCTGTGTTCTCTATCAACTGTGTCAAACTGCAGTTTCTGTGACCCACCATTAGTTTTGGTTGTTAACTGTTAACTTTAAGAGATATATTTCGTAAAGCAAGGTCAGGTTGAAAGTTTGATGGCTCATAAATTTTAAAAGAGTTCAAGCTCATAGGTGATATTTTAAATGGATATGAGTTGAGAGGAAATACTATTCCTTATGGAATTTCTAACTTTATATTAGATTTTATCATTCTTGTTTAATAACAATGTTTATCTCTCGTGTGTCTATATGTGTAGGGTTATTGCCAATTAAATCATACTCAGAGTAGACCATTGGAATCAATGCACTTGGTTGACTTTCCCATTGATTTTGCTTTGTCTATACTAAATAAGACTTGATTAGCTACCATCCCATGAGCTTGTATTCTGTCCACTTTGTTCAGAACACAGGGCCAGTACAAGACATTTTGCTGCCTGAGGCGAAGGACAAAGTAGTGCCCTCCCTCAAGGCACATAAGAAGCCAATTAGATTGGAAGTTGAATCTTGATGCAATATTGGTGAAAGGACAGTGTCCTGAACTGCGCTTGAGGGCAGCAGACTAGCATAGGGAGTACAGGGTAGGTCACGTGGCACTCATAGCTCTGGTCACTCCCTGCATCTCAGCATCTGCTGCCAGAGGCAGCTGCCTCACACTGCCTCATCTTAGGGCTGGCCCTGTCAGAACAGTGCAGATTCATGGGTTTTGTTGATTTAGATTATTTCTCAAATCATGTTTCTTATACTGGGAAATTTTGCAGGTAGCATTTTAGATACATCAGGGAAAGTTGTTTAATAACTACCAAATCATACATGTTAATTAAAAAAACAACTGACTGCAGATGCAAATCAAAGAGGCCTGTTCAGTCACTTTGTACCACTGCAGCTACAGCAGCTGATATGGCAAATTTGCTTTTCAAACTGAAATGCAGTGTAGCTCCTTTGGGAGTTTGAGTTGCCAAATTGGATATTCAAGCTTACTTTCTCAAGTTTTTGTTTGGCAGGACATTAACTAGGAGCTCTGCACTGCTGTCTTGCTGCCAGCATGCTTTTCATGCAGATACTGACAGAGAAGAAGCAAGTTGCAGCATAAATCCTTGGGCTGAAAATATGCACTGAATTTTGGGGTTGTTTGAGGGGAGAAATCTCGGTCAGCCTCTCATTGAGAGAAATTGAGGCCAGGAACTCAATAAAAAGTATTTTAGAGAACTGAGGGCTAAATTAGATTTGGCTGCAACACCTTCTCTGTTTATATCTCAAACAATATATGGAGAACTAAACCACCTCTCCTTCCTGATTTTAAAGTAAAAAGGGATATTCTGCTGAGAGTAATGTAGCTAGTACTGAAAAATATGATCAGTAAAGGGAATTGATTGCTATTGCAAAATTATTCTCACATCTGAACACTTGTTTGTTTGTTTATCCCTTCCTCCCAAAGGTGCCTAGGGTGGCAATAAAACATCCCAATCTCAAGATTGTTTAAAAACCTAAGAGTCCAACTGGATCGGGTCAAGATGCCATCCAGTCTAGTACTGTTCTCACAGTGGCCAACCAGATACCTATGGGAGGCCCACAAAAAGGCCCTGAGCAACTGATATTAAGAGGTATATTTCCTATGACAGCAGAGGAAGAACATAACCATCATGGCTAGTAGCCACTGATAGCCCTTATTCTCTTTGAATTTGTCTTATCCCCTTTTAAAGCCATCCAAGTTGGAGGCCATCTTGTGGGAGCAATTTCCATGTGCACTGTGTGAGGAAATACTTTCTTATATCTGTCCTGAATCTTCCAGCATTCAGCTTTCTTGGTTGTGAAGTAGATATGAACATTTCTTTGCGATGTATTTGAAAGGCATTGAGATTGGGAACTAATATTTGCGGTTGTCTTTTTATGATGTGCTGATATGTTCCTATGCAGGGAGATGGCAGCTTTTTTAAATAGAGGGGGAAGTTAAGCCTCCACACCACTGTTTTTAATGTAAAAAAATGTGAGAGGTGACATCAGATAGACCTCATTGTTTTACCTAGTTTGGCCCTTAGTGACATAGCAGTGTTATAGCCACTTGTCAAAACAAACCTAATTGCTAAAGCAGAATGAAGTGCCTGACTTTCAGACAGACAAGTTGTACTGATCGGTTCCAAAGCTGATCTGATCTGTCTGTGAGTTCATCTCATGGTACAAACACCTTTGCTGTCCAGCCTTTAACACTGATAAGTACACTGTGGAGTGGGTTGCATCTTTCAGTTTCACTATCAGCATGATGGTGTTAAATCCACCCAGGCAAATTGGATAAGACAGCAAATAATCTGAACTGAGGATCAGCAAGTCAATCTCTTCGTTTCATCCCTGAGCATAGACTTTACTGTCCTTAAAGTTTTAGCTGTGCTGATTAAAGAGCGGCTCTAGAGAAAATCACAGAAATTGGAAAAGTAACACAATTAATAGTCTTCTGATGTTTGCCACTATGCGATGAACATTTTATTTGAAATAGGTCTATTAATTTTCCTATTTCAGTAAATAAGGACAAAATATATTATTCAGCTGTACTTGAAAAGCTTGTGTTATGCAAAGTCATAGCTGCTGTATATATTGCAATAAAAACAGCTAACAGCAAAGAATGACAAAGCAAACAGAAATTTATACATCCATCAGCAATACATTATCAACCATAATATCAGCAGGAGCATGGCAGTGTTATGGAACTTCTACTTTTCACACTTTCAGTTGGAAAGTCTCCAGAAGCCAGGCATGATGTTCAGATAATATGAGAATAAAATACATTCTTGTAAAAGTAATGATTGATCATGAAATATTGACTTTCCATCTAAAGTAACTGTCCATCACAGAATGGTCAACAATAATTGTCCATGGAAATGTCATCCATGGAAATGTCAACCATCTGCATTTAAGATGCCTCTTGTTTCTGGCTTAAATCTTTAGGTATGCTTTAAATTTGCAGCTTCACTGGAAGCATAGCATCTGATATGCTTTCACAATTGTTAGTAACCACAGAAAGAAAACTTATCAAAATAAGCTGTTCAGACTTATTTCTCAGAATTACTTCACCTTTTAGGTATTACATTTGCTGACTGTGTAGTCTGGGGGTTTTTTGGATTGGAAACTATAGTTGTGTGTTCTGTGGAAAGGAAATATTATACACCAGATATTGTTTTTGAATTATGATTTTGAGACTTGGAACTAGCAAGTTCTTGTTCTAAATTCTAGTTCTTGTTGTTCACCACCACCTTCCATCCTGCATTTTGTTGATTGATTCATATTATCTGCTTGATAGTTTAAATCTTGATTTCTGTTTGTAATGGCATTCTATGCAAACATGACTTTGAATCACTGTGCTGTGGAAGTACATAGAAAACTGTACCTCTTAGCATAGAATTTGTGTTCTAGTGCTCTTTGTTCCTTTGGTTACAGTAGACAATAGTCCAATTGATTCTGCTATAGTTCTGAGGTTGGAGATCCAAGTTTTCATTCACATTGTGGAAAGTTCCACCTATTAGTCTGTCAGTACAGACCTGTTTTGCTTCTGTTATCCTTATTTCTTAAGTAAATTTGAGAAGAATGGAGCCCTCATGATTCCAGTTAATACCTCAGAATCCTTGCAGTATTAAGCTCATCTCTGCTGAGGACACACGCCTTATTGTCTAAAAAAATTAGGGGGAACTAAGCATGACATTAAATGCATATTGTTTCTTGGAAGCTGCTCTTTCCTTTGGGAAGAAATCCCCATTTGGTGCTAACAGGAATAATAATTTCAGAGGAAGAATTTTCTTCAGACTGCAGTAAAGGAGGAAAGGGCTACATTCTCCTTTGTATGTTAGAGGGATATGCTAGGGGAAAGCAGTTTACAGTGGTCTTGCAATGTAGTCTACTGTTAATATTGCAGGTTGGAGATGAAGCTGAGGCTGCTTTGGATTCACAGTAAAAATGTCCTTGTGTTCCAGCAAAAATCAATCTACTAAAAATTGCTCCTTCAGACATTCTCCAAGGCCAAATCAAGTACACAATTGCATGCAGAAGCTTCATGCTCCATTGACTTGGATGCAGACTGACTGCAGTATTAAATGTTCAGAAACCTTTTTTTAAAACAGAAAAAATGGGCACCACATAGATTCATAGAGTTGGAAGTGACCCAATAACACACAAATTACAGCAGTGGCATGCTGATTTGGGGTTTGTTCTTTTAGCCCCTCAGGCTCACATAACACATGCATACTTACATGCCCTGGTTTTAAGGTGTAAAAATGTCGTCAGGGGGGAATATTGCTCAATTGGCAAAATGTCATGGAAAACCCAGGTGAATGGCAACTCTAAAAGCACTGTTTTTGGTTTGTTCCAAAGAAAAAGAAAGAAAAAGCTTAGGCTCTTCTTAAAAAAAGCCTAAACAACTTTTACTTTTTGGCAACCCTAATAAATGTCGTTGTGACTTTGCTTAATTTTTAACCTTGAAATCTTTGCCTTTCAGATCAAATTTTAACAATAAACCATATTATTCATTCATTCATTCCATTTATTATTTGCTTCCTGTGAAGCAATTAACAATAAAACACCCATAAAAAGCACCCACAACATAACAGGTAACAGTTTCATAGGGCTGGATCCAAAGTGTACTGCCTGTGAGCAGAAGGGGTCATTATCCATCAGTGGTTTCCTCACCAGTGGTGTGAGGAGGCAAGCTTTATTGATTCTTCCTTGTCCTTGCAGTGCCTCACACTATTCCACTTCCTGTCCTCCCTCCTCCAGCACAAGCAGAACTCAGCTGAATGCAAGTCTGAATCCAGCACTTAGGACTCATCCACACTTCTTTTCTGCTGCACTTTCTAGGCACAGGTCTGAGATTTTTAGGTCCCTGTCTGAACAGTTTTGTTTTGTATTTTTGTCCCACCACGTTATCAGGGAAAACCCACTGTTCGTTCTGATTCAACAGTAAACAGCTGGCTTTCCTGGGAAAAGCAGCAGGACAAAAAAACAACACAACACACACAAAAACTTGGACACAGAAATCCAAGTCCTGTGCCTAGAAAGTGTGGGTGAGCCCTTAGTGTCTCTTTTTTTTGGGGGGGGGGGTTCCCTAGGACTTTCCAAACCTTCTCAGACTCAAAGCTTCTCGATTTAACCCATGCTGTGCTTTTAGTTGTAGTAGTAGATGACGTATAGGAAATGATTATCAGTATGTTTATGCACAGTAATGCAACCAGAGACTTCAGTGTAATAATAGTAATAATAATAATAATAATAATAATAATTTTTTATTTATACCCCGCCCTCCCCACCCAAGGCCGGGCTCAGAGCGGCTTACAAGCAATAATAAAAACAAGTTGAATGATTACAACTTAAAAACAAAATTAAAATACAACATTAAAATATTGAAACATTAAAATATTAAAATGTAGCCTCATCGCAGGAGAAGGAAAGGAAAAAAGAAAGAGAGGGAGGGAATCAAATTGGTTCCAAGCCAAAGGCCAGGTGGAACAACTCTGTCTTACAGGCCCTGCGGAAAGAAATCAGATCCTGCAGGGCCCTGGTCTCATTAGGCAGAGCGTTCCACCAGGCCGGAGCCAGAGTTGAAAAGGCCCTGGCTCTGGTTGAAGCCAATCTAACTTCCTTAGGGCCCGGTACCACTAGGGTGTTGTTATTTATGGACCTTGAGGCTCTCCGTGGGGCATACCGGGAGAGGCAGTCCCGTAGGTACGAGGGTCCTAGGCCGTGAAGGGCTTTAAAGGTCAAAAGCAGCACCTTAAATCTGACCCTGTACTCTACCGGGAGCCAGTGCAGTTTGAAAAGCACTGGGTGAATATTCTCCCATGGCAGAGACCCCGTGAGGAGCCTCGCTGCAGCATTCTGCACCCTCTGAAGTTTCTGGGTCAGCTTCAAGGGCAGGCCCGCGTAGAGCGAATTACAGTAGTCAAGCCTGGAGATGACCGTCGCATGGATCACTGTGGCCAGGTCGGGGCGGGAAAGGTAAGGGACCAACTGCTTGATGCGGCGAAGGTGGAAAAATGTCGCCTTGGCTGTTGCTGTAACTTGCGCCTCCATGGAAAGGGAGGCGTCAAGGATTACACCCAAACTCTTAACGGAAGGCAATGGCACTAATTGGGCCTCCGCAAGAGAAGGGAGTTGGTCTCTCATCCCCATGCTATCCCGACCCAGCCATAGGACCTCTGTCTTCGAAGGATTTAGTTTCAATCGGCTCCCACGAAACCATCCAGCCACAGCTTCCAAGCATTTGGTCAGTGTGTTCGGGGCTGAGTCGATGTGGCCATCCATCAGCAGAAAGAGCTGAGTGTCATCAGCATATTGGTGACAGCCCAGCCCAAAGCTCCGGATAATCTGGGCAAGGGGGCGCATAAAGATGTTAAAAAGCATCGGGGAGAGAATTGCGCCCTGTGGCACTCCACACACCAAGGAATGGCGCGACGACATTTCCCTCCCCAGTGCCACCTTCTGGGCCATGTTAGTTCTTGGATCAAGTTAGTAATCTCAGCTCAGTACAGTGTTACTGTACATTTCCTACCATTGCAGTTTCTATGCAACTGTGTCCTTGAGGTAATGCTAGGCTCGGCTTCTTTTGGATCCTCTTAAGAGGGTCCATACACCATCTGCTATCTCCCAGGTGGTTACAGTAATCCCTTCCCCCACACAGAGAATGCATTATCCCTGCGAAGCACTACACTGAGCTACAATCTGAAACAAAATGTCATGTTATTTGATTCCACTGTTCTCTACCTTTTCTCCAGGACCGACTTTGTTTTAGTCACTGTTTAAAGCCATTCAATCTACAAAGTATATTTAGGGCACTGAATCTCAAGGGAAGTCTGGAGATTTCATGTCATTCCTGGACAATACATTGTTTATAAGTACCAACACAGTATTAATTATGGTTACAATATGGGAAGCCAATAACAGATTCCCCCCCCCCCCTTTGAAGTTTCCTCCCCAAAACTTTGGTATTTTCTTCTAGACCCTATTAATTGAATCGGAGAGAATAAATTAACTCCCGAGACAAAAGGTTTACAAGTAAGGCGTTATCCCATGCATACACAAGTAGATGTCCGTTGTTCTGATGTCTTATAAAAAGCAAAATAACAACTTGCATCTGGTCATGCAATTCGAAATCTGTCTTTTGGCTGAGAAAACAATCTAGCGAAGGACAAAACATGTCCTACATACTGAGCAGCATTTTAATGCCTTACATAAGGATACATAAACTGAAGGTCTGAATTCTAAAACAATAGAATATAGCTGCACATTTTGCTTGCTTAATATTATGTTGGTAGATTCATTTTATATGGCATTCTAATAATAGCCACCTTGCTCTGAAAATAGGCCTCTCCTCTAGAGTAAATTATTGTATATTTATTTATGAAATTTGTGGGCGTTTTGGAAGTATATTTTTATTCTGCTCTTATTCTTTACCAAGTATGAAACATATGCAGCCAGAAGATATGCCTCTTTAAAAACACAGAGTGCATGTTAGGTGCAATAGTATGTAGTAATAATATATGTTTAAAATAATTTTTCATATAAGTCCTTACAAGACTTGTTCCTTTTGATTATATTGAAAAAACCTTTTAAAATAGAAAAGAAAATGACAGCTCATGTGATTTTATTTTAATTTTAAAACATATATTTCTTTTCTAGTTTAAAATGTAAAGAGTTATGCAAAAATGATCACTTTTAAAATGTTTTTCATATTGAATTTTAAATTGCTGTGACCCACCCCCTTGGGATCTTATGATGAAGGGTGGTAAAAAGTCCAAAAATAAGAAGAAGAATGACAATAATCCAGACTCCGCATGTATACTATAACTAGTTGCCACAAGGTACCTGTATATTTTCCCTTATGGGGCAAAACAAAGCTTTGTGTGGTAGGCAATTCAGACTGGCGCGTGCGCACACACACACACATACCCAACCCTGTGCCATGGTCCCAATTTAAGCTGGTAGCTGTTTTTAACATCTTATTATTATTATTATTATTATTATTATTATTATTATTAATTGATTAATCTTCTATTCGAGCATCTCAAGGTGATGCACAATAACAAAACCACCAAAAAGTAGATGTATTTTAAAAAACAAAACAATATAAAACCAATGCCTGTGGCAGAGTTTTCTTCATCCAACTGTGAAGAACAAAAGTGTCTTCAGTTGTTTCCAGAAAGTGCAGATAGTGGACACCTGTCATACCTCGACAAGAATGCTGTTCCTTAGGTGGGCAACCATACCAAAAGTCCTGCTCTGAGTCACTGTGGAGCAGGCTTCTGGTAGTTTTTGGAGTTTGCAGCAGAAGCTCGCCCACATATTGCAGTGACCTGCTGGGTATATAAGTGATAAAGCAGTTTCTCAAATATATATATATTTAATTAATTACAGGAGATCAGTGATGGTTCTCCTGTCTAGTTTGGCCCTAAGACTGTCTAACAACATTTCTGGAGACCAGGTTATTCTCCCCCACTGCACTGCTGCCTTCTCTCACACAGAGGAAGCACAGGAGTTGTTTCAAGCAGTGCTTTTGAGAAGCGCTTTAATTACTGCTCATCAGCTAATGAGTGGAGATTAAATCCTACTGCTTGGAACAGGGCATACAGCCAATTCAGGATTAAACCCTCTCCTCTCACCCATCAGCTGATATCACCAGTGACGTCAGCTGATGGGTGAGCATACATGGCTTGGAGAAAGTTGCCTTGTGGGCCAAATTGGACCTCCTGGCAGCCCAAGGTTGGCCTGGAGCCAGAGATTCCCCACCCCTGATGTAGAAGGAGAGAAATGACTTAGGTACAGCTGCCTGATTTCCTTATCACAAATGCCTGTGTGGCTGAAAGGATGTGAAGATGGCAGGTATTAGTATCAGAGAGGAAAGGCAAGAACCAGTAAATAGATTTTGACTGTGTGAATAAAAATACACAGCATGGAGAGTGTATGGTATGTTTCCATCTCCCAGAATTGAAGTGAGGGGCTAACATAAGGCCTTTGCTTTGCCTCTGAAATGAAGATTTGGTGAAATGTGTTTTATCTTTCAGTTCTACAGCAAATGCATGACGTTATTCAGGCTATATTTTTGCTGCTTAATCAGAGAATTGTCATTAGTTGGTCTTTTTGGTCCCATGGGAAAGAATTTTTTTCACTCTCTAGAGAAAAGAGAACAGTAATACAGCTCTTTTCAAATGATGATTAGAAGTGGAAGCAAGCGTGTATCTTTTGAACTCTGATCCCAGACAGACTGAGTTGTTGTGGTGCAGATTTCAAGGCTTTATCTGAAAATGCTTATATAGAAGCCAAGTGAGCTCTGAGAAGTCAGTCAGTTGTGAATATTTTGTTGTAATTTGGTTTCACTCTTGATGAAGTACATTCAAATGGAGCAAGAAGTTTTGTTTGATCTTTCCTGATAGTTGTGATTTCTGTTAGCACCAGGCTGGCTGGGATAGTTGTGCTCCCTACTCAAATGAGAATGAACTCAGAGAGAGAAGCTGGCAAGACTCCCCTGTTTACATAATGTGACCTCTGAATGTAGATGGAAATGCTCTAATCTTCTTAGTGATCTAAGCAAAAACTGAATACCGCAACCCAGTTTCTAGGCATCCCAGAAGCTGTTTGAAAATAAAAGCTTCCCATAGAAATTTAGTTAAGCAGCACTTCCACTTCTATTTTTTGCTCCTGTTGTAATGTATTCCAGCTTATGCACAGACCTTATTGCATTCCAGTCTTATTCCATGTCTACCAAGTGATAGAATAATCAAAATACACAATAAGCATGCAAATGGTGGGTGCGTGCGTGCATTTGTATATTTGATAATATTTTAAGTGCAGGCATTTTAGGTTCTCTTTCTAAATGGCTCAGGACCACAATACCTCAAAGACCACACATGAACCAACCTGGACCCTGCAATCATAATCTGAGGCCCTTTTTTGTGTGCCAATTCCACCAGAGCCCCAGAGGTCAGCAACACAAGAATAAGCCTTGTCTGTGGTGGTTCCCTGTTTGAGGAATGCTCTCCCCAGGGAGGGTTGCCAGGCTCCTTCCTTATATATCTTCAGACGCCCCGGCAAAAACATTTCTCAGTATTTATGCCTTTGGCTGATTGAACATTCTATAGCCCTTAAATGTGTTTGTAGGAAGGGCATTATTGGTTTGTTTTTGTTTTTTGCTTTGTTATGTATTTTTTGAACTTTGTGATCTTTAGATGAAGGGCAGTATACAAATATAATAATAATAATAGAGCAAGAACAATGATGCTTATATCATTAAAACATTTGTTTCCCCCTAGCTCTGTGCTGCTCATCTACCAACTCGATCAGATGCACCAAATCACTATCAAGCAGTGTGCCGGGCACTATTTGCAGAAACAATGGAGCTGTATACATTCTTGGCCAGAATTAAAAGTGCAAGAGAGGTAAGCATGGTAAAAGTCATGAGTGTTTGCTTTACTCATTTTTGAGACTTGTTTCGTTCTATACACTTAATATGTACACATACTATGTCAAAAAAGGTAATTTTTGCCAGAATAGGTTGGAGGACATGCTGTTGTAAGGATGATGCTTCCCACTGGACTTGTTAGGTAGGATTTTTAGAGCCTTTCCTCATCCTCTTCCAGACCTAGCCTGCCTATGGCTTTTACTCTCTCTTGAAATATTCCTATATTTGAACCTTTCTAGTGATATGAAAGATTCTTATACAGTACATCATTTGTGTGTCCCAGTCTGAGCAGTTTGTGTGTGGTTTTGCCCTCCCTTTTCCTCTGTCTCCTCCTGAGAGGCAGGGGGAGGGGCGCAACTGGAGCTGGTTCCCCAGTGGCTCGTTCAGAATGGTCCTATTTCTTTTTGTTATTCCTCTTCAACAATATTTCTGTTCTTCAGTTTCAACAGATTTCTTCTCTTGTCTGTTTCTTTTCATTTCATACTCTTACAGTTTCAAGTTTGTTCAGTATGGTGCTGCATATAATAAACTCTCAGCTAAATAAAAATAAAGGGTGGTATTCAATGCTAGTTCTACTCAGAGTTAATTCATTGAAGTTAATAACTTAGGTTCATTAATTTCATCAGATTTACTCTATAACACAAATTAATTATGCAGGCATTGTGATAAAATTAAATATTTAAGGGTGAAATACAACACTAAATAGATTGTTCAATCATTACAAGCATTTCTGCTTGCCCAGCAGAATTATCTCCCCTCTCCTCCCACTGTGTGCTGTTCAGGGGTTTTTTGGGAAGAGGGGAAAACCTCATTGCACTATCAGGAATCCTTGTGCTGGCTTCCACTAGAGGAGCAAGCCCTAAGAGTTAATAAAATATGTAATGGGATCAAATGTAATGCTGCACATACTTAAATATGAGACAGATGCTGAGCTTTCACACATTTGCAAATTTTGAATGAAAGTTTGATATTAAAATGGCAACCTGATTTTGGCAACTTTAGCCTTTTAGTATTAACAATTCCTTTTGACGACAGAGATTTGACAGTGACTTGCAGTACAATCCTAACCTTCTTTACTCAGAAGTACAGTCCTACTGAATTCAGTGGGGCTTACTTCCAGGTAAATGAAGTTAATATTGCAGCTTTTAGCATTTAGGTGGTATATTAAAAACATTGATAGACTTAAATTTGTGGTGACCAGAAAGCTCTTAAAATAACTGCTCTCTGGAGAGGTTTAGAGTGTGCACTCTGATTTAATGCTGCAGTGACCTTTGGTTCAATAAAGAATGAGCCATTTCCTGTCAATTCAACAAATCTCATTTGAGGATTCGACTTATGTTCAATGTCATCCACAGGGTCTATTTTTTCATGCTGGTATGATAAAACTAGAATGTGTACAGATGTATATAATTTGTGTGGTGAGCCTGCTGTGGAAGTGCACTCATTGCATTTTGTTCAGAATTACAGCCTTTCCCCCAGATTGAGTTCAGTAGAAACTTGTTCTGCATAATTTTTGCAGAAGCTGACTGTGCACATGACTAATTTGCTGGAAGTAGTGATGTCATTAAACCTCTTGCCATGAAACTTAGTGCCCTAATGTTCATTTTCATTAGTTTTTCATCGTAATAGAGCAGTCAGGGTGAATTGGTTTTACAATTCTGTAATACAAACAACAACAATATGCTTACTCAATAGAGTTTACACATCAAGCATCCAAACTGTCTATTACCTGTCCTTTTGTATAGAAAGCAGTAACACTTGTTATTTAAAATAAAGAAGGAAATGCAACCTCTCTCAATGGCTCAAGCTTTCAAATGATCTCTCAGGGGAGATTTCCCTGTATTATCTTTCCCAACAGATGTCAACCTTTTCTGGGATCATTAAATTTTCAGCAGCTTTTTACAACATGTTCTTAGCAAAAAGTTAGTTTATTTACCTGAAACAACAATGAGTGAAATTCAGGTTTCAGTTAGGTGAAATTATAATGGAATGTGTCACATTATTTATACAAAACTTTCAATTGGCAGTGGTGCAGAGATTTCTAGTGTTAAGCAGAGCAGTGTATAATCAAATCTCCTTGGTGGAAAGATTTATATACAGATGCAGGAAATAATAAGAAAGCAATAGAAGGGAAACATATACGCATGGCTTCATCTGACACAAACTGTGACAAATATGACGCTATTACATCAAGTTAAATAAAGTACCTTTAAAAAGGTCAGGTCTAGAAATCTAGCAATAAACCAATTTAAACAACAGATGAACAGATTTCATTCCTTATATTACAAGTTTATAAGGTTGATTATAAGGTTGTTGTAAATATTACAACTAGTTAATGTATGTGAAGTGCTTTTAACACCTGAAAATGTTATACAAATGTCAGCTATTTATTATTATTATTATTAGTGGTGGTGGTGGTAGTACGGTGAATAGCTTGGAGATAGGGCAGGATGTTCAAATACATTTCATATTAGGTATATGGGTACCCCACCAAAGAGGACCTCCTTCTCAACCTATAGACTTCACTTTTTGGGGAAACAGAAACCAATGCATCCACTCACAGATATTAATGGGCCCCCAGTGTTAGACCATATAGACCTTCTAAAGGTAATAATCTGCAAATCTAACTGCCTAGCTTCAAGGCTGATACCACCCTCTTAGATCTCAGGTCAGCAGTGTCATTCTGAATCAAGTCATGGATAACAACTTTTTAAAGCAACCATTGATCCAACACTGATAAGCCAGAGTCCATTCTTGAAGTCGTGCGTTGACATCAAACCCAGACTAACAAGGGTTGAAGGAAGAACTGAAACAACTGGAACCCCTTTCATTAACCTTGTGTTGTTTTCTTGCCTGTGCCCCTCCTTTCTCTGTCTCTACCATTTTGATTCTGGTCCCCACTTCATCCCCACTCTATTCACCATCTGTTGCCCACATTGCAAATATATTGGCTGAGATTCAAAGATGCCGTTCCACTAGTGTACAGCCTCTTTTGCTTATGAAAGGGCTGGTTCTGATCTATTCTGACCATACTGCTGCTGTTTCATTGCAACATATCTACCTTCTATTTTAACCTTCAGAATTTGAAGAAGATGCAGGAAATGGACAGAGAAGGAACTGATGACTCCAGCGCTGATCTTGATGATTTAAAAACTGCTGATTGGGTAATACTGCCTTGTAAATAATACACTAAATATTGTGGCCAAATATTGTGTACGATTGTGGAGTGTTTTTTGTTTTTGTTTTACTGTTAGTGTTTTTATTTATTGATAAGCATATTTCCAAACCTCCAACTCTTTAAACATATTGTGGTAGTGTACAATAAAAACATCAGAATATCATAAATTTATAAACATTATCTATACAATTTATATAATACCTATAAAAGCTTATAAAATTTTATATTTAAAACCATAACTAAGAAAAGTTATAAAAGTTAATTTAAACTAGTGATCATTATGTTTTGGATCAGCTTAGTTATTTTTCTTAGTGGGCTAACATTTGATTATGGATTCTGAAAAATATTAATGTTCTTGATTCTTCAGGCTCAGTTTTGGGTGCAGGTCATGCGAGACTTGCGAGATGGTGTGAAACTGAAGAAAGTTAAAGAACGTCAGTTCAATCCTCTTCCCATAGAGTATCAGCTCACTCCGTATGAGATGCTGATGGATGATATTCGATCCAAACGCTATACTTTAAGGAAAGTTATGGTAAGCTGTGACAACACAAGTTAAAAAAGAAATGACCACCTTTCACTGTGTCTTTTGGTGAAAGTCAGGTTTATGATTCCACACATATCCATAGAATAGTGGTGGAAACCCTGCAGCTTGTATAGATGGCATTATGCAGACCTCTGGACATTGCAGGCCCGCTCTTGTTCTGTAGACCACTCCTCTGGAAATTGCTTCCTCTTCCATGGTGTGTGCAGAGGCAGTTTTAAAGGCGGTGCGACTGGTTTGTCCGCACTGGGTCCTGGTGCCACAAGGGATGCTTCAACAGTGGTGTAGAACAGAGCACGAGAGGCAGGGGGTGCTGAATTTTAGCATTGCATGGGGCACCGCTGAAATTTGAGAGCCCAAAGAGAGAGAGGGGTGGGTGGGTGTAAGTAAGTAAAAGAGAGAAAGAAACAGACAGTGGGAGACACAGAGAGAGAGCCCAGGCGGAAAAAGCCTTATAGGGCATATAACATCTTTGTTGCTGGGAATCACAATTGGGGAAAGTGCTCTTGCACTCATATTCTGTTTGTGGCCTTCAGGCCTATGTAAGAATAAAATGAATGCTGGACCAGCAGCTGCTGTTATGATCATTTTGGCAATTTGGGTGGGTGGGTGAAATGGAGGCAATATGTAGGTGGAGGTTGCCAATGGCTGCAGCAAGCAGAATTCGTCCCATTGTGCCTTGCTTCCTTTTGGCTGTTGTGATAGTTCTGGATTTTTGGTCTGATTCATCAAAGATAATTCTTAATGTCAAACAACATGTTATTATCTTCAGTACCCCTTAGCTGATTGAAGACTGTTGATGCGTTTCAGTGATTATGATGGTTTTAGGATGCATTGCCCTGTTTCCATTTTCAAATTACCAGATGATACAAATGTGCAGATAAAACATTAGTTTTCTCTCTTTCAGGTCAATGGGGATATCCCTCCACGATTAAAAAAGAGTGCTCATGATATTATCTTGGACTTTATCCGATCTCGACCTCCATTAAATCCAGTATGTAATCTGATATGTGCCTTTTCCCAGTTAAGATGTAGCTTTTAAATATATTTTATTTGCAATAATTATTTTTATTGATGCTCCTACCACTTCTCACCTGAAAAATGCTGTAGAATAGAAAACACAAACATTTTCCATATAATCTATCCCCTTTCAGCTTTATAATGCTTGCATAGAAAGTTAAAACAAGTAACAGGAATTCTTTTAAAATAAAACTCTCTGGTATTTTCACTTTCCTTCTCCCTCCTCACAGTATATTGGTCTCAGTAGGTTTTCTCACCTTGAGTTTTGTACTCTTCCTCCCTTCTGTGGCCAATTCCTGCCCAGACATTGCCTCTCTTAATTCCTCACACACTCATTGGGCCATTTAACCAGGGACAGGTATGCCCAAATGCACTTCCTCCTGTTGGTCATGCTATCTTTTCCCCTTGATATTTAACATATACAGGATTCAGACAAGCACTAACTTTATTGCTGCCAGACTCACTGTTGAATTAATATGCATTCCTTACAAACCTATTTCAGCTAGCCTTGTTGTTTGCTTTCTGGGTTTTTTCATTCCTGACTCTGTCCACACAATTTCCAATATCAATTTTTATTTACACCTGTATTTCTTGATTCAAGGAGGGAGAGGTTTTAATTCACTATAAATCATATTTCCCATTTAACTTGTAGCCTCCTAGTTGTTGTTTTTCCCCCTATCATCCCCAGTTCCTGATGAATATACCCTTTTTATTTGAAAAGGGGTGGGGGAATACTTTAATTTCTAAATGGGGCAAGTACAATTACTACCAAAAAGTTAGCTGCCTTTGCATTGAGCACTGAGGAGAAACAACATGAAGAAACAAAGTCTATCAGACCTGCTATCTTGAATTTGATCTAGTTCAGAACCAGTAAGGTTTATTATATAAGCCTGTCTGGATCAATGCCTGAATCCATCCCATAACCCTCTGTGTGTTTTAGTTTACGAAAGACTTCACCATGATAATAATTTGCTGTACACATCTCTTGTGAAGTGTTTGGCATCAATTCTCTACTTTTGTATTAATGTTCACAAGGCCTCTGCAAGAAAACTAAAACCAACCCCACCAAGACCACGTAGCCTCCATGAAAGAATACTGGAAGAAATCAAGTCTGAAAGAAAACTGAGGCCCGTCTCTCCTGATGAGATCAGGCGCAGCAGGCTAGGTATTTTGATTTTGATTATATTAGTCCTGGGTGGTACTCTGCTGATGAAATTATTGCATATTGCTAATGGCTTGTATCCAACTGGTGTCATTCCGCTTACTGAAGGCTCATTGATGAAGCAGAGCCTTCTATCACGAGAACAGGGAATGAGACATTCTCCAGTGATTCCCCACATACCTGCACACTTTTGTGCTGATTTGGGGGTGTGGGGAATAAGGGGCTAAAGAGGGAAGGAAATTGCTAAACAAAACCCACCTGCTGATTTTGATAGGTGGTGATTGTACCTAAGTTGCTTGATTCTTGCAGGAGTGAAAAAAACAGTATGTTCACTGAGCTCTCTTCATAAGAATAGTCATTAAAGTGAAATGGAATGTCTGCAAGCTCAGGAGCTCTGATTGCTTATTAAAAGACACATGGGCTCTGTATTTATTAAAGTAATAATAATGATCAGTGATTTAGACCAGCTATTTCAATTTTCAGTTATTTCATTTTTCTTATGTTGGTCTAGGAAAATAATAATTGCTACAGTGATCTTTGCTGGACACATGGAGTAGTTTTCCACTAATTTATTGACAAGTAGCAGTGGTTGCTTTCCTTTTGTACAAAGCAACATGTCACTTATTCTTTTGGTGTATGGGGTGTGTGTTTTTAACTTCTCTTCCAATTTCTGCACAGTAGTCCTACAAGATTCCATTTAAATGCAATAGTGTGATATCTAGTCCACATGTAACAGCTTGGAGAAGAGTGATACCCATACCACTTTCTACATTAATAAAAATCAAGGTAGATATATGCTGCAGCATTGGACACAAGAACACACATCCTCTCAAAAACTAAATAAAAACAAGTCAATGAAATTATAGGGCATTGATGCACCTGGAAAGAGATATTTGTTGTCTGACACTTAAAAATAAATAAATGCTGAAACACTCACATATTAAAACTTTTATTTAAAAGTCATAAAACAGCACCACCATGAGAGGACTTGTGTATCTACTATTAATGTCACAGGCAATAAAGAAGGAAATGCCTATAAATGGGGAGGGAACCATCTTCGTCCCCATCAGGGCACTAGGCTCCACCTATACCAGCACAGTGTTTCTTTAATTTTTGTTGTTTTCACTGCTGCTACCAGAAGGCAGAAAAAATTGCTTAGGGAGGATGGATCTTTTCTTCCAAAGTGGAGTTTAGCAACCCCTAAATTATAGTGTCAGAATATTCAGTGTGAATACTATTGCTGTTCAAGTTATCTATTTACACATCCAGCTTTACAGTATATAATTATGCACCAGCAGTGCATACTCTGATTATCAGCAGTTGCCTATTTTCAGTTTTCATGAGAGCATAGTCAAGTGGTTAAAAGCATGAGTTGTAAACCAATTTTAGTTCAAATTTTAGCATATTGGGCAGCTTTAGGCAGACCTCCATTTTTCAATCTTAATTCCGCGTCTGTAATTTGTGGATAATACAGGCCTACATTCCATGGTTGTTGTAAGGATTACTGAGTGAAGTATGTGAAGCACTTTAAGCATTTCGAGAAAACACTATAATCACCAGTAACTGCTCTTTTTACAGCCAAGATGACCTTATTCTCATCAAAAAAATACTAGATATCTTTGAAGAATAGTTATTTTGTGCATTTGGCAATTTACAGTTGGGAGTAGAGTCAGGGATTTTATGCCAGTACTGAGATTAATTGACCAAACTATTTTGAGTACCTCTGCAATTGCATGTGCCTACCTCCTTGAAATGTAGTGCCATAATGTTTGCCACCCTCCCTCACCCTCCTTATGTATTTATGCATGCATTTCTATTACAGAATAACTTTTTCAGCAGCATCTTTGTGACAGGATTCATATTTTTTTACTTTACCAGTGAACCTAAGTACATTCATAGCCATTTCTAACATGACAAATTCCCTATACCAAAATAATTTTGAAATATAAAATAGAATTTACAAAATCAAAGCTGAAAAATTGCAGATCTGTTTTTCCATGTGTATATGCCACAGAAACCTGCTAGCAGTCAGAACTTCCTTGCAATTAAACATTGCAAGGAATGCAACAGTGTACACAAAGATTTATATGCAACAGTGTACACAAAGATTTATATGCAATTTTCTACACTCATTTAAGTAATTTGTCATGTGTCAAGTGGCCCTTACTGAAATCGATGTGACTTCGGGCCAAATTAGAAGGTATTAATCCTGCATGCAGGCTTCAGGAAAGCCTTTACTTATGGCTATGTAATGTGAAGGCAGTGTAATGTTTAAAAGATTATCACCACATGTGCAGCCCAGTTATGCAGAGTATCTGTACACCAGCATCATCCCTGATGAGAATGTGCAACAATGATAGGTATATTATAGACGCGCATATTGGGGGCTGCAAATGCAGTAAAGATCTTTTAAATATCATACTCACTGTGCTCTGCATAGCTAAACTGGCCCTTCCAGGGAAATACATGTTTAGGATCCAGGTGTTAATGTATTTCCAACCTCTCATGATGCTGTTGCAGTGTTTACACTTACACCTTTACTGCTGTAAAGAAAAAGTGTCTGACTCATTTCAGATTTAGATTGGCCTGTATAATACAATTTGAAATGTCTCTCATTTAAACTAACCTTCTGTTTTCTTTGTGTTCCCTTAAAAACAGATTGTTTTTCTTTTGTCATTTTGATTTCTTTTCTTTTCTTTTTCCAGCAATCCGGCCTCTTAGCATGTCTTACAGTTTTGACTTGTCAGGTAAAAAGTGCTACCGCACCTGACGTGGTTATTGTGATAACTGTAAATCGTGTTCCATTCCATTTCTTTGTTTAATGTAAGAAAAACATCTGAAGGATGTTTTTCCAAATCCTAGCCTGCAGATTTTAAGATTAATTTAAATATCATCTGAGATACACACTAAAATCATTAGCATTTGTGTAAACATTTATTTTAAAAAATACTGTAGTTATAGAAGAGTGCAGAGCTAGTATAATATATTTGAGTAAATACCCATTACTCTGACTGGGCACCCAAAGGGAAGGAGTAACTCCTCTATGAAGAAAGGTTGCGGCATTTGGGACTTTTAGTTTAGAGAAAAAGTGAGTAAGCGGTGACATGATAGACAAGTATAAAATTATGCATGGCATGGAATAAGTTTTTCAGAAAAGTTTTTCTGCCTCTCTAATAACACTAGCACATGTGGACATTCCATGAAGCTGAATCTTGAAAGATTCAGGACAGGCAAAAGAAAGTACTTTTTCATGCAGCACAAAGTTATATGGAACTCGCACCCATGGCAGGCAGTGATGGCCACTAACATAGACAGCTTTAAAATAGGATTAGATACAGTCACGGAGGAAAGGGCTATCAAATGATGGCTCTTATCTGCCTCCACAGTTGGAGGCAATAATGCTTCTGGATACCAGTTGCTGGAAAAACAGGGTGGGAGAATCATCTTGTGCTCAAATCCTTCTTGCGGATTTACCACAAGCATCTGGTTGGCCACTGTGATAATGGGATGCTGGACTATATGGGCCATTGGCCTGATCTAGTAGACTCTTCTTGGGTTCTTATAAATTTATTCACAAACCGTTTATAGAAGATTGGTTCTGTTGGTTCACTGTACCAGTGCAATGCTCCACAACAGTGTTGGTCCAGAACTCCCTTCATACGTGAGCCAATGACAGGCATGATCTTCTAACCACGATTAGCAGTGGCCTCTAGGCTCATGCAATTTTCCTCCACTTCCACATGTGAATTTTCCTTCCCTTTTATTTTCATATGGCAAGATCAGAGCTAGGTTTGAAGGAGTCCAGGAGAAAATCCCCTCCTAGGACCTCCCATATCACCCTGGTCTTTGCATCAAGTAAGCTTAACAAGTAGCCTTGTCACTTCTTAACATGTTTTCTCAATGTGGCAGGTACACTGCAAAGTGAAGCACTTTCTGAGGGTATTGCCACCTGCCATTTTCATTTCCCAGAATACCTCTTGGCATCAGGTTCCAGAAGCATTCTGAGGAAAAGCAGATGGTGGGTGGATGCAGCCTTGGCAGCCACTTTGCAGCATGGACACCACTTTGGTAAAAAAAATAAAAAATTAACAAAGACAGTGAAAAGTTATTTCAGAGTCTAGCATTAGCCCTGAATGGCCTTCCTGGGGCCTATGAGTCCCAGCATTTACCTGACCATTGCAGGTGCTCACAGTGGGCCTGAACCATGATGTAGTGTAATAGCACATGTGTACTAGTATTTCATCTAACCATGGTAAGCACCAAATAAGAGTTTGCAACTATCATTAAAAGTAGCTTTCAGAACTCTGGGGAGAGCTAAGCAGGGCTAGCAAAGATTCTCGTGCAGGCATAACATTAGCCATGGCTAGTTCTGAAAATCTAAGAGAGGGAGAATTCACATGGAATAGGGGAGGAGGAAGGGTGATAAAACGAGAACTTACTCTTCTTTCTTGAACTCATAACCTTATGAGGTTGTTTCAATAGATACAGTGGTACCTTGGGTTACAAACACTTCGGTTTACAGACTCCACTAACCCGGAAGTAGTACCTCGGGTTAAGAACTTTACCTCAGGATGAGAACAGAAATTGTGCACTGGCGGCACAGCAGCAGCAGGAGGCCCCATTAGCTAAAGTGGTACCACAGGTTAAGAAGGGACCTCCAGAATGAATTAAGTTCGTAACCAGAGGTACCACTGTACTCTCTTTTTTCTATTACTAAAATTATATGTGCTACATTAAACAGGGTGACATCCAGTGATATCTGCCTGCTTGCGCAACAATGCTTTGTGTTTCTCTTCTCCCCATTTCAGCCCCCCTGCATGCCCCCAAAATCTGCTCCAGAGGGGCTGCTGTGGGGAGGAAAGGGAGGTGAAATCCTGTTGCACAAATGGACACCCACTTGTAATATGTTGGATCTGACCCATAACCTTTCACACTAATACATTAATATGCTGTAGATTTACTATTTAACATGTTACAGATTTTAACCATGCTTTGGATTTGAATATTATCTAAAGAGCTTTTGCTTTTCTGTTTAAAAAGTTTTATACAGGCAGGCATGTGCATCACACAGAAATGTGATGTTGGTACTTTATCGTCTGAATTCTGAACCTTCCTCTGAGTTGTGCTTTTGGGGAGCAAATTGAGGAGTTTGTGGATAGAAGCGGGCTAGCACATGATCAGCACAAGCTTCAGTTATGATGATTTTGGATTAAGGAAGAATAGGCTGTATTCAGGAGTTTTCTTTAACTGTGTTGCTGTATGTGTGTGTTTTATTCAATTGTTTAAAAATGGATATTTCCATTTGCTTCCATGTTAATTGGTGCTTTCATCATCATCAACTTCCCTGCTTGTTTTGTCTGATGATTTGATGTTTACACATAGGGAATCCCTCAAAAAGGAGAGCAGTAGTCTTATTTGTATTATTTTTTACAATGTTTGTCTAAATAGTTTAAGTATAGTTTTTGTTTTTGAATTAGGCTCTGTTATTTTCATCACTATCATTATTAATCGCTTATGCCGGTGGTTTTCAACCTGTGTGCCATGGCAACCTGGGGTGCCTTGAATGATAATCAGGGATGCCATGGGCAACACTGGTCTCTGTTCTTCTTTCCCTCCCTCCTACCTCTGATGCCCTCTCATGTTTCTGCTCCAAGTCTCCACCTACAAGGAGCTTACTGTCTTAAAACTGAGAGTAGGGGGCAAGAAAGGAAGCGAAGGAGATAAAGTGCAGAAGATTGGTAGAACTGGAGGAAGGGTTGTAACAGGAAACAAGGGCTTAAAGTCAGAGTGGACATGTGGATGAAGAAGCATTTTGAGATGGTCTGAGCAGCAGTAGAGGTCAGTGTTTTGAGTAAAGAGGACTGAGTAAATAAGGAGGCTGTAAGTAATGGAAGGTCTCATCTCTATCAAGAGCTGAAAAGAGTTGCAGCTGCTCTTCATAATCCTGTTGTTGAAGGTGACACCAAAGTGTGTCAGCTATCAGATAGACTCTTGGGAAGATCAAGGGCATGAAGATTAGTCTGCACATGCAGATGGAACAAGGACCATTGGTTTAAAAAGGCCCCTGTTTTATTTATACTTCCAACAGGTTGCCACAGAACCACAACTCTACATTAGTCCTTCAACAGTGGACAAGCCACTAGCCAAAAACATATGTGGCTGTGTAATTTTCACAGCCTGGTTATACTGGTTATACTGATTTTTATTATGAAATCTCCCTTGTATAAATTGGAATGTTTTTTGGGGAGGAAGCACTATGGATAGGGAGTCAAATCTCATGGCCCATCAAACCTTCCAGTAGAAGCCTGTTCCATGAGGCTGCCTTTGTCACCAGAAAGGGGAGGCGGTGCATGCTAGCCACCTTTTATTGAATTTGTGTGAACTAGTGAGTGGGTGCAACAGGAAGGAAAGTGAGTCCATCCAGTTCTCCCATCTGAGAGTTGTCTCCCACCCTGTAACCACTACAGTTCCCTCAAGTTTCTGACATTTACCCTGTTGCTTTAAGCCTTTGCTACCATACTTGGTTTCCTCCAGAAGACCTGTTCCATCTCTTGGTGTGTGCCAATGTGTGTTAGAGGAACATAGGAATCCTTATGGAGCCACTGACTTTAATCATAATAACTTTAATCATAATATGTTACTACATTGGTCATGCTTGCTGTTCACATTTTCCTCGCCTCTTAAATTTATACATTCCTTCTAATTGATATTTCTGGTCAGTTTTAGCAGCTGGCTAGACAGAAGTGTTGGGAGAGGAAGGTTTTTTGTTTGTTTCCGTTTTTAGCTTAAAAGTGCTGCTTTCTTATTTTAAAGATGTGCATTTCAGTGGTTTTATGTGAAAGAGGATGACAGGGAGTGTATTTCATATTATATGCAATTTTATTTATGTATGTGAAGTGCTGCCCATTCTATTTTGGTTTGAATTCAGGTTCTAACTAGAAGATAGAAGAGCTGAGGTACAAGAAAGGGAGAGATGGATTGTTCCCCTAACCCAGCTATTCTTGGATTATCCGATCCCCCAAAATGTAACTGGAAATCCACTTCCATAGAGCTTGTAAATTAAATACTTTTTAAAGCTGAAGCTGAAGCAGTTATTCAATTGATCTTGAAATGGTTCAAATAAATTACTTGATGTTTCGACCAGCTGTGCAAAGAGGATTCAGTAATTAATAATTTAACAAAGATCCCACCAGGGAACTATTTTCAGAGGAAACGATAACTCTTATTCTCTGAACCCACTGTATACTAAAAGGGAGGTTACAGAGGAAGCTGTTTATGGAAATTAAGAAGATTAGGAACAGATTCTTTAATATCAGTGCACAATTCCTGGTATTCAGCTACTTAATTGAATCAGGAATTTTATCTTTAAATGAAAAGGCCTGAACTAGGATTTCTCCTAAGAAAGTGGATTTGATCAAAGACATAATGTTAACTAAGAAATAGATGGTCCTCCCTACGTCTGCCCTGCTCACCATCTAGTGCAGTTTATTGAAAGAGGAGACTTCTAATTTCCTTGATAATCAATTACTTGGTCATCAAGGAGAATGACAAAAGAACCAGGACAAAGGTTTTCATGACTAGGATTGTGAACATAGTTATGCCTAGGGAGACCTGTCAAACATCATTTCCACAGATTAATTTGTGTGGTTTTTTTTATTTTTATTAGTTTTCTTACTTGAGGAACAAACACAGACAATAAAATAACCAAAATAATAAAATGACAACATCAAACAAAAAAGGGAAAAATGAAAAAAACATACAAAAAGCATACATACAACCATAAATCCATAAATTCTTATATACAGATTTATGTCACCCTATTCTTTAATCCCAATTCCTTTTCTTCTCTAATAGGCTTCGGTCCTCCACAGATTAATTTGGTAATGTGTAGAGGCTCTGGGCTACAACTATCCAGAACATTTTCCTTTTCAAGAAGAAGGAATTCCAGCAGGTTTAGCTATACGTAATGAAATTCCCTCTTCTAGAAGTGCAGGTGCCCTGTCTGCTTTTCCACCCAGCCACCTTACTGCTACTCCAGCATAGCCACACGGAGGACATCAGTTGTTTTTAATTTTGTTTTTGATTAGCAGCATCTGGGATTACATTGACGTGGTTAATCATAAATCATGGTTTATTGAAACAAATCAAATTCATAACCCTAGCTTTGAAGTTGTCTTTTTCAAGTTATAACTAGTAACATGTTTAAGTATGAACTAGCCACACAATCATATTGAATTGGGAATGCATTTCATGTTCTTATCTAAGGGCTCACCCACAATTCCTTTTTTGCCACATTTCTAGGCACAGGTCAGCACTTTAAAGCTCTGTGTCCAAACCTGCATTTTACCACTGAATCGGGGCAAACTACAATAGGGTTTTCTGCACACACAGAACTTTAAAGTGCAGAGCTGTGCCTGGAAGAGGAAGTCTGGATAATCCCTAAGTCACCTTGTGATTGTGAAATCAGCATCAATTCTAAGACTTATTTTTATTTTTCTGTCATCTCCAGATTGTACCCATATCTAGGCAAACAGCATATTAAAAATCCTAAGCATCTGTTCTAATTGTCTTTTCCAATGAAAGCTGCGCTTGAACACAAACAGCATATGGGTACATGATTGCTCATGTCCATATATAATTTATGTTCTCTTTGATTCATTTGGTAAGCACAGTAATCTGTACCTAGAAAGAAAAGGTGAATTCCATTTTGGTTTTGTATTATCTTGTTTTACACCTTAGTAGTAGATACTGATACCAAAATGTCATAGCATTAAGGCTCTTATACATACCTATCTAGGAATAAGCCCCAGGGAAAACAAATGGACTTACTTCTGAGTAGACATGTATAGGATTGCACTATAAAGAGATCCAACTTAGCCATTTTCCAAAAAAGATTGCAGCCTGTGATATTTGATAGCTATTTTTCCATCTTGGCAAGATGAGAAATGTATATTCTGCAGCCAGGCTACTGTTTGTCTTGGAATTGCTGACTAACACTGGAAGCAACTGCTATTGCTTCCCATTTGTCTGACTAAATTAATCTGTATTGAATTAATTAATTATCATTTCAGAGTTTATACTGACAAAAAACAGCCTTTAAAAGCCCTGTATTTACAGTAATTTTGTGGTGTGTGAGAGATCTAATAGCTAGCTGTATTTTTTGCTGTAAATTTAAGTTAGTTGCCCTTTACCGTCTGTTTGAATTATTTTCAGTCTGAAAATTGGTCATAAGCATTTGCTTCCAATATTTAATTCTATTTTTTACTGGTCTGAAGACATTGCGGTCTTGATTCTCTTGAGATAACTAAAAGCTGGGAAACGGTAGGGATATATATCATATGACAGAGGGATACAAGTGCCTTGCAGCAGAAACAATAGAGTGTTTTGCGGCACCTTAAATACCTAACAAATTCATTTTTATGTTTGTTTGTTTGTTTGATGCTCTTTGTCAGAAGCTCTCTGGACAGTTCACCGCATTAAAATACAAAATAAAAACACAAAACACATAATAAAAACAAGAACAAGAACAAAAGAAACCCATAGCAATCCCCCATAAACTTCCATAGACTAGTCCTCTTCATCAAATGTTACCTGCAGTTGTGTCTGTATGTTTATCTATACACACACATGCATGTGCACATATACGGTACAGACACACATTTGGCAGGGAAGAGGAATGTAAAGAGTGAAGTCGAAGGAAAGCAAAGGATGGTGGAAATAGCATAACTATCACAGTCTGCACTTACCTGCATATCATTTTCCTTGCACTTCACTGTTTAGAATCCTCCTCCCTTAGCTCCCTTCGTGCATCTGTTGGCTGTTGTCCACAAAAATGTGTTAGGTGCCACAAGACTCTTGGTTTTTTAAAATCTATATCTTAAGTGGTAATAGAATTATTTAAAGGTAGAAAACAAATGTTTTTTCCCAACTACATATCAGTTGCAAAATACTTACAAGTGTGACCAAAAAATAGTCTGGTAAAATGCATTTCAAGCTATCCTTGAGCTTTATTCTTTTCTTTTTGTTATATTTTCTGTTTGCGTGTATGTTTCCTTGTGAATTTCCTTTGGGTTCTGCAAGGTGTAAGTAGCTGGCTGCTGATATGCTAAAACTATTTTAGCAATATTGGATGGATGATTTGTTTATCCACGGTTTCACAAAATTAAAGTAGATTTGCCTCTAAAAATAGAAGCACAGATTTATATAATTGGAATAGATTATTTACAACACCCATCCAATCAGGGCCTGGGATATTCCGTAAACAGAAATCATGAACCTGACTCCCTCCCAAGCCTTCCTTGGTGCCCATGTGCACCAGGTGGAGACTTTCAGTTTTTTAGTTTGTAGTTGCAGAGCAGTTGCTGGAGCTGGAGGTCTTTTGATTTTAAAGGATTCTTGGGCAGGGGGCAGAAGTATCAGGGGTGGCTTCCCCACCTAGTAGCCAATCTTGTTTGCTTCCCTGTTGCCCTCCGGCCATGTGGAGCTGACAGTAGGCACTTGCTTCACCCCATGAAGGGACTGTGTGTGTGTGTGTGTGTGTGTGTGTGTGTATGATTCAGAATATGCATTTGGGCAGAGAGTGAAAAATAGGTCATAGAATCATAGAATTGGATAGGACTACAAGGGCTATATGATCCAACCCCCTGCACAGGAATCTTTTGCCCAACATTGGGCTGGAACCCACAACCCTGGAATTAAGAGTCTCGGGCTCTACTGACATAGGTACCTTTCAGCACAACTGGGGGTGGGGAACTGCTTTGTAGTCTAGTAGAGGTACAGGAGGGTTCACATGGGCAAAAGTGCCCCCCAAGTTTTAACATTTTATTGGTTTTATTGAACTTTGAGCAAAGGGTTATCTGCTAGAAACACAAATAAGTTTATAATTTGAATGAGATCAGGTTTTTGAAAGTACATTTGTGAACATCACATGCTTCCCTTCCTCCTCAGATCCACTAATGCTTTTCTTTTGCATCACATCCACATTGCACTCCAGTGTCTGTAATTTTATAGAAAAAAGAGATAAATTTCACAGTTGTGAAACTTCAGTATTAATTGCGCTGTGAGAAACAAAAGTACGGTATAAGTGGAGTATACTTTTCTACTGTGCCACCACAATAATTTTTCTCTTTCCCCCCCTAGATGTATCAACACCAGAGGCCTCCAAAAATCTTTCAGAAAGTTGTCAGAATGGCAGCTTTTCATCAGAAGCAAAGGTGAATGGCATTGGTGCTACTAAGTTGACAGTACAACGGAAGAGACTTTTGAAAGCTCCCACTTTGGCTGAACTGGATAGCTCAGATTCAGAGGTAAGGTGCTGGTTGGTCTGAACCTCTTTTCAGGATTTACATTTTTGTTGATTAATTTCTATTTTGTCAGACTTTTTTTTGTTAAAGTTATTATATATTTGTTTTTTGAATAATTCTAAATCTTACCTTAAGCCAGAAAAGGTTTGCAGAGCAATTAGAGATCAATACAAGCAAGTTCCTGCCCCCAGGCTTAAAATCTAAAAAGACATGACACAAAAAGGAAAAGGACTAAGGGAGAAGGAAATAAGCAAACTTAGGTTTAAGTTACAAGTTACTCTAATAATCATTTGGGGGGAGGGTAGAAGAAGTTCAAGAACAGGCGTAGCCAAAGTTATTGGTCTCTCAGTTCTGCCAATGAACTGGTCTATATCCCTTCTCTTCCCTTCTGCCTTGTGGAATGGCCACAGTCAGATGATGATCATATGGAGGTGTCTGGCTTCTCAGCAAAGCTGGTGGCCCTGCATCCCTTGAAGGTTGGTGGCTCAGGAACTAGAGTGGAGACAAGAGAGACTTTGGGCTGTGTAAGATCTTTCAATAAGTTGCATGTGATTCCTGTGCCCAGCACTGCACATTCTGTAAACTCCTGAGTGAAGAGGAGGCACTGCAATATTTGCCTGTCCATGTTTGGTGTCTTTGGGAGTGCTGGCATGGTTTTGTCTGATTGTTCTAGTCCCAGGGAACTTTATGGCCCTTCCAAATTCTGGAAGCTCAGGCTGAATAACAGCACATAGCATTTCTTGTAGAATAACAGTTTCTATCTGTCACAAGTCTATCAGAGTTCAACCTTCTTTTTGCTCTTGTCTGTATTCAGTGATACCTTACAGTTGGGTTATAATGCTGTATCCCCTCCCCTAAATAAAACAAGTAATGAATCAGTCTTGACAAAATGTGAGGTTTCCCACATTTCTTTTTAAGATTAACAACCCAGTTCTAAAATTTAGTGAACAAAACCTAAGTAGGTTTCCGTGAACCTTTGCTAGGATCAAGGTCAAAGCAATACTTGAACAGGTGACTTAAGGGATGTTCTATGGGGATTCAGTTTGTTTGGCTAACAAGGCATTTGCAAGGAGACACGCCATCAAGCAGGTAAACTTCCATGCACCAGTAAGCCAGGTTAGCATTCCTGATGCCTATAAAAATTTCCAGGTCAGGCATGCTTGTAACAGAAGCATTCACCTCTTTCTCACCCCACCCTCAGCTACTGAGGAGTTGGAACAGGCAAACTTACAGTACCAGAATATTTTTATTACAAAATGCATTGTGATAAAATCATCAAGGTTTTAACGCTGTTTATATATAATGCTAACAAGAAGTGTCTCAGTTAAAGTTAACTCTTATTTAACTTAAACAGAAACTGAATTAATTACAGCTCTCTTCTCTAAAGTCCTGACATAGAAGTCTTGATTACAGATGGATAGATAGTTCAAATTTGGTTTATGCCAATTTCACTTTTTTTTTTTTTAAAGTGTGTTTCAGCCCATAGGGACAATCATGTCATCCCCACCCCCTGCCATATAATTTTCTTCAGAGTGACGACACATAATCACAAACTATTGTTCTGGGGGCCTTTGCAGCTCCATTTTTAATCCATGCAACAGGAGCTGTACTTTGTAGCTGAATGGCTTGTACCTTTTTTAAAAAAGTTAAAAATGAAGCTCTTGAACCACCTTGTAGTATTTGTTGTGGATCTGGATTCCAAAGTGAACCACGTTATGACCTGCACAGAAATCTTTGTTTGTGTATCAAGTGAGTTTGCTTTGGAATATGGACTTGCAAATTTCCACCATGCCATGTCATGATTTGGTGATAAAGTATTTAAACAATAGCAGCAATCAGTGAAAGGGCTTGAGTGTAGTTTCTGGGCTATAGCTTATTTAACTTGAAATTCCATTTTTGAAAGAAGATGCCATAAAAGAAAAATGTAAAGCTCCTGTTACTGGCCGGGGACAGTGATTTAGTCAATGCTTATAGCCAGGAGCATACAGCTTGGATTGTATAGCATGTAAATAAGACCTTAGGTTGAATTTCATGTTATAATAAATTGAAAGTAAATTACCAATACATTTAAAGAAATAAGAAAAATGCTATATTGAGTAGAAATACCAGCTAAGTAATCATGTTATACTTTATAAGTAATATTTGTTGAGTATATACATAAGAAAATTTATGGAAACAGAGCAAAGAGGTACATGAGCAAAGCTGTTGGTGGGGGGACAACCACAAGATTTTGTAATCTGTTGTCTTCTAGCAATATTTTTATTAATGTCATCCAATGACTATATATACTAGTGTTTTTCAGAACCTTGTGTTGATAAAAACTCTGATCATGGCATATGAAAAGTTTGCTAATAACTGGAAAGTAGAAATGCTAAAGCATTTCTTTTAATTGGAACTTGTTAAATAAAGTATTGTAGATGTTGTCTGCTTATTAAAGTGGAAGCAATTGATCAACAAGAACATCTAAATGACCTATTTTCTTTCTTCTAGGAGGAGTATGTACAGAAATCACCCAGCAGCAGTAGTATTTCTCCCTCCCAAATGGAAGATACATTTCCAGAGACCATATCTGGGAAAAAGGGTAAGAATCCAACATTTGAAAAAGTGTTCAGTACAGTAGGAACTTCTAGAAGCAGATGACTCCAGCAAGGGACACCCAATTCACTAAGTTAAAGGAAACTTACACAGCAACATGGGTCTATCTTGGACATATCTCATAAGGAGAGCAGGAAACCAGTTGTGGAAAATTCTTTTAAGTTGAATTAATTTGGTAATGATTTGTAATAATTTGTAAAATAAATAACAATAATTGGCAAAAAAAGGAAAGTCCTGGTGTCCAGGGAATCTGATCTAGAACAGACTAAAGGAAAATACAGGTGTGATACATCAGGATCTATTGACAACCTTTGCTGTGCTGTTGGGGTGGCGACGAGATCATACTGGCTTATCTATTCTGAATGTATTCTGAATGTTCTTATGTGATGCCAATAAAGGTTACTTGACTTGACAACCTTTGCATCAACCTTTAAGTCTTGAACATCTGAAATCCTCATGGCCTCCTGTGATTCTATAGATTTGTACTGGCCATATGAGGAGTGTTTGAGCAACACACTTGTGTATCACCTCTATCAAACAGCTGTGTTGGCATATGCCCTCTTTCATTTATGGGGTTGTTTTGAGGTCAAAACATTAAGAGTGATGCCTGCGGAGAGGGGAGGATTATGCTTTTGTACTTCTATGGTCTTTTTTTCAAAAGCTCTTCACACTTTCAGATGAGGTTGTGATTACTAGGGAGCAATGCCCAATATTTCTACTCATGAGGTGTAGAATCCTGCTGTAGCAAAATCCACTGGTAGTCATATGAATCTGTAGGGATGGGGTATAATGAAGCAAGAAATCATTTTAGCCATATTAGAAAATACTGCAAACAGTCTGTCCAATTGTACATATGTTAATTATTTGAAAGCTGTATCTTTATAGCAACCACCATTATGGTGAAGAAATGTTGCAATGTAGTGGTTTAGGTGTGGATTGAGTAAGGGAGTTAAATCATTAGTTCAACTAACCTCCTGAATTGTTGGGGAAATGGTTTAGCTTCACTCTGGGTTGATTTCACACAAAGGTATGTGGTTTATAAAGAAACCTTAGCTCACATTTTTGTTATCTTCCCCTGAAGGTATTAAAATAAATATAGAAGAATTTTATTCGATTTTGGCTTGGAAGCTGACTTTGAATCATTTTTATAAATTTACTCCCATAATAAATACACTGAAAATTGTGTCCAACACTCGATGCACTTCCACTTATTAAAGCATCACCACAGTCTGATTAGAACAATAGGATTGGGTTCCTTTGATGTCATTGGTCCTGTTCTTAAAAGAAAATGTCTGATTATTAACAAAGTAAACCGTTACTTAGAACTAATTGATGCTGATTGAATTTATAGTGCCTCCGAAATTCTTGCCAATATCATCCACACCACAGCCAGAGAGGAGACAGCCACCCCAGAGGCGACATTCCATTGAAAAGGAAACACCAACCAATGTCCGACAGTTCCTGCCACCTACAAAACAGAGCTCCAGATCACTTGTAAGTAGAGTGGTAGATAATTTTCAACACTGGTTGATGGGTAAAGACACAACAGCTCCACAACAATGAGAGGATAATGAAAAGCTGTGTTGAAACCCAGATGTAATACTACCTTGAACTGTGTGAGAATTTGAATCAGCACTTGAGCTTCATCCACTGTAAACTGATTGGAAACTCCAGGAGAAAACTCCGAACTTTCTGATTCAAGTTTTGAATGTTGTGCTTAAGCATTGATGACATTTTTATTTAAATACACTAACAAAATTATTATGTTTCTAAATAACAAGAAGGTTGATACTTTCCCCCGCTCACATGTTAGTTCGATTTAAAAAGCCCAGAGCAGATGTGATCGCATGGCAATATAAGAATCCATTGAGGACAATTTGTTAATTTTTTCTTGAAGACAAAGTACAGCAGATTAGCCAATTGGCTTTAATTGAAAGCAGTTTTCCGACAGCACGTAAGTGTGATGGGGGAACAAAATGCCTGCTTTGGGGCTGGCACTGTGCCTTAAATAACTTGGATTTCATATGACAGTTCCAAGTGCACTTTTTAGTCTCTTGTTCCTTGCCCGAAGGGCCCAAAAGTGTCCCTTAGAACTGAGGAAGACTGAAAGAAGTTTTTGAGAGAACAGGGGGCACTTGCAAGCTCTTCAAGTCAATTTATTTGCATTGCTTAACTTGAAGAGAGCCCTTCTTATTCCTCCTTGGCTCAAGAGGCCATGATTTGGATGCCAACTCATCAAGGTGCTGAGGTTAACTTGTATTAAATAATATACTTCACTAATGTAGAGGGCACAGTCTATTCCCCAAGAAGAAATCAAATGGTTTGTTGTCATATGATTCTAACTTGAGTACATCTTATGATCCTAGGTAAATGGAATTTCAGTAACCTTAAGCTTATTTGTTAGTGCAGCATGCAGAGTACAACACAAAAAGAATTATTTTTGAAGAGTTAGCTAAAGAGAGTAATTGTTTTATGCATGAGAGAGAGTTTGTTTGAAGTTTGACTGAGGGAAGTAATCAACATACAGAAAATCTGGCTTTTTTATGTGGTACAAAAATGTTTGTTTCCACTGAGGTCTATCATAGCCTCATATCTACACGGGGGGGAGGGGGGAATTGTTTGGGAGTATTTAATTGATTGCCGTTTCTGATTAACATTATTCTGATCCTGTACAAAATGGGGGTTTCTTTTTTGTGCTTTTGAAAAACTTCCCAGCTCATCCATCCTTTTATAAAATAATCTGAAAACTTTATTGTCTTCTTTAAGTATTTTTACTATTCATTTATAGGGACCTCTTATGCTCTCTTTTTTAAATAAAAAGGCACAAAAGAATCAAATTTATTCCCTTTTTACATTATTATCAGCTGATATCAGGTACTAGCTGGGTTTCACTTTTAGAGCTCTGTCTGTGGAAGAAAGATGTTCTTTGGCAGCTGTGTTTAGTTCTTGAGATCTAAGGTAAGATGGGAGCAAGAACTGTGAATATTACAGCAGATACGAAAAACAAAATTTAGATGGAGAACTTTACATCTACAAATATTTCTGAATAACAATCTAATATTTTATATCTTGTACTATCAAAAGGAGCACCCCATATTTCTGTTCTTGTTTGGCCTTATGAGAATGAGGAGGCTTCTTGTAAGTATTCATCATTACTTTTTTCTTTTAAATTTTTGTATTCCGCCTTACTTGTAAAACTACTAAAGGCGGCTACAACATATCATTAAAACAACAACATAGCAAAATAAAATGAAAAATGAAAAAGCCAAAGTAGCAGAAGCAAAAAAATCCCCATAAAATTATCAATAAAAAGTATAAATCAATAGCAATTGGCCAAATCAAAGAAAACAAAATAAAAATCCAAATTTCAGTTTAGCTCAGAATCTTATTTAGAGTGGCCTTTACCCATTTAAGTTCTTGGCTTGATGGAATTTCTTAAAAGAGAACATTTCACAGTGTGCCACAACTGAAAGCACTCTGTTCTGAGGAAATGTTTGTGTGGCACAGATATTGAAAAGAGTGCATGGAAGTGATAGATACAGAGAAGGCAGTTCCTTTAGATTTGCAGATTGTATGTCTCTGGTGCATCTGCATCACAGTGTTTCAACCATTAACTAATCCAGAAAAGGTATAGTTTACTTAATCAAACCAAAGAAGAAATTTCAAAGAAATTCCTTGATGGAACTGGATTTGAAGTAGTACGCACAAATGTTATAAGGTTTATTCATGCCATAGAATAGTTTTCTCCTTCGTTCATTATTTTGCTGAGAGAGAGAGAATTTGAAAGTTCAAGTCCATTTAATATGCCTAACATAACATAAGAATGGCTGCAATAATTTCTGTAGTATCAGAAAGCAGCACATATATTGGCAATGAAATATAGTTTGTGTTCATACTTGTAGCCTTATGCACACTTCATACATTTTTGTAAACAAATGTGGCCCAGTCATGCTATTTTAAAAGATGATGTGAGAAAAGAGAGATTATTATGGTGTTTTGTTCGTGATAAATGTATTTGTATTGTGTAATAGTGCCTCCTAGGGGTGATACCTGACATTTCATAACCATTTTTTCAATAAAAAACTGTAGAAATTTAAGCAGCTACTTCAAATTATCATTGAAGACTTTCAGTGTTAGACTTCCTTGCCTAACTGTTAGACTTCCTTGCCTAGTTCTAACATGTGGCTTTAGGAATGCAATTCCATTACTGGACAGGCTCAAAATATGAAGGAAGTGACATAAGTAAGCTCAAAATGTTACCTACTTTAAATTTAATGGCAAACTTCTTCATCCCTTCCCCCAGGATTGATGAAATTTCATGGCTTATCTTCTGCTCCAATGATGGCAGTTGGTCTCCCAAGGTGAAAGAAACCCCATCAGTTCCAGTGAACAGAAAGTTGCCTGTTTTTCCCCAGCAGGATTAGAAGGGAACTCGTCCTATTTCACATACTAGCTACAGTTTTGTTAAACTGGCTTGCTAGTATGCTAAGGAAATTAATACTGGAGCTAGAGTTACATAATCAGAAGCACTGGTAAAATTGTTGCTTGTGTTCAACATTCCCTTTTCTCCTTCCTGTCTGTTGTTCAGGTTCCCAGGATAACAAATTTATTTCCAAGGATGACGCTCAAAACACTTTTCCCAGCCATTCATACAGCCTCTCAGCTTAGCTCCCATCCCTTTGAAGCAGCCTTATTTGGGGTGGCAAGGACAATATATTATCTTTGTGAGAGAGCTTTTAACAACAAGTGGACACTCTCAAAGGTTTGCCTTGCACTGCTGCCTATATACTTTCTTAGCCATCTTTTTCTCCCCTCAAAAAGGGGAGAGTTTTCAAAGCTATGGCAAGAATTAACAGCCTAGATTGTCACTGGATTCTGATTCAAGTTGATTTCAACATCTGTAGACTTTTCTGTGCATGTGTAGATTCTCTAATCAATTTGCTGGGGAACAGAAATCACTTATGAAAGGACAGCAAACTAAAAATGCAACATCACAAGATTATTAGGGAAAGAATTGTCATAATCTTAAATCAGTGGAATTTTAAAAAATAAAAATAAAAAAGCAGTGGAAAGCCAGTTCAGAAGAATTAAAAAATTATTTTAAAACCACTTCTCTGAAACCACAGATGTCCAGTTTTGCCCAAATTTTGATATTTATACATTATTTCTCTCTTTGTGTGTGCCAACTCAGCACGGAAATATAATCACAAACCAGTGTTTATAAATCAAGTAGGTTTAAGTAGCATATTGGATTCTGAGGATTTGTGTAAGGACATCTGAGGGAAATTTTAATATATTTGTTACAATAAAATTGAATTGCAGAATATATACAATGTAGGCTTTCTTTCTCTACCAATCTATCAATATTTACTATATTTTACCTGATTAAAGTTACTCCTTTATTAGTTTTTGATAAGTAGCAATATAAGAGCGCAAGATATATACGGGACACTTTCAGTCCAGTCAAATGAGCCATTTCCAAGATGAAAGCAGTGCTATTAGCTTGAAGGCTCCATCCTACTAGTAAAACCCCAAAGCTAGTTAAATTGTTTCTGGTGCAGGAAGAACTATAAACAGAATTGCATCAGCAAGTACCCTGGCCTTCTGTCTCAGCCGAGTGGAGGCGAGATCCTGTGGGTCCGCTCACATTAGTGGCTTGAAAGAGCAAGTTCATTTTTCTCTGCTGTGTTTCAAGTCTTATTTGCACAGAGTTTTCCACATTAGTGAGGGGCCAGGGATGTCTTCAACCGATGCACATGGCATTTTTGGTCTCCTTCCCCTGCAACCCCCCTGGAACCCTTGTTCATGAAGCTGTCATCTGCACCTGAACAACCACTGTTAGGCTATGTTCATGTTCCTGCCTACTCAGCATCCAGTTTTCTAATCAGATTGAATCTGGTTTGAGGAGGGAAAAGCCTCATGAAACCTCAGCAATTCTTGTCAAGAAACCACAGGATTGGTAAGGATTATGACTAACAACATGTGAATGTGATTTCAAAAATTAGCAGTGTGGGCGCACTGGATGCAGAGTAAGTGGTAGTATGAACACACCCCAAATTAGAATATAGAGTGGAACTGAATGGATTTTCCTCACTTTGGATTCTGAGATACCTCTAGCAACAGCTCCATGAGACTGGGTTATGAGCTACCCATCCCCCCCCAAAAAATCCCTAATCATAAAAGGTGCTTCCAGATGGGTGTTTATTAGGAGATTGCAAGTTTTTTTCTGCAGTGATCACACAGTGTCATTAGCATCAAAACGCCAGCCTTTGTTTTTTGCCATGTAATTAGACCCTTTCTGCAGAAAACCCAATAAATTATTTTTTTTAAAAACACCCATTGCCAGTGAAGCCATATGTGAAATCTGAATGACTCATTTACAACGCTAAGCCCAGTTGGAAGCACTCTTAAACTATTCCATACTCAAACCGTTTGTCATGTTCAATAAAAATTGGATTCAGTACATATTTAGAAACGAAAGTTAAACTCCCATAAAAACAACAGTATTATAGATATTTAATTATTTGTGGGGAAGAGTTGCTAGGCACAAACCAGAGAAATTTCTCCTTAGGAAAAATGAAAAGGCATGAGAATGCTCAATGCGTCTCCCATGCATTTTAATGGGGATTGTGGAAAAGGCATTACAAGTATATTTTAGCAACTATTTTAAATACATGGTGATGAATCACAGTCACGTTTTACAGCCTGTTGAGTACAATTAACATAAGATGGAAATTAAATTGCTTGAATCTAAATAGATCTTTTGTCCATCATTTTGCCCCACCCCCATATCTGACCTCCCACGTCCTATCAAGATTTTGAAGCTCCTTTCAGTTTCAAAAACAGTTTGCCATACAAAAAGCGGGGGGGGGGGCAACTGTTGGGGCGGGGACACAAGTCCAGTAGAGTTTTTGAGATCATGGGAGTAATTCCCTTGTTGTTTGGATCCTGGCCAATATTATTAGAGACATGCAGAGTGATACAGTCAAGACATACTGAGACTCACATGATGAAAAACCTCCTTCAAGCACTAAAGACTTTGTGGTCCCTTTCAAATAAACATCAGAATTTACATAACTGACCTTCTGGTTCCCAGGTTCTGGGAATGCAGTCAGACATGCTTGTCATTTTGAACTCATGATTGCTTGTGCTTCTGCTATATCAAGTTTTATTCAATATTAACGTGTTCAAATCCAGCAAATAGTGGGTTTTCATTATTTTCATTTTTAAAATCTTAGAAATAAAAAGATATTAGTCAATGTTGTACACTCAGTTACATGTACTCATGATAGTGGAATGGATTTTGTATGGAACTGGTAATGCCAAATGCCTCTTTCAATAAACTTCAATTGGACTGCTCAATGACTTGCTTTCATTAAAAGGATATTAGCTGATACGTAATCTCATTAGAACATGTCAAAATATATTCCCATAAGAACTCAGTATCATTTGTTTTAATGTTGCATTGCAGTTTGGTTGTCCTTGTGTTAACTTCTTGAAAATGAAAAAAAAAGCATTTAGACCAAAATTATTATTTTTTTGCTCATGTCTGTAGTTGTACATAGATTATTTTTTTAACGGACATAATATTTTCTTATCTACTGTAGTGGAGAACAATAGAGCATATTCAAGAAAAAAACCTAAGAGACACAATAAAGTTATTCCAAATAAATAAAGACAAATAAAGCCATTACAGAACTCCAGTGTAGCTGGTAGTAATGGGTCCTAAAGTATTCATTAAGTGCTATTTTAATTGGTTGCAGTCAGTAAAGACAGCTAAGGGAAGAATTTAAGCAAATACTATTAGAATTTAAATCTTTTAAAAGGCTATTCCATGTATTACAAAGCAGAAAAAGTTGAGGTTGTGGTCTATACTGGCTCTCTAGTGAGTGTGTCTGTATGGTGCACACATTTCCAAACTTGAATTTTTTTCTTTCATCCTCTGAAATGGTATGTGTATCACTTTGGTGTAATCCTAAGTATACTTAAATGGAAGAAATTCTAGCACAATGAATAGTGTTGTGCTAATAGTACTAAACTAGGAGACTTGGACAAAAGTCCACTTAACCCTGACATTCACTGGCTATCCTTGGCCCGGGCGCATGCTCTCAGCCTAAACTGCCTTGTGACGATAAAGTGTGCGAGGGGGTGGCAGAGATAAATATAATAATGATGATATAGTATAGAAATTCTCATTGAATATGGTGGACTAGCTTTCAAAAGCCATCCAGCTCAGAGTAATGGTTCAGTTCTGCATGTCCAATTAGATTTTGGCTTTGTGTTCCTCATCCCAATGCAGCATCATGGACTGCTTTTGAAACATTGGGGTATAGTCAGTATATTGATATGGTCTTAGTTTGCTGTTAAAAGGAAGGAGATAGATATGCTAGGAGGAAATGTTATTGGGGGTAGGGGACATATCTATTGCATGGAGGTAAACCACAGGTGGGAGGGGGTTTAGTACCGCCACGCATGCATCCCTTTTGCATTAAAAACTGAACCACTTTCCCCTGCTTGATACTTTATGAATTGTATCCAGTTGTGCCTCTCTGCTGATGGAAGGTGGGGAGGCGGTTTTGGCAAATTCTCCCTTTCTCCTGCTGGTCCATACACTCATCTGCCAAAAGGTCTCCAAACCCTCTTGATCAGATTTGGAGGGGGCTGCAGACTGCCTACTGTTCAGCTAATGAAGCCTTTGCTGGATCAAAGTGCCTTCTGTCACTTCTGTCAGCAGGGAGACACAACTGGATACACTATAGATTTCAGTCCAGAAAGGTTCACTCAAGGCAATTTACAACATTGATACCAGTTAGACAATGTTATGAAAGCCAAGAGTCTTAAAACAAGTTAACAGAACAAATCCACAGGCAGAAATGAATTAAAAACTAATCAAAAGCCTGCCAAAATAAAATAAATCTTAACCACCCACCTAACAATCATCGCTGAATAGGCTAATCAAATCTCTTTGGGAGGAGGCAGTTGCACAATCCGGTACCCCAACTGAAAAGTCCTGCCACAATCACAACAAAATGTGTCTCTCTTGGTGTTGGAACATGAAGCGAGGCCTTGGGTCAGCCTCCATCACTATTTATTTTGATAGATTCCCTGCCAATCAGATACAATGGCTTTGATCCAGAGTTCTGAAGAACAGAACTCCACTCACTTGAAGAAATGGAAATAAGTATTTTTTGTTTATTCTCCCTTAGCCCTACATCCCTCCTGGGGGGTTGAAGGCCTCAAATGCAGCGTGGTAAGGGATTGGAAGGGGAAACAGGCAAAAGCCACCTATTCTTGCTTGCTCTTTTTGGATTGCAATCCATTCTGTGAAAAGAAGGAGTCTTTCTATTCACTGAAAGCAACTCAGGATCCAACCCAAGACCTTATAATAAAATATTAAAAACCATAAATAACTAATGCATTTAAAAACTAGAAACAGAAACTCTTTAAAAACAGTATCCAAAATAAAACAGATCAATAAAAGGGGTTTTTTTTTTATTTAAAAAGCTTGGGAAATAAAAGGTCTTTACCTGGCATTGGAAACACATTAGAAAGCATAATTGTTTTCTGAAATGTGTTGGTTATGAAACACATTTGGCTTTGCTTTGAAGCAAAGTATCCTTCAAAGCAAGCTGTATTAAATTTTGGCTCTTCAGAAAAATGGCATCTTGAACAATACCAAGAAAGTAATGATTACAAAGGCAAATTTCACTCAGTTTATAGACCTTTGTGGGCACCTTAAGCAAGATAAAGTTTCTGTGTGTGTTCCATTTCTAGATCGGTAAGACTGCAGTTTTTAAAATATATATATGGTGGCTCCTAAATGCACATTTTTATCTGGTATACATCATAATTGATTTTTTTCTTCCTAAAAGACAGAAAATCTTTAGACTGTAAAATTAAATAACTTGCAGCGGATCTTAATTGCATATTTGGTTTGAAAATTGGATTTCCAAATGTGCAGTATTATGCTACTATGCTTATGGAAATTTCATGCCATTGTTTTTGACAGCTGATAATGTTGGATTTGGATCTAGGCTAAAGCCCTAGCTCCACACCATAGATGACTGGTTGCCCTTGTACAAACCAGTAGGGTCAACATGCCGTGTTGAAAGACTTACTGTGCCCTGTTAGAAAGCACAACATAGTGGGATGTGCAAATAATTTCTGTCTTTTAGCTAGATTTATTTAATCAGTTACAAATAATTGGGAATTGGTGTTTTATCCTGTGGTACCATCAGTGCTGAATGTGTATTCAGCTTAGCATCAATTTGCTAGGGAGTTTTAGTGTCATAAAGCAATACTATATTTGTGTCACAAATATCACTGTATGTAACTGTATGACGTTTAAACTAATTGTGTAACATTATACGGGAACAATATAACCTGTGTGTAATGTTAACTGTACTGGATATTTAGAATACTATGTTACCTACATATGATACCACAGAATAAAGTTCTCTTTGGGATTGGGCTACTAACCATTTCTCTGTCTGTTCTAGGCATCACAGAGTGTCAGACATTTCAGTGAAAATAAGTGCCCGTGTTTTCAGTGGCAGGCAACATTATTTTGCATTTTTCTGCATCAGAACACACATCTATAATGTGAGGTTCATAATACAGTGATTGGCTTAATAAATGACAATATGTTTTTAGTGAGCATTAGACCCCTTTGGTTGCAAATTCTAAACTCTTAGCCTTCTGGAAACACGTGATGCCTCTGGACCAGATATACACGTCTGGTTTGGGTGATGAAATCTTTTCTCTCTTCAAATTACTAACCAGGTGACTGGCTCTCTAGGTTGGTGGCTATGAAATTCTGTGAGATACATATTTAAAATAGAACCTTTTGGCTTTCAGGAGGAGTTTTGTTACCCAGTGGAATGCCTGGCTCTTACAGTGGAAGAAGTAATGCACATCCGTCAAGTGCTAGTGAAGGCCGAGCTAGAGAAGTACCAGCAGTATAAAGATGTCTATACTGCCCTCAAGAAAGGAAAGGTAAGGATGCTTATGCTGATTTTCCCAGAGAACTAGGAGTGAATGATGAAGAAGAAATTCAGCTAAATGTTATTAGAGCTCCTGAAATTAACAAATTAAGGCCTGCATCCAATGTCATGTTAAGTAATCTTCCCCCACCCTCAGCTCAAGGATTTATTCTTTTGCAATAGGATTTTCTCACCTTCTTTTTCCCTTGCACATCCCCTAAATATGTTATGGGTTTCCCCCCAACCCTCCAAAGCAGATTTGGGAAGGAAGGAAAGTCCCATTACGTAAATGTATGTTTTTGAGCTGACAGTACACTTACTTAGTGCTATATTGGATAAAGTCAAGAGTAGCACCATAAAACCATACATTTCTTTGAGTTGTTGAGTTGCATGTAATTCTAGTCATTTGAGAATGGTGGAAATGCATGAGTCAGTTCTTACTGAACTCTTTGGAACTTCTTTCTGAGTAAGAATGCTTTTAGGATTGTGTTGTCAGATTACTGATTGAGTGCTTTCTTCTAGATTAAGTAAAGGACTATGAAAACATTTCACAAATTTAATTGTACTGATTTAATCTATAAGGTGGCTGGTTAACTTTACACTTTGGATGTATTGGGCTGCAAACTTCTTCTTCTCCTTGCCTGACACCCAGATCTGTTCCAGAATCTTTCCCAACTCTCTAAAGCACATTTTGAGGTTGAACAGCTGGTTGCAAGGGAGATAAAAAGTGGGGGGAGTTGTGCTGCTCTTCATAAACTCCATAAGTCCTGTGCAAGGGCTTCTGCTTGTGCAGTTGGGTTTCCCCTACTGCATGCTCCCTGAAATTGACTCTGCAGGGTCAGGGATTGTTCCATTTGCCAAGCTGATATACTTGTGCAGACAGAACATTCGTAATAGTGTGACATCAATTTCTACCCTTGATCTTCACTGATATTTTTTAGATGTTAGTAAATTGATTTTCTAGAAAGACCTACTAATGCTATGGGCTCTTCTCAATTTTCATAGCTCTGTTTTTGTTGCCGAACAAGGAGGTTTTCTTTCTTCACCTGGTCCTATACCTGTCAGTTTTGTAAAAGGTAAGCCTTTGGTTTTCATAGTAACCAATAACTAGTGAAGGCACTGGAGCAGAATTTTGTTTGTTTTATTTTTAACTTTTTGTGTCACATTTAGTATGTAATTGAAGGAGAAAAGGTGATATTTGTACTGTATTTAGGAGTAAAGGAGAATTTGAACAGGAAGTTTTTGTGTTTTCCTAGATAATGATTAGGACATAAGACAGAATAAAAGCACTTTCAGATTTAGTGTTAATATTTAAAGTTGGTAGAATGACATAAAAAGAACAAGTTGCCAAAAAAGGGAGTAGATGCTGCAACAACGTATCTCAAATGCCATGGTTGTGCAAGTTTCTCAGAATCAATATCTTAAGAGCAGGAAATGGATGAATGATATTTAGTCCCCTTGGTCTGCACATACATGCTCACTAATACAAACTGCTTGCCTGAAATTATAAGAAAACATTGCCACTCAAGTTTAATGTTCCTGCGAGTTTCCCGTAAGAGTCATTTAAAATTTGCCATCTAATCTTACAGGATGTGATTAAATAAAAAGAAGAGTGCTGATGTCAAGTCTGAATGGGGCTCTTGGGTTTTTCACACATTCCATTCCTAATTTCCTGATAATGGTTAAGATCTATAGGACTGCCTATGGAAACATGCCAGTCACGGCTTGTGAGGTCCCTAAACTTCTCATCTAAGCTACAGTATGCCCTAACATTAGGCAACATTTTTGTAGCTCAGGACTGCAGTTGAAACATGAAGATGGGCAAGACCCAGGCCATGCGCTCAAGATTCTTTGGATGACAATCCTTTGTTTTTATTTTTTGCCTCCTCCTGAGTTCTGGTATTTAAGCTAAAGCCAGTGAAATTCAAAAATAGTTCATAGCTCGTAAAACATTTTTACTAGGAAAGAACAATACAACTTTTGAAGAGATGTGTCCAGTGCTGTCCTGCAAAAGTATTACTACATTTAGCTGAGTAAGTCACATATTTTCTTTTTCTTTTATAGGCCTGTATGCTCACAGTGTTGCAAGAAGGTAAGTTCAGAAACCTCTAAATCCTTTATCTTCTTAATATCTGTGGTGTGATTCATCAGGAACAGCTGCTTTACTATCTTCATCCAAAACTACAAAGTACAACAGGAAAAAATTTCAGCAGAACCCCCCCTGCTTTGTATATACTTGCCATATATACACAGTTGTGTTCATGCACTCATATTTCTTTTCTTACAACATTTGCAATATATGTATTTGCAACATTTTTTAAAATGGGACTCCTGTAGAGGTCTGCAGGGAATTTATTGCTTTGTATCTCTATAGTTCACAAATTCTAAGTCATTGCCACTGGGAATATGCTTGCAAAAGTTGTACAAGCCCACATAATGGCACTGTCTCTAGGTAGCCCAATCTGTAATTGTTATTCTCTTTCCTTTGTAACAGATGCGCCTGCCATCAAAGCCATATTCTACACTTCCCATCTTTTCTCTGGGACCTTCGGCTTTACAGAAAGGAGAGAGTTTTATGAGGCCAGATAAACCTTCCACTAGCCATCACCGGTCCCTTAGGGGCATGCCAAGGTAAGTGATACTTCTGATTAAGATTAGACTGTTTATCTACTACCAGCTACTTTCATGGACTATATTCCATAGTTCATTTTATTTGTGGGCAGTGAATTGTTACATATATTTATTTCTAAGATGCTCTTGCAGATGCTTACTATTATTCTCTCTTTCTTTAAAAAAAATACAGTTAAATGGGGGGAGCTGTCCAAATTTAAATAAAACACTGCAGAATTAGGTGACATTTGCAAAATTAAACACAAAATTGTATTCTATTTCAAAAGAAAATAACCAAAGTTAAAAGTGGGAAAATAGGCAAGAATCTATATAAAATGGATTAAATAGTAATTTAACCATCCTTGCCAAACCTGATTTCAAATCAGTATAAAACAACAATATATTTTGCTCAACCATAGAGCTTTGTTCGAGTCCATAAATGGCTGCCAATTTGTGGCAAATTTATCTTATCTTTGGCTTTTCTCTTTAAATCTGACATAATGCATTAACCTGGCTGTTCATTAACAGTTGATGTGGTTGCTAATAATAATAATAATAATAAATTTATTATTTATACCCCGCCCATCTGGCTGAGTTTCCCCAGCCCCTCTGGGTGGCTCCCATTCAAGTATTAAAAACAATACAGTGTTAAATATTAAAAACTTCCCTGAACAGGGCTGCCTTCAGATGTCTTTTAAAGATAGGATAGCTACTTATTTCCTTCACATCTGAAGGGAGGGTGTTCCACAGAGTGGGCACCACTACTGAGAAGGCCCTCTGTCTGGTTCCCTGTAACCTTGCTTCTCACAATGAGGGAACCGCCAGAAGGCCCTCAGCGCTGGATCTCAGTGTCTGGGCTGAACGATGGGGGTGGAGACGCTCCTTCAGGTATACAGGACCGAGGCCGTTTAGGGTTTTAAAGGTCAGCACCAACACTTTGAATTGTGCTCGGAAATGTACTGGGAGCCAATGCAGATCTCTCAGAACCGGTGTTATGTGGTCCCGGCGGCCACTCCCAGTCATAATAATCATATCTGGCCACAAGAAACACCTCTCTCCCCTGACACAGTATGTTAGGAAGCAAAAAGACATGTGAGAGACAGATTTGTTATTTTAGAGTGCACAGAGTTCACCTCTCTAGTACAATTGGAAAACTAAATAACCCTAATAAGAATAGAATTGTTGCTTTGTTTTCAGGTTATCCTCAAAGTCCAAGTCTGTAGATAAATCAGATGAAGAAGCACTATTTCCAAAAGAGCTAATGGAGGACTGGAGCACCATGGAAGTATGTGTGGACTGCAAAAAGTTCATTTCGGAAATCATCAATTCAAGCCGCCGCAGCCTCTCCCTGGCTAACAAGCGAGCCAGATTAAAAAGGAAAACCCAGTCATTCTACATGTCCTCCCCAGGCACCTCGGAGTATTGCCCTTCTGAGAGGACTATCAATGAGATCTGAGCTGTGTGCCTTTCTCTTTGCTTTGTATTCATGAAGTCTTGAGAGAACTCGGTGAAACCAGAATGTCTTTTTTCCCTTTGTTCCACCTGACAGCTTACATTTGCATTAGATCACTGGTTTTGCCTCTCCATAATTTATACACAGAGAGAAAGTAAGAAATTGGGCTATGCAGCAGGTCAGTAGATAAAACTGTTTGCACAGGAAGAAAATGTCCGTTTGAAATTGTTGCCTTTTTGTATGTGGCACAGTGTACAAAGAGCGCCTTTACTTGCATTATTTTTTCTAGTGTTCATTCCTTCGATAATTTTCAAGAAAAGAGTCAAAATATAGTTACGGAACTACACAATGGTGTTAGCACAGTTGTAATTATCGAACTATGCTGGCATTTACTACCAACTAACATTTACATTTCAGTCTTTGTGGCACACAAGCCCATGCTTGTACAGAAAATTGACGGGGGCCATGGCTCTTAATGCCTTATGGTATAGCACAAAGCTTTAAAGGATGTGCTCAGCATGGTCGATCAATCCAATCTAGATAGTTTATACTGTCTGGGTTCTAGGATAAAATATTGAATAAGCTAGAAGCCTGGATTGGGTAACTATTTCCTGCAGCTGCTACTTGTTCCAGTATAATGATAAGTGTGTTATGTCTAAAGTAATAGCAGTTTCTTCCCTATCTTGAATGTATTCTGAATGTTAGTTGCAGTAGTTGTTAGTTGTAGCTTTTAGACATAAGCAAAATACTCTCTATGGAGGGGATGCAAGATAAGTGCAACTTTTTAATATTAATGATTTTTTTTGTAAAATAAAGAACATTCTCTGGGTGACAATCCTGAGAAAATAGATCATATGTATATTTGTATTATAGTAGAACACCTAAGTACTGCTATAATTAAGGGTCTGGAAGCATATCCATTATAAGCCCCATTTTTACAGGGGTTTGTATCTTGGCTGTAAAGAAATTTTATACCCTGCAAAAATTTGAGGCAGGAGTGTCTCAGATTGAGAGGTAGGTTTTTTTTAAGGTTTGGAGAAACACTGTCTAGCTGTTTTGAAGTTCCAGGAATATTACCAAACATCACATTTTTGCACTCTTTTATATTCCGATTTTTAAATGTAAACAAACTGGGGCTTAGTGTAGAGTATGCAGCTAGGTTGTTTTTATATTTATAACAGCACAGTTATAAATATTTGCAAATCATCCAGTGGACAGGAACAATAATCCTTTCACGTTTTTAATGGCTAGGTCCATATTTAATATCAGCATTCAGTATATGATAGGAAGGATTCAAATATTTGAATTTTCATTTTCACATTTTAGGTTGATGAGAGACAGCTCAGTTCACTTCCAAAATAAGCAGAATCTGCTTAAATGCAATCTCTATCCAGACATTTGTTTAATGAAAATACGCTGAGAAATGAATCTTATCTTCCAAGAAAACCAAAACATTAGAGGCCAATAAATAGAGCTACTATGTAAAGACTAAAAGCTTGATATTGCTGCTCTAATATCTGAAATTTAACTAACTGCACAAGCACAAATGTTTGGGGTCCTAGGATGCAATGGGGTCTCTGGTCCAATTATTCTTAAGCAACTCAGCCAAGACAGTGGGACTACTCTATTTTCATTGGATAAACAAATGTAGGCCGTGTCTACACTACAGACAAAACTGGCACTGTTGGCACAATTGAGAAATTCTCACTGGCAAAATAAAACACTCCTACAGGGAAAGCCACAAGAGTTCCACCAATGGACATAACCCATGGTCAATAACAGCAGAATTTAAATTTCACTGTGTTAATTGACATGATAAAATTGCATTGTGATGACATCAGACCGAGAAGTATTGTTAGACTATAGTATTTCTTCCATTAATCAGCTTGGAAAAAATGGACTGAAAGCACCTATTCCTTTTATATTTTGCTACATTTTATTAATAAATGCCACAAATTGCGTGGAAGCAAAGGGGTCACCCCACAGCTCACAAAGGCATCAGCAATGGCTCCCAGTAAGGTGAGGCATCAGCTAGGAGGTTCTCACCCTTCCAGGTTTTCTGTGTCATCTCTTCTCCTTCCATGTAGCTAACCTGCTCTATTGGGTCTTTATAAAGAACCGGTTGTCTAGCTACTTTTCTAGAGAAATAAGGTGTATTCTGATATGTGCCTGGACACACAAATGCATCTGTGGATGGAAAGCCTGCTCCCAACAACCCCATCTATATCAGCCCACACGCTCAGTCTCCAGCCTTCCCCAAGTTGAGCAAGGTACCCAATCATGCATGATGTTCTACTCACGTTTAAGGGAATGCAAGTACTATGCCCTTATAGACCTTTCCTGCTCAACGTGGGGAAGTTTTGGAACAAATATGTGGGGCAGGGCTTGCATGTACTGTCTCCTGCCTACAGATACAGAGTTCATGTGTTCAGACAAATGCCTGAATTCTCTTTGTAAAATGTGGCTGGGACTCATGTCGTCGCCTCGTTCTATTAAATATTCTTTAGATTTTCTAGGCTCTTTATTAGTATTGCACACATGAACTTTGGTGCTCCTATGGGTCCAGTCAGATTACAGGGAGTGAAGTGGGGATCTTTCTGGCAGAGGGCCTCTCAAATTCTAAGGTGAGGGGTTTGAGGTTGAAGTACTAACAGTATGAGTCACCTTGAATGCCAGCGATATAAGCAGAGGCTACTTACTTGTCTCAATAATTTTATCCCTGCACACAGACAACACAACTCCTTCTTTCTCTCCCTTTGACAATGCACTTACAGCCACATGCAGCATTTGATCTTAATAGAAACTGCCACTAGCAAGCTCGATATTTTTCAGTCACCACTTTCCAAGTGCCCTTCGCCTTTCTCATTTCCTCTTTGACTCTTTCTGTCAGGATGAAGGAAATATGCCGGCCTTTAATTTGCGGGAAGAAGTTCCACAAAGTTGTTGTTTGAAGCCTGAGGGGGAACTGTGTGACATAACATTCTTGTCACCTTGCCATTAATATTCCAACTGTGGTCCAAGTAATAAGGATATTCACTCTGTTTCTCCATATCACAGGAAGCTGCCTGTAATGTGAAGCTTTTTGGTGCCCTACTCTGTTTCAACATAATCATATCAACTTGTAAATATGTGTAAAATATATTCACTTCGGAGAACCACCACTCTTTGTAGTGAGAATCATCCTTCTCATGAAGAGAGAAGAGGAAATTTAAAATAAGCTAAGTGAGCCAACTTCTGTGCTATCAGAAATCATACCAATGTTTAAATGAGTTTTAAAGAGGAGAAAGGCTATCTAGAACAGCAAACTTGGCACCATAAGAACTTTAGAGCATTTATTTTTCTAATTACTAATAAATCTAGGAAGTACCCCAAGTGTATTGTAGAAAACCTGCATCCAGTAAAATGATTGTGTGTTTTGTACATGAAAATATTTTGTGGGAAATTCCAAGCTAGCTCCGCTCTGCAGAAGGTGGCGACAAAGCCTTTGCAATGCCTTGGTGTGCAGACAGAACTTTTATGCATCCCTGGTGACAATGTTACTCTATTATTATTTTGGTTGAAATCCTTTATTTAAATATGAAATATGAGGAAAATAAAAACACCTTTCTGTCATAGCTTTTGTCTGTGTTAATAATTTGTTATAACTCTGTACAATATTTGAAAAGAATATTTTAGTACTTGCTTGGGCTGCATGAAAGGAAGAAAATCTGTCAGATGTATCTGAAGAATAGCAATAAAGCAATTTTGATGGGCTATTTTTTTTAAAAAGCATTTAATTGGCACAAGATTCACAAACTGAAGTTTAAAAAACTTTCCCAAAAACATTTCTGTACCTCAAGCTGCATTTCTAATTACATGTCATTTGTGCTGAATCCTTAGTCTCTGCAACTACTACATTTACATTAATTGTGTAAATTCTGTCAGAAAATAAATTAATTTGGCCTTTCTACCAAAGGAAGCATATTCAATAACACATTAATTCAAACTTCTCACCCCTCTTCCCCAACCCCTTTTGTTCTGCCTATCCCTATTAACAAAAAGTTCTTCTCCTGTGATTACTGCACGTGAAGCGAGTCAAAAGTGGTTCCCTTTTAATAACGCATGGTTTCACATTTTCATTTGTGAAATGCTGACACACCAAGCAGGTATTAGGCAAGCGATGGCATCACATGTGGGTACCTGTTAGCACAATTTTGGAATTCTAACAGCACAAGTATTTTAATTGTAGACCATCTTTCCCTCCCTCACCTCCGCACTTTCCACAACTCTTTCTCTGCCTTGAAGAGAAAGAACAAGTGCTCTCCCCCCTCCCTCACCAGTTAAAAGATTGCAGTTGCACTGGAAACCAAATACAAGATTTTCAGGCAACTTATTGACCGTGTTCATGGCTGCGGAAAAGCAGAAGCTACTGTGGCTTATAGGCTAAGAAATTTTAAATACTCTAGATGCAAACTGCACAGCACAATCTTCTGCATATTCACATGGTGCATCCTACTGTGTTTATTCTCTCATGCTTACGATTGCACACTTAATCTCTTGTTTATGAGATAATCAAGAATACTGTTGCATATTATTTATGCATTCAGGATTACTTCCGAAAAATAACTTTAGTTCAGGTTCAAATACTTGGTGGTTGGTTTTTTTGTTTTGTTTTTTGTTTTAGTAATTTCAAGGTTCCATGATGTTAGCAAATTCAAACACCAATTTGACTCCTGAAGGATTGAATTTGCATATTGTTTCGTACATGGTGGATGTTTTTCCCCAAGATGGCACTGACCACACCTGGATCCAAGGGACCATGCAACTAGTTTTACATGGCTGGTATGTATGTATGTATGTATGTATGTATGTATGTATGTATTTATTTATTTATTTATTTATTTATTTGTTTGTTTGTTTGTTTGTTTGTTTGGTGGGGGGGGTTAGTCACATGATTTATAGTACCCATTTTAAAAATCTTGGCTTAAGCTAACACGAAGTGATATTCTGGAATGAGCATGATGTAATGCCATGCTAAGGAAAGTTCTAAGCCGGGGGGAAATACCCATTATAATGTGTTACAACTTGCATGCAAATCTAGCCATCATTTGGGCAGGAGGCGAGGTCTCCACACCACTGATTCTAAAAGCACCAGCTTAAGTACTTTTCAATTTTTAGAATACAATTGATCAGTAGGTCTTACAAAATTGGATATAAAATACATCATTGCAGACAAAATAGCTTGTAATTAATATTGCCACAATCTGATGGGTGCCAAAGAGGAACATACCTGGCAGTTTAGTTTACTGTTTTTATATTACATCTTTCTGAATTATAATATGGAGAACCCATTTATCTTTTTGCTATTAAAAAGACATAATAAATAAATAAATCTTGTTTAAAAGCTACTAATAGTGTAATGACTATACAAGCACCCTTGTGGAATTCCAGCTAGATTTGCACTTACAAAGACTTAAAATGCTGAATGTTTTGTGGCAGAAAGGCTCTGTAGCAGTAAGTTGCTATGGTTGACAGAATTTAGTATTGCAGTATTCTTGTGCTATTAAAGTTATGTGAAGTATCTCTGCTAAAGTAATATCAAATGTCTTGACAGGCTTTTTTAGACAGCACTATCCATCAACGGAGCACCTACAGAACAAAGTTTATACAATAAGGTTGGTGGTGGCTGCTATAATCGGTACTTTTAAATTTATTTAAAACTGCTGGTTTAAAAATCTAAGCAGCAGACAAAAAGAAACCACAGACAACAAAAAAGTAAGTAGTATAAAGAGATAAACATAAAAACATACTACCTCAACAATTAGTGGTTGGTTGGTTGGTTGGTTGGTTGTTTTTTTTACCGATCCTGCACTGCAAGTGTGAAAACAAGTAGTTAAACCTAGGTCTCCTCCCTTGTTAAGGACCAATTGCCCCAGGGAAGGAAGTGGAATGCTGCTTTCAATTCCCACGCCTGTCTTCAGCTATGTTGCCAACTCCTAGTTAGCTGGCTTTAGAAAGCAAGCAGAGAGCTCTGCACCTGTGAGTTTATAGCAAGAAGCAGGGGTAGCAAAAGAAGGACTACTATACGGCCTCTAAATCAACAAGCAACACGTGTTCATTTCTGTGGTGTGTATGTGGGTAAATTAATTTACAAACATCATGTGAATTGATATTATTATTAATGAATTAAATTTGTTAGTCTCTTTACCTTGCCCAAAGCAACTTGCAAGCTACCCACCAACAATAGAGAGATGCATGTTCAAATTCCTTCTCCATCATGTATGGCCCTGGGTACACCACTCTTTTAAAAAGTCTTACCTGCTTATAGGGCTGTCATCAGGATAAATTTAAGCCACCAGCTTGAACTCCTTGAGAGAAGAGTGGGAGTAAAGATAGTGAAAGGTAAAACTAAGCTGAAATATATTTGGCAGGAGAAATAACTCGCAGATTCGTCTCTAAAAAACGTGCTCAGTCTTATTGCTTTGTTAAATAACTTAATTCTATCAGCATACTAGCATCCCATTTTATAACTTTCTTTAGGCATAAGTTTCAAATCTCAGCTGTGCAACCTTATATATTAGAAAGCAAAATTCTCAGTCAAATTTGCATCCATCAAAATCCTCTTAATTATGTATAGTTGCAGGGTTGAGGAACAGCATACCTTTAAGAAAAACAACTGGAAGCACAAGATATAGTTCTTCAATTCCTCCTATGTGATGTCACTGTGCATGTTTTTGTATGGCTTCTGATGCACCAGGGTAGCCATTTGTAAATGAAAAGGGCAATAGAATTCTTCTGCTTGTTTTCCTGTTATGTAATACTGATATGCAGTTTATGCATTACAAATTAAAACAAAAACCTGTTCTAAAAGTTGTACCGATGTCTTCATTGCTCCATCAGATCAATACGTTTTCTAATATTGCAGAGAGCAAGTTGTGTGTACCACTGCATACTTTTCCGCTACAGGTAGGTAGCCGTGTTGGTCTGCCGTAGTCGAAACAAAATAAAAAAATTCCTTCCAGTAGCACCTTAGAGACGAACTAAGTTTGTTATTGGTATGAGCTTTCGTGTGCATGCACACTTCTTCAGAGGACTTTTCCGCTATTTATGTAAACACATGAGAATGGAACTTCCCCCAAAGGTTAGAATTAAGTTTCATTGATTGTTTTCACAAGATTTACAATCACCACCTTGAAGGCTGCACAATTAAGATGGGTCCCTCACCTTATTTTGCTAAATCGTACTTCCAGTTAGTCCATGTCTCCATGCACTAATAACACTTTAAGGAAGCTAATGTACAAGCTCCGCTTTCTCAATAGATACATAGTACAATCCTTTGCATGTTTATGCAAAATAATACCTCTTGTATTTAGTAGCGTTTACTCATAGGTAAGTGGCTTCCAACTTCTGGGGGAAAAGGAAGTGAAGACTGAGGTTTTGTTTTTTAAAAGTACATCTTAGCAGTACCAATATAACAAAGTAAGTTAAATTTTCTTTGTGCCGTAGCTGGGGTAATAACATAAAAGCATTGTATTAATAGTTCAACCACAATTAATGAGTGCCAAGGTACTCTCCCAAAACCTCTTAATTGCAATGATGGGCTGGTTAATTCCAGGGCGGCACCTACCGGCCTCCCTTGTGCTATTTTTAGTGTTTGTGACTCAGTTGTGTACTGCATGATCATCCCATTTGGCAATTAACACAAAAGCAGTCTTTTGTTTTACTATATATAAAAAAAGAAAAGTCAGTTTGCTATTTTTAAGTAGGTCATGTTATTTATAGCCCCAGATGTCCATAGCATTTAACATTTCAGATAGAGAGATTCTCTGCTCAGAAGAGCTTACAGTCTAAATGCAGGTGGGAAAAGGCAAGAGATACAGGAAGAGAAACATTTCTGCATGCAATTATCCTTCAAGTCGCAGCTGATTAAGCATTCGCTCCCCTCCCCACAAGCACACCTTCACATTAATGGCACCTGCATGAAAGCAGTGTTAATCAAGGTTGTTTACATAATGAAAAGCAGTGGTTTTTGAACAATCAAGGTAGTTCGGATTAAACAAAGGACTGTGACCAAATGCCAAGAAAGACAGGACTACTATACCGTTTCAACAATTGCAGTTTTCTCCTCGTCTGTGCGTGACATGCTTCAGCTCCCTGTGCTACGTAACTCTTAGAAGTACAGAAGCTTTGCCTTTATTTGCACATAGGAACAAAAAGTGCAGCAGGAGACAGTGTACTGTCTAACACCCAGTTCTCCAGACAAATATCAGTATTTGTTAGTGAAACTGGCCAATAGAACTTTAGGCATCAGTTAAGGTTACTGCTATCTGTTGAAACCTACTGTCTTTCCTTTAAATAACCATGAGACAGGAAGAGATTTAGTAGTTGGAGACACTCCTTACCCTGGAATGACACATGACATGCATGGCAATTTTCTCATTGAATGTAACAGTTGTGAGACAGAGCCTGGAAACGAGTTTTAAAATGCTCTCTTCAGAGTCCTATTCAGAAAGGTGCTGTTACTGGAAGAATAACTTCTTCCTAAAGTAAAGCAAATCCTGACCATGCAGGGTAAAGGAAGAGGCTGAATGAGCAAAGTCCTAAATTGTTGCCCCACCATCCCTTTGTGTACTATCCCACTCAGCCAATACTTGTGTGGGAAGCGATGCAGATTGTCTCAGCTCATGTATTTTTGATTTTATAAAGCTTCAAGGGTGGGTTATTTGGAATGTTCAGGGGCAGAAGATGGTACAGCAAGAGAGAACAAAAGAAGAACCCCCTACAGGTGAGGTTTTGGTAAGTTTCAGGAAGGTAGATAAGCTACTAGATATAAAAAGGTTTGATTTCCAGTCACCTAGAACAGAGAATGCTGGGGCCTTCAAGGACAAAGGAAAAGCATGGAGTGCTTTTACTGAAGATGTGAAGGGGCAAGAAGCAAGGGTAGTGGCAGCCATGATCGAAAGAGCACATGCTCTATTTTCACATGCTAAGGAGTGAAAATGCAACGTATTTTTATTTTCCATGATTTTATTATTAAATTCTATCCTGCTCTTCCTCACAAAGAAGCCCATATTCCTGTGCCATGTTAAATATCTAATAAATATGTGCTAGCCAGGAAAATGTAAGACTGTGGTCATTATTTGGTAAGCAAACAATATAAAAGCAATAGTACCAAGCTTGCCTGCCCGGAGGTTTGTGAGCTCTAAGATCCACTAGGGAACTAAGAGAACAGCCTTAAGAGACAACATCGCACCAAGCAAGACACCAAGTGACAGTCTGTGGAGCTGCAGTCATATGAGAGTTCCATCAGCCAAGATCCGTGGAAGGAACAAGAAAGAGCAAAGGTACGAAAGAGTGTGGCTAATCGCCTTTAGGAGACAGGAGTAGGACTATTAAAGGAAACTCAACCACGATTGTATAGAAGACAGAAGGAAGAAGTGCACATGAATAAGCACGGACAAGTTTACCTTCACACAAAATAAAGGAAGTGGGGTGAAGGATTCCATATGAAAGCTGGTGACTTTGGTTGAAATGAACGCACATACGGGCTAGAATGCTGAACTTCTCTGCCCCAGCCACACCACCTCTTCCATGACGGGCCTGATACCCTTCACAGAAGGCAGGCTCTTTGTAATCCAACTATTCTTTGTACAAAGTATATTGAAATTGGGGGGGGGGATTGCTTTGATCATATTAAAGAAGCTCTTTTTCTGCCACGGCTTAAAAATTGTTAATGCCGTGGGTTATTCAGGCCGGTGGGGCGGGGGAGGGCGGGCAGGGAGCAAAAAAGGCTCCAGTAACAATTCATCACCATTCCACTTAGATGCGCATGCAGCTTAGCTACACCCTAAGTTTTCTTGGCATGTTCTGCTTCCACATAAGAATTCTAGTATGCTGAATTTTGGCATCTTTCTTATTTTTGTCACAAATTCCACACCGTGCCCAGTCCCCAAGATTAAACAAGTAAGATTTCAGCCTTCATGGTTTTTTTTCAGCTTTTCACAAAATATTCAGAAGAGATATACTGCAAGCAAAGTTTGAAGAGAGACAGGAATTGTTTTCATCATACTGGATTGTAGGCAGACATCTTGTGTTCATGCCCGAGATATTTGTCATTCTCTGTGAATCAGGAGCTTTCCAATTTTTCATCTTGCACAGTTTTAAACTACAGTTTTGAACTCTACAATGCTTGGAAGTGCATTAATTTATATATGTTTGTAGCTTTCTGTTCCGCGGAGATTGGCTTTCATCAGTGAATGAACTGTTAACAAAACTTTGAATCACACAAAATGTAACACCATGAACTACTTTTGAAGTTACATGGACCTGCATGCTTCCAAAATAATTCCATTGAAAAGCCTGCTATTCGCTCTTCTTTTTCTCTAATCTTCTGTGTGGAACATCTAGGGCTACTGCCATCATAACCTAGTTTTAAGCAAGTGCTCTGTCCTTACCGGCTTCAATAGAACTACTTCTACAGAAGAAAATTCCATTGAAATCAGAGGTCAGAAATGGAGTTTGAACTTGCTCAATGATGAAAGCTGTTGGCTTGGTGGGAGAGGTGATTGTGCTTCACAACATCACATTCCCCCACCACTATGAAACAGCCTCCTCCCTGGAACTGCCAAACAGAGTGCCAGAAGATGGGTGTGAAATGTGGGGTGGGCCATAAATATCCTTTATGGTCTTGTATCCATTGCTAAAAGTAAGAAATGAATTACACAACTAAGTACTCCAAACCTATGCCCATTACATATAGAAAATAAGTTTCCTAGTACTTCCCACTGAGGTATCAATTGTCTTCACATAATAAGTGACCAGAGGGTATATTCACATATATGGAAATAAATTAGCTACTGAAAAATAAAAACAAAAATTGACAAGAGAGGATTCAACCCATTTTTACCACAACAAAATGGCTGCTCTCAGTGGTTTCAGTATAGATACTAGGAGGTAACGTGCTAGAACACCTTGTTCAGAATCTGCATTTGAACAGTGCAAGGAAGAATTACTATCCACAAAGACAAAGTCTCAGGAGGAGATCTCCAGCCTCCAACAAAGGGCACAATCCACCATGGAATTTTGTTGCACACCAACCTTCATTTCAGGGAAGGTTGTTCAGATCTTCTTTCAGGCTCCACTAAGTAAAAGGAAGGTTGTGTTGCAGAACTACATAGACGATCACATCAGGTGTCAGTCAACCTCCTGTGCCATCACATTTTACCTCCCCACTATACTTATCTAGCCTGTAGAGAGAGAGAGAGAGATCCCCAGTGCTTTCTGTACCTATTTGTCGTTTACAGAATAAGAACGGCAGCTGCACTTTTAAAGAAATAAATAAATAAATTTCAAGTACAAGAAAATGGTTATATAAGATGGGAAGTCTATTCTCTCAGCTCTGATCAAAGCACAGTTTGGTACTTATGTAGATGTCGATCTTCAATCTGCTCTGCAAGTTCCACATCCATTTAACTTCAGTAGGACTTAAGGTCACTATACTCTATCGAATTTGGGCACTTGTAACTAGAGGCCATGGGAAAGCCAAAAAACATACACTGTGGACAAATAGAGGACCCTAGAAAGGCTTAAAAATGGGGGGGGGGTTTGATTCTGACCTGTAAAATTTCATTATATAAACATATATATTTCTAAATAAAAAACATTGGAATATCCATCCTGGCAAGGAGAAAATATAATGAAAAAATAAAGTTCTGTCACAGTTCCATCAGTCCTCCGCTGAAGCTGCTGCCATTGCGGACTTCATGCTCTCTCGCGTCGAAGTTAGTTCGCCAATCACCCATTCTAAGGCTTCTCGACCCTGTTAAAGAAGGAACAAGAGCTAAGTGGGTTGACCAGATACACTGATGTTAAACTTCTAAATCTTTCCTCTGTCAGACACCAAAAGATCTCCCAAAGCAAACTGCTTTGTTGTCTTCTGAATTATGAATGTATCATAATGAATTGTGCCATTGAATTTGTACGACGATATTATTTCATTCTAGTCCGCCTTTGCTTCTGTAACAAGGAAAACCGTAAATTGAAGGGTGATCTGCTTAGACAATACATTTTTCTTAGTAATAATAGGCCAACAAAGTTACAAGACTACAAGCTAGCTCTTTTGCAGAGTACAAATGTTAGATCTGTCTAGCAAGGCACAATTACAAGAGACTGTTGCACTTGGATCAGTGCTAGAGAGAGTTTTGACTACCCACTTTTTTCAAAGTGCAAAGCATCATTTGCTTCATATCCCTAGCATGCCTCTGAACAACCTGAAATTTTTTCTATCACATTTCTGTGGCTTCCTCCATTACCATGGTAAGATTGCAACCGAACAGACATGAGGCCTAATACTAGCCCTTCTCCCATCAATAATATTTCCCCCCCTTCAATTTCTTCCGCTTCATCCTAGCAGTGGAAAAGTTGTTACAAGTCCTAATGAACGTTATTAATGAACCTATAGTTTATGGTTTCTTTCCCATCCTGTTTACTCTCTATCATGAAACACTAAATTACCATCACTGATGCTCAGTACAGAGCAACTTAGAAAGCAAGAGCGTCGCTTTTGCTAGAATTCAGTTTAACTGAGCCTAAAGACCAGCTACAGATGGCAAACCTAAATAAGAAGAACTTGAAACACATGCTGGGCAGTATTCAACTTAACAGTTGCACCAGTGCAAGCACTCTTGGCTGCACAATGGAACTGCTTCAACCTGCGCACCCTCTAAATATTTTTTGAGTTTGCCCTCAACCCTTCAGGGCAGATTTAGAGGGTGTGCAGGTAGGGTAAGTTCTCATGCATAGTTAAAAGCGCTTGCGCTAGTGGAACTGAGGAGAAAACCTCAGTAAGCTCAAGTAGAGAAACTCAGCAAAAAAGTGAGAGCCTCCATAAGTATTCAGGCTAGGAGCCTAATCACTTGTGCAGATGCAAAAGGCCACTTAGCGTGTGATCAAAAGATACCTTTGCTCAAGAACCGCCTCTCCTCTTATTACCTGGACTATAGCTAATTTCTTTGAAACATAAATATACAGTGAAACTGTGCGCACATCTGCATTATGAAAAGCCTGAACACGGTATTTGTACAGAATACTAAATAGCTTAAGGCTTAACATTTCGAGCCAAATTGCTGTTAGTTTTAAGCCTGTACCACACCATGACTGCTTTAACTACCAACTTATTTTTTTTTATAGCTGCTTGTTTTAATTGAAACAGAACACTACTGGATTAAATGACAGTTACATAATCTTTCTGGATACAAATGTGCTCAGTTGAAATCTGTAAACTTAACAGCTCAGGTCAACACTCCTGGAAGAGAGAGAGATGGATATATTATTTGCATTTGTTGTTTCTAAACTGTGACAAAGCAACTAGCTTGCTCTGTCAGTGTGCAGATTTCCATATGCACAACAGAACTAACCCCCTCTCCTTTCCCTGACACCCCCCTAAATCTGTTCTGCTGTACCCCCAACCCTATAAAGCAGATTTGAGGAGGGCATGGGGCATGCACAGTGAAAGAAGAGGGGGGAAGTTTCCTTCTGCAAGTGAAAATCCTTGTGCTGATGGAACAAGTTAACTGGAAGTCACCCTTAGTTTTGAAATAAAAAGTGTAATGAACCAATAGATTGAAGAAACAGCCTTTGGGCTTATCTACACTGTAACCTTATACTGGGCTTCTAAGAATATCACAACCATGTTTTTCTCCAAACAATTCTAGTAATTCTAGATTCCGGTAGGTAGCCATGTTGGTCTGACGCAGTAGAAATATATATAAAAAATTAAAAAATTGTCCAGTAGCACCTTAGAGACCAACTAAATTTGTTCTTGGTATGAGCTTTCATGTGCATGCACAAGAAAGCTCATACCAAGAACAAACTTAGTTGGTCTCTAAGGTGCTACTGGACTATATAGTAATTGTTACTGGATGATTTCCTGCAGAAAAGACTGTAGTGTGCATATGACCCAAAGCACTTGGCCAGAATTATTTGAATTTCTTCAATTATTTGTTACTTTCGAAAACACCATTCAGTTTGAAGTGTTTTCCATTCCTGGCCTCGGGTCAGAACTAGCCACCTTTAACCCAATCCTTCAACTGAATGAAGTTCTGAGCATTAGAAACTGCACAAGTTGGATTTAAAAATCAAAGCATTAGATAAGAATAAAAAAGGGCCCCACTAATAACAGACATATGACATGTCAAATGAAGAAATTCACAGGATTGCTATGGGAGATAGGAACTAACAGGAATTATTGCACCAAGTGCTTTTGATCAACAAATCTCCATGCTATAACACTAAATACAAGTGTTGGGGCTTAAAGCACAGCACACGTACATCTTAACATATTCTAAGAAATGAAATGGCAGCTTGGTTTGAGTAGATTCTAAGCACATTGGTGGGGTGAACTAGGTTGCAGCTTCTTTAAAGGAGAGGGTGGAACTCTGTGGGTTTTTTAGGACCAAACTCGACATTTGCCTAATATGTAGTATGCTACTTAAATATTACATTCACAGGGAGACATATTCTCACTGGGAAGGCAACCAGTAGGGAGAGGAGGCTTATCTTTCCACCCACTCACCATGATCTGAATGGAAAAAGTCCCCATCAGACTCCCCCATGCCAGTAATTATTTCAGGAACAACAATATATACAGCTGCATGTGACACAATAGAGATGTCAAGTTTGATCCAGTCTGGCCAGCTTTCCTTGGGAAGACTGGTCATTTGTTTATATAGTAACTGAGCATGTTGAACGATTTTGCTGAGTTTGAAATGACCTTAGTTAGAGTGGTCTATTGGGCTGATGACTTAGTTATTTGCTTCCCATAGACATCTGGCAAGCCTTTAAAAACAAAATGCTGGACCAAAAAGACCGGGGTTCTTTTTAACATGCATGGAACTAGCAAAAACAATCTGACAGAGGATTGGTTTACTGAGTTTCTGTTGTACCATAAAACAGCATATTAGTATATGACTTGAGCAAGCATATTTCCAATTAAAGCATGCACCTTTTAATATATTTACGTACATGGTGGTAGCACACTGAACATACAGAATGAGAGTTAAGAACTGGACATAATTTCAGTGGTTACTACTTAACAAACGATTGAGAGCATAAAATTTTAAACTCTGAAACATTTCACAGGCTTAATGGTAAAACTGAAAACATACAGTGAGAGTTTACTTTTTTTTTTGTAATATATACACACACTCCAAAATTGGGAGTAGTTAAGTATTACACAACACTAAGGCATGTTTGGTAACTGTATTCTGCAAATGAAAATTGAGGCTTTTAAGGGCAGGATCAACAGTCAAATAATCTGTTTCCAAGCTTGGCAGTCAAGCTCAAGGAACGAAAAAGGTGGTCACTGAAGTTCCCCGCAAGTCAAACAGATGCTAGCAATGCCTCTTAAAACAATGCATTTAGACAAAAACATCTGCTTTGTTATAGCAAAACTATTTATATATTAGTGTATGTTTAGATAAAAGCCTGGATTTTAGATGTGAAAAAACGAATCATGGTTTGTTGTTCATATATTTCCCCGTGTTCCCCACTTACATGTGGAGGAAGAGAAGCTATTTCAACTTCTAGTCTGCTACAAATTGTTGTTTGCCATAACAGGATGAGAAAACAAACTGATATGTTCAATTCATCTTCCCCCACATCCAGGATCCAATCCCGGTTTTGCAAACAAGCAAACCACAGTTGGCCATCTTGGGGCAAAGCTGCAAGTGAACACTTCTAATCTCCCCTCACAAAATGCAGGGAGAAGAGAGTGAGGCTTGTGCTCATAACAAAAATATGCAGCCAAATGCAGCCAAAAGGTTTTGCGTGATTCCTGCCTAATTAAAATAAAGTAAGACAGGAGTGCCTGGCGTGCTCTGGTCCATGGGGTCACGAAGAGTCGGACACGACTAAACAATGGGAGGCCCAGACACTAGAAATAATGCAAAGAAGAGAAAAAGTAGAACCCAATTCTCACAAGTGCCAACTGCTGAAGTTTATGATAGTACAATGTGTTTCAGAACAGAAGTTCCTTCTTCAGGATCAATCTTGGACTTTCTGAAGCAACTTACATAAATGCTCTGCTGCCCATTGGGCACCATGAGGGAGGAATGACAGTTCCAAAATGCGCTGAGCGACAATAAAGCTTAATAGCTGGCACTTTTGAAAACCAGTTTCTTCTTTTTGCGTTCTTTTTGCACGGATTTTAAGCTGCCTCAAAGGAAAAACCAACAAGGACCAAGTAAACAGGTGCAAATGTTCTAATTGTGACTTCATAAACTGCTTTCTTTTAAACGAGAACCCTTCTGTCCAAGCAGTGATGGGACTGTATTTCTACACTGATAGGCAAGAATTGCCATACTGTAGGCTAAGTCCAGCAGTAGTGTGAACTAGTTAACAACCTCAAGTATTTCACCCCAAAGCATTCCATGCATTGGATCAAGAGGACTGGTTGTACAGAGCTTCACCTACTTCCAAAATACTCTGGGGCCAAGGTGCAGCAGTTCTTTTAACAGTATTCCACTTACTCAAAAGAGATTTACCAAAGAACAGAAGGTGGGCCTTATTAGTGGCCCACACATGCAGGTTCATAAGAACCTTTTCCTGTGTCAAAGCATTAGACAGTACAGACGCCCCCCAAATTCCAGAGTTAAAGAATAAGGGTGCTGTTCCTCTATATGCAATGTGTGTATATATACGAGGCATGCAGGCTTTCAAGTAACATGACAACAACATGCACAGATTTGCTAGAAGCTGAAATGCTGTACCAAGGTAACAAATGCTGGTATTACCACTAATTAGTACAAAATGCAGCTGTAGAAAGAGACTGCTATCTTAGAACAGTGTCAGAATGTTGAATTGTCCACTCAATAGCATCCCACCCCTGGAGTAACACAGAAAAGATGTACAACTTATGACAAAAAGTTATTCCACCATCACAGTCTTATAAATCTCAAGAGCCTACAGGAAAATCAAGCATTGTAAACTGAGAGTGATATCCAACTAAGTCCAAGTAAACCTACTGAAAGTGAATGGATGTAACAGTTATGACTAAGCCTACCTTGATTTTGACTTAGTTAAGCACCACGCTTATCAAATATTGGTAACAAGCAATTATATCATGTAAAGGTTTAACTGAGTGCCAAAGAAGGATTCTGAAGACACACAAATAGGCTTCCCAGTAGAGTAAGTTAGGTAAAAGCAAGCTGAGCATGCATGCTTCTGACAGATGCATCTCATCCTAGACTTGGGATCACTTGACGTGCTACCAGATCCTACAACTTCTGCCTAGAAATCTGGTAGTACGCAAGTGTGAAGTGGCCCTAAGTTGAAAAGGTAAAGCGAGAGGGATCACCTGTAAGGAAACTTAGTTAAAACAGGCTGCATTATATAGCATTAAAAGAGAATGAAGAAGAAACAGTAAAGCACCTGAATGAGACCTGTAATGTATTGGTAATCTATTGTTATACAAGTGCAGAAGTCATGGAGGACTGAGAACAGAAATATTTGTTTAGGATTACAATACTTGAAATGCTCATTTCCCCCTTAATAATACTCTTTATAAGGCTGAGTTATTCATTTGCTGTTTTATAGTCAAATCCCAATGTACCCACGGAAGTCCCACGGAACTTAATAAAGGGTTTATTGTGTAGCATGCTGAATTGTTGCAGGCTGAGAACAGGGATGGGCCTGTCACGTTCTCTCGTAGCCCATTTCTGAGGGCCCTGTGTCTGCAGTGGGCATGGCCATGCCATGCTCTCTCTCACACCACACACAACACTCCCCCCGCCTGCCACGATTAGGTCGGAGTCACTAGGAACCTTTTTACAAAGCTAACCGCAGCACGGGGAAGGTGCTTTGGAGCATGGTGATGAAACAACATATGTGGAGGCAGGGTTGACCATTCCCATCCCAGCTGCATCTAGGCAAGGGGGGAAATAATCTTTACTCCAACAGGATAGTTGTTTTCTAGCTGCAGGAAAGGCAAGGAGGGAGGTGAGGGCCAGATAAAGAGGTCAGGAGTTCAGCTTCCTGTATCTTTTAATGCATGGAGTGCTTGCATATGAAATATACTCTGGAGGGTTGAGGGAATTCCCAGAACAGGTTAATGCTGTGAACTGCCCTGAGATCTATGCATGAAGAACAGTATACAAATTTGATTGATTGATTGATTGATTGATTGATTTGAGGGCCCACAGGGAAAGGAATGGAAAGTTCCACTGCACAGCCAGAAGTCTGTGTACTAGCAGAACTTCTTCACCCATAGCATTTAGGGGAACAGTTCCTTTTCATTTATCCCCTATTCTGCTACTAACAGCCTATATATGCATTTGGTTTATTGTCCATCGGAAGTGGAATAAGTTCCCTTTCCAACACTACAAATAGGACAACTAGAACACGTGCTCATACCCACCATTTCGTACACAGTAGAAAACAAGAGACATCTGTACATAATAAGTGTCTGGGTTATGAGGGAAAGTTCAGATATGACATCTCCTTAGTTCTCCCCTCTGCTTTCAGCACTGAAAAGAGTAAGGAAACGATTTGCCTGCTTTCCATATAAACCTATTTGTCTCAAGCAACCCACTGCGGAATCCAATAGCTAAACTGAGAAGGTATTCTGTGAACTGCAAGCTGAAAGACAGACTAATCTGATCACACAACCAGACACTATCTCCCCTACCCCCATTCTAGCTGTAAGCTGCTGTTGTCTCAGTGAGAGACAACAATCACTTTTCCTGACTTCATACCTTACATGGTTTTGAATCTTAAAAGGAAAGACATGTGGACTGAGAATACACAACTGGCTCTACAGACCATCACAAGTACAAGAAAAGTCATTATCTGACCTGAAGATTTACAGTGAATTGTGTATAATTGAAAGCACCCTGGGCTTATGGGATACCAATGCTAGCATAATGCACTTAAACATTTGAGTTTTAGGTTTTAAATGAACCACCTGAAAGTTAGCAACTGTGACCCAGTAAAAGTATGCCACACACCTACCTTTCTAGCATTAGAAGATATTGTGCTTGCCATTAAAGTTTCCAAGTAACTACTGAGGCTAACACCTTTTACTGTAATAATTGCTTCTTGCGTTAACAAAGTCCTGTAAGGGGAAAGACAGAATCTATCAGTACAAAATGGCTTCCTCCTCATCATATTTTTTTACTGAAAGTCAAAGACATTCCAACTTACTTTTCCGGGTTCTCAGGGTGTGGCGTATATACCAACCTTTCATCAACTGATATAAGATTTGTAAGTGTTATCTTAAAGGGAAAAAGAAGCAAAGATTAGTTTAACTAATCTTAGTATTATCTAGCATAATACATAATAAAAAAGATTGTCTACTTTACTTAAAGAAAATGATAGACTGCATTTTTAAAAACAACTAAGGCTGGATCCTAAGCAAACTTTCTAGGAATTAAAGTCACATTTTAAAGCAGGAGTAAGGAATTTCAGGCCCATAGGCCTAGTTAGGTCACAAACCATACCACTCCCCCACATGTGTGATGCCAGGTTTGGGACAGATAAATATGTGGCTGGCATTGGCTACCCTAGGGAGCACCCCACCAGTGAACTCGATGTGCAATTGGGTATAGCTCACTGTCAGCCCCAATCAGCTGATGGACAAAGAGAGCAAGACTCCTTGAAGTTCCAATCTCCACACTCATAAACTGAGGGACACTGAGAGAAAGCTGCTTTGAAGTTTGGTTGCAGCTGTGGTTTGGATACAAAGCATGCCTGAATCCATACCACAGCTGCAACCAGACTTCAAAGGGGATCTCTCAGCACCCATCAGTTGATCAGTGCTGAGAGGGAACTCCTTTGAAGCCCTCACCTGATGATATGATGATGAGGATGGTGCTAGGTGACTAACTGGTGGGCAGCCCCACCCAGCTGCCAGAATTGACCTATGGGGAGTACGGGAGATATGGATTTGGCCTGCTGGCCTGCTTCAATTCCCTGACCTTGTACTACAAGCCTCAAATAGCATAGAGCCAGCCAAATTACACACATTTATACCCAAAGCTGCCTGTGTGTGGGAAGGACTCGCCTTTCCCTGCTCTCCCCCCAGCAGCCCTCCCACCCTCAAATTTTGCTCCAGAGAGTTGGGGGCCCAATGGAGCAGACTTTGGGACTGCACAGAGCGAGGAAAAGGAGGAGATGGTGAAGTCCCACTGCATGAATGGAAGTCCAATTGTGCAAAGTTGGATTCTGCCCATAAACAACTTTCGGATCCTCTAGAAATAATTTCATCAGAGAAAGTAAAGCTAGCAATCCCAGTTTCTTTAAAAAATAATAATCTAAAGTTATCTAGCATACACAGAGAATGCTAGCCTTGGTTCCTGCTATGCCCTTACAGCAACGTTTTCCCAACATAAGCAAGGACTGCCTCAAACAGGCAGTATGTAAAAAAACATAGCCAGCAACTCCCTGGTCCTGCCAGCAAATACAATACAGAATACTTTATTACTCACATTTGTGGAGCTCAGTACCATTTTCTTTTCCACCGGATCAACTACAGAATGTTCTTTAATGTATGTCATAGTTCTACTTGTTCCCAGAATCTTTTAAAAAAAGGAAATAAAAGCAAATACTAACACAGTAACCCAAAATGAGCCATCAAGCAAAATATCAAAAAGGTTGGTGATAAATGTATTTCTATAAAGCATGCAGTGATAGCCCCTGTCCAAACAAAGAGTCTCATTGAACCAGGTTCTCTAGGTGTGTTGCAACTCCTGAGGAAATTTAGCCTAAGCATTTACTATGAGAGTCATTATGTGCAATGCAGTCAAGAATAGAACACGTGTTTTCATTTCATAAAAAGATTCAGCCTACCACTAGCCACCGTGGTTAAAACAAACTTACCGCTTTTACAATACTTGGTAGGCCCCATTCAGTGCTAAGTAGCCGGTGACTGTGCAACCTTCCTTGATTGTCAAGGCTTCGGTCCAAGACATCAACTCCTACCACTGAGGGGTTCATAGGATTGGGATATTTTCTCATGGCAGCTTTTATTACAGTATCCCATGGATGCCTAGGGAAAATGAAATGAAAGAGAAACAGGCAATGCATTAAGAATTCTCTGTATGAAATGCAATTTAATTAAAACTGAACATTTTGGTTTGCATTTATGGTATACAAAGCATACATTCCAAAACACAGTATTTAATATCATGTAAGAGTTGGTACCTGAATTTGCTTATTTTTCTCTTCCTCCCCTGTCACTTGCTTCATATTTGGTCTATTAGGCTGTTAACTACTGTAAGCACATTGGCATAAGGGTACTATACGTATAAGGTGGTATCCAATACTGAAATTGCAAGAGCAGAACAGATTTCTGCTTGAAAAATGAGACTTCCCCTTTGTCCCCCTGCAGCAACTCTCCATCCTTAAAATCTACTCCAAAGAGTTGGGAAATCCTCCAGTGCCGACGTCTGGAGAGCAAGACCTTTGAACCATAATAATAATAATAATAATAATAATAATTTATTAAATTTATATACCACTCTTCAGGCAAAGATCTCAGGACAGTTCACAAACCTGTCAAGCATCTACAGTTTAAGTGACACCCCCAAATGACCAGCACAATTAGTAAGTTTCAGAATATAGTGCTATATAAACTTTGGTCAGATCAGAGATTTGCTGATCTAGCCCTCTTCAAAGGCTGCTGTCCTGAAACCCCCACCAGTCCCAACCATTTTGGCCAATGGTCAGGGAAGGTGGGAGTGACAGTCCAACAATATCTGGAGGGCACAACGTTGACTACTTCTAGTTTAGATGGCAGCTCTTTCTAGGCACAGCAGAGTGACAGATATTAAAGGCAAGAAACACCACTTTCAATTTTCAGCACTTATTTAGCACAAGTTCTCCTCTGGAGAAGAAGCATTTGACACAGCAATAGGAAATCAATTCTTACAGCTGGATCCTAGCCATGCTTACTCAGAACTGGGTCCCACTGATTTCAATAGGACACACTCAAGCATGCTTAGAGCCGTGGTAGAAGTATTATGCACAATAACAAAATAAGAGGAAGAATTATAGGTTAACGTTCTAGAACACGCTTTGCATGAAAATGCTCCAAGGTTCAAGAAGCACGGGGAAAGACTCCCATCTGAAATGCTGGAGAAACACTTCCATTCAGTGTTGAAAAAGCTGAGCTAGATGGACAAATGGTCTAGCTTGGTATAAACCAGCTTTCTACATTCTATGTTCCTATGTAGCATATATCTTTCATTTCCAGAAAACATTCATTGCTTAAGTAACATTAACTCAGTGGTGAAATATTTTCAGTAAGCTAATAAGAACTTATGAAACCCAGTGACTAAGTAAAGGAAGTTAACATTGGGCTGTCCTTGTTCACAAAGATAAGGACTGAGGGAGAGAGAAAGTCATGCTTAAATTCAGAGATTATCACACTTATTCAGAATCAGCCTGTGTAGCTCCACTGCTATCTCACACTTTTGAGAAACACACTTTTACATTAGTTTTTTTTAAAAAAGAGTGTGGTGTTGCAATTTAAGCATTTCCTTCATTACTGGGAAAGTGTTTTATGGCACTTTGGCTATTTGCAAGTAGCTTATGCCAACAACATCATCAGTGATCTGGTAGTCTCAGGAGCCCTTCAAAGCCATACTGCTAATTCAGTATACTCATGCCATAGGGTCTCAACCCCTCTTTCTTTGGAAGAAGAATATGCCTTTTTTATGGCAATGCAAAAAACAGAACCCACTGAACACATCATAACCTACTTTCCACCCATTTAATTACAAGCTATTACAGGTAGTGTCTCAGCTTGTTTTATTGCAAAATTCCAGGAAGCCACTGTCATGATGTTATTTCCTACACATCTGTACAGAGGCAAGATGTGGCAACCACTCCTCCCATTTTCAACCACCCTTTCCTGGAGTACTAAAGAAAATTCCCTCTTAAATTGCTAGACAGAACAATTGCACCATTGCCTCCATGTCCCTCATGTCTTACAGCTCAATTTCTTGGAAGAACAAATAGGTACAGTTCAGAGCGGTCCACAATTATGCACCCCACTAGTATTCCATCATTCCTGGAAAGAGTGACAAGAAAAGTCCCATCCTTCTGCTCCAGCTTCTAGATGAGGAGTCAGAGATCATTAACCAGAGGTCAACTGAGTTTCAGAGGGCATAATAAATCAAAGAGGAAGATCCCATACCCTCATCTCAGCTCCAAGCTGAAAAGAAAGATTGGGGCTTCCCATTTTGGTGCTCAGGTCTCTTCAGCCACCTTAAAAAAAACCAAAGAAAAGCCAGCCATTCTCTCTAGCTCCAGAGTAGGAGAGTGAAGATCGCTATTTGAACCACTGGCAGCATTAATGTCCCAAGTGATCAGAAAACAGATTGTCCACACAGATGAGGTCTTCTGCACTTCAGCACTGTAACCACTGCAATTACTGTTATTACTGTAAGCAGTGTAATAGGGACTGTAACCACACAGGGGATTGCTGATGTCCTTGCGCACGGATGCAGGGGAAGGTCAGGGACCAGCAGCCCAATCCTAATATACTGAAAGGGAGGCAAGGAGTCCTGGCAATCACCAGCTTAGCTTTGGTAACCATGACCAGCCAAAAAGTCTGAGGGCCTCTGACACTCAAAAATGTTCCAAGCCCCATTAAAATGATGGAAAGCAGAACTGAAGTCTCAAGAGTAACATCTTCTGGGCAGCAGTTCTAACCCTTGAAGGAGACGAGAGTGGCAAAGGCCTACCAAGTTTCTGTCTGCAACATTCATGGCAATAGCAACATACTTTAGTTACACTGAGGTATTTTTAGAAACCAGTTCTACTCAGCAGTTTATGCAGCAAAGGCGTATTACCATGACACGACCTTGAAGAAAGGAAGTTGTCACCTTTGCCCCAGATATCACAGGCATTTGCAGGGCAGCTCAGTGCACGGAGAAACACTTACTGCTTCCCTTTCTAATAAAAAGACAGCAACAGACAGAGCGCAGGGGCCAGCTGTCCCCAACCTGGAGTCCACCATTTGTTTCAAACTGCATCAACCCAACAGTCCTCAGCCCACGGTCAAGGAAGATGTGAGTCACACAACAACACTTAAGAGACCTTAAAGGGCAGCTAAGACAACATTTTTAAAGGTCTTTCATAAGGCAGGCATTTGGGAGCAAGCGCAAACCCACGACAGACCATGTTTAAAGCCCTTGGTGAGGGAGCAAGCGCGCCGGGGCAGGATGCTACCGATGTCCTCTCCCGGTGACCAAAAAGCACGAGTTGTATACCAAGCGGAAACGGAGAAGGGGAGTTTTATTCGTTTTCCCTTCCAAAGGAAGCTCCATAGCTCAGCTAGAGAAGGGCTGTAGCTCACTGCCAAAGCATCTCCTTTGCACAGGCTCAACCCCCAGCATCTCCCGATGGGACGGGGAGAGACCCCTGGAGAGCCGCTGCCAGCCAGTGTAGGCAACACTGAGCTCGGAAGAACCAGTGGTTTTTCTGTCCCTCCGCCAGCGCGGGCTGCTGCTGTCAAGGACGGAACGCGCGCCACTCCCGTCCTCGCCTTACCCAAACTCGTGCTCCGAGCTCCAGATCTTCATCCTGTCTGTAAAAGCAGCAGCGTTAATGGCGGCTCAATGGAAAGAACCGGCTTCTCCGCTCCAAAGGAAAGGGCGGCGCTTTTCCCCGGAGGAGGGTGGGCGATGACGTCAGCCTTCTCCCACCCGCCCTTCTTCCCCGCGCCAGCCAATCGCCGCTCCTGTCCGCTGGAAAGACACCCGGCTCGCTCCCGCCTCCCTGCACCCTTCGATGCCCGGGGAAAGGACGCGTCAAGTCCGTGTGAAGACCTTGAACAGGGGACGCCCAGCTCACATTCCTCGCCAGTGACGTCAGGGCTTCGGCTCTGGAAACGCGCCGTTTCTTGCCAATTGCGTGACTCCTCGGTGGATCCAGTCGCTTTGCCTCGCGGGTTTGCAGATCCGTAGCGCCTCTGCGCCGGCTGCATCAGTCGTGAGCCGAGCGTGGGATTCTAAGGCTGCCCTTGGCATGGGGTGTGTTTTGATCTTTGCCCGCACAGAAAGCAGAAGAGTAGTATCTTGTGTCGTCGTGGCCTCTGACTCTTACTGACTTCAGTCTCACTGGGTTTAGGGTGCGAATTAAGTCAGGTCACACATTTTCACGGAATAAAATCTTCCACGTTTTCTGCAGCGCGTATTTATTAAAGGGGAAAAGGTTCGGTCCTATGCACGCATACCTGTATTTAGAATGAATGATTGTCAATGTATATACATGAGATTGTACAAAGCCGCTGGCAAACGCATTGTAAAATCATTCTTAAAACAAAACTAAATTCAAGTTGACTTAAGGCAGGCCTGTTACATTAGAGAAAATTAAGCAAACTGGTTTCACGACTGGCCTTGATTTCTAGGGCCATCGCTAGAATACAGAGCAGAGCGCGGGAAAACCTGCCTATGGATTGTCACAGAATTAACATCTACCGATGTCAGTTCTTACACACACATAACTGGGGAGAAAATGTTACTGTATTCTATGCGATTTAAGCCCAACTACTTGACAGTAATCAAAACAGAGTCCTCGAAAATACCGAACATAGGATTATGTAACTTTATGTAACTGTGTTCAGTTTCTACTCCCCAATAAATGGGTTTAGGCTTGCAATTTACACCGAACTGTCTCATCACAGAGTTTCTGCGCGGGTAACGTAATGAGAGATGCAATCCGAAATCAGTAGGCAGCGACCGTGGTACTGGGACAATTTAAAATCAAATAGGATTAAAATAATTGCAGCTTCCGGCACCTTTTATTGGTGAACTCTCTTCCACTTTCCTGGGTCGAGGTTATACCGGAGCCACGTGTCTCCGTCCGACTGACCTTGCAAATAAATTCCAAGGCATCACTCTTTCCCCTTCGACATATATGTAACTAATTAATACCGTCGGGGCCTACGTAAGTGTCCTAGACGCCATGTGATTTCGGCGCTCATCGACTCCTGATCCACTGGTGCCAACCTGCCTCAGCAGGCACAACCATCACCCTGTAGGCGTGTTTGCCTTGGGTACAAATACAGTGGTACCTCGGGTTAAGTACTTAATTCATTCCGGAGGTCCATTCTTAACCTGAAACTGTTCTTAACCTGAAGCACCACTTTAGCTAATGGGGCCTCCTGCTGCTGCTGCGCCGCCGGAGCCCGATTTCTGTTCTTATCCTGAAGCAAAGATCTTCACCTGAAGCACTATTTCTGGGTTAGCGGAGTGTGTAACCTGAAGCATATGTAACCTGAAGCGTATGTAACCCGAGGTACCACTGTACCAAGCAGGGGTCGTCCTTCAGCTAGCATGCAAGTCTTCAATAGGGTCGTCTCGCTGTTGCACCAGGCTGGCGGAGAGCAACACGCGCAACGCCTCCAAAAGAGGCGGGGCTTACGAAAAAAGGCGGAGCATGGTGAAGGCTGCGCGCACGCGCGGGAGGGGTCATGGGGCGCCGTGATGGCGTCACGCGCGGCGCCGGGGGCGTGGCCAAGGTCCCCCAACCACCCGCTCGCCTGTTTGTGTAACTGAGTGAGTGAAGAGAGCGGTGCTTTGGGGCCGCTGGCACGTTTCGGCGACTATGGCTCACCGCTGCCTGTGGCTGTCGCGGGGCTGCTGCCGGCGTTCCCCCGGCGGGATCCCCGGGGCCGCCCAGCGGCTGCTTTGGGGCCGAGGCCCCGCAGCGCCTTCGCGCTACCTGAGATTGGTGAGTCACGTGCGTGTCAGGCAAGGGCAGGGCGCAAGGGGAGTGGGGTGCGCCTCCCGGGCACCGCCGCCCTTCCTGGCAGCGCCTGCCGGAGGTGGACCGGGGCCGTCGCCACGAGGGAGTCCCGTCCCCGTGGAGTCACTTGGCAGTGACGTTTCTTATCCCCCCGAAGGTTAAAAGAGAGAACCGGCTTGTGTCGTGGCTGTTTCAGCACCGTAATGGTGACGGTGAGAAATGCTTAGCATCTCACCTTTGCTAGCTTGAATCACGGATACTCGGTTTAGGCATATGCGGGTTTTGCTTTTTACCGAGTCACAGTCCCTTGGTCCAAGAAGACCACAATGGGCTTCGCAGACTGACTGACTGACTGACAGAGGTTCTTGACGGTTTTGAGAAATATTTTTTAAAAAAGCAAATCTTGACCGCTCTTGCCTGGCGATGTCAGAGAGTGAATCTGGAACTTTTTGCAGATGAAGAAAATGGGTTCTACCACTGAACTGCACTTCTCGTATTCAAAAGGATTTGTATAGTGCTTTTGAGTGTTCAAAGAGATTCCTGTACATTCTCTTGTAATTTTATAATTACAGTGGTACCTCGGGTTACATACGCTTCAGGTTACATATGCTTCAGGTTACAGACTCCGCTAACCCAGAAATAGTGCTTCAGGTTAAGAACTTTGCTTCAGGATGAGAACAGAAATCGTGCTCCGGCAGCGCGGCAGCAGCAGGAGGCCCCATTAGCTAAAGTGGTGCTTCAGGTTAAGAACAGTTTCAGGTTAAGAACGGACCTCCAGAATGAATTAAGTACTTAACCCGAGGTACCACTGTATTATCTTTCAGCAACCCTGTAAAGCATATCATCATTATCCCCCTGTTGTATATTGGGTTCAGGGCAAAGTGTGAGTTTGAGAGACAGTGGTTTATTTAACATCACCTGCTAAATTCATAACAGAAGTGATATGTGAGCTAGTTTCTAGCTCAGGTGAGTTGAGAGTTGCTTTTATCTGTTCTTTGTAAACTTGCTTCAGCATCTCATTTGGAAAAGTAAGAGGATGAATGATGGAGTAAACTGCTTTTACTCACACTGTGGAGGGAACTTTCACTCTCTTTGCTTATCCCCCTTACCCTGTTATTTTGTGATATTTCATCCCCAGGCAACATTCCAGATGTACCTATCCAGAGTACCCATTGAGAAATGAAACCAAAGGACATCTTTTACATCAGGGGTGGTGCAGGAGAACCTCCGATGATGTAAAAAAATGTGCCAGGATATTTGTGAAACTGGGAGAGTGGCTGCTTTTAAATGAATAACCATTATTTCATATTGCAAAAACAGGCCTTCAAGTGGAACCTACTCGCATGTATGAATGTATACAACTGCAGTCTAAGGCTGCAATTCAAACACCCTTTTCCAGAAAGGGTGTTTATATTGGGCAGAGATGGTGCTGTGTCCAGCCCTGTACCCATGTCAGTTTGTATCCACTGGCACAAACATGCAGACAGATAGCCCTGAAACCGTGTGTTCTGGGGGCAGGGAAGGTCTGAGTCAGCCTGGGATCCAGTGGATCCCAAGCTGGTCCTGCAGCAGTCACATAACGATATTAGTCCCATTATGGGCCTGATGTCTGGCACAGCTCCAGGCTTGGGCAGCTGTTTGCCTGCCATCTCCCCTTTCTGGGCTAGCATGAGCAACTGGGCTGTGGCTACCTTGGTGGTCCCACTGCTCTCCAGCTAGGGTTTGGGTTGCAACCTAAGGCAGCAATTGTGTGCATGCTTACTAGAAAGTAAGCCCCATTGAAATCTCTGGGATTTATTTGCAATTAAGCATGCATAGGATTGTGCTGAAAAGATGCTGAGGATCTGTCTTGTTTTTTTAGTGACAATTCTCATTTTTTCAGCTTCATGACCATGTGGCCACACAAGTTCCTACAAACAGAAGCAATGTCCTTGCAAGTGTAATTGCTGTTTACAGGAAGCTCTTCTCCCAACCTCCAAAAGGTAATTTTTTGCTGTAAAATAATAATATTGTGTAGCTTATTATTATATTATTGACTACTACGCTTATTCATCTTATGTGTTTAAAACTGCTTAGGCACAATTTTATGGGAAGCAGCATAGAAATAAACATGGTTTTTTTCCAATACCAGAGCTGCACTAGAATGTTTGAAGGAGCATAGTTCTGAGAATGTGCAGAGACCTATTGCCTTGCTGCAGAACAATTACACCTTAATTGCATTGCTTCCTCACTCAGAATGAAACGATGTGGCCTGAGCCCTAGCACTTTACTCTTTAGAAGTTAAGCACAGCTGTCCTGCTGTCTTTCCAGCACAATGTGCAGTCAGAGAGCAATCTCCCACAAAACTCCCCTCTCGTATTGTTGCACAATCTTGGACCATCACTGAGAAGGGCCTTTACTTCATGCCCACCAACCTAAATGATCACACTAGTGGGTACATGAGTATGGGTTCCTGACAGATTGATACATACGTAGACAGCCTTTCAAGTAACCTAATCACAAACCATTTAGTTCAGGAGTCCCACAGCCTCCCTGAGATGAGTAGATGGAAACAAGGGGTAGAGCTAAAGTCATCTGCATATGGCAGCTGAAACCTTTGAATGACTTCTCCCAGCAGTTTCATGCAGATGTTGAAAAGCATGGGAGACAGAACACAAAACAAAGCCAAAACTCAAGGGGTAAAACAGAAGGTCCCCTCATCACAACCATCTGGAATCAACTATCCAGGAGGCACCAGAGCCAGCAGAACACACTGCCTTCCAAGTCCAACCCAGTCAAGTAGCTCAGAAGGATAGTGTTGATTGATGGTGTTGAAAGCCACTAATAGATCCAGGACAGCCAGTAGGATTGTGCTCACTTCCACCCCCAGTCTAAGTCAACCACCAAGGCCAGTCAAGGTGTTTTTCAAGCTAAACCCAGGCCTGAAGCTGGACAGGAATATTATTCTTTCTTTGTCCCTATCTCAAGCTACATATGTTCTCTGACTCACCTGTTTCAGTCCAAGGGCTGACTGAGCTCTCAGAATAGTCCTCCTTTCTCTCCACAAAAAAGTCTGCTTCCAGTTTTCCACCTTCCTACCTTTTTCTTGTTTCAGCAGTGTAGTTCTTCTAGAAACTAGAGGGTAGGCACTTTTGATAGGCACTTGGGCAGTTACTATTCTTTATCAGAAATATTTTTAAATGACACACATGCTTTTATCTCCTTTTCCCACCCACCCACCCTCCTGTTTAGCTTTATCAGATATGTGAAACTCACATATCCACCTCTTTTCCTGTTCCCTGAAACACATGGTGAGGCTATTTTTGGTGAGACTTCACTGCCTCAAGCATAATATAATATACTCAATTTTTATTGCTGCTTTTTTCCTTATTAGGTTTTGAAAAATATTTCCCTGATGAAAAGAAACCTAATGAAACAAAGGGCTCAGAAGGAGAAGCTAAAGGTACCAGTCTGCTTTTTCACTTGAGGCTCATATGTAGAATAAATGTCACTTTGGTTATTATTAATTTTGACTGCTCTTATATACAAGCCCCATGTTGCTGTGTCCTAGTTTTGACAATGGCCATGAAAGTGGTCACTATTTCCTACAGTTTACTTCTGTCTTGTGACTTCTGTTGTCACATTTTATGTGCCAGGTCTTCACATTGTAGAATTGATATGTTTCTGCTCCAGCATCACCATATTCAATTTCTGAATTCTCTGTTAGATGTTTGTGGTGGTGTTATTTTTTCCTTGAGCATTTTGATTAACAATCTACGTTAACTGGGCCTGTTTATATCCCTGGTTGTGTGCCTTTTAATGTTTGTTAAAGAATTGAGTACTTTGTATCAGTTAAGAAAGAGGGCCAAAGCTACAGTGACATGGCTACTGTATTTAAACATAATAAATAAGGGAGCTGGAAGCTGGAAATGGGTTGGGAAAACTGTGCTTGCACTATCGTTCCACTAAAAACTGGATTCTATCTAATCAAAAAGCATTATCTGGATGTACCATGATACGTTGTTTGAGACACCCCAACAATAACCAGTTTACACCAGGTTTTCTCTCTAATAGGCTCTCACTGTATTGTGAGTTCTTACATAATCATTACTGTTCCCCACCTAAACACATGGCCTGGCGTGATGCATCATAATAATCTTTATATACTGCCTTTACTGAATCCTCAAAGGACATCATTTACATGATATAAGTAGTCTTTGTAACATCTCTGTAACTTAATCCAGATTCTGAGTGTTAAAAACAAATTGCACATTAAATATGTGACTTCTGTTGTAAACAGCTGCCACACATTTAGGCCCACCCAACCCCCTGATGCTTTCTGGTAGAGCTTTGCTATGCTGTGACATCATGATGTTCTGTGTTCCCTGCACCATGCCATCAGCAGTCAGTGATACAGGGTGGGGAGGCGCAGAACGTTTTGCTGTCGCAGCATAAAGTAAGATCTGTTCCATGGTACGGAGTAAGGGTTGGGATTTGATGAGTGAATGCTATTTTTGTAGACAGCCGTGTGTGTGTGTTGTAACATCTAATCTAGCTGTTAATCTTGTAAGAATCAGTGTTGTGTAAAGATTACAGAAGTAACAAAACAAAGAACTACAGGGACATAGGCTTGCTTGCTTTCTATTTTTTGTAGAAACATGCGTGTGAACTTTTTTTGTAGATGTAAAGCAAGCCAACTCCCAGCGCCCTTCCAGAACCAACAGTGGAGGAGGAGGAGGAAGCAGTGGAGGAGGAGGGAAAAAAGGTGGCAAGAAAGAAGATACTAACTGGTGGTCCAGAATGCAAAAGGTCCCAATTCATATTTTTTGTGACACTGCTTTTATCAACCTGCTTTATTGTGTTTTGCAGTTCTGTAAAATATTATTACTTCTCTAAATGTTATTCAGATTATTTTCACCATGGGGATGCTGTTGACTTATGGTTTTTTAAACTCAGTTACTTACGTGTTTCTTAAATTTCTCTGAAAGATTATATGAATCTAAGATTTATAGTGGCCCTGACTCAAGGCCCAGTATGCAGTGCAGTAGATTTTGTGAGCTTTTGCAAAGGGAGCATTCCCATTCACCTCAGAAAAGCTCAGCACATTTCATATGTGAATCTGCCTCTCCACCAAGTTAGTAGAAAAGGGTTTGTAGGTGGGAATGAAGGCATGACTGTAATTCCAGACACTTTTTCATGTTTTTATGAATAAATCTTCTGTAAAAAAAATCTTTTACAAATTGGTGCTTACATAGGGCTGCTTTTGTGACAGCAGATCAGAAAATCCACCATTTTCACATACAAAAGTCAATCTCAATCCAGTATTCCTTCTTCCTCTTCCCCTTTAGGGTGACTTTCCCTGGGATGACAAAGAGTTCCGTTTTTATTTCATGGGCACTGCAATTTTCTGGGCTTTTGCTACATACTATGTTTTCTTCAGGAATGCTGGGAGAGAAATCACATGGAAGGACTTTGCCAACAACTACCTTTCCAAAGGAGTGGTAAGTAGCACTGAGGCACCTTCAGCTGAAATGTACATTTCACAGAATAAGTTATCCATTGTGACTGAATGTAAACCAGGGTGGGCTATAATTTAATTGAAGCTGGAAAGGCTGAGGATGAATTTGTATTAAAGAAAGAAGAAGAAAATTACTGCATGTGGTCAGAACTTCAATTCCAGAAACAAAAGGCAAAATGTAGAGGTTAGCCATATTGTTAGAAAATGGCCTTAAGACATTTTGAGCTCCACGGCTCTTTTTAAGGGCATATTATTTATTTGAAACTTTCCCTGCCTTTGCTTCAAAAAACTCAAGGAAAATAATTTAAAATATAAAAATAGCAAGCTAAAAAAACACAACAAGCAGCTATTAAAACTCTTGAAGAGAGTTCAAGAATAAGTTTAGTGTAGTGGGCTAAAAGAGAGATCATAAGTTTGCATTTTCTTCAATGGACAGGTTATTTACTTTGAGAACCTGCTTTCTCAGGACTTGCTTGCTCACTGAAGCAAGAGAGGGCAGAACTCTCACTCACATAGTTTGGATAAGAAAAGCAACAGCAGGCTGATCTCCTGTTTTCTTTGTGTCTGACACAAGCTGATTCAAGACCCCACTGACACATTCTTATTTCCTGTTGTGTTCTTATCCAAGCCTTGGGCAGCAATATGAAACAGCACTCCACCTTACCCTGTGTCCCTGCATGCTTGCTAGAAGGATCAGAGGAGAAGCAATGTTTTGTCCCACTTGCAGGGAGCTTTGACAAAGTGGAAAGGAACAGCAGAATCAGCATAGTTTCTTTATTCAAGCCCTGAGTGCAAGTGAAGGCAAGGCTCTTCCTGCAACCTTCTGTGCTTCATGGTAGGGTCAAAGAATTGGTACCTTGCCAAGGAATCAGTTTTATATTTGGGGGCCTCTGCTTTTGGAAGAAAGATTTTGAACTTATAATGTATTGGGCCAGACTTTTTTTAGCAGATTTTGGATGTTTTTGATTTTGAAACAGACCTCAGCAGTTTCAGTACACTCACATCTCACAGGGTCATGTTCATACAGCATAAGGGAAGGTCTCTAGCTCAGGGGCAGAGACGATGCTTTACATGCAGAAGGTCTGTGGTTCAATCTTTGGCTTCTCCCAGGAGGAAAAAGTTACTGTCTGAAATGTATTTTGTGCTTTCACAGGTGGACAAGCTAGAAGTGGTGAACAAGCGCTTTGTTAGAGTGGTTTTTACCCCAGGGAAGTCGCCAATTGATGGGGTAAATCAATTTTTTCAATTCACCAAATGCATTAAGGGGTTGAATCATTTATGTTTATAAACGTTTCTGTATAGCGTATTAAATATGGATCTGGCAGTTTGTTATTTTGATGTATCAGGGCTGTGCTCTGTGCCCTTGCAAGTAAATGACAAAATGTGTTGAGCATGTGCAGAATCTGATGTCTAGTGCACCCTACATACTGTAGGAATCTCCACATGCTTTTTGCTTAAAGATGCAGAACATGATGTGCAAGTGTGGTTTCTCTGCACCATACCTATTAGGGATTTCACCTGTTATATAGTATTGTATAACACTATAATAGAAATACTTTTGCCATCAATGGGAGACATGGCAGAAGTACTATACAGTGGTACCTGAGGTTAAGTACTTAATTCGTTCCGGAGGTCCGTTCTTAACCTGAAACTGTTCTTAACCTGAAGCACCACTTTAGCTAATGGGGCCTCCTGCTGCCTCCGCACCGCCGGAGCACAATTTCTGTTCTCATCCTGAAGCAAAGTTCTTAACCTGAAGCACTATTTATGGGTTAGCGGAGTCTGTAACCTGAAACGTATGTGAGACCTGAAGCGTATGTAACCCAAGGTACCACTGTAAATATTTTGCCAGTCTAGCATTCAGAAATGCACATTCAGTGGAGGTGTTTTCTTCAGCAAATAGAAACGATGCAACTAAAACCGGCATATTAAATTTCTGCCTCTAGTTGATAACGTATGTATTGTAACTTTTTGGATATTCAATTAAGCTGCTTCTTTATATTAAAATAAGCTTTATAATCTTGTCTCTCTCAGATTAATTTAAAATGCTAAAACTGAGACACCATGAATTATTGTATTTGTTTTTACAGCAATATGTTTGGTTTAATATTGGAAGTGTGGACACATTTGAGCGGAACTTGGAAACTGCACAGCTTGAGATGGGGATAGAAGGGGAGAGCCGGATACCTGTAGTGTATGCAGCAGAGAGTGATGGGTAAGTCTTTAAAATGATTGGAATTGTAATGGAATATATGATATTACCTTTTAGAATTGGCTTGCTGACAAGCCAGTCTCTGCTTGCGCTTGTTGGTAACCCCTATCATCCACCACTCTCAAATGATTTGGCATATGCATGGCGGAAGAAGAAGGGTTTTCTCTCATTTGCAGTAGGCTATGGAATGTCAAAGAAAGTTGGGGCGAGAACACAGCCCTGTTTCACACTGCTCTTTATAGGGAAGGAGTCCTAGGATGAGCTGTCATACTGGACGGTGCCATGCATGTTCTCGTGGAAGGACACTATCATCTTGTAAAGCTTAGGTGGACATCCTACCTTGTTGAGACAGGAGTTTGTTCAGCCTGGCACGTCTCTGCACCTAAACTGAAGTGCAACGGGTCTTACCTGAGAGATGTTGTTTGCAGATGACACGGCATTTACAGAGCACTCAGAGGAAGCTCTACAGAGACTCGTCAGCCGTTTTGCCCAAGCCTGCAAGGAGTTTGGCCTTACCATCAGCCTGACGGGGATGAGCATCCTGAGCCATTATCAGCATTCCACGCATCAGCATTGGTGACCACACACTTGGGGTGCTAGACAAGTCTACCTGGGTTCCACCATAACCAGCAATCTCTCCATCGACGCTGAGCTGGACAAGTGAATTGGCAAGGCAGCTCCAACAATGGCTTTTCACTCCAAAGGGTATGGGAGGATGTGAAGCTAATACTAAGATGAAGGTCTACCAGGCTTGCGTATTGAGGATTCTGCTTCATGGTAGTGAGACGTGGGCAACTTAGACCTGCCAGGAATGACACTTCAATGCCTTCCACATATACAGTGTCAGGAGGATTTGGGGTATCACATGGCAGGACAGAGTCCTGCCCACGTTCCCACAAAGTTCAGACTCCTGTCTCTGCGACTTCTACATAGTCTTGGTCCTGTCCACAGAATGGAAGATTGCAGAATCCCCAAGGATGTGCTCTATTGGGAGCTGGCATCAGGCCCATTTGCAGACTAACTCTGTGTTACATGTCTGTAAACGGGACGAAGGCTGGCAACATCAACCCCGCCACGTGGGAATCCCTTGCAGATGATTGCAGTGCCTGGAGACAGGAAATCAGGCTATGCCTCCACAGCATTGACTAGAGGAGGAGCGACAGTTGGGAGGAAGGCAGAGAGAAGAAACGCCATGGTGCATCTGCAGCAGCACAATTGGATGCCTTCATCTGCCCTAGCTGCAGCAAAACATGTCCCGTATCGGTTTCTACAACCACAGCAGGTGCTGCAACTCTCCCAAGGGTTTGACTTCATCTCCAAAAGTGCACTCCTCCATTTTCTCCTGAGATAGATGGATGCCAACTAATGGGGAATGTAAGAAAGAGCAAGAGATAAAGTTAGCCTGATCTAGGAATTCATTAGCTTTAGCGCACATTTGTATTATGAATTAGAAAGGTGCTATGAACTGTGCATGATTTATTGTAGCCCAGCATATTTTAACTAAAATTGCACCTTATTGAGCAAAGTTGCTCATAATGTAGAAATGAAATTGCTCTTATGTGCCTCCCCACCCCATATTTTGTTATGAAACAATGAATTAATAACTCCCAACTTTTATTTTTAGTTCCTTTCTTCTGAGTATGTTGCCAACGGTCCTTATAGTTGGCTTTCTGCTCTACACGTTAAGAAGAGGACCTTCTGGAATGGGCCGAACAGGACGGGGAATGGGAGGACTCTTCAGTGTGGGTGAAACAACAGCCAAAGTCTTAAAGGATGAAATAGATGTGAAGTTCAAAGATGTAGCTGGCTGTGAGGAGGCTAAATTAGAAATAATGGAGTTCGTCAACTTTCTGAAAAACCCAAAACAGTACGAGAATCTTGGAGCAAAGATCCCAAAGGTAAGGAGTTTCAAGAATAAAAACGTTATTGTGCCAACTTCATTACTTTATTGAGTTCTTTTAGCTGGAGATGATTTTTTTGGAATTTAGTAACAATTTGCATTATTCCTATATTCTGACCTAACATCAGAATTTAAAAAATATGATCACAAGAATAAAAGCCTTTGATTAGTTTGTGGAATCATAAGAACTCATTTCACATAGCCTCTGAATCTTCCTTTAGTGACATTATGAAATTCTCTCTGCTTCCCTTTCAGTAAAGTGAGGACACTGTTCTTTCTTACTCAGATTTACCTGCAAGCAAATACTATTTGTCCAACTTGATTTTTTTTTAAATCTGAACTAGCATAGGGCCAAAAATTAGGTTAGAGTATCATTTCCTCATGGATCTTAATAAATAGTGGGTGAATCTTGTGAAGACTTATTAAATTGACCATCTTGTGTGATCATGATCAAATATTGGTTACTTTAGCTATATTGCAGCTTGCACTCCCATTCAAAATACAATTATGTGAAATTCAAATGACCTTTTCAAGTGCTAGAACATTTCAGGGAAAAGAGAAAATTTTGAGTTATTTGTGGAACTAGGACACATGTTATACTTCCCTGAAACAGAGTTCTAAATATATTGACTCATATTGAAGAAAATTTAAGGTGAATATTTGCACTGCTTTTATTTCTTAGTAATAGTTACCCCTTCTCACACCTTACAGGGAGCTATTTTGACAGGACCTCCAGGCACAGGGAAAACTCTTCTAGCAAAAGCAACAGCTGGAGAGGCCAACGTCCCTTTCATTACAGTCAATGGGTCTGAGTTCTTAGAGATGTTTGTCGGCGTGGGTCCTGCTAGAGTAAGTCTTTGGCCTTGCTCTGTTATTGCAGTGTCGGTTGTTAAAAGGACGCAGTCAAGGTTGGTAGGCCAAAAGCTTGATAATTCACTAAATTTCAGTAATGATCAAGATAGCTGTTCATCTTAAATAGCTGGCTGCAAGCTATTTCAATTAATAACTCTGATATCTCACTCAGTTTCTAGGAAATCTTTTTGCTTCAGAGCTGTAGCCCTCTGACTGCATTTTGCCACTGTCGTCTTCTTTTTACTAACAGTTGATAAGGACAAGTGAATGGTATTCTAAACTTGATGGCTGTTGCAGGAAGACTAGATTTATCATCAGTGTGCACAAAGGTTCTTCACACTTCTCTACGGAGTTGTGTAGGAAATTTATGCTATTTTAAGTAGTCCCGGCTCTGAGGGAAAGATGCAATTTTAACCAAGGTCTCCTTCATCCAAGTCTAGCTCTTGTACTTTGAACACTGCTGGCTCTTCCAGCATAAAGCATCTGTTTCAAGTACTTATGTAGAAATAAAAACATTGGGCAGAATTCTTTGTTCACTAAGTCTCATTCTGTCAGCGCAGGGATTTCTGCTTTTGCAACAGAATGTCCTCCCCCTGTGCACCTCCAAATTTGTTCTAAGGGTTTTCCCAATCTTCTGGACCAGATTTGGGGAGGGCACACACAGTGGGGGGGGGGGGAGTCCCATTGCACAAATAGCAATCCTTGCGCTGACAGGATGTAGTAGTTGAATACCACCCATGGTTCTAAACACTTTCCCAGAGTTTGATTTCTACAGCTTTCAAATTACAGTCATACCTTGGAAGTCGAACAGAATCTGTTCCCGAAGTCTGTTCAACTTCTAAAACATTTGTAAACCAAAGTGTGGCTTCTAATTGGCTGCAGGAAGCTCCTGCAGCCAATCGGAAGCTGCAGAAGCCCTGTTGGACATTTGCCTTCCAAAAATAGTTTGCAAATCGGAACAGTCACTTCCGGGTTTGCGGTGTTCAGGAGTCAAAACGTTCAAGAACTAAGCTGTTCGAAAACAAAGTTACGACTGTAAAAGCATTTGATTTATTTCATAATCTAACATGTTAGCTGCAATATAATTTCCTGATAGACGGACAAATGAGTCTAATGTTGTATACCTATTTCAATGACATGAATACTATCTCTGTGGTGTATTCTGTAGTGTTGATGGACAACAAGCTGTGTGGCATTACATGAGTTTGAAAGTACATTCTTTCTCTTTCAAAGGTTCGTGATTTATTTGTTCTGGCTCGTAAAAATGCCCCTTGCATTCTCTTCATTGACGAAATAGATGCAGTGGGAAGGAAGAGAGGACGGGGTAACTTTGGAGGGCAAAGTGAACAAGAAAACACATTGAATCAGCTGCTAGTAGAAATGGATGGTAACTATTTGGTTTCTTAAACTTTGATCATTCCTACTGCCACTTACGTATAGAGTAACACTTCATTCTTAAACAAATTACATGGAAACAGCTCCTACTGGTATGAAACAAGCTGCCTGGGGACACAACCAAACGTTGTTATGAAAACCTATGTCTAAAATCAACTGGCTGTTAAAAAGCAATAGGGAATGTAGGCAGGTGTTGGTTAGAGCCGGCTTCACCAGCCTGGTGCCCTCCACAAAATACATAAAAAGGTAAAGGTAAAGGGACCCCTGACCGTTAGGTCCAGTCGCGGACGACTCTGGGGTTGCGGCGCTCATCTCACTTTACTGGCCGAGGGAGCCGGCTTACAGCTTCCAGGTCATGTGGCCAGCATGGCTAAGCTGCTGCTGGCGAACCAGAGCAGTGCACAGAAACGCCGTTTACCTTCCCGCCGGAGCGGTACCTATTTATCTACTTGCACTTTGACATGCTTTCGAACTGCTAGGTTGGCAGGAGCTGGAACCGGGCAATGGGAGCTCACCCCATCGTGGGGATTCAAACTGCCAACCTTCTGACCTACAAGCCCTAGGCTCTGGTTTAGACCACAGCGCCACCAAGTAATAAAACAAAAACAAATCAATAACCCTCTCAAGGGTTGGATGGCTTTATTAGTAATAACATATTTGAAGATGAAAATGTTGTAATTTTTGTTAGTAAGAAAAAGTAGAATAATATCTAGTAGTCACAAGCTGATTATGCCTATTGAAATAAATGGATTTAACTTTTTGATCAATTTCAGTGGCCTATTCACAGTATGACTGATATTGGATATAACCTAGACTTTATAATCTTTTTTAGGAAAAGTGGGTTGTTTTCATGATACTGAATGAACATAGCAGAAAGCATCTTTCTGTTCTTTTTGTTTTGTAACCTTATTGCTAATTGTATGGGATTGTACATTAAGGTTTGTATCCAACTCTGCCAGTGTCCAAGTGAAACAGACTTCTGTTTGCACAATGGGACCTCTCCCCACTACAGCCCCCTTGGCACACTCAAATCTGCTCAAGATGGTTGGGAGACATAACCCATAATCTCTGTGGGTGATATCATGACTAACTTAAGCCCATTGATTTCACTGGTTCTACTCTGAGTATAGCTTAGTTGGATACTGCTCTTTGACTTGTTTCCCATTTCATAAGCTATTGCCTGCCATATAAGGCCACCCGGAAACCAATGTCCCCACTGTGGAAGGACATGTGAATCCAGAATTGGCCTCCACAGTCACTTACGGACTCATTGTTAAAACTGTATTTATGGAAGACAATCTTACTCGACTGCGAGTGATCGCCAGAGAAGAAGAAGTTGTAGGCAGTAGTAGCAGTGGTTCAGAATTTTGAAAGTACCTTGTCCTGTGAATTGTAAGCACTCATATTACATAGTATGCAATAGTTCTGCATCTTTTCCTCATTCTTTAACATGGTGTAGTTCTCTTCAATTGATGCTTTTGAATTATGGTGCTGGAGGAGACTCTTGAGAGTCCCATGGTCTGCAAGAAGATCAAACGTATCCATTCTTCAGGAAATCAGCCCCGAGTGCTCACTGGAAGGACAGATCTTGAAGCTGAGGCTCCAATACTTTGGCCACCTCATGAGAAGAGAAGACTCCCTGGAAAAGACCCTGATGTTGGGAAAGATGGAGGGCACAAGGAGAAGAGGACGACAGAGGACGAGATGGTTGGACAGTGTTCTCAAAGCTACAAACATGAGTCTGACCAAACTGCGGGAGGCGGTGGAAGACAGGAGTGGCTGGCGTGCTCTGGTCCATGGGGTCACGAAGAGTCAGACACGACTAAACAACAACAGTTCTCTTCACCTGCTCAGTCATTAAGTCCTTGACGGAAAGCAGAATCGCCAATACTCTGGTCACTTCAGAATTTACAAAATAGCATGCTTAAAATTCACAATAGTCTTTTGGAAAAACCATTTTCGCTACTGAATATTTAATATTTTGGTTTTTATTTTCTTCACAGGTTTTAATACCACAACAAACGTAGTTATTTTGGCAGGCACCAACAGGCCAGATATCCTGGACCCTGCACTTATGAGGCCAGGACGTTTTGATAGACAGATCTTCATTGGTAAGTTATCTTGGTAGACAACTTTGACCTCATAAAGATGTCAGCTCAAAACTATGAGAACAGAGAGGAGATGTTAGCTAAAGCTGGTTAGTGGGACTATTAGAAAGCAGAAATGTTTGCAATTGTAAAGTTAATTGCTTTTTCTTTAAACTCTTCAAGGGCCGCCAGATATAAAGGGAAGAGCATCTATTTTTAAAGTTCATCTTAGGCCCCTGAAGTTGGATAGTAGCTTGAACAGAGATAATTTAGCACGAAAACTTGCATCACTTACTCCTGGATTTTCAGGTAGGTGATCTTTTACTCCTGTGTAATTGGTACATTTCTAGAAGTATTATTTTCTCATTTTTATGAGGAAATTGTGATGGCAGATTGGAGGTAGAATGAGGTTAGCTCTATATCTACTGCAGAATTTGCATGATTCGTAATAGATCGGCAAGGGTTTCTGATTCCCCATTATTTAATAATAGCAACAACAAGACTACTCTCCCCCACCCTAAAGTGCAGCTTTGCGGGAACTTTAGTTATTGTGCTTGATTGCATATCTGGTTATCCTCATTGTGTTAAGTGATGGATGTTGTGTTTGGAAACGGCTCTGTTTATTGTCTCCTCACTCTTTTCCTTTAGGTGCAGACATAGCTAATGTATGCAATGAAGCTGCCTTAATTGCTGCACGACATCTTTCAGATGCCATAAACCAAAAACACTTTGAGCAAGCAATTGAACGAGTGATAGGAGGTGAGAGGGTATCCCTTTGTGATTACGCTTCTTGCAGTGTTGTGGGTCAGTTCTTTTGTTCATCTCTTAATTTAATTGCTGGATACAAACAATAATCTTTCTTGATTATGGTGGGGAGGGGAGAATAATTTTATGGACCTAGTGTTCCATTATATCGAACAGTAAATATTTCTCCCTTATTTGCAATAGTTTGTTAAGTGTGAGGCCTAACTATCTCAAGTTGAGGAGGGGATGGAGGAAACCCCAAATCTGTTGGCTCTAGGGGGCTATCTTATCACCAATTTGGAAATCTGCACCTCAGTAGTAAAGTTTTGGGTTTTTTAAATCAAAGGTTTGGAAAAGAAGACACAAGTATTGCAACCAGAGGAGAAAAAGACAGTAGCGTATCATGAAGCTGGCCACGCAGTTGCTGGGTGGTTTTTGGAACATGCTGATCCACTTTTGAAGGTATGTTGACTTAGCAAGACGCTTGCTGTACAACAATCACATTTGGATAATCAGAATTTGGCTTAGTAAGTTTAGATATGAACTAGCCTTTTGCCTTCACACACAGGCCCTTCATTCTTTGCTTTGCAGCATGAGTAATCGAGTCTCTTAACCTCAGTTTCCCATTTCATCCAAACCAGGAAGCTATGGTAACTAGCTTTGGAATAAGTCAGGATATTAAACACTTGGTTAAATGCTGGATTTATATTAGCCAGGCTTATTCTGAAGCTGGTAACCACAGCTTTCTTAGTTTGGACAAAATGGAAAATTATGGTTAATTACAAGCTTCTAGGTATTAGAAGAAGTAAAAAAAAAGTGCTTGCATTGTAACTGGGATACGCGTGCAAGCAAAAAGCTTATTAACCTGAGGTATAATTGTCTGAATTGTGTCAATTTCTTCAACTGGTAAATGTTAAAAGATTATCATTTTCAGATTAGAAAAAAATGTGGGTTGGTAGCTTTAAGTGGATATTTTAGCCACTGCTTAAAGAAGATATGGTGGAATGTGTTCTGAATCATGAACCAGGACCCACACGGGATCTGAGCCACAGTAATCTTCCTTAGAAACTGGTAGGAAAATGTATTCAAGAAGAAAGAGGACATGACACAACTACAGTCAAGGATCTCACAAAGGCTTGCACATGGCTGCATTCCAGCTCAGTTCTTAAGAGCAAAGTAGATGCAGAATTTTGTGTCTTTCTCAGGCCTGCAGCTGCATTACCAGGAGTCAACCTTACATAAAGGGAATCTCAATTCTGCTTAGAGATCAGGGTGCATTCTAGCATTTCAGCTTCCTTCCAGCAACTACGCTAATCATAATTAGCATAGCAATCAGAAAGGAGGAACAAAGTATATTCTATCTCACTTCCTCTCTGAGCAGCTGCTGAGGAAGCAGTAGGAAGTGTGGCAGCTTCACTCACTTCATTGCCAGTTGTTGCCACTGCTTTGAACTATGGGAATCTGTTCTGTCCTTCCTACTTATCTGTCTGGAAAAAGTAAAATTAATATTATTTATTGAATTTCCTAGCAGAGGAGTTCTGCTAGCTTCATACCCTCCCCAACCACCTCTGTGATACTTGCACATTGATGATAATTCTATGCCATCAACCTTGGCTTGATTCATGGAGCATTTTGGGATCTGCTGTGACAGGAATAGTTTAGACAAACCCTTTTCCCCAGGTCAGTCAAGTTTGTGGCTGCCATTAGCTGTTTGCATGTGTTCCAGCTGGAATAAGCTGGATTGTTTAAGTATTTTTTTTCTTCCCTTGCACAAGGTATCTATCATTCCTCGTGGCAAAGGACTGGGCTATGCTCAGTACTTACCGAAAGAGCAGTATCTTTACACCAAAGAGCAGCTGCTTGACAGGATGTGCATGACTCTGGGTGGGCGTGTGTCAGAACAAATCTTCTTTGGAAGAATTACAACAGGGGCCCAAGATGATCTAAGGAAAGTTACTCAGAGTGCATATGCTCAGGTTTGTAGGCCTCTCAACAACTCTATATTTTTTTATTTAAAAATTACTGTAAAATATGATTGTTTGTACTTTTTTGGTATTGTTTTGATATGCTTTATACACCACTCATGCCACAAAGATACTTCTGATATCTGGTATATATTAATGATTTGTTATGGAGGCTTGCTCCCCACCCCCTAAAGTCTAGCACTGTTTCTTCCGGGGGGGGGGGAATATAATTTGTATGCCAGTGGTACATGTTAATATTTATATTTTTGTAGTATACAATACTTTACAGTTTGTAGTGCATTTTGATGCCTGGATGCTACTATTGGTTGTCTAATATTTTATGAATACTTCAAGAGCCAGATTATTGTTGCAATAGATTTCTAACAGTTTTGTAATTAGTAATGACCATACTCAAACACTAACATTAACCTTTCCCAGTAAGCATTCATGGTTTATTACAGGAATAAATACGATTGCCAAGAGCTGGTTTTTACTTCAGGGTTAAAATCCTGACAGTAATGTAGAGCAGGGTTGGAGAACATGGGACCCTCCAGGTGTTTGACTCCATTTCAACCACAGCCAACATAGCCAGTGGTCAAGGTTGATGAGAGCTGGAATCCAAGAACATCTGGAGGGCCACAGATTCCTCATCTCTGGTGCAGGGTTTGTTTAGTTGCAACTGCTAATACTAAAGTATTGTAGCTAGAATAAAGACTTAATATTTTTCATAGCATTCTTGACTAAGGCACTTAAAAATGTGTGCCATTCAATCCTCAGATTGTTCAGTTTGGAATGAATGAAAAAGTTGGGCAAATTTCATTTGAGCTTCCTCGGCAAGGAGACATGGTATTAGAAAAACCATATAGTGAGGCAACTGCAAGACTGATAGATGAAGAGGTGCGAGTGCTTATTAATTCAGCTTACGAACGGACATTGTCTCTCCTAACTGAGAAGAAGGCAGAGGTGGAAAAGGTGCGTATTCATTTGCCTACAGAAACGGTTACCAGGTTCTTTGATCAATATGCTACTAAAACATTGCTGTTTTATACACAGTATATGTGTTAGTGGGGTAGCAGCACTCTACAAGTTATATTATGCCCTTATTTGCCCTTTATCAGATTTACACAAGAATAGCAGCTCTGCCTATTACTTGCTTAAGCAATAATGAGGTATTGGCTCAGGACCACAATACCTCAAGGGCCTGCTCTCCATATGAACCTACCTGGACCCTGAGATCATCCACTGAGGCCCTTCTTTGTGTGCCTCCTTCACGAGAGGTCCAGAGGGTGGCAACACAAGAACGGGCCTTTTCTGCAGTGGCTTCCCATTTGCGGCATGCTCTCCCCAGGGAGGTTTGGCTGGCACCATCGTTATACACCTTTAAGCGCCAGGCGAAAATGTTCGTCTTTAACCATCCGATGCCCTTTTAAATGTATTGTGGGAGGGGGGGTTATTGGTTTGTTTTTGCTCTCATTTTATTATGTATTTTGTATTTTTTGTATTGTGGGTATAGGGACCTGCTAGTATAGGGTGGTATACAAATTTAATAAATAATAATAATTTCCTTGTTCATGACATGAGGATGTATATGTGGCCCTTTCCCTAACACCAAAATGAATGGGGCAACTCTGCCTCAGAAAGCAAAATGTGTGCATTCCTTAGGAAGTTTGGAACCAGGATGCGTTGATATAATCACATCCTGTAGGTACGTCATGGAAATACCTTGCAGTAGTGAGCTTCTTAATGGTTAGTTTTTAGAGTATGTTTGACTAGACTCTAGCATTAGAAACAATGTAGAGGAGGTTATAGTAGCTATTGGTAATATGCTGCTGTTGATTCTGTTATACACAGTGAAAGGTTAAATCCTTGGTTGTTATTTTGCATGCTGTGGAAGAAAGCCAGTTTACATTCTTTACCTTCTATATAAATTGTGTGATATGTGTGCATATTGTTTCAGGTTGCTTTACAACTCCTAGAAAAGGAGGTTTTGGATAAAAGTGATATGATTGAAATGCTTGGCCCCAGACCATTTGCTGAAAAATCTACTTACGAAGAGTTTGTTGAAGGCACAGGCAGCTTAGATGAAGATACGTCACTTCCAGAAGGCCTTAAAGACTGGAACAAAGATCGTGAGAAGGAGAAAGAGGAGACGACAGATGAGCAGATTGCCAGACAGATTACAGGAGACATGCCTTTTTAGTGTTGAAATATGGTGTTGTATAAACTGGCACAGTGCATGTGTTGCACACTGAAAGAAAATGAGGGAACATGTCAGAGTCTAGTCTTCAAGAATCCTCGATTGGAAAGAAGCAAGCCTGCAGCAGTAGTGGAGCCAGGAAAGGGTTTGTTGTTGTATTTGACAGAGGAGGATTCAGATTCTAGTAGGTCCTGCTTCCTAAATATCTGCACACAAAAAGTGGAGACCTTGCAGCTTATGGATCTGGACTGAGTCCCCTTCTTTCAACTTTTTAGATCCATATCCAAGTTGTGCAACTCTTGCCCATGACCAGATACATTTAAGACGACCTAGATTAATGTACTGTCATGGATAATGGGGGGAAATCATCTGCCTGTCTTTTAAGTAGCCTCCATCAAATGCAAGTTGTTAGCACACAATAAATGCATTGCTGGTGCTTACCAGGAGTCAAAGTAATTTATGACAATACTACTTCTGTTCTGCAGAAACATCTACTTATCACCCAACTCTATAAATTTATTTCTGCCTTGCCATTTGTAAAACAAAGCTGTGCTGGTGTCCATCGTGAAATTTGAAGCCTGCTAAAGAGCTTTTCCAATAGAATTTGGGGTCCGAGGCTGGAATAATGTGTAAAGTCTAAATTATATTATTGCTGTTTTAATAAAGGTTTCTTTTTTTACTGGCAGTTGTACAGTATTGAACATATGATTGTATTGTATTTTGTAAATACAGTTTGGAAACATTAAAGAAAATTGGCACACTGAACTTCATGAAGAAATTCTCCAGTCATGAGAGGCTATAAATAAAAGCGTTCTGTGGTAAAATTATATATTTATGTATAGATGATTCATCTATGGCTGTTGTTGGGTGGAAGGCCTAGAGGAAATAACTTTTCAGAATGTGATTGCCACCCTAGTCATTGAATTTGTTATTCAGGGTGAACCTGGCATCACCACAAACCAGGAAAAAATGACACCAAGTTGTCTTGCTCTCAGCTGAAATGGAGTATTGGAGCAGAAGCCATTCACGAGAAGGACATGGATGCTTGTATTAACAGAGGGCAGAAGTTGAAGATTATTAGCACATATTGCTAGCACTCCTATTTGTAAGCCATTACTGTGTTCTTGAAACACAGGTGCCAGTTAAGTTTTGGGAAATAATTTGATCTACCTCAGAGGGGAAACTAGGCAGATTATCTTTAGTGGTGACTGGGAGTGGCCACTGAGACTATATAACACCAGTCCTTAAAGACCTACATTGGCTCCCAGTACGTTTCCGAGCACAATTCAAAGTGTTGGTGCTGACCTTTAAAGCCCTAAATGACCTTGGCCCTGTGTACCTGAAGGAGCGTCTCCACCCCCATCATTCAGCAGGACACTGAGTTCCAGTGCCGAGGCCTTCTGGTGGTTGCCTCACTGTGAGAAGTGAGCTTACAGGGAACCAGGCAGAGGGCCTTCTCAGTAGTAGCGCCTGCCCTGTGGAACACCTTCCATTAAGATGTCAAGAAAATAATTCTCCGACTTTTAGAACACATCTGTTTAGGGAAGTTTTTAATGTTTGATGTTTTATCGTGCTTTTAATATTCTGTTGGGAGCCACCCAGATTTATTATTTATACCCCACCCAGCCATATGGGTGGGGTATAAATAATAAATTATTATTATTCGTGTTTTCCCAATGCTGGTTGGTGCCCATTGGGACTGGTAGGGTAGAAGGCAGAGAGACCACTGTAGCTGGACCCAGAACCAGTAAAAGGCAGGAGCCACCTGACAGGTTGCTAAGTACGAAGGCAGGCAGGTAAGAGCTGCCTGAAGGCAGGCATATTTATGAGGAAGTGTCCTATTTGCCCTTAGTGACAGGCTACCACTGTGTTTTCCGGTTCTTATATTTTCTAAAACCCAGAAGTATCTCTCTGAAGAGCTATGAAATTCCTGACACTGCAGGTGGGATTTTTAAGGTTCATACTACAAGTTTTAAACATTTTCAAATTGGAGAACAAGCTCAACAAATGGGAGGTCTGTTCATACGCTTGTTTGCTCAACTGCTGTAGTTGGGGGAAGTGGATGGGGCTTGAGAATGTTGAAGAGAAGGAAATATCCAGACATGAAATAACATGATGCTGTGAGTAAATTTGAATGTTGCAAGGCATACATAAGTCTCTTAAGAGGGAAGGGGAAATTTGCATGTATATCTTGGCAACACAGTCAACAAAACAAAAATGGAGAATGAAAATGAAAGGGCAAATACTTCCTACGCAGGAAAGTATCACGTTTGTTAGCTTGTCAATATGGAGGTCTCAAGCTTTCTGTGATGATAAGTCTCTCATACAACCCTTGCCTCTGCTGCAGAGAATTCTGGTAAGTATTGGAAGGCTCACACTTGATTCACACAGAGCACTTGTTCAGCCTTTTAGTTCAGAATCGCCCTGTGTGAACTGACAGTACTTGTGAAAGGTACAGGAGTGAGAAAAGTTATGTTTGGGCATGTGCACTTGAATGAAAGATCTAACCATTTAACTATGCCAACTCAATATTTTAAATGAATGGAGAAGCAGAACACCTCTGATTGATTCAACGTAGAATGTGTGATGCAGAAGCAAACCTTTTTCAACCCCAGTGAAGGACATGGATTCTATCATAAACTTGTGTGTGGTTTGACATTATCCCAGCTACTAGTGTAAATAAATGGTGGGGGGTTTTTTTTAGTCTTTAAATGTCCGTGTTTGAGCATTCATTTATATGCATTTAATATATGAAATATTAGACTTTTTCCATTCCTTTTATTAACAGAGTTTGTTCCCAGCAACTCAATACTATATACTTAGTACAGAATAGCACTCAAAAGCCTCACTAACTGCAAAACACATTTACTTTGATGATGCAAGTCCTGCTGGTATCAACACTCACTTTCAAGTAACTGTGCTTAAGATTGCAGCCTAAGGTGATTTTTCTGATTCACAGTTTGAGGAAAACAATATAGTCCTGAAAAATAAGTCTGTTATATTCTTTACTATCCTGGAAAAGATTAGAACTAGAGCTAGCTATTCAGACTTAATCATTTTTAGAACAGCATTTGATAGACTTCATTCATTAATTTCTTCCTCCTCGTCTTCAAAAATTTCCTCTCCATCATTTGCTGTAGCTTCTTGGTACTGCTGATACTCTGACACAAGGTCATTCATGTTGCTCTCTGCTTCTGTGAATTCCATCTCGTCCATTCCTTCTCCTGTAAACCAGTGAAGAAAAGCTTTTCTCCTGAACATGGCTGAGAATTGCTCAGAGATTCTTTTGAAGAGCTCTTGGATAGCTGTGCTGTTGCCGATGAAGGTAGAGGCCATCTTGAGGCCACGGGGTGCTATATCACAAACGGCCACTTTGACGTTATTTGGGATCCATTCCACAAAGTAGCTGCTGTTCTTGTTCTGGATGGCCAGCATCTGTTCATCAACTTCTTTCATGGACATGGGACCTCGGAAGACTGTAGCTACTGTCAAATACCGTCCGTGCCTTGGGTCGCAAGCTGCCATCATATTTTTGGCATCAAACATCTGTTGCGTGAGTTCCGGGACTGTGAGAGCCCGGTATTGTTGGCTCCCTCGGGCAGTCAGTGGAGCAAATCCTGGCATAAAGAAGTGTAGGCGTGGGAATGGGACCATATTCACTGCCAGCTTGCGCAAATCTGCATTTAGCTGACCAGGAAAACGCAATGATGTTGTTACCCCGCTCATTGTAGCGGACACCAAGTGGTTCAGATCTCCGTATGTTGGTGTGGTAAGCTTCAGAGTGCGGAAGCAAATATCATACAAGGCTTCGTTATCAATACAGTAGGTTTCGTCTGTATTTTCAACCAGTTGGTGGACTGAGAGTGTGGCGTTATATGGCTCCACAACAGTGTCAGAGACTTTAGGAGATGGCATGACACTGAATGTATTCATGATCCGATCAGGATATTCCTCTCGGATTTTGCTGATCAGTAGTGTTCCCATCCCAGAACCTGTTCCTCCTCCAAGAGAATGAGTGAGCTGAAATCCCTGCAAGCAATCACAGTGTTCACATTCTTTTCTTACTATATCAAGCACTGAATCTACCAGCTCTGCTCCTTCCGTATAATGTCCTTTGGCCCAGTTATTTCCAGCTCCTGTTTGTCCTGAGGTAACACAACAAAAGGGGAAGAGGTGAATAGGTTTACAACTCATGAAATAATAAGGAACTTCAAAATATTCATATTTATCCACTGTATGCATTTAAGCATAGACTTTGTGGAAAACTTTTAAATAGAGTTACACCGAGAGCTCATTTAACTGCCAAATGTGTCCAAAATATTCCACATGTTCCTCAAGTACATAGTGGCATGATGGCACTACAGAAATAACATAAAATGCTGCACTGTTCTGACTACAGTGGAACCTCGTGTTACGGACAGGATCCATTCCGGAGGCCCATCCGTAACACGGAACTGACGCAAGCCGAAGCGCCGCGTCTGCGCATGCACAGGGGCCGATTTAGCACTTCTGTGCATGTGCGAGCAGTGAAACCTGGAAGTAACCAATTCCAGTACTTCCAGGTTGCCGCAGGACGCAACATGAAAACACATAACCTGAAGCGGACACAACATGAAGTATGACTACACTGAAAACCAAGGTGTTGCTTTCAGCATGTCCAAAAGCACTCCATAAATCTGTAATCATTTACACAGACATTTTTAATAAAAAAATATTATTTACAAAAGAGATTACCCCATAGACCCACACTTTAACTGGACCACTTATTTTCCAATGACAGATAAAGTTAGTCTGTGCATCCCTCGTTCTCCTTGCACTTTTTAAAGACCGACACATATCACTCTCTAAATTTACAATTTAGAGCCCACTACTTCATTTTTGTAAAAGATTTCAGTAAAGTCACATAGAAATGCACTGGCAATCTGCCTGTAACTTGTGGGTCATGTGCCCTTTTCTGACTTAGAGAGAGACATTGGCCCAAACTGCCTGTAAACAAGGGTTATCTCAAAGTGGTGAACTGTGACATTCCAGATGTTTTGGGGCTTTAATTCCCATCAGCCTAAACCAGCATGGCCAATGAAGCAGGGATGATGAGTTCAACAACATCTGAGAAGTCACAGTTTTCCCACCCCTTTTTACATTTTCCTTCCTGTTTTCATCATCTGTTAGAAGGTTACCTGACCCAATGGGGATGAGAGACAGAAAGGCAACATAGTCTTCCCTTGCTTATTCCTTCTTAAGTCAGCACCTACAGATTGTTTTCCTCAGGCTTTACTTGCTTCCTCTTCCCCCTCCCATCAGTTAGTATTCGACCTTTTTGTTAACCTCATGGCTCCATAAAGGCCATATGAGCTTGTACCCAGAACGGTTTGTTTGCCAGGAGTAATAAGTTTCTTTATTCTTTCAACCAGCGGTTGAAAGAAATAAACAATTTATTTCGGCACTTTGCCAAACTCCAACATAATCTACTTGGTAAGTTTAGCCAGCATTTGTAACAGACAATCATATACATACCAAAGATGAAATTATCAGGCCGAAAGAGTTGTCCAAATGGACCAGACCGCACACTGTCCATGGTTCCAGGCTCCAAGTCCACCAAGATTGCTCTGGGCACATATTTCTGAGCTATAAGAAAAATGAAATGCATCTTGCTTCGGGATTTAATTTATTACAATTGCTTGCCACATCTTTATTGCATACACATAACATATGTAATTATTTATCACTGTGTTTCTAGTAGCTCAGTTTAAGGTATACCTCTACTTCCCCACAAATGTTTGGGAAAATATAACATAATGTCCCTTACTGTGACCATTGGCCTGACCTTTATTGTCAAAGTCTTTTTGATTACCAGCTGATCTTGTTTACATTCACCATATAAAATTTGCTTAGTTGTTTTGGTGACAGAGGATGGTGTTTCCATTCTGTACAATGCAGCAAATTCACAAGCCCCTGGATTACTTTCTCCACACACACACCCTCTGTAATCCCTTGTTTGCATATCATATTAAAGTTCTTAGCAAGTTTATAGGTACCTGAATATAATTGTGCAAGCTGGTGCTATTTTTGAAACAAAACAATAGAAAACATGAGCCCACAATCTAGAGAGGAAGAAGTGTACATGCAGAGGAAACATGGAGATTAGTACTGGGACAACAAATTAAAAACTGAAATGAAAGGACATGTGATAAAGGACACTGGTTGTAAACATATCCTGAAGCAGGGATGGGGATCCACTAGCCCTACAGATGTTGTGGGATTCCTACTCCAATCGGCTCAACCAAAATAGCCAATAGTCAGGGGTGACGGGAGCCATTATAAATACATTTGTTAGGAAATCAACATTAAAAGTAATTAATTTTGTTCTGCTAGGTAGAAAATTGTACATATGGAAACAGGAAAACTCTATCATATTTCCATTAGCAATGGGCAGTACTTGGAAGGAAATCCCACTGTGTTCAATGGGGCTTGTTCCCGAATATATATGGTTGGGACTCACACTACAGAGAAGTGATGGAGAATCAGTAGCCCTCTAGATATTGCTGGAATACAATTCCCCTTATCCCTGGCCATTGCCTATGCTTGCTAAGGCAAATAAGGAGCGGTAGTTCAGTCATATCCACGGGGGGGGGGGGAGAGGGTGCCTGTATTAGCCCTTTGCTTCCCTACTTGTGTCAACCCCTAAAGTTACTCTAGCAAGCATAGCTGCGTTTCTGTGACTCTTTTAAACAACTACAGTGCTACCTCTGTAATCCAGAAATAGTACCTCAGGTTAAGAACTTTGCTTCAGGATGAGAACAGAAATCGTGCAGCGGCGCAGTGGAAGCAGCAGGAGACCCCATTAGCTAAAGTGGTGCTTCAGGTTAAGAACAGTTTCAGGCTAAGTACGGACCTCTGGAACGAATTAAGTTCTTAACCAGAGGTACCACTGTAGATGTAAAGAGGAGGGATAGTCCCACTGTTATCTCTTATACCAGGCCCCACCATGACTGGAAAGTTGCTTTCTCCCTTCCTATCTGCTAACAATGCTGCAAACTGCAGGGGGATTAGAACAGATAGATATCACAGGCACAGTGCAGCACTGATCAGCCAGAAATGGAAGGAGGGGAGGTGGCAGGCCTAACCCAACCAAAAGTGTTGGAAGTCTTTAGTTGAAAGAGAATGAACCACCCAGTCTGGAATGCATCCAGGACAAACGCTTAACATGCTCGTATTTGTAAAGAATGGCAGGATTTTATGCTATTGGGCTGGGACAATGGTTCCTGGCATTTAGGGAACTGCTGTTAGTGAATCACGGCTTAGCTGGTGCTGCAAACTTTGTCCTCCATGAACTTTCCTGAATCAAAAGGCAAAAGTGCTTGGAACTCGTTAAGTTAAAGGTTGGAGATGAACAGGATCATTTGCTCACTATAACCCTTATAACCAGCAGTCTTTAAATTGAGCAAGGGCTCAGATGTTCAGTACCAAGGCTTATAGAAGATTCAAGTTCTGCTTATATACATGTGGGAAAGAACTTTCATTTTATATGAGAGGGTGCTTCCACACCAGGCATTTACTCTGGATTTTTTGCATTTCATTTATTTCTAACCTCACTGCTGCTTATGTTATTTTCCTCTACAGTTCTTTGTTTCTATACCTGCCAATGGATGCATCTTACAAAATAAACTATAGTCAGTTAAGGCTTACACCACAGTAAATTCATTAGTCTTTGTTGCTTTTTACAGGCATCTGTGTGATGTTATCATGAAATCATTGTTCTCCTGTGTTTTCCCCATAGTTCTTCCACTATTTGTCAAATATCGAAAACCTACTTTAAAAAGCATAAAACAGAGCAGCACTGCAATATCTGTGTAGATTGCCCTAGTGTTATGATTCTGTATTATTTTAAAAAGAGGTCTAGGTTTGACATGTGCAGTGTGCACATATCAGGCACTTGAGCCTGATATGCATCTATGCTTTAGCACATCTTCACTATTAAGCTTTCTAGTCAGCAGCATCAGTGCTTATATGAAAGAAGTGTTTTAGTGCAAATTGAGAAGTTCATTTTTTAATATGCTGCCTCTCCCGTCAACGCCATTTTAGAAGCATGTTCTGCTAAGTTAGTTGCACAAGTGTGCTTAAATTAAACAGTGTTACTGTATACTGAAGAATTTCACATTTTTATTTTTAAAAGCCATGCTGCTAAAATGACATGCTCAATTGAACTTTCCATTCACCTCACCCACACAAGTTATGTTATGCCCAGTAGTGTAGATGGAACACAGCTGGATAGACCACTCAGAGCACCATATCCTCCAATGTGTAGAAAGTCATTAGCAATTCCACATGTAGGATTCAGCAGAAGAACAGGGAACTACAGTACTAAACACCACCAGTCTGAAAGCACCTTGAGTGACTAATCACCTCATCTTTCATATCTGGGACCGAAGTGGGAAGCAAAGTGTTTAAGTAATGGGCTCTTCTCTCTTTACAAATTAACTATCGACAGCGAGACTTAGAACCAGATAATCTACACAGGTTTCTGTGGGACAGTGAAAAGCTTTCCCATGATTGTGGAAGCTGAAGGCCTCTACAAAACAGAAGACTGCAATACTCTGAGCACAAATACAAAGCAATGAGGTCAGCCCTTCAACATACAGCTAGCAAAGGGAGGATCATGGTGAAACTGATGTCTCCTTAAGTTGCTTGTGTTTCTGCTCTATGCAAGAAAATAAAAAGCCAGGAAATTAGCATATCTTTTATTCTACTTTGGGGGGGGGGGGCAAAGTGCAGTACAGCACACTGAGACTGTCCTCCGGCCCACTAAAAATCTAGTTCCCCTTTCCTCCTATTCCTTGTGGGATTCCACTCCAGTTAGCTCAAAGCACTTTCAAGTCAATCTTCGCAAATCTTCCATTTGTTTTTAAAGTTTCATTTCAAATTTTGAAATAAAATACGCTGAATTATGTGTCCAAGTGCCAATTTTTTGTGTTTCTGTGCCACATGTGGGGAACCTCTGGCCTGCCAGATGTTAATGAATACAGTTCCAATCATCCCTGGCCATTGGTAAAGCTTGCTGAGGATGCTGGGAACTGTAGTTCACACACTCTTTCTAATTTACCTCCCTCCTACTGCCAACAAAGTAAGCAGTGAGCATAGAACTGTAACAGTTGAGGTTGAACAACACATACACACACACTTAATGAAGTACATAGAGGAAACTGAGCAACGTTTTTGCTTTCTTCATTGCTTCTCCTCCCATAAGATCACATTATGCTTAGCCCTTGGACAACAATGGTACACTTACAGGATGATTCATTGTAGTAGACATTGATCCTCTCCAGCTGCAGTGGTGAGTCACCAACATAGCCTCCAGCTGGGTCGATACCATGTTCATCACTGATCACTTCCCAAAACTTTTGAGTGGCAAAGGAAAAGAAAAGTGAGACAAACTCTCTGAGAAGATGGTCATCATCATAGCTCTCCCCCCCCCCCAAAAAAAACCACTCTGTATGCGTGTTTCCCTTACTCTTTATCTCTGCCACTAATTGCAAGTCATCGAAACCCACCCATCCTTGGCAGGGACAGAACAGGCCTCTGAGGCATGTGTTGAAGCAACAGCTGCCGAATTCTTGGCATGTTTGAAGGCTGCTCCTCTGAGCCCCTCCCTGCTGTAGGCTTGAACAGCAGAGAAAATATAGGGTGGGGTTGTGGGGGGGGGGATAAGGTCAAAAGCTAGGCAGATTCACATCAAGATTTCAAACCACAGAGAAAACGGATAAAATCTCCAGCAGCATTTCTAGCTTGGGTTAATTCCCCTCACGCCCACCCCGCTGCTGCCTCAGGGGTTTTTTTCTCCCTTGGTTTCTGTTTTTTCCAGAACCTTTTATGGTCAACGTGGAAGAGATGAGCTATTTAGTTCCCGTTTTGGTGGTTTCCCACTCTGTAGCTTATGTGAGCACGCACAAAATTAGAATCCGAGTTTGCTACAGAACAAGAAACTTCTCCCCAAAACAAGTGAAACTCTTAGGAGAAAAAAATTGTTTATCACTTTCTTCCTAAATTCTTAAGGCACTAATGAATTAAACATATTTTCCAAAAGTATCTTATTTTGCAGGTGGGTGTCTGAAGAAAGAGGGTCCCAATAGCACAAAACAGAAAATCCTACTGTACCACGAGGATTTACAACTGGAACCACCAGGTGCTAAATACAACTTAGTAATAATAATAATTCCCCTTACCTTGGTTCCAATTTGGTTTCCGCACTGGCCTGCCTGGATATGAACTATTTCCCTCATGCTGATATTTTACAAGCTCCTGATCAGTCTCCTGCTTCTGCTTCTCTCTTCCTGACGCTGCTGTGTAGAGTTCAGCTATGCACAATGTCCTTGCCTCTGTTAACGTTTTATTGGCTCCCGGTCTGTGATTCACCCTCCCTGCTCTGCTCACTCTGCAACTTCACAGAAGAATGAGGAGGAAGGGGAAAAAATGCAGCAGCAACTGGCTCTGCCCCCCTGCCCAGCCTTTTCTGGGACTGTGTCTATATATGAATGACATTTCACTCCATTCTTTCAAAGCACTTCAACATTTTGAGCAGACTGCAAGTCTCTGTGCTTTTAAGTTGCCTCATGCATTATTATCCTCTAACTTTTGTAAGACTTATGCCAAGCCAAAGGCCACTAGTTGTATCATGCTGTCTCCAAATAATTGACAGGGCTTCATTGATGGTTCCTGAAAATCCAAACTGAGGAGGAACAGATGAATATAAATTCAGGAATCAGCATCCAAGGTCACAAGTATAAATCCTGAAAAAGGACAATTGTGAAGTCTCTCAACCTGGATTAAGTACTTCCAAATAATCTGTAATGCATCTATTCCCATCACCCCATTCCCTTTCTTCAGGTGCCACCACCATTCTAAGCAATATTGGTATATTTTGGGTGGGGGCACCTTGTTTATGAAATTGTCTCTCAAGGGACATTGCTGGAAGAACCAAAGTTAGCATCTGGCACCCTTAGGCAACTGTTGGGCCTCAGTGCCCTGGAAAAGCTCATCGCTGACCTCTGCCCTAAGTCCCACTGCCCCTCGGTTTAAAATTAATTTTCCAACCCAGTGCATTAAACAGTACAAGATGGCTGGGTCTAGCTGCAGTTTTCATGTCTGTCTATGTTCCTGATGTAGCTTCAATCTGGGGCATTGTGGGAAATCCAAACCGCTGCTAGACGTAGCCACTCACTGCTGTTGTTACTGCAGCCCATTGTCCCAGAGCCTGTCAAGAGAGGTGAGGGCCTATCAGAGGGCACTTTGCTCTCAGACCAGGAGCTGGCCCTCGGTGCCAGATCTATTCAAAACTCTTACTGTAGACTTTTTGGATTTAGGCTGTTGTGATAGAGTTGGTGCTTGCTCTTGTTTCTATGTGTCTTTTGTGAGCAATTTTTAAAGTGTTATGTATAGCTAGTTTGATTTACCGTATTTACTATATTAATATTTTAAAATTTAAATTAGCCCCTTGGTGCTCCTGAAGGTGAAAAGGAAGAGTAATCAAGCAATCAAAATTTGGTAAACTTTTGCTGTGAGGGGAGAGAAACTCTGGTTGCCATTAGAGTTGACTTTACCTGTGTGGCCCCACTGTGTGGCCTAGGACCTTTTGTATGGGAGCTGCTGCAGAACAACAACTATGAGGGTTGAGAGCCTTCAGAAAGGAATTGTTTCCAAAGGAAGAGCTGGAGGGAGAGAGAAACTCTGCGGTTGCCAACAGAGGGTGGCTGGTTTCACCTGTGTGACCCTGCTATCTAGGCCTAAGAACTTTTATAAGGGACTTATAAAGTCCACAGACAGAGCAGTGGGAAAATGAACAGGAGAATCAAGAAAAATCAGGCAGATGGGATATTTTATCATTAATTGTTTCTGGGACTGGCTAGATGTTTGTTTCTTCTAAACACAACAACACTATTGCTCTCTAGCGTTGTCTCTTATGGATGATGCCACTGTAAAGCAGTGGGTAGCCAAATACCGGCCTTCAGATATTTTTGAACTCTCACCCTTGGCTGTTCTCTATGCTAGCTGGGGTTGATGGGAGTTGGAGTCAAAGAACATTTGGCTACCCCTTATAAGCTATCCTCAAGAGAAAGACCTTGTTTTCTCTTGCATGTTTAGCCCAAATTTCATTATGTCCCAAATCACCAGGGAGTTATCGGCATAAGTGATTTTTAATGGATGTAAATCTTTGTCCTCATCCCACCTGAGTTATTGCTACTAATGCTATAGAAATTACATAGCCAGTGATATGGGATTTTAGAACTCAGTTACTAAGAAATAGCTCCTGGCTACTCTGTTTCTAGTAGACAAGTGTCCACATGATAAAAAATTTTATGAGTCATGCTGCTATGTGAAATGGCCCTTACTTTACACTTTGGTATGGTCTAAGTGCAATGGACACTAATGGGCAGTTGGCTATTCCAAGCAGCTGGAATCTAAGTCATGCCCACCTGCTAGGGTGGGCCCAAAACAGCTTCGTCTAGGAGAGTATTGTGAGAAGAGCTGGAAGCAACAGTTTTGTATTTGGCTGGCAGAGAGATTACTCAAATTTGGGAGAGAGGAGAATCATCCTACCTATTTCAAAGTGAATTTTTAAGTCAATGAAACTTAACTTTGAATCGATGTCTCCAAAAATCTCTCCTCTAATATGAATGCCTTTTTTAAACTTCATATGATTAGGGAAGGACAAGCACTGAAAAATATACTGGTTGACACCCTTAATTTCAATAAGCTCATAGTCTTAAGACATAAGGATGTGCACTACAGGCTTTGTAAGGAGTAATTTAAACACTGAAGACTGAGGTATACATAATGAAGAAATGGAGGCAAATTGATGGTGCACTTGTACAGTACAGAAAAAAAGTTCAGTGGTAAATTTGTTCAGTATCCAAGACACAGTCATCTAATTCCAAGCAGCCTATGTATGATATTAAGAAGAAGAAATGGAAAATGCTACTTACTGCTCTGGAAAAACACTACTGTAGTACTTCCCCAATTTGTTTGTCATGAGATCTGTTTTGTTAAGCCTTTTCCTGCTTTTCAGGAAATATATTAACATTCTGTGTAGAGTTTTTCTTTGGAGCATTTATATTAGCTGGCAGAGTCTGTCACGGCCTGTCAAGAAAGAAACTTAGATGGTGGGAAAGAGACTGGTCTAAGCAATCTCCACTAGGCCACCACAACTAACAGAGGAAATATATAAAAGGTAGCCATGCTGCTATCATTGCACAGAAATCACTAAGAAGGCAGCTGCATATTTTGTCCCATTATTCTCTTTCAATGGGCTTAGAGACTTACTTAAAAAATAAAAATAATAAAGCCAAATTCTTGCCCAAGGTCACCATGGGAAGCCTTCATGGGCACCATAGTGTCCATGGGCACCAAGTTAGTGACCTATGATCTAATTGATAATCACTAGCTCATATGTATCTGGCACCATGAACAGCCCAGGTCAGCCTACTACTACCGTATGAGGCCTCTTGACATTTTATTTGCTGAGATTCCACCCACAGAGGGAATGGTTCAATTCCAGACAATCCCAATGAGATTAAGGATAAACATGGCAACAGAAGCTATAGCTCCACAGCTTCAGCAGCCAATTACAACAACAACAAGAAGTATATGGTATTGTAAAAGCACAGTGGTAATACCCTGCCCCTACCACACAGTCCCTCTCTCAAACAAGACTGCTCTGTGTTGACCATGTATAAACATGGCCTGTCAGCAGACGACACAAAGAGTGTGGCAAAACTTCATACAGAGTGAAATTGTCACATAGATGTATGTGATTTATTTTTGAAACTTTTTCTTCAGCGAGCAAACCATTTGTTACACACAAATTAAAACTGTTAGCTATGTTACCATACCCATGATTTAAGAACATATGAATGCTGAGAATGTAAAGAGGTCAGTATGGCCTCTGTTCATCCAGAGCCCACCCCACAGGCCGCCCACGTTGGAAAAAAAATCAATCTATCACAAGGCCCATTTGTTAAACAGTGTGTGCAAAACATGGGATTACATTACATATCATTTGCTCAACATAATGTATTGCATTGAGAAACGAGAGTAAAGGCACTTTTGTAATCTCTGTGCTGGCAGCATTTAAATAAGTGCAGTTTGCACTGCAAAACCTTCTGCTGCCCTTACTCCAGCTTCACATGTAATTTAACATGAAAAATAAAAAATTAACTCTGATCTTCTGCAATATAAACAAAATAATCTGTTAGGCTTTAAACACCTATTGACACTGTTAAAGGATTGAAATAAAAGTTTGCTTGTAACTTTTAGTATATAACTGTTGTTTTTTTTTTGTTGTGTAGGGAAACCAACAGGTCTCATCACCAGCTGACCATGTGAGTGAACTTGAAAACAGAGTTTATCCTTGGATCAGAAGGCAGTCAGAGCAATTGGGCCTACATAGTTTCCTCAGAGGCCAGATCAATCCTGGGTATATAGGTATGTACCAGTAACCAGTTAGGAGCAGAAGCAAATTAAGACTTCATTCCTGGGAAGCACCTGATGAACTGTTAAGGACTGCTCCTCACATATCTTATTAGGTAGAAAAATGCTAGGCAAATGTGAAAAATCAACAGCAAAACTATGACATCACAACATAGTATCAAGGGTCCCAGAGACAAACATATAGAATAATGATGAAAAGCCAGAGCAAGCCAGAGCAAATTCTCACACCAGCCAGAATTCATTAACAGCATCTCTGAAGTATTTTATCAGTGCTTACACATTAGAGACATCGGAACACTGCTATTCCTTGAATGGGATAACCATCCAGGGTTGTTGTTATTGTCATGCAACTATGGGTGACTAATGTCCAGGATGAGACTGTGCTTTTTATCAGTGGTCTGATTCCATAGATGTTTTCGTGTATAGCTGACATCCAAAATGCATTTATCAACAATCTGATATTATTCAAGGAAGAAAGGGTAGCAGATTCATTCAGAAATGTTAATATTAGTAAAAAGTTAAGTAAATAAAAATAATAGTTACTCATTTCAGGATTTTTTACTCTGCTTAACACTCAAAATTTCTAAGCAGTGTGCATAACATGTTTCTTAAAAGTATGAAGAACAATTAAAAATTCACCATAGAAACAGAAACATACAGTACATAAAATGTCCATTGAAATAGGAAAGTCTTTGTCAAGTTCAGCAAGGGGGGGTGCTATCTAATCTCAGTTGAGAGGGAGTTCCACAGGATTAGAGCCACAATACTGACTGAATGGCTTCTGGAAGTTACAAACTGTGCATCTGAACCATGTTTTATTGTGTTTTTAATATTTTGTGGGGAGTGGCCCAGAGCATCTGGGGCAGGGTTATAAGGAATCAGGTGTACCTTAAGTTATTATGGACCCAAGTTGTAAGAGCATTGTTAATTAATACAAGAACATTGAACCTAGTCTGTAAGCAAATGAGTAACCATTGCAAGCTTTTAACCACTAGTTTTAAGTGCTGGCAGTAGTCTGTCTCCATCAGCAGTCTAGCTGCAGTATTTCGCGCCGGCTGGAGCTTCTGAACCAGGCACAAAGGTTGCCTCTTACACAGAACATTGCAATAGTCCAGTCTAGAGGTTACCAGTGCATGAATCAACGTGGCCAGGCTGTCCCACTCCAAGAATGGCTGTAGTTGGCATACCAGCTGTAGCTGTAGAAGCGCACTCCTAGCCGCAGAGGCTGCCCAAACCTCAGTGAACTATGACATCTCCAATTCCTCACCCACCCCCATGAAATGTTGCAACATGGCACAAACATCAGAGACACAGAAACTCTCATTTACAGTCAAGGACGAAACATTTCTGCACCCTTTATTCAACACAACTATCAACAAATGGTCTCTCTAATTAGTTTTGCACCATGATGAAAGGTGTAATTTTTCACAGTTGCAAACATACCCAATGTGCAATGAGCGAGGGAGGGAGGAAGAAAGAAAGAAAGAACTATGTGCAAACGAAACTAACTTAACTAGCAACGTGGCCAACTAAACTGCCTTGCCACAACCATCAAGAAACACATTTTTTAGCATGTAAAGCTAAGCAGATGCCAATAAAGCAGTTGAGAAGCACAAGGTGGCTAAAAGTGCCACTTTTTATTGGATAAAAGAGTCTGTCAGCTTTGAGGTTCCCAAAGCAGGTGTTAAGGCTGAATGAAGGAATTTTAAAGTACGGTACTATAATTTATAGCTTGCAAAAGCAGGCAAGCAAGCAGCAATCAAAATCCTATTAATAGTTTTCTTGGGCAGTTCTAACAGCTAAGCATATCCATGAGTATGCATCAATAGGTAAGAAAGGGTGCTTTCAGACAGGAGTTTATCATGTTTTTCACAGAGTCCATATGATGTAGTTGTCATCAAAATGCCAGTCTACTTTGTTGACATGTAATCCAGATTTCTCCTTAATTCAGAAAACTTGGTAAGTAAAAATAACATGCTATACCTCCACTGCCATGGCTGATGTGGAAGCACATTTTGGGGTGGGCTCGATTGTCATGGTTGTGGTGATGTTTCATGGGTGATATCTATCACCACACTCATTTCCTCTTCACCAGAGTGCAAACGAGCAATTTCGTTTCCAGCAGCCCAAATGATAGAAGTGTGCCTATTTCACGTGATGGATGAACTTTGGGTCTAATCACCTTCATCCCAGTGGGAAAATGTATCCAAAGTGGACCCTCCTCTGCTCCTCCCCCCCCCCAATCAGTTCAAAAGTTGCTCTGCTACCCTTTTAGTTTTAAGCACCAATAGACTGGTTCCACCCCAGTTCAAGTAGCGCCCACTCCATTTGTACAGCCCTGACTTGTCTCAAAATGTTCCCCAGTGCCTAACCAATCCAAACGCCTCCTCTCAACACCATTGCCTTATCCAAACATTCACACACTGAAACTACAAAGCTGTCTAGTTGCTCCTGAATGTGGAACTGGTAGTATTTCAAAGAAGGCTACCATGGCTTTCAGCATTCTACCTAGCAACCTAATTATTACTTGTGTTGTTGTTGCTGGATGAACACTTTTAGCATTATACATGTTTCCATTGATCTTTTCAATTCTTGGAAGTTGCTTTGAGACTCTTTCAAAAAGCAGCAGATACATTTAATTAATAATAATTATATGCCAATATTTCAATAACACCAAACATATAATTTGAAGAGTTAAGGGGGATAGAGACGGTATATTTAGCAGAAATAGTTAAATGCAAGATCTCAATGTGTACAACAACTGAAGATCTAATGCATGCTTGAGATTCCTTCCACTGTTAACAAGAGACCAATTATTTGCCCTCGCCAAAAGACAAGCAGTTAGCTTTTACTTCCATAGCATCTTTCATCTGCATTATTTAAAAGAACTACAGAGACCTTTGCTAAGTCTCACCATAAAACTACAAGATTAGCAGTTACTGTGAAACTGAAGCTGAAACTAAAGCTTGTAGCCACTTTATTCTCACTGAAGTGGTCAAGCTGAATACACATGGGGACTCACATGAGTCCCTCCATGCAAAACATTCTCTTCATGTAGAAAAGAAGGATATTGGGGAGAAGGTTTGTAACTTAATGTTATTCCTGACATGTTCATCTTTCATGTGCAGAGAATGTGTGAGGAGCATCCATGTGAGCCCTTACCTGCACTCTAAAGTGGTACCGTCCTGATGCAGGTTTATCCCCTCAGTGACAACTTGGCTTAGGACTAGTAGTGTGACTCATTTTTATCTGTCACTTTTATCTTCCTTTAAAGAGTGCAGAGCAGCGTACATAAGTAATATGTGTGTGTGTGTGTGTGTGTGTGTGTGTGTGTGTCAGTCTTAGAGAGAGCTTCTCCAGTACAGAATAGGTTTGCCAAGGTCAAGTCCTATCCTAATACACACACTTATCCATGAGTGAGACCCCTGAAGTTGAGGAGGCTTACTACTACTACTACTACTACTACTAATTTATTATTTATACCCTGCCCTTCTGGCTAGGTTTCCCCAGCCACTCTGGGTGGCTTCCAACAAAACACTAAAGTACAATAACCTATTAAACATTAAAAGCTTCACTAAACAGGGCTGCCTTCAGATGTCTTCTAAAAAATTGGTAGTTGTTTTTCTCTTTCTGAGTAGGCATGGAGAGGATTACACTGCCCAAATCAGTTTCAAGCACACAAGTGAGTGAGGTCAAATAGTCCAAAATTATTTTGAAAAGTTTATATGGCATTTAATTACCCAACTCTCTTGCACCTGATGATGTGCTAGCTGCTGTATTCCATTGTTAGCTTCCCAAGCTCCTGCATTTGCCTGCCTTTCTCTGAGCCCTCTCTCTAATCTCAAACATTTTTCTCCTCTGCAAAAAACCATGAGAATGAGACACACTGGAAACAAACTCACAGGCGAACTTGGTTCCCTGGCATTGAAACACATGTGATTAGAATTTTGCCTGCTAGGCCTCAATCTGTACATGTTTGTCTACTTTAAAATGTTGAAGAAACCCATGCCCCACCTGTAGTCTATGTGATTTTACTGAGAAAGGACATGGAATGAAGAGACCTGAAAACAGAATAAGCCTGTGTGGGACCTCTGAATAATAATTCTAGTCTGGCCCCATCACTTTGTAAAACTGAATTGTTAGCACTGAGAGTCACAGCTATATAGCTGAGGCAAAGAAAGGCCCTTATAAATATTGGACTATAAACATTGTTTCCCCAAGAGGAAAAAAGTCAGTGGGGAAATCAAATCAGGAAGTAGAGTAACTATGCATACAGAATATGAGCAGTGTCTGAGTCAAACAGGAGTGAGTACTTGAGACAGAATTCCTTTTTTGGAAGCTAGACAGTCACACTGTTTCATTAACATTAGATTGGCAGTAAGTAATGCAGTCACACAAGAAATACCACTGTTGTGAATGCAAGGAAGCACTAGTTTCCACCATGAATTGATTAAAACCTGAAGCTTTCTGCTTCGACTTCAAGTTTTTAAAGAAACACTAATAGATTATTGGAACAAAATCCAGTAGGCAGAAATGACATTCTTTTCTCCTGCCCTACTGAACTTCCTCAGGAAGACTGGAGTCCCAGAATGTGTAAAGAAGGATTTTTTCCTGTTTAGACAAAAGCATGTGTTGTGATTTAATTAAACAGCAGATTCACACATTTTTCTGTGGTGAAATAGGATGTCTTCAATTCCACATGAAGACTGGATAAATATGTGTGCTGCTGCTTCATATACATGATGACAGTGCACACGCTTGCAGCAAAATGCTATACTTCACATGCAGACATGTTTGTGGTCACAGGACACATTGGAAGGCATTTAATGGCAGGTCTGAGCTTCAGCAGTGCCAGCCCAGGTGGGAGACCACCTGGGACCCCAACTCTTGAGTTCTGTGGAAGAAAGGCTGGATATAAACATAATTGATAAATGCAGTCATGTTCTTAAAAAGCAATGTTTTTGCATCTAAACAGAGCACTATATGCAGCAGGGCAGGATAATCCTTTACTATATGATTCATTTCAATACAAACAGCATTAGAACCATGATTTAAACATGCTGTGATTTCAGAGATGCTACATGTCTACACAAATTGTGATCCACCAGTTTAAACACAGGCTGCCAACTATATCAGGTATTGACACCTCCCAACTCCCCTTTTTATAGTCCATGCAGTTTGCATACACTCCATTTCTTTTTTAATCCAATCAGTCTTGCTAAAGGATGTCCAGCTTAAAGATAAAGAGCCATAGAAAGGGGAGCAAGAGTTTTGAAGATGCCTATAAACAGGCAGCACACAGTCACAATCTTCTCCAATATGGTGAGATATATTGTGTGGTGTTCCTAATCCATAAACAGAACAAGGAGTGAGGTAATTTCAGTTATTCTCCCTCCCCACCCCACCACCTGCTGCCAAATCTGCAGTAGAAAGTTGGAGGTTCTTCTAGAACAGATTTGGGGGTGGAAGAGAGGAGAGGCAATTGGAAAAAGTGCCTCCTTCCCCATTCTGCTCATGGACACATCCAATCACATAGCGCTTGCTGTCGCTCTACTACAATCATACCGATCCCCACCCCCCATGAGCACATATAATTCTTATGCAATTCTTTCCTTTTGTTGTGGTTCATTTCTTCTTTTTTAAAGCCGCACATAAAGTAAATAGTAGAAAGTAGCCACCAACTACTAAAAGCCCCCAAATTTAGCTCTTTTAGATCTAAAACCAACAAATATGCTCCCCTGGAGCTCAAATTAGGTTTCTGAAATAAAAAAAGGTAAAGGACCCCTGACAGTTAAGTCCAATCTCAGACAACTATGGGGTTGTAGCGCTCATCTCGCTTTACAGGCCGAGGGAGCTGGCGTTTGTTTGCAGACAGTTTTTCCGGGTCATGTGGCCAGCATGACTGAGCCACTTCTGGCAGCACACAGAAACATTGTTTACCTTCCCGCCGGAGCGGTACCTATTTATCTACTTGCATTTTTGGTGTGCTTTCGAACTGCTAGGTTGACAGGAGCTGGGGCCGAGCAAAGGGAGCTCACCCCGTTGGCAAGCCCTAGGCTCAGTGGTTTAGACCACAGCGTCACCCGTCCCTTTCTGAAATACAGTGGTACCTCGGGTTAAGAACTTAATTTGTTCTGGATGCCCGTTCTTAACCTGAAACTGTTCTTAACCTGAAGCACCACTTTAGCTAATGGGGCCTCCCGTCTGTAACCTGAAGCGTCTGTAACCCGAGGTACCACTGTAAAGGATGCCTGAAAAACTACAAATGACAGTGAAATCTAGCCCTGAGAAGCATGTTGGGATAAGCATGTGCTCAACACAGCCTTGTACTCAATTCCAGACCTGTAGAACAGGTCCAACACACATACGGCTCGTAAGGCCCTCTGGGTAAGCCTCTCAGTGTCCTAGAGTCCTCTCCTCCTTCTCAAATCCTAGTTCGTGCTTTCCCAGTTTTGGGATGAAGCTGGGAGGGCTGTAGGACCCTTCCAGAGCCTTGCACCTCTTTCCCAAAGCCTGATACATCACTTATATGGCTTTGGAAAAGCAGCATGAGGGAGAGGGCTTTAAGTTTTGTTCTCGCTCCCATCCTCTGCTGGACAAGGCAGTGTGTGGCCCACAGGTTCTGTGTTGAAATACTTTAGTGGCCCACTTGATATGAAAAGTTGGGCCACCCTGTTGTGGAAGCTTCTGGTACCGCCATTTTGTACCTGGTTGGTAGAGCTCCAGGTTCTAGCAAAAATCAAAATGGTTCTTTCTGCCAAGGCTGAAGTTGACCCACCCCATCAGACAATGATAAACACTAGTTTTATAAAAATGCTGCACTTGATGAGGCAGGAAAACTGTTTATTCAGTTACTAATACACCCTGGGTCAACAACTAGATTTGTGAATGGAACACCAGCATGGGCAAGGATGGTGAATCAGGCTTCACCTGCAACCCACAAAATGGACTTTCTACACACAATTATTCTTCATCTAAATTGAAAAAAGAATGTGGAAGAAACAAGGGGTGGGGTGGGCAGGGCAGTTGTACTCAGTGGGCCTGGATTTAGCCTTAGGAATTTAAGCCTGTTTACCTTTCGGTGGAACAATAGCAAGTCTTGCTTGGCTCCAAAACATGGTCTGAATGTACATGGTGAAACAGTCTTGCTGAAACTAAGTAGGTCCATACCTGGGCAGAGCCTTGATGGAAAATTGAGTTCCATGGATAGGTGTGGCACAAAATCATAACTAAAACATGTATTGTGTCTAGCTGGTTGTATTTTTAAAAAATCATGTTGTGCACCAAGCCAGTTCCTTTGGAAAGATAGTATACAAACACAGTTAATATTAACTACTACCAAATGTCTTTATAATAGTGACACCCCAGGTTTCATAATCCAGGAAATATTGTCCAACAGCAGCCATAAATATTTGTCTCCCAGTGCCATGGCGACATAATAAGATTCATTTCTACATCTGTTAACATAGCAATCATCATATTTTTCCTTGGTGCAAGGTGTGAGAGAGGTCCAAGATGGGGATGCAGCAAGAATAATAGCAGCTGACCTCCGCTAAAGTCAATGCCTCCCTAAACCACTGTTTTATTTTGATGCTCTTTATTTCCCCTGTCTGATTGAATAGAGGAAGAAGGCATCTGGTGCTTTCTTCCAGCTGTAAAATTCCTCATTCCCCGTATACAGATTTGACTTCATATCTGGAAAAGCAGTTCAAAGAAGAAAGTAGTAGTAATTAAAATCTCAGTATTGAACTAAATCCCAAACAATGCTTAACCTGTTAAAAGCAGATCAGTCTTTAAATTTGCCAACAATGATGGTGACAAGAGAAGCACTTGAACTATTAACGTAAGGTTGTGTGGAAATTTCTGAAAGCTTCAGATTTTAGTGAGTGTGTTGTGTTGACATCAGTCTGTCTCAGAAGACAATGGAGGAGTGAGCCTTTGGCGGTGAAGTCAAAACTATTGGAAGGTTACAGCACCTGTTGTGGCTGCAAGACACCGATACAGGAGAGACATGTTTAGTTGCGGCAGTGGCAGCGATAGATGGTATTGAGAAATGGCACAACAATGTAGTTTTGAAATACTGAAGCTTGGAAATTTATTTATAAGAAAAACAGTTTTAAGTGGTAGGCAAGATTAGTATTAAACTTCTACAAACAGTCACCACCTCCAATCAGAATTTGCTACATGGCTGTTCATATGCTAATTAACAGACACATCTCAGTTGATAAGTCACTAAATGCCTGCTTCCCATTCACACAACTCTTCATTTTTGAAGTTTATGGCACAGTAATTTCTATGAAAAACTTCTCCTTCCACTGCATTAAAAAGATTCCAATCATATTTTACACTTATGACATCATTATCTTAATGAAAAACCTGTACATGAAAAAAGCTACTTTAGTTAAACTTTTGGTCATTAAAGTGCTGCTAGACCATTTAGTGTGTTAAGTTATAATATATTTAAGTTAAAAATGCTTAAGTATCAGCTGCAGAACCAGCAATAAAAGGCTCTTATGCTGGTTTTAGTTAGCGCTTTCCATTTGTAAGCCGATCTTCTTCATAGTCACCCATTAACTGTAGCACATATGTTCCAGTGTAAAGAAGGACATGTCCCGTAACTTGTGCCATATGTGACAGATATCGAAGTATCCTCCTTAAATAAAGAAACACATTAAGCTTAGACAGAAGTTCAAAAAAAAATGCACAAAAGGAGAAAACACATCATCACTTTTGTCCATACACCAGCACATGCTCTGCACTTTTTCTGAAGTTGCACTTTTCCTGAAAGAGCAAATTGAGTTTAAGGATTCTCCTGGATCCAGCTTTGTTGCTTGAAGACCAACTGGTAGCACAGAATACTTCTGGACAGGGATAGCCTAGCCAGTTAGCCAAATGGAAGGTTATCAGAGCATGGCTGATGGCAGTGACATTATACTTGGAGATGCTTTTGAAGATGGTTTAGAAGCTTCAATTAGTGCAGAATATCTGGCAGCATTCACTTCCAAGTCCAATTCAAAGAGCTGGATGCTTACTTTTAAAGCTGCAAATGGTTTGGGCCTAGCTACCTGGAGAAAACAGACTCCCATGTCAACCTGCCGGCATTCCAAGATCTGTTGATATCCTACACCATCAGGTGGTCAGCAAAAAAGAGACTTTTCAACTGGAGCATCCCAGTTATGGAATGCCCAATCTCACCTGACACCAACATTGTTATTTTAGCTGCTGGTAACAATCTTTAATTATCCAGGTATTTTAAAGATTGTTAGCAATTTGGGACTACAATTCCCATTATCCCTAGCTAACAGGACCAGTGGTCAAGGGTGATGGGAATTGTAGTCCCAAACATCTGGAGGGCCAGAGTTTGCCTATGCCTGCTCTAGCCATTTTATATGAAACTTCTATGCCAATTTATTATATTGCTTTCTTTTCATGCTATTGTGAAAGGTTCTGAAATTCCTATGTTCAAATACCCAGCTGAAGTTCCTTTTGTTTTTTGCTGCCATTCTAAGTATATTTACTTTGCAATTAAGTTTAACCTGAAAGTCAGAAAGGCTCATACTTTCCTACAGGGGACTGCTAGAATTAATTATAATATATATTCGCTTGCTTCCTCATGCTGCAGCAATTAAAATATACTGGATCAGACCAGTAGCCTACCTTAACAGACCGAAAGCTGTTGTTTCTGGATATTATCCCACTATCACCACCTTAATAACTTCTAGAAACATGTCAGTGCTTGCTATATTTGCAGGAGTCCTTCTGCATTTGTAACTCCCACATTTTTATAGGGAATTCCTTATCATTGCACTCCAGTTTTTGTTTCAGAAATGTTAGGCACTACCACCACCTAGTGTTTCAGAGAGTCTGTGACATCAAGAACCTTCAGGTCATTTCATAAGCTTGCCAGTTCCTTGAACATTCAACTTGCTCATGCCTTTATTTAGCAGGTCACCATGTATCTAGGGAATCAGGTGTAGCTTGCTTAGCCTCCATAGCACAACACATTAAGATATCTGAACAGACAGCAGATTTATCAATATTTTTTTTCTCTATTTGAATTTATTTTTAAGAAGACTGACATTACAGAAACAGCAGCTCTGGCATTTCAGCTCCTCTTTGAAATTTCACTTTCAGCATTTCCTTTTTATAGTCTTTATCAGTGCAGCATTTGTATTGGGTACTTTAAGGATCTGAACTTGGACCAGTGATTCTTATTTTGTTCATAAGTGGACGGTCGTAGAGACTGAGCAGTTAGGTGGCAAATTTTGCCAGCAAGCTAATCATGGTAGGGCAGACAAATATCAAATCCCAAAACAGGTGTATGGACGTTAAAGTGTCAAATGTGGTTCAAAGTGTAAAGTGATGCAAACTGGGACAACTCTCCCTCCACAGAACTTCTTGTAATGTAACTCATTGCCATGTTTCCCTTTACTTGTGCTCTCTGCCTACCCTGAAACCCAGGTGCTTTGTTTAAGATGTGGGAAAGGCGGCTTTATTTTGTCAATGAATGGGGACAACAGCCATTGCTTTTTTATCCCAGAATCCTAGGTATGTAGCTTGATAAACAGTGGCACCTGGGAGGGAATCGCACACATACAATCTCCACCTTGCACTCAAATATTCATGATGGTCTCATTACTACAACACCCAGAGGGCTTGAAAGCTTGCCTCATGTCGGACTTTTGGGTTGGTCTTAATAAGGGAGTTATTCAGCTGTGGACTTTTGGGTGTAATTTCACCTATGCATGGTTGAGTCTGAACTAGAGGCACACACTTACCTCAGTACAGCCTTTGCTCCCATGCATTGGATATCATACGTCACAGAATAGATTTCATAAAAGGTAGCTTTGATATTTAGGCAGCCAATGAAGTCCTTAGGGTTCACTTTGTACAAATCCAAGGTGATATTTGCCACCCCCATTTTCTTTGGCTGCTGTACTGCTGCAAAGCAGGGTCTTGGCCCCTAATTCAGAGGAAAGAAAAACAAGTGTGTGAAATATTTCAGCTCACAACACCTATATACACCCAAGAGCCCTGTAGGATTTTTTTTCGACTAATTAACTTACTGAGAACAGAAATTAATCAACAGCTTTTGAACTATGGTTTAAACACCAAAATGGGTTTTGAATCAAGCTCTTGAGTCCCTTGGAAGTTTACAATTACCGGAATACGGTAAAGGTTGTTTGAAAAATTTGGGAACAGTTTGGAAAATATTTTTTTCACCACCACCTTAGAAGCTTAGAGAGACACTGGAGAATAATCTCAGTATCCAGATTTAACACAAGTGATATAATGTCAGATATAACATTTATTGTTTCGGGATTTCTACTGAACCGGGGGACTAGCAAATCAGAGAAACAAGGTTCAGCAAATATCATTCTCTATCTCACTAGTCATCCATGGAGGTAGTGTTGCCTTTGTCCTGTGTTTTATACCCTCCAGCTACCTAACCTCTGTAAAGTGTTCAGTTATTAAATTTATGGTTTTACTTCTTGGGGTGGGGTGGGGGAATAAAGAATATATGTAGAAAAACGTAACTCTAACAGCTAATTGGCATGACTATTTACTCTCATGGAGAAACACTGTTTTGTCCTGTAACTGCCACCCTCTGTTCTGGATGCTTACTTCCAAGTAAATACACATTCAGAGTGACAGTTCTACTTTGTTCAACAGGATGTGTTCCCAAAGAAGCATACCTAGTTTCATTACAATAGGCTTCACGGGTGTGACCTATCTATTAATGCTTACAACAGTACGGAGATGGAAACAATTCTGTCTTTTGTAACTAAGCAGACACAATACCAGGAACTGAATTCAAGCTGGCAATTAAAAGGTAGAAGAAATCTGTTCCCGATTCTTCCTTTGCGTCAACAAGTTGGCACTTTCGGAATCTGGTGCCCGAATCTGCATTGCTCCCGTGGGACCTGGAGTCTCCCATGCCTGAGGTCACACACGACATTAGGCACGGGAAAGAGAGGGGTAGTCTGCCCAAAACTTCCTGGTGGGCTGATCTCCAAGGTTTGGTGGGTGTAATTAGGCCTGTAATTAGAAAGACTGAAGAAGTTTTGTTTAAACTCAAAGCAAACAGGGCATATCAAGTTCATTATTTTCTGTAATAAACTATTTTCAGAACAACACTTACTGGCTTCCATTTCTGTCCTCTCTCTAGAACCATGAAATGTGTGTTGTCTCCCAGGGATTGGAAGAAGTCTTCTGTATCCACCACTGTGCCATCTTCCTCCAGAACTAGTGTTATCAGCCCAGCAGTAATCATTAAGGTATCTAAGGTCTAAAATACAGACAGAAGAGCAAAACGTAGTTCCAAATGCCATATTGGTTTAGGGCAATCCTAGTTTACTTACCCCCTACTGAAGCAAGACACATCACAGGTGTGAATGTCTATTATTCAGAAACTGTACCATTAAGTTATTTGCATGCACCATTCTGCATAGATTTAAGCTATCATAGATTGAGCTAACATGAGCCCAACTACTTTTGAGAAAATTATGGAAGAGAACCAGATCTGTGTGTGTAGCCCCAATTTATGAAGCCTTGTGTTCACATGGTGTTCAAGCCTCCTCCAAAATGTGCTTATTTTTATCACTGGAAAGTCAACGCTTAGGACCAAACTAGGCTTTGAATTCATTATATGAATGCAACAGAAAATAAACACACACACACACACACACACACACACACAGCAGTGCTGGCTTTGTGTGTGCATGCATGCAAGCAAGAGACCTTGCAATTTTCAATCAGGAGGAAAGCCCCCAACAGTGACAATGGAGGCCTTCTTTCCAAAACAAATTACTTCAAGAGATTTGGTGGTTGTGGAGAGTTAAATTCCTCCCTGTGGCTGCTATTTACATTCTTTAAAAGTGAATATTGATCACATTCACAATGATGCATCTAGTTTAGCCAGACAGATTAGAACTCAAATCAAAAATAGATTTTAAAGAAATTCTGCTGCCAAGAGAGGGCATTATTAGTGTGACTTGCAGAAGCAGTCTAGATTCCTACAGCTACAAAGCAAGTTGCCCTTTATCATCCAAATCACCTTAACTACTTTACATTCCGATTCCATTCCCACTCCCATCCTCTTTCTACAGTACTGTACACAGGATTCTGAGATGGTCTTCCATCCATGCAGCATTCCAGTGCTGATACAGTCAAACCTCGGTTCCTGAACTGCTCCCTTTTTTAACGCTTCAGATCCCAAACGCCAAAAACCCAGAAGTAAATGCTCCAGTTTTTGAATGTTTTTTGGAAGCCGAATGTCCGACACAGCTTCCGCTTGAGTGCAGGAAGCTCTTGCAACCAACTGGAAGCCACGCCTCAGTTTGTTTCAGAAGCCAAATGGGCTTCCAGAATGGATTACATTTGACAACCGAGGTTTGACTGTATGAGGTAGCAATTGGTGCTGTGACTGGTTGCAGGCACAACCCAAAGCCATCTCCCCAGCCTCCTAATCTAGTCTAAGTAGGACAGCTGCAACCCACTCTACACCTCTGCATTCTACAAATGGTTAATGGTGGTTTGTGGGGACAATTCCCACAATTCTGCTCTACTTGTTCAGTTAAGAGATGTATTTTCCATATAAACTTTATCACAATTTTTGAATCCACAAAAAGTAAAAAAGGGAAAGGAGGACATAGGGTAGGGACATGATATTACAGTGTTGTTTAATACAAGTATACTGCACTGCCAACTTAAGTTGCGCAAGGAAAGCTGGCCAAATTTTTACAAATTTCTCTTCTTGGTGCTCATGGCAATATAAATCGCCTCCTGAGATAAGGACAGGGATTTCAAACCGCTGGTCACTGTTGCATGGAAGGCATGCACATGTAACCAGCGCTCATGGTCCAGTGGTAAAGTACAAATAGGCATCTTTGAAACACAGTGATTAATTACATTACAAAGGCCTCACCCCAAAGGGGGCTTACAACAGGGCAGCTCCACATCATGTGCGGAGACAGCCAGCATGGTGTAGTGGTCAGAATGCTGAACATGGACCTGGGAAACCTGGGTGAAACTCCCCAGTCAGCTATGAAGATCTAGGACTTCACAGTAGCCTTCACCCACCTGCTTCCTTTTATGTCCTGGCTGGGGCTGATGGAGGTTGTAGTGTACACACATCACCTGTGTGTGTGTAGGGCAAGAATTTTTGAACACATGTCTGAGATAATGAGGTCCTGGCATGATCATCAGGCTTGTGCTTTTGACAGGAGGCATACCTTGCTAATAAGCTCCTCTAGGGTGCTTGCAACAACTCCTCTCCGACTGCTTCTGTCATGGTTACAAACACGGAAGGGCCGAGCTGCAGCTGGAAGAGGTGCAAACAGGGTCTGTCTTGTTACTGACCCTAGAGATGCTCCCACTGACACCAGAGATCTAGAACAGAAAGCAGTTTGGGGTTTTTTGTTTTGTTTAATGCACATTGTATGGTTTCAGTTTTAAGAGCAAGGAAATCATTTTTAGTACACAGTAGCACAATGGGTATAATTCAAGTCAGCCTACAGCCTAGATGCAGACCAATTCATGCATTGCTACATATATACCTTCTTCCAGGCTAGAAAGAGAGATATGAAGCACTTGAGGGAAGGGGCATTTTGACCCAACAGTGATTGTTTTGATCTGTGGATGTAACTATGAGCTATACAGTGTCATCCCCACAGCGTCCAGTAAAACCCATTTGACTATCTTTGCAGCTGATCAGAATAGTGTGTGTTTGCCAGCTGGGCCCCTAAAACATGGTCTAGTTTACCATTTCCAATATTAGCATTGCATCTTTAGAAGACAGACTAGTAACTGGAGTCTTTGCTAGAATATATAATAGGGCCCATCTGCTGTAAGGAGCAAATAAATGATTGTTAGTGCCTAAATTCACTTCTTGCATGTATCTCATGATAAGCATATTAATTCCTGCTTCCTGTTCCAGTTATTGATGTGTAAGAGGACCCATCCTCTTAACTGAGGAATGTTATATTCACACTTGACTATCAAAAAACATTTGACAATGTTTACCAGACCACCTCTAAAACACTTGGGCTAAACAATTCCATAAACTATAATTACAAAGGTTAAGCAGCTGTGGCTAAAAATACAACACACTACTGATAATTTTAGCTTGTTATTAATGGAAACAGTAGAAACTCAGCACAACATTTAAAAACCTGATTAGAATGGAAATGTTTTCAGAGCCCAGTTAAAGATAAAGGATCCGGTCCACAGTTTCCTCAGGAGGAATTATCAAAGGTGTGAGGCCACCACTGAGAAGGTCCTGTGTCTACTGTCTGCCATTTTAATTATCTTGGGTTCCCAAAATAAATTTTGTTGATAATCTTTTTTATTAATTTTCAATTACAATCCAATAATTGCTTCATTATAGCAATACCAAATTATAATACAGTGACTAATACCAATTACTCAAATTGGTGTTTCTTCCTGTCCTTATAAAATGTTACGTCTATCTTTTCCCGGTTGTTGATGTTCTCCATCATGCCTTGGGCGTAGCTGATATCCCATTGTTTCAGAAATTTCTCCATTGCTCCGTCCCGTGCTTCGTTGTTTTGCAACTTTAATAACAGATGCAAAAAATCACTCTGTCCCAATAAATAACCTGTTTTCACCATTTTTCCTCTCTGCCTAAGAAGAAGAGTGATCTGTCAAACTGCAGATGACTCAGTAATGTACCTTATCAGTTCCTTGGCAAGTTTGCAGACTTCTTTCATCCTTCCTTCCCAAGATAAATTTTAAGGCCTTTGCCAGGCTTGCATGCGCATAGGCAATCCTTCAAATCACCTAGACCCAAAGGTTTAGAGCTTTGAAGGTCTACGCCAGTACTCCTTGGGCCCAGAAACATATTGGCTGCTAATATGTACAATGCAGGTTTGCCCAAACACCTAACCCTCATCAGACATCCTGACATTCTGTACCAGTTCCAAGCCATTTTTCAAGATTGCCCAACAAAGTATATGTTAAATACAGTGGTACCTCGGGTTACATACGCTTCAGGTTACATATGCTTCAGGTTACAGACTCTGCTAACCCAGAAATAGTACCTCGGGTTAAGAACTTTGCTTCAGGATGAGAACAGAAATCGTGCTCCGGCGGCACGGCGGCAGCAGGAGGCCCCAATAGCTAAAGTGGTGCTTCAGGTTAAGAACAGTTTCAGGTTAAGAACGGACCTCCGGAATGAATTAAGTACTTAACCCGAGGTACCACTGTAGTCTAGTTTGATTTTAACCAGCACATGTGTGACTGAGACAAAATATGCTTCCTAAAGAAAGGGTCACAGCTGATAGCATAAGCTGGTAAAAGGCACTCCTAGCCACGAACATCACCTGTGCTTCCATAGTTGCACTCAATCCAAGAGGACCCCCTGCAAAAACACTGCAGCCGACAATTAGGATGGCAGTGGCTAGTCCTTTATACTGTTCAGCCATAGCACTTTCTACAGGCTGTCTATAAAAGTCTCACTTCAGATTTATAAGCATTTAGCCAGTCACCTTGATTGCCAATGGATACTTTTGCAGGATCTTACTTCATCTCACTGTATACCTATATCCAAGCACTTTGCTTAGGCAACCTGAAACAAGGTTAATTACAATTGAAAGATCCATATTGGATAATAGGTTAGGACACAAACCTTTAAATTAGGTTATTTGTGACTCAACCACTGTCCCAGCACAGCATTAGGAGTGTCTCCTTAATGCCATGATTGCCCTATATTTAATTCTGTAATCTGGTTACAGCAGATAAATTTTTAAGGTTGCCTAATGCTTTTATATTTAAAAAAGTCAGAGCCATGCCCTCACTTAAGCAACAGCACTGTGTTGTTGGATATGCAGCCCACTCATATAAAGCTTACTTAGAAACAATCCCAACTTGGTTAAATCAGGTCAAAGATTGCAGTCCTATAAAACAATACTCTGCCAAGAATCCATGTTAGTCTGCAGTTGCCAACAGACATGTCATAAGTTTTGCTTAGGCAGACCTTTCCCTTGAGACAGTTATATTTCTGCTCTGTGTTCAGAAGAGTTTCACATTTATAGAGCACAACTCCAATAACTTGGCTATTTATCCAAGGCTTGCACAAGGGTCACTGTGGCTCAAGCTATACGTGGTATCTAGATTTAAGTTATTCTTGGAACCGATTCCTGTGACATTTGTCTCCAGAAAGACTCTCTTTCCCCACTGACAGGTCTTAAGTAAGAAGTAATTTTACGAACACATTAAAGGATTAACTGTGGCAAGAGCTCTCCGTGGAGAAAAGCTAAACAGATGTCACCACCACAGATTAAAGCCCATATGGCACCCCAACCCAACTTGTAACTTGTATTTTACAAGCAAAGGTACAGCACAGAAGAATTCACTTCTGCTGACTTTGCTTGCAACACACGTCTTTCTTTCTTTCTCCTTTTGAGAAATGAAAAAGAAAGCAGCACAGATCACTGGCATCATCTCGTGAAGACTGAGGGGGGGGGCCACACGATGTAACGCGGACAATGTGCAATGTCACACACACTATGTGCAGGCGTGTGCATGTGATGCCACATGCACAATGCGCAATGTTGTATCGTGTTTTTGGAGAAGGAGCCGGAGCAGAGTCAGATGCAGTGGTCAATGGCTGGCAGCAGCTCCTCCTCCTCCTCTCTCATGGACCAGGAGGAAAAGCCAGAGGCAGAGCAGGGTCTGGCGGCGCCCACTGACTTGGGGTGTGTGGCTCCCTCAAATATATTATTGCGGGGGCCAAAGCCCCCACGGACGCCTGGGGTTGGCACCAGTGACATAGGCAGTGCATCCACTCTTAAAGTGCTTGGCAAAAGCGCTCTTTGAATCAGCTTCCCTGCCTCCTTCAAAGGGCGCTTTGCCACTTTAAGACAACACTGTGTTAAAGCACTTGCCTCCTCTTTTAAACCTCCAACATTGGATTTAAAGACTTGCAAAGAAGACTTTGGGAAGATTTGCAAAGCTGTGCAAGGGATTTTGACAAGCAGGAACCATGTTGCGCAATAATGACATCATGCAACTGACATGCAAATGGTTAAATTTGACCTCTGAGGCTGATCTGGATAAGGATCTATCCCAATGAGCAAATAAGCTTCCCCAACACCTGCTTTACGAGATACCTGCTTCGATGACAATATACAAACCATCTGAAACACGCCAGCAATGCTGTAGAAATGCACAAGCTGGTTAACTCCCAAATTGTGTGGTGGGGCACACTAGCATGTGGTGCAGGAGAGCAGTTAGTGTGCTGTGAAAGTTACTTAAGAGGATGTGAAGTTGACCTGCAACATTCAACAGGTTCCAAGAGGCACTTCAGAGGGTGAAGCTTCTTTATCCAAAAGGTAGTTTATTTCAAGTGTACTAGTAGTCAGAGGCAAGAGACATTTCAAGGCAAAGAACCCTATCTAGATAAAAGAGAAGAGCGCTAGACTGCGGCTCTGCAAGCACCTGTGGCTTAAAACTCAACAAGGTCATTGCCACCCCCATTGTATAACGCTGCTATAAACACCATACACGGGCGAGGATGTCTTGGCCTGATGCATTTCCCCTGACTTTGTTTCCCCACTTCTCCTGAGGCTGTTATCTGCACATGCTCAAAGGATGTCTCAAATGTACACATCTCTGCTTAAACATGGTTTATGACTTCAAATCAAATGGAAATTGTGGAAAATGCATCCAACAGGAGTACAGGATGGACTGTGGCTCTGACATCATGCATGCTCGGCTTCAAGCATCCAGTCGTGGGAAGGAGAAAAAGGTGAAGGGCATCCACCTGTGGGAGCCTAACAAAAGGTATGACCTGAGTTTAGACCACAGACCGGGAGGCCCGTCTGTCTTTTCTTGCCGTGTAGCGAGTCACGTCGTTCTATGAGTAAAGGCCACCACGTCGGAAGCTGCTTCCACAAACCCCATAAGTTGGAGTCACACAGCTCCCCGCCCGCCGCCCGCTTGCTTTCAAGTTGTTTTAGCAAGCCTCCAGTCCATTCAACCGGTGGCTAGATGATTTTGGAAGGCGCGGCTACTTCCAAGCAACCAATTAAGATAGTCTTGTTCTATAGATAGTCAGCGTGTGACCCACTGAGAGCCCGGGATCCTGCGACGCCGACTTCCTGCCCTGCCCCTCCAAGACACAAAGAAAACCCTCCTAGATTTAAAGAGGAGCGCCACCTAGTCCGCATTTGAGAGCCGGACAAAGAGGACGCGGCAGGTGGCGGAGCCAGATGGCAGCCGGAGACCAAGGGGTGCTGCTCGGGTCAGGAGTTCAGGAGACCGATCCTGCCCAGGGAGGAAAGCGGGCAAGCGAGCAACGGGGGCAAGCAAGCAGGCGCTGACAGCCCAGCTCCCCGAAAACGTAAAGGAAATGATAGATAGATAGATAGATAGATAGATAGATAGATAGATAGATAGATAGATATGCAACTGAATGTGCATATCGGGCAACAAGCGCCCAAGGAAGGTCGCCGCGGGACTTACTCCCGAGTAAACGTGCCTGGGTAGCAGGCGCCTGGGCGATCACTCACCGGAAAAAAACCGCGGCGAAATCGCGCGCGCACACCACCGCCATCCCAGCACCTTCGGCCTCCTTCCCAGCGAGCAACGCCGTCTGCGCCTCCTCCCGCCGCGGCCCTCTTATGAGCCCAGGGGCTCCAGGGAGGCGTCGCTCTTCGCAGCCCCGCCCCCGACGGGCGGAGGCGCGCCGCGAAACCGCCCTTTCGGGAGGAAGGCAGTTTAGGCAAGGGCCTGTGCGCGTTGGTGGCGCGGCAGGAGGCTCAGGCGCCAAAGCGCGGGCGGGTTTCCTGGGTGTGTGCAGGGGGCGACAAGAACCTCCACCCTCCACCCCCGTGGTAACGTGCGACAATGAGGAGGAGGCTTTAGCACACCCTGCCCCAGATAGCCTGCAACTCCCGCGGAGTTGCTTCTGAATACACGTGCATAGGGTTGCGCGATAAGGCGGTACACAAGTGAACGCCCCACTAAATTCACTTCTTGATTAGTGAATACAGTACAGTATAAGATTGGAGCCAGAGAGAGATGAGACGTCTCTTAGCGAAAGAGTAGGGGCAGATGTCAACAGCCGAGGCCTAGATCAGCAGGCATCGGAACCAGCACTTAAGGGTCATTGTCCCTTTGCCCCCAGCAAAATATTTGAGGGGTCTGGACCGCCCAATAGGTGATGGGCATTGCCATTCAAATAGTATGTCTTTTGATACAGGGCAGGGCTTACTTGTCCCCACCCACCCCCGTATTTTATTCAAGTTGGCACCCCTGCCAGCAGGATGCTGTTCTCGTGAATGTTGCCTGTTCTGCCCTAATGCTACCACATATGATTGGCTCCAGGAAATATTAGCAGTTCTGGGTGCCCCATAAATACAAAGATATTATGTACATGAGGAAACATCAGCATTGGTCATGTGTTACTCACCCGTAGGGCAATTGTGGGAGCTTTTAAAGGCTGTGCTCTTCCACCACTTTTGCACCCATTTCCCAGGAGAAGCAGGGTTTGTGTGTAAATAAAACTTATGTGTAAGATCCTGCACACGTATAGGGCTTCTGTGCTATTGGGACAACAGTATGTAGGTGTCCGAATTAGGCAGAGGCCCTTTGTGTTGGTAGATGCTCACATGTCAAGAATTCTTTGCACACAACCTCACATAACACAGGTGTTGCAGAATGAAGATGTGATTTCAGGGGCAGCCCTCAAAACATGCCCCTGCTCCCTTGTCACCACAGAATTGCCCTAAGTGTAAATATAACTATTATGTTTTAAGAGACATCTTCTACAGTCAAGGTCCAGTCTTCCTCATATGACGATGGGGCTTGGTTGAAATAGGTCACAGGCTTCCCTGTGCCTTGGCCAAATTATCTTTTTCTCTTGCATCTGACCTCAAGCTTGCCAAAGAGTTGTCTTCCAGGCTTCTAAGCCCTCCTCCTCTTCACCCTTGAACAGACCAAGAGGAAGATCAGCACTGCAGCCACCCATTTTAACTTGGTTATAATGCAATTTAAACACAGTGACAGAGGGGCTGGAAGTGTCCATGATATAAAGACTGCAGAGAATCAGGATATACACACCACTCCCACTTAATAATCCTATGTAGGTCACTGAATTAATGTACACAGGGGTTGAAGTCTGGTTTTTAGTGCCAGGGCTCAATTCTGAGAAATGTGCAACATTTTTTACCTGAACTTCAAAGCCTGAAGTTCAGGCAGCAGAGCATTACCTCATTTACCCAGGGGTGGACACAATTGCTTTTGTGTAGACATGGGTAGGATTGCACTCGCTGAGTTCACTGAAAAAGAGATCCTCATTATGAACTCTCTCGACTGTGGTGCCAGTCTTATTGCAAATGTGTGGAGGAGACATCCTGAGCTCCTAAAACCTTGTGTAAATATCAGCACATTAATCTAGTGACCAATAAATCTAATCAACAGCTCCTGCGAAAGTATGGTTGCCACCAAGATAAAGGAAAGGCAACTTTAAGACAGGAAAGAAACAAGGATAACCTGTTTAGTCATTGCTCATTAGGATTATATTCTTTCAAATTTCAAGTAGGCAGGAAATTCTAGGAAGAGACAACAGAACAATAAAAACATTGAAATTATAGTAATTTGCTCATCTCAAAGCTTCCCTCTCTTCTCCATTACAACATATTGGCTAAAATTAATACAAAAGCCCAATATTTCCAATGGTTAGTTAGCTCTCCAAGTTCCAACAAGGATCTTACTCAACACTTTCAAGGAACCAGGACATGCTTCACTTTAAGGACAGTTATACCCTTCCCCTCCATTTATTGTCTTGCTATTAATGTGAGTTGTGTGGCAAAATTGGCACTCTTGCTTTCTGTAGGCTTTTGAGAATAGTTTTAGATTCTTGCACTCTTTAGATCAAGGCATGTGTGTACTGTACCATTTTGCTGCCTGTTCAACTTGCAGTTTCGCTGTCTGAAGCAGCATTTATATAATTCTGTCACTTCCATTTCATTTAATAAACCAATATTTATTTATTTGTGTGGGAACTTCTTGTGGGCATACGGTTAAGGGTAAACACATCTTCATAACAAACACACGTCGTAACTCCAGCAAAAGATCCTAAACCTCTTGATAGTAGTGTGTGTATGAATACATGCAAGTGGTGGACACGCACGTGGGTTCAGACACATACACTGTAACACATCTTTCCTTTCATAAAGTTATAGACCTTAGCAATAACTTATTTTATGAAGACTCCTAACTGGTTAAATCACACCACAATCCTAACAATGTCTACTCAAAAGTAAGCCCCACAAGATTCAAAGTGGGTTGCTCCCAGGGAAATGGGGTTAGGATTGCCGCCTCAAAAAGGACGAGCAAAGCAGTACCAGAGGCACAATATCTTGTTAGTAAGCAGATAACAACATTACAGTGACTATAATGAAATCATTGCTATGAGCATGACCATTTTTAATCACCCTTTCCTTTAATCACCAAAAAGTAATTTTCACTTAAATAAAATGGACACAATAAATCATTTAATAAAAGTTGCACGAGCAGTAGACTCACAAAAACTTTCAGTGGAAACACTGGATATTAATTTAACTATTAACTTTCCCTTTGGCCCATCAAACTAAATTTTAGCTTGACCAGTTATCACAGGTTAAGGAAAGTTAAATCATCTTTCACCCTACTCCCAAGTGCTATGTAACATGATGCGAATACATTGGAAAACAGAAGTAATAGACAGTAAAATATCATAATTTCACCTTCAAATGTATTAATCTTTTATTTGTAGAATACATTAACAGAACTCCTAGAGGACTGTTTGCACAAGTTTGCTAGAAAACCTGTCCAAACATACAGAAGTGTGCAATAATACCAACCTGAAATGTATTAAAATTTAATAATAACAATAATGTCAATTTGACTTCATTTTGAAATATTTAAGCAATGACAAGCACCCTTGTATTTATTTGTAATTTGAAAAATCCCTCTTTAAACATATTGGTGGTAAAAACAAAGTCATGACTTGATGTGACCTTTCGTCTTGCATCTCAAACCCGGCTTTTCCACTACCATCACCACACAAATGCATTTGATAAATATAATGGCCAGCAAATTTAATGCCAGCTCAGTATTCTTGACCCTCCTTCCATTCTGTTCACTTAAACAAACACACTACGAATATATTGTTTGACTCAATTAAATGTACATTCCTCTTCTTTTTAAAAAGCAGAAATGATTAAAAAACAACAACCCACAAATACTGTTTCAGGGTGAAGATTAGTGATGTGACTAGTTCTAAGCCAATCAATGCTATGTTCTGCTGGCATCTGGTGTAAACACAAATAACAAATGTTTTCCCCTTATGACACTTAAAATATGACAAGTAGACTTCAGTGGCCTCACTGCTTAAACTTATACAAAGTCTACAGCCACTCTATGGCCGTGATCCACATCTGTATGCATTTCATGGCTGAAGGATTCCTAGCTTTCTTTTTTGAGGAAACATTTCAGAAGGGAGCCCCTGCATGTATCTAGGCTATTTATTTCCCTTTTACAAAGAGAACAAAGGCCCCTGGCACATGAAAGGCTTTGGCTTGCATTCTAAGGCTGCAATTTTGCACAGTGCTTCACAAATGAAAGTCCTATTAACTATTTGAAAGGGGCTGATCATAAATGAGCATGACGTAGACAACAGCTCTACTAAAAGCAAGTAATACTAGTAAACACCACTGGGTTCCAGGTTGTACTCTTAAGCTTTTGGTTAACAAGTTACTCATTTCAGATTTTACATATATTTGAAGAAAAACAGCTAGTAGCTTTCAACAGTTACCCCTCCTTGAATCTGTCCAATGCTCTGTTAGACAGATAACACTACATCTTGCAGCAAGGACTTCTGTGAGTTCACTGTACATTATATGAAGCAGCACTTCCTTGACCAACCAGTTTCATGCAGAATGTAAGTGTTTTGACAACATACATTAATACTTCTAATAATTCTGGATAATATTATTTAATTCAATAGTAGGATTTACAGGATTTTGCTGCAACACTTTAATTATTCCTCATAGCCCCACACAGAGGTAGAAATGTCTGGGTTACCAGATTTTACAGCAGTATTTCACAGATATGAATAGGTTTAATAGTGAACAGTTAATGGTGCACAATTACTGTAAGAATCACACAGTATAGACAGATTCATAATTTTTATGTCTAAACATTGTAAACTAAGCCATTTAAAGGAAACCCATGCGCTCCCAAGTTCTTTATGTTGGAATAACATCACACACAAAACAACTCATTGTGCAGCACCTGAAAACAAAATACTTTGTGCTACCCAAAAATAGCAGAGTTGCTATTTTTTAACATTTTGGTTGTCAACATGGCCAGTTTCCTTCTGCTACTTTTTCAGTTGAAAACAGTAATGTGTATACAAAAAAAATAACCAACATAATACCAAGACTTGTTAGACTCAGCTTCAATCACTATTTTTTCAAAGGATGGGTTAAATACTGTATATATATTAAAAATGAATGTACCAAGTCCAAATGCCATTGTTCTTTGGTGCTGTTTTTCTCTTGTGCCATGATTCTCATAAACCAACCCTCTCTCCAAGTTGCTTATCAAAATCATTCTAGGGAGAAGAGCAATAGACATTCTGAATCATTGGGGGGGGGGGGGCAATTGACAACCCTCCCCCTCAAGTGACATGGCTCCAACTAGCAACTATGCCTGCTATAAAAATGGAAATGAAGGAAATGAAAAGATGCATGAGTAGCACAACTTGTCTAATATATTTTACTGTATTCAAATGGGATTTAGGTAAAGGTAAAGGGACCCCTGACCGTTAGGTCCAGTTGTGGACGACTCTGGGGTTGCGGCGCTCATACGCAATTTACCTTCCCGCTGGAGTGGTACCTATTTATCTACTTGCACTTTGATGTGCCTTTGAACTACTAGGTTGGCAGGAGCAGGAACGGAGCAACGGGAGCTCACCCCGTTGCAGGGATTCGAACCGCTAACCTTCTGATAGGCAAGCCCTAGGCTCTGTGGTTTAACCCACAGAGCCACCCGCATCCCACAGCACCACCCGTGTCCAAATGGGATTTACTCCCATGTAAATGTGTATAAGGGTCAGGGGTCCCTTTACCTTTACCTTAAATGTCTATAAGACTGTTTGAATCTTGACTCATTCAATGAATTAACTTGGTCTTAGGCAGGCTCTCTCCACAATCCCCAAAATAAGGATATTACTACTCTTAGAGGACTCTTACAAGGTTTACACATGAGACATGGAAAGTGCTTTGAACATTCTGAAGTGCTAT